>NC_091745.1:22990086-23594404 GCF_043380555.1 Nothobranchius furzeri
TGGAGTACACTAAAACAAACCTGATCTCTCTAGGACATTCAGAAGCCAAGTTATAAATGCCCTCAAAGGTGTAACTGGACTACTTCTTTAAAGTGACACCAGGCCCGGTGATCTTTGGGACATGGTTTGACCCCCTATAGGAATGTGCGATCATCATGAAACGTTCAGATCACTTACAACTCAATATATTCTACCTTCTTGTAACGTTTCAGCCTGATTGGACCTTGTTTTCACACAAATGGACCCAGAATGATGGGAAATTGTGCTTCGTGCAACATAATTCTGGGTGCCATTTACAAACCATAAGTGCTAATGACTCCATTCCTTTTTGTGGTTGTAGGGGCTGTTGGTTGGAGTACATTAAAACAAACCTGATCTCTCTAGGACATTCAGAAGCCAAGTTATAAGCCCACAAATGTGTAACTGGACTACTTCTTTAAATTGACACCAGATCCGGTGACCTTTGGGACATGGTTTGACCCCCTTAGGAAAGTGCTATCATCATGAAACGTTCAGATCACTTACAACTCAATAGATTCTACCTTCCTGTAACGTTTCAGCCTGATTGGACCTTGTTTTCACACAAATGAACCCAGAATGATGTGAAATTGTGCTTCGTGCAACATAATTCTGGGTGCCATTTAAAAACCATAAGTGCTAATGTCTCCATTCCTTTTTGTGGTTGTAGGGGCTGTTGATTGGAGTACACTAAAATAAACCTGATCGCTCTAGGACATTCAGAAGCCAAGTTATAAGTCCACAAATATGTAACTGGACTACTTCTTTAAATTGACACCAGATCCGGTGACCTTTGGGACATGGTTTGACCCCCTTAGGAAAGTGCTATCATCATGAAACGTTCAGATCACTTACAACTCAATAGATTCTACCTTCTTGTAGCGTTTCAGCCTGATTGGACCTTGTTTTCACACAAATGAACCCAGAATGATGTGGAATTGTGCTTCGTGCAACATAATTCTGGGTGCCATTTACAAACCATAAGTGCTAATGACTCCATTCCTTTTTGTGGTTGTAGGGGCTGTTGATTGGAGTACATTAAAACAAACCTGATCTCTCTAGGACATTCAGAAGCCAAGTTATAAGCCCACAAATGTGTAACTGGACTACTTCTTTAAATTGACACCAGATCCGGTGATCTTTGGGACATGGTTTGACCCCCTTAGGAAAGTGCTATTATAATGAAACGTTCAGATCACTTACAACTCAATAGATTCTACCTTCCTGTAACGTTTCAGCCTGATTGCACCTTGTTTTCACACAAATGAACCCAGAATGATGTGAAATTGTGCTTCGTGCAACATAATTCTGGGTGCCATTTAAAAACCATAAGTGCTAATGACTCCATTCCTTTTTGTGGTTGTAGGGGCTGTTGATTGGAGTACACTAAAACAAACCTGATCTCTCAGGGACATTCAGAAGCCAAGTTATTAGCCCACAAATGTGTAACTGGACTACTTCTTTAAATTGACACCAGATCCGGTGACCTTTGGGACATGGTTTGACCCCCTTAGGAAAGTGCTATCATCATGAAACGTTCAGATCACTTACAACTCAATAGATTCTACCTTCCTGTAACGTTTCAGCCTGATTGGACCTTGTTTTCACACAAATGAACCCAGAATGATGTGAAATTGTGCTTCGTGCAACATAATTCTGGGTGCCATTTACAAACCATAAGTGCTAATGACTCCATTCCTTTTTGTGGTTGTAGGCGCTTTTGATTGGAGTACACTAAAACAAACCTAACCTCTCTAGGGCATTTAGAAGCCAAGTTATAAGCCCACAATGGTGTAACTGGACTACATCTTTAAAGTGACACCAGGCCCGGTGACCTTTGGGACATGGTTTGACCCCCTTAGGAAAGTGCTATCATCATGAAACGTTCAGATAACTTACAACTCAATAGATTCTACCTTCCTGTAACGTTTCAGCCTGATTGGACCTTGTTTTCACACAAATGAACCCAGAATGATGTGAAATTGTGCTTCGTGCAACATAATTCTGGGTGCCATTTACAAACCATAAGTGCTAATGCCTCCATTCCATTTTGAGCTTGTAGGGGCTGTTGATTAGAGTACACTAAAACAAACCTGATCTCTCTAGGATATTCAGAAGCCAAGTTACAAGCCCTCAAAGGTGTAACTGGACTACTTCTTTAAAGTGACACCAGGCCCGGTGACCTTTGGGACATGGTTTGACCCCCTATAGGAATGTGCGATCATCATGAAATGTTCAGATCACTTACAACTCAATAGATTCTACCTTCTTGTAACGTTTCAGCCTTATTGGACCTTGTTTTCACCTAAATGAACCCAGAATGATGTGAAATTGTGCTTCATGCAACATAATTCTGGGTGCCATTTACAAACCATAAGTGCTAATGACTCCATTCCTTTTTGTGGTTGTAGGGGCTGTTGGTTGGAGTACATTAAAACAAACCTGATCTCTCTAGGACATTCAGAAGCCAAGTTATAAGCCCACAAATGTGTAACTGGACTACTTCTTTAAATTGACACCAGATCCGGTGACCTTTGGGACATGGTTTGACCCCCTAAGGAAAGGGCTATCATCATGAAACGTTCAGATCACTTAAACTCAATAGATTCTACCTTACTGTAACGTTTCAGCCTGATTGGACCTTGTTTTCACACAAATGAACCCAGAATGATGTGAAATTGTGCTTAGTGCAGCATAATTCTGGGTGCCATTTAAAAACCATAAGTGCTAATGACTCCATTCCTTTTTGAGGTTGTAGGGGATGTTGATTGGAGTACACTAAAACAAACCTGATCTCTCTAGGACATTCAGAAGCCAATTTATAAGCCCACCAATGTGTAACCGGACTACTTCTTTAAATTGACACCAGATCCGGTGACCTTTGGGACATGGTTTGAACCCCTTAGGAAAGTGCTAACATCATGAAACGTTCAGATCACTTACAACTCAATAGATTCTACCTTCCTGTAATGTTTCAGCCTGATTGGACCTTGTTTTCACACAAATGAACCCAGAATGATGTGAAATTGTGCATTGTGCAACATAATTCTGGGTGCCATTTACAAACCATAAGTGCTAATGACTCCATTCCTTTTTGTGGTTGTAGGGGCTGTTGATTTGAGTACACTAAAACAAACCTAACCTCTCTAGGACATTCAGAAGCCAAGTTATAAGCCCACAAAGGTGTAACTGGACTACTTGTTTAAAGTGACACCAGGCCCGGTGACCTTTGGGACATGGTTTTACCCCCTATAGGAATGTGCGATCATCTTGAAACGTTCAGATCACTTACAACTCAATAGATTCTACCTTCTTGTAGCGTTTCAGTCTGATTGGACCTTGTTTTCACACAAATGGACCCAGAATGATGTGAAATTGTGCTTCGTGCAACATAATTCTGGGTGCCATTTACAAACCATAAGTGCTAATGACTCCATTCCTTTTTGTGGTTGTAGGGGCTGTTGATTGGAGTACACTAAAACAAACCTGATCTCTCTAGGACATTCAGAAGCCAAGTTATAAGCCCACAAATGTGTAACTGGACTACTTCTTTAAATTGACACCAGATCCGGTGACCTTAGGGACATGGTTTGAACCCCTTAGGAAAGTGCTATCATCATGAAACGTTCAGATCACTTACAACTCAATAGATTCTACCTTCCTGTAACGTTTCAGCCTGATTGGACCTTGTTTTCACACAAATGAACCCAGAATGATGTGAAATTGTGCTTCGTGCAACATAATTCTGGGTGCCATTTAAAAAACATAAGTGCTAATGACTCCATTCCTTTTGGAGGTTGTAGGGGCTGTTGATTGGAGTACACTAAAACAAACCTGATCTCTCTAGGACATTCAGAAGCCAAGTTATAAGCCCTCAAAGGTGTAACTGGACTACTTCTTTAAAGTGACACCAGGCCCGGTGACCTTTGGGACATGGTTTGACCCCCTATAGGAATGTGCGATCATCATGAAACGTTCAGATCACTTACAACTCAATAGATTCTACCTTCTTGTAATGTTTCAGCCTGATTGGACCTTGTTTTCACACAAATGGACCCAGAATGATGTGGAATTGTGCTTCGTGCAACATAATTCTGGGTGCCATTTACAAACCATAAGTGCTAATGACTCCATTCCTTTTTGTGGTTTTAGGGGCTGTTGGTTGGAGTACATTAAAACAAACCTGATCTCTCTAGGACATTCAGAAGCCAAGTTATAAGCCCACAAATGTGTAACTGGACTACTTCTTTAAATTGACACCAGATTCGGTGACCTTTGGGACATGGTTTGACCCCCTTAGGAAAGCGCTATCATCATGAAACGTTCAGATCACTTACAACTCAATAGATTCTACCTTCTTGTAGCGTTTCAGCCTGATTGGACCTTGTTTTAACACAAATGAACCCAGAATGATTTGAAATTGTGCTTCGTGCAACGTAATTCTGGGTGCCATTTACAAACCATAAGTGCTAATGACTCCATTCCTTTTTGTGGTTGTAGGGGCTGTTAATTGGAGTACATTAAAACAAACCTGATCTCTCTAGGACATTCAGAAGCCAAGTTATAAGCCCACAAATATGTAACTGGACTACTTCTTTGAATTGACACCAGATCCGGTGACCTTTGGGACATGGTTTGACCCCCTTAGGAAAGTGCTATCATCATGAAAAGTTCAGATCACTTACAACTCAATAGATTCTACCTTCCTGTAACGTTTCAGCCTGATTGGACCTTGTTTTCACACAAATGAACCCAGAATGATGTGAAATTGTGCTTTGTGCAAAATAATTCTGGGTGCCATTTAAAAACCATAAGTGCTAATGACTCCATTCCTTTTTGTGGTTGTAGGGGCTGTTGATTGGAGTATACTAAAACAAACCTGATCTCTCAGGGACATTCAGCAGCCAAGTTATAAGCCCTCAAAGGTGTAACTGGACTACTTCTTTAAAGTGACACCAGGCCCGGTGATCTTTGGGACATGGTTTGACCCCCTATAGGAATGTGTGATCATCATGAAACGTTCAGATCACTTACAACTCAATATATTCTACCTTCTTGTAACGTTTCAGCCTGATTGGACCTTGTTTTCACACAAATGGACCCAGAATGATGGGAAATTGTGCTTCGTGCAACATAATTCTGGGTGCCATTTACAAACCATAAGTGCTAATTACTCCATTCCTTTTTGTGGTTGTAGGGGCTGTTGGTTGGAGTACATTAAAACAAACCTGATCTCTCTAGGACATTCAGAAGCCAAGTTATAAGCCCACAAATGTGTAACTGGACTACTTCTTTAAAGAGACACCAGGCCCGGTGACCTTTGGGACATGGTTTTACCCCCTATATGAATGTGCGATCATCTTGAAACGTTCAGATCACTTACAACTCGATAGGTTCTACCTTCTTGTAGCGTTTCAGCCTGATTGGACCTTGTTTTCACACAAATGGACCCAGAATGATGTGAAATTGTGCTTCGTGCAACATAATTCTGGGTGCCATTTACAAACCTTAAGTGCTAATGACTCCATTCCTTTTTGTGGTTGTAGGGGCTGTTGATTGGAGTACACTAAAACAAACCTGATCTCTCTAGGACATTCAGAAGCCAAGTTATAAGCCCACAAATGTGTAACTGGACTACTTCTTTAAATTGACACCAGATCCGGTGACCTTTGGGACATGGTTTGACCCCCTTAGGAAAGTGCTATCATCATGAAACGTTCAGATCACTTACAACTCAATAGATTCTACCTTCCTGTAACGTTTCAGCCTGATTGGACCTTGTTTTCACACAAATGAACCCAGAATGATGTGAAATTGTGCTTCGTGCAACATAATTCTGGGTGCCATTTAAAAACCATAAGTGCTAATGACTCCATTCCTTTTTGAGGTTGTAGGGGCTGTTGATTGGAGTACACTAAAACAAACCTGATCTCTCTAGGACATTCAGAAGCCAAGTTATAAGCCCTCAAAGGTGTAACTGGACTACTTCTTTAAAGTGACACCAGGCCCGGTGATCTTTGGGACATGGTTTGACCCCCTATAGGAATGTGCGATCATCATGAAACGTTCAGATCACTTACAACTCAATATATTCTACCTTCTTGTAACGTTTCAGCCTGATTGGACCTTGTTTTCACACAAATGGACCCAGAATGATGGGAAATTGTGCTTCGTGCAACATAATTCTGGGTGCCATTTACAAACCATAAGTGCTAATGACTCCATTCCTTTTTGTGGTTGTAGGGGCTGTTGGTTGGAGTACATTAAAACAAACCTGATCTCTCTAGGACATTCAGAAGCCAAGTTATAAGCCCACAAATGTGTAACTGGACTACTTCTTTAAATTGACACAAGATCCGGTGACCTTTGGGACATGGTTTGACCCCCTTAGGAAAGTGCTATCATCATGAAACGTTCAGATCACTTACAACTCAATAGATTCTACCTTCCTGTAACGTTTCAGCCTGATTGGACCTTGTTTTCACACAAATGAACCCAGAATGATGTGAAATTGTGCTTCGTGCAACATAATTCTGGGTGCCATTTAAAAACCATAAGTGCTAATGTCTCCATTCCTTTTTGTGGTTGTAGGGGCTGTTGATTGGAGTACACTAAAATAAACCTGATCTCTCAGGGACATTCAGAAGCCAAGTTATAAGTCCACAAATATGTAACTGGACTACTTCTTTAAATTGACACCAGATCCGGTGACCTTTGGGACATGGTTTGACCCCCTTAGGAAAGTGCTATCATCATGAAACGTTCAGATCACTTACAACTCAATAGATTCTACCTTCTTGTAGCGTTTCAGCCTGATTGGACCTTGTTTTCACACAAATGAACCCAGAATGATGTGGAATTGTGCTTCGTGCAACATAATTCTGGGTGCCATTTACAAACCATAAGTGCTAATGACTCCATTCCTTTTTGTGGTTGTAGGGGCTGTTGATTGGAGTACATTAAAACAAACCTGATCTCTCTAGGACATTCAGAAGCCAAGTTATAAGCCCACAAATGTGTAACTGGACTACTTCTTTAAATTGACACCAGATCCGGTGATCTTTGGGACATGGTTTGACCCCCTTAGGAAAGTGCTATTATCATGAAACGTTCAGATCACTTACAACTCAATAGATTCTACCTTCCTGTAACGTTTCAGCCTGATTGCACCTTGTTTTCACACAAATGAACCCAGAATGATGTGAAATTGTGCTTCGTGCAACATAATTCTGGGTGCCATTTAAAAACCATAAGTGCTAATGACTCCATTCCTTTTTGTGGTTGTAGGGGCTGTTGATTGGAGTACACTAAAACAAACCTGATCTCTCTAGGACATTCAGAAGCCAAGTTATTAGCCCACAAATGTGTAACTGGACTACTTCTTTAAATTGACACCAGATCCGGTGACCTTTGGGACATGGTTTGACCCCCTTAGGAAAGTGCTATCATCATGAAACGTTCAGATCACTTACAACTCAATAGATTCTACCTTCCTGTAACGTTTCAGCCTGATTGGACCTTGTTTTCACACAAATGAACCCAGAATGATGTGAAATTGTGCTTCGTGCAACATAATTCTGGGTGCCATTTACAAACCATAAGTGCTAATTACTCCATTCCTTTTTGTGGTTGTAGGGGCTGTTGGTTGGAGTACATTAAAACAAACCTGATCTCTCTAGGACATTCAGAAGCCAAGTTATAAGCTCACAAATGTGTAACTGGACTACTTCTTTAAAGAGACACCAGGCCCGGTGACCTTTGGGACATGGTTTTACCCCCTATATGAATGTGCGATCATCTTGAAACGTTCAGATCACTTACAACTCAATAGGTTCTACCTTCTTGTAGCGTTTCAGCCTGATTGGACCTTGTTTTCACACAAATGGACCCAGAATGATGTGAAATTGTGCTTCGTGCAACATAATTCTGGGTGCCATTTACAAACCTTAAGTGCTAATGACTCCATTCCTTTTTGTGGTTGTAGGGGCTGTTGATTGGAGTACACTAAAACAAACCTGATCTCTTTAGGACATTCAGAAGCCAAGTTATAAGCCCACAAATGTGTAACTGGACTACTTCTTTAAATTGACACCAGATCCGGTGACCTTTGGGACATGGTTTGACCCCCTTAGGAAAGTGCTATCATCATGAAACGTTCAGATCACTTACAACTCAATAGATTCGACCTTCCTGTAACGTTTCAGCCTGATTGGACCTTGTTTTCACACAAATGAACCCAGAATGATGTGAAATTGTCCTTCGTGCAACATAATTCTGGGTGCCATTTAAAAACCATAAGTGCTAATGACTCCATTCCTTTTTGAGGTTGTAGGGGCTGTTGATTGGAGTACACTAAAACAAACCTGATCTCTCTAGGACATTCAGAAGCCAAGTTATAAATGCCCTCAAAGGTGTAACTGGACTACTTCTTTAAAGTGACACCAGGCCCGGTGATCTTTGGGACATGGTTTGACCCCCTATAGGAATGTGCGATCATCATGAAACGTTCAGATCACTTACAACTCAATATATTCTACCTTCTTGTAACGTTTCAGCCTGATTGGACCTTGTTTTCACACAAATGGACCCAGAATGATGGGAAATTGTGCTTCGTGCAACATAATTCTGGGTGCCATTTACAAACCATAAGTGCTAATGACTCCATTCCTTTTTGTGGTTGTAGGGGCTGTTGGTTGGAGTACATTAAAACAAACCTGATCTCTCTAGGACATTCAGAAGCCAAGTTATAAGCCCACAAATGTGTAACTGGACTACTTCTTTAAATTGACACCAGATCCGGTGACCTTTGGGACATGGTTTGACCCCCTTAGGAAAGTGCTATCATCATGAAACGTTCAGATCACTTACAACTCAATAGATTCTACCTTCCTGTAACGTTTCAGCCTGATTGGACCTTGTTTTCACACAAATGAACCCAGAATGATGTGAAATTGTGCTTCGTGCAACATAATTCTGGGTGCCATTTAAAAACCATAAGTGCTAATGTCTCCATTCCTTTTTGTGGTTGTAGGGGCTGTTGATTGGAGTACACTAAAATAAACCTGATCGCTCTAGGACATTCAGAAGCCAAGTTATAAGTCCACAAATATGTAACTGGACTACTTCTTTAAATTGACACCAGATCCGGTGACCTTTGGGACATGGTTTGACCCCCTTAGGAAAGTGCTATCATCATGAAACGTTCAGATCACTTACAACTCAATAGATTCTACCTTCTTGTAGCGTTTCAGCCTGATTGGACCTTGTTTTCACACAAATGAACCCAGAATGATGTGGAATTGTGCTTCGTGCAACATAATTCTGGGTGCCATTTACAAACCATAAGTGCTAATGACTCCATTCCTTTTTGTGGTTGTAGGGGCTGTTGATTGGAGTACATTAAAACAAACCTGATCTCTCTAGGACATTCAGAAGCCAAGTTATAAGCCCACAAATGTGTAACTGGACTACTTCTTTAAATTGACACCAGATCCGGTGATCTTTGGGACATGGTTTGACCCCCTTAGGAAAGTGCTATTATAATGAAACGTTCAGATCACTTACAACTCAATAGATTCTACCTTCCTGTAACGTTTCAGCCTGATTGCACCTTGTTTTCACACAAATGAACCCAGAATGATGTGAAATTGTGCTTCGTGCAACATAATTCTGGGTGCCATTTAAAATTCATAAGTGCTAATGACTCCATTCCTTTTTGTGGTTGTAGGGGCTGTTGATTGGAGTACACTAAAACAAACCTGATCTCTCAGGGACATTCAGAAGCCAAGTTATTAGCCCACAAATGTGTAACTGGACTACTTCTTTAAATTGACACCAGATCCGGTGACCTTTGGGACATGGTTTGACCCCCTTAGGAAAGTGCTATCATCATGAAACGTTCAGATCACTTACAACTCAATAGATTCTACCTTCCTGTAACGTTTCAGCCTGATTGGACCTTGTTTTCACACAAATGAACCCAGAATGATGTGAAATTGTGCTTCGTGCAACATAATTCTGGGTGCCATTTACAAACCATAAGTGCTAATGACTCCATTCCTTTTTGTGGTTGTAGGCGCTTTTGATTGGAGTACACTAAAACAAACCTAACCTCTCTAGGGCATTTAGAAGCCAAGTTATAAGCCCACAATGGTGTAACTGGACTACATCTTTAAAGTGACACCAGGCCCGGTGACCTTTGGGACATGGTTTGACCCCCTTAGGAAAGTGCTATCATCATGAAACGTTCAGATAACTTACAACTCAATAGATTCTACCTTCCTGTAACGTTTCAGCCTGATTGGACCTTGTTTTCACACAAATGAACCCAGAATGATGTGAAATTGTGCTTCGTGCAACATAATTCTGGGTGCCATTTACAAACCATAAGTGCTAATGACTCCATTCCATTTTGAGCTTGTAGGGGCTGTTGATTAGAGTACACTAAAACAAACCTGATCTCTCTAGGATATTCAGAAGCCAAGTTACAAGCCCTCAAAGGTGTAACTGGACTACTTCTTTAAAGTGACACCAGGCCCGGTGACCTTTGGGACATGGTTTGACCCCCTATAGGAATGTGCGATCATCATGAAATGTTCAGATCACTTACAACTCAATAGATTCTACCTTCTTGTAACGTTTCAGCCTTATTGGACCTTGTTTTCACCTAAATGAACCCAGAATGATGTGAAATTGTGCTTCATGCAACATAATTCTGGGTGCCATTTACAAACCATAAGTGCTAATGACTCCATTCCTTTTTGTGGTTGTAGGGGCTGTTGGTTGGAGTACATTAAAACAAACCTGATCTCTCTAGGACATTCAGAAGCCAAGTTATAAGCCCACAAATGTGTAACTGGACTACTTCTTTAAATTGACACCAGATCCGGTGACCTTTGGGACATGGTTTGACCCCCTAAGGAAAGGGCTATCATCATGAAACGTTCAGATCACTTAAACTCAATAGATTCTACCTTACTGTAACGTTTCAGCCTGATTGGACCTTGTTTTCACACAAATGAACCCAGAATGATGTGAAATTGTGCTTAGTGCAGCATAATTCTGGGTGCCATTTAAAAACCATAAGTGCTAATGACTCCATTCCTTTTTGAGGTTGTAGGGGATGTTGATTGGAGTACACTAAAACAAACCTGATCTCTCTAGGACATTCAGAAGCCAATTTATAAGCCCACCAATGTGTAACCGGACTACTTCTTTAAATTGACACCAGATCCGGTGACCTTTGGGACATGGTTTGAACCCCTTAGGAAAGTGCTAACATCATGAAACGTTCAGATCACTTACAACTCAATAGATTCTACCTTCCTGTAATGTTTCAGCCTGATTGGACCTTGTTTTCACACAAATGAACCCAGAATGATGTGAAATTGTGCATTGTGCAACATAATTCTGGGTGCCATTTACAAACCATAAGTGCTAATGACTCCATTCCTTTTTGTGGTTGTAGGGGCTGTTGATTTGAGTACACTAAAACAAACCTAACCTCTCTAGGACATTCAGAAGCCAAGTTATAAGCCCACAAAGGTGTAACTGGACTACTTGTTTAAAGTGACACCAGGCCCGGTGACCTTTGGGACATGGTTTTACCCCCTATAGGAATGTGCGATCATCTTGAAACGTTCAGATCACTTACAACTCAATAGATTCTACCTTCTTGTAGCGTTTCAGTCTGATTGGACCTTGTTTTCACACAAATGGACCCAGAATGATGTGAAATTGTGCTTCGTGCAACATAATTCTGGGTGCCATTTACAAACCGTAAGTGCTAATGACTCCATTCCTTTTTGTGGTTGTAGGGGCTGTTGATTGGAGTACATTAAAACAAACCTGATCTCTCTAGGACATTCAGAAGCCAAGTTATAAGCCCACAAAGGTGTAACTGGACTACTTCTTTAAAGTGACACCAGGTCCGGTGACCTTTGGGACATGGTTTGACCCCCTTAGGAAAGTGCTATCATCATGAAACGTTCAGATCACTTACAACTCAATAGATTCTACCTTCTTGTAGCGTTTCAGCCTGATTGGACCTTGTTTTCACACAAATGAACCCAGAATGATGTGAAATTGTGCTTCGTGCAACATAATTCTGGGTGCCATTTACAAACCATAAGTGCTAATGACTCCATTCCTTTTTGTGGTTGTAGGGGCTGTTGATTGGAGTACATTAAAACAAACCTGATCTCTCTAGGACATTCAGAAGCCAAGTTATAAGCCCACAAATGTGTAACTGGACTACTTCTTTAAATTGACACCAGATCCGGTGACCTTTGGGACATGGTTTGACCCCCTTAGGAAAGTGATATCATGATGAACCGTTCAGATCACTTACAACTCAATAGATTCTACCTTCCTGTAACGTTTCAGCCTGATTGGACCTTGTTTTCACACAAATGAACCCAGAATGATGTGAAATTGTGCTTCGTGCAACATAATTCTGGGTGCCATTAAAAAACCATAAGTGCTAATGACTCCATTCCTTTTTGTGGTTGTAGGGGCTGTTGATTGGAGTATACTAAAACAAACCTGATCTCTCTAGGACATTCAGAAGCCAAGTTATAAGCCCACAAAGGTGTAACTGGACTACTTCTTTAAAGAGACACCAGGCCCGGTGACCTTTGGGACATGGTTTTACCCCCTATAGGAATGTGCGATCATCTTGAAATGTTCAGATCACTTACAACTCAATAGATTCTACCTTCCTGTAACGTTTCAGCCTGATTGGACCTTGTTTTCACACAAATGAACCCAGAATGATGTGAAATTGTGCTTCGTGCAACATAATTCTGGGTGCCATTAAAAAACCATAAGTGCTAATGACACCATTCCTTTTTGTGGTTGTAGGGGCTGTTGATTTGGGATATAATAAAACAAACCTGATCTCTCTAGGACATTCAGAAGCCAAGTTATAAGCCCACAAAGGTGTAACTGTACTACTTCTTTAAATTGACACCAGATCCGGTGACCTTTGGGACATGGTTTGACCCCCTTAGGAAAGTGCTATCATCATGAAACGTTCAGATCACTTACAACTCAATAGATTCTACCTTCCTGTAACATTTCAGCCTGATTGGACCTTGTTTTCACACAAATGAACCCAGAATGATGTGAAATTGTGCTTCGTGCAACATAATTCTGGGTGCCATTTAAAAACCATAAGTGCTAATGACTGCATTCCTGTTTGAGGTTGTAGGGGCTGTTGTTTGGAGTACACTAAAACAAACCTGATCTCTCTAGGACATTCAGAAGCCAAGTTATAAGCCCACAAATGTGTAACTGGACTACTTCTTTAAATTGACACCAGATCAGGTGACCTTTGGGACATGGTTTGACCCCCTTAGGAAAGTGCTATCATCCTGAAACGTTCAGATCACTTACAACTCAATAGATTCTACCTTCCTGTAACGTTTCACCCTGATTGGACCTTGTTTTCACACAAATGAACCCAGAATGATGTGAAATTGTGCTTCGTGCAACATATTTCTGGGTGCCATTTACAAACCATAAGTGCTAATGACTCCATTCCTTTTTGTGGTTGTAGGGGCTGTTGATTGGAGAACACTAAAACAAACCTAACCTCTCTAGGACATTCAGAAGCCAAGTTATAAGCCCACAAAGGTGTAACTGGACTACTTCTTTAAAGTGACACCAGGCCCGGTGACCTTTGGGACATGGTTTTACCCCTATAGGAATGTGCGATCATCTTGAAACGCTCAGATCACTTACAACTCAATAGATTCTACCTTCTTGTAGCGTTTCAGCCTGATTGGACCTTGTTTTCACACAAATGGACCCAGAATGATGTGAAATTGTGCTTCGTGCAACATAATTCTGGGTGCCATTTACAAACCTTAAGTGCTAATGACTCCATTCCTTTTTGTGGTTGTAGGGGCTGTTGATTGGAGTACACTAAAACAAACCTGATCTCTCTAGGACATTAAGAAGCCAATTTATAAGCCCACAAATGTGTAACTGGATTACTTCTTTAAATTGACACCAGATCCGGTGACCTTTGGAAAATGGTTTGACCCCCTTAGGAATGTGTGATCATCATGAAACGTTCAGATTACTTACAACTCAATAGATTCTACCTTCCTGTAACGTTTCAGCCTGAATGGACCTTGTTTTCACACAAATGGACCCAGAATGATGTGAAATTGTGCTTTGTGCAACATAATTCTGGGTGCCATTTACAAACCATAAGTGCTAATGACTCCATTCCTTTTTGTGGTTGTAGGGGCTGTTGATTGGAGTACACTAAAACAAACCTGATCTCTCTAGGACATTCAGAAGCCAAGTTATAAGCCCACAAATGTGTAACTGGACTACTTCTTTAAATTGACACCAGATCCGGTGACCTTAGGGACATGGTTTGACCCCCTTAGGAAACTGCTATCATCATGAAACGTTCAGATCACTTACAACTCAATAGATTCTACCTTCCTGTAACGTTTCAGCCTGATTGGACCTTGTTTTCACACAAATGAACCCAGAATGATGTGAAATTGTGCTTCGTGCAACATAATTCTGGGTGCCATTTACAAACCATAAGTGCTAATGACTCCATTCCTTTTTGTGGTTGTAGGGGCTGTTGATTGGAGTACACTAAAACAAACCTAACCTCTCTAGGACATTCAGAAGCCAAGTTATAAGCCCACAAATGTGTAACTGGACTACTTCTTTAAAGAGACACCAGGCCCGGTGACCTTCGGGACACCGTTTTACCCCCTATAGGAATGTGCAATCATCTTGAAACGTTCAGATCACTTACAACTCAATAGGTTCTACCGTCTTGTAGCGTTTCAGCCTTATTGGACCTTGTATTCACACAAATGGACCCAGAATGATGTGAAATTGTGTTTCGTGCAACATAATTCTGGGTGCCATTTACAAACCTTAAGTGCTAATGACTCCATTCCTTTTTGTGGTTGTAGGGGCTGTTGGTTGGAGTACATTAAAACAAACCTGATCTCTCTAGGACATTCAGAAGCCAAGTTACAGTATAAGCCCACAAATGTGTAACTGGACTACTTCTTTAAATTGACACCAGATTCGGTGACCTTTGGGACATGGTTTGACCCCCTTAGGAAAGCGCTATCATCATGAAACGTTCAGATCACTTACAACTCAATAGATTCTACCTTCTTGTAATGTTTCAGCCTGATTGGACCTTGTTTTCACACAAATGGACCCAGAATGATGTGGAATTGTGCTTTGTGCAACATAATTCTGGGTGCCATTTACAAACCATAAGTGCTAATGACTCCATTCCTTTTTGTGGTTGTAGGGGCTGTTGGTTGGAGTACATTAAAACAAACCTGATCTCTCTAGGACATTCAGAAGCCAAGTTACAGTATAAGCCCACAAATGTGTAACTGGACTACTTCTTTAAATTGACACCAGATTCGGTGACCTTTGGGACATGGTTTGACCCCCTTAGGAAAGCGCTATCATCATGAAACGGTCAGATCACTTACAACTCAATAGATTCTACCTTCTTGTAGCGTTTCAGCCTGATTGGACCTTGTTTTAACACAAATGAACCCAGAATGATGTGAAATTGTGCTTCGTGCAACGTAATTCTGTGTGCCATTTACAAACCATAAGTGCTAATGACTCCATTCCTTTTTGTGGTTGTAGGGGCTGTTAATTGGAGTACATTAAAACAAACCTGATCTCTCTAGGACATTCAGAAGCCAAGTTATAAGCCCACAAATATGTAACTGGACTACTTCTTTGAATTGACACCAGATCCGGTGACCTTTGGGACATGGTTTGACCCCCTTAGGAAAGTGCTATCATCATGAAACGTTCAGATCACTTACAACTCAATAGATTCTACCTTCCTGTAACGTTTCAGCCTGATTGGACCTTGTTTTCACACAAATGAACCCAGAATGATGTGAAATTGTGCTTCGTGCAACATAATTCTGGGTGCCATTTAAACACCATAAGTGCTAATGACTCCATTCCTTTTTGTGGTTGTAGGGGCTGTTGATTGGAGTATACTAAAACAAACCTGATCTCTCAGGGACATTCAGAAGCCAAGTTATAAGCCCACAAATGTGTAACTGGACTACTTCTTTAAAGAGACACCAGGCCCGGTGACCTTTGGGACATGGTTTTACCCCCTATAGGAATGTGCGATCATCTTGAAACGTTCAGATCACTTACAACTCAATAGGTTCCACCTTCTTGTAGCGTTTCAGCCTGATTGGACCTTGTTTTCACACAAATGGACCCAGAATGATGTGAAATTGTGCTTCGTGCAACATAATTCTGGGTGCCATTTACAAACCTTAATTGCTAATGACTCCATTCCTTTTTGTGGTTGTAGGGGCTGTTGATTGGAGTACACTAAAACAAACCTGATCTCTCTAGGACATTCAGAAGCCAAGTTATAAGCCCACAAATGTGTAACTGGACTACTTCTTTAAATTGACACCAGATCCGGTGACCTTGGGGACATGGTTTGACCCCCTTAGGAAATTGCTATCATCATGAAACGTTCAGATCACTTACAACTCAATAGATTCTACCTTCCTGTAACGTTTCAGCCTGATTGGACCTTGTTTTCACACAAATGAACCCAGAATGATGTGAAATTGTGCTTCGTGCAACATAATTCTGGGTGCCATTTAAAAACCATAAGTGCTAATGACTCCATTCCTTTTTGAGGTTGTAGGGGCTGTTGATTGGAGTACACTAAAACAAACCTGATCTCTCTAGGACATTCAGAAGCCAAGTTATAAGCCCTCAAAGGTGTAACTGGACTACTTCTTTAAAGTGACACCAGGCCCGGTGACCTTTGGGACATGGTTTGACCCCCTATAGGAATGTGCGATAATCACGAAACGTTCAGATCACTTACAACTCAATAGATTCTACCTTCTTGTAACGTTTCAGCCTGATTGGACCTTGTTTTCACACAAATGGACCCAGAATGATGTGAAATTGTGCTTCGTGCAACATAATTCTGGGTGCCATTTACAAACCATAAGTGCTAATGACTCCATTCCTTTTTGTGGTTGTAGGGGCTGTTGATTGGAGTATACTAAAACAAACCTGATCTCTCAGGGACATTCAGAAGCCAAGTTATAAGCCCACAAATGTGTAACTGGACTACTTCTTTAAAGAGACACCAGGCCCGGTGACCTTTGGGACATGGTTTTACCCCCTACAGGAATGTGCGATCATCTTGAAACATTCAGATCACTTACAACTCAATAGGTTCCACCTTCTTGTAGCGTTTCAGCCTGAATGGACCTTGTTTTCACACAAATGGACCCAGAATGATGTGAAATTGTGCTTTGTGCAACATAATTCTGGGTGCCATTTACAAACCATAAGTGCTAATGACTCCATTCCTTTTTGTGGTTGTAGGGGCTGTTGATTGGAGTACACTAAAACAAACCTGATCTCTCTAGGACATTCAGAAGCCAAGTTATAAGCCCACAAATGTGTAACTGGACTACTTCTTTAAATTGACACCAGATCCGGTGACCTTAGGGACATGGTTTGACCCCCTTAGGAAAGTGCTATCATCATGAAACGTTCAGATCACTTACAACTCAATAGATTCTACCTTCCTGTAACGTTTCAGCCTGATTGGACCTTGTTTTCACACAAATGAACCCAGAATGATGTGAAATTGTGCTTCGTGCAACATAATTCTGGGTGCCATTTACAAACCATAAGTGCTAATGACTCCATTCCTTTTTGTGGTTGTAGGGGCTGTTGATTGGAGTACACTAAAACAAACCTAACCTCTCTAGGACATTCAGAAGCCAAGTTATAAGCCCACAAATGTGTAACTGGACTACTTCTTTAAAGAGACACCAGGCCCGGTGACCTTCGGGACACCGTTTTACCCCCTATAGGAATGTGCGATCATCTTGAAACGTTCAGATCACTTACAACTCAATAGGTTCTACCATCTTGTAGCGTTTCAGCCTTATTGGACCTTGTATTCACACAAATGGACCCAGAATGATGTGAAATTGTGCTTCGTGCAACATAATTCTGGGTGCCATTTACAAACCTTAAGTGCTAATGACTCCATTCCTTTTTGTGGTTGTAGGGGCTGTTGATTGGAGTACACTAAAACAAACCTGATCTCTCTAGGACATTCAGAAGCCAAGTTATAAGCCCACAAATGTGTAACTGGACTACTTCTTTAAATTGACACCAGATCCAGTGACCTTTGGGACATGGTTTGACCCCCTTAGGAAAGTGCTATCATCATGAAACGTTCAGATCACTTACAACTCAATAGATTCTACCTTCCTGTAACGGTTCAGCCTGATTGGACCTTGTTTTCACACAAATGAACCCAGAATGATGTGAAATTGTGCTTCGTGCAACATAATTCTGGGTGCCATTTAAAAAACATAAGTGCTAATGACTCCATTCCTTTTGGAGGTTGTAGGGGCTGTTGATTGGAGTACACTAAGACAAACCTGATCTCTCTAGGACATTCAGAAGCCAAGTTATAAGCCCTCAAAGGTGTAACTGGACTACTTCTTTAAAGTGACACCAGGCCCGGTGACCTTTGGGACATGGTTTGACCCCCTATAGGAATGTGCGATCATCATGAAACGTTCAGATCACTTACAACTCAATAGATTCTACCTTCTTGTAATGTTTCAGCCTGATTGGACCTTGTTTTCACACAAATGGACCCAGAATGATGTGGAATTGTGCTTTGTGCAACATAATTCTGGGTGCCATTTACAAACCATAAGTGCTAATGACTCCATTCCTTTTTGTGGTTGTAGGGGCTGTTGGTTGGAGTACATTAAAACAAACCTGATCTCTCTAGGACATTCAGAAGCCAAGTTACAGTATAAGCCCACAAATGTGTAACTGGACTACTTCTTTAAATTGACACCAGATTCGGTGACCTTTGGGACATGGTTTGACCCCCTTAGGAAAGCGCTATCATAATGAAACGTTCAGATCACTTACAACTCAATAGATTCTACCTTCTTGTAATGTTTCAGCCTGATTGGACCTTGTTTTCACACAAATGGACCCAGAATGATGTGGAATTGTGCTTTGTGCAACATAATTCTGGGTGCCATTTACAAACCATAAGTGCTAATGACTCCATTCCTTTTTGTGGTTGTAGGGGCTGTTGGTTGGAGTACATTAAAACAAACCTGATCTCTCTAGGACATTCAGAAGCCAAGTTACAGTATAAGCCCACAAATGTGTAACTGGACTACTTCTTTAAATTGACACCAGATTCGGTGACCTTTGGGACATGGTTTGACCCCCTTAGGAAAGCGCTATCATCATGAAACGTTCAGATCACTTACAACTCAATAGATTCTACCTTCTTGTAGCGTTTCAGCCTGATTGGACCTTGTTTTAACACAAATGAACCCAGAATGATGTGAAATTGTGCTTCGTGCAACGTAATTCTGTGTGCCATTTACAAACCATAAGTGCTAATGACTCCATTCCTTTTTGTGGTTGTAGGGGCTGTTAATTGGAGTACATTAAAACAAACCTGATCTCTCTAGGACATTCAGAAGCCAAGTTATAAGCCCACAAATATGTAACTGGACTACTTCTTTGAATTGACACCAGATCCGGTGACCTTTGGGACATGGTTTGACCCCCTTAGGAAAGTGCTATCATCATGAAACGTTCAGATCACTTACAACTCAATAGATTCTACCTTCCTGTAACGTTTCAGCCTGATTGGACCTTGTTTTCACACAAATGAACCCAGAATGATGTGAAATTGTGCTTCGTGCAACATAATTCTGGGTGCCATTTAAACACCATAAGTGCTAATGACTCCATTCCTTTTTGTGGTTGTAGGGGCTGTTGATTGGAGTATACTAAAACAAACCTGATCTCTCAGGGACATTCAGAAGCCAAGTTATAAGCCCACAAATGTGTAACTGGACTACTTCTTTAAAGAGACACCAGGCCCGGTGACCTTTGGGACATGGTTTTACCCCCTATAGGAATGTGCGATCATCTTGAAACGTTCAGATCACTTACAACTCAATAGGTTCCACCTTCTTGTAGCGTTTCAGCCTGATTGGACCTTGTTTTCACACAAATGGACCCAGAATGATGTGAAATTGTGCTTCGTGCAACATAATTCTGGGTGCCATTTACAAACCTTAATTGCTAATGACTCCATTCCTTTTTGTGGTTGTAGGGGCTGTTGATTGGAGTACACTAAAACAAACCTGATCTCTCTAGGACATTCAGAAGCCAAGTTATAAGCCCACAAATGTGTAACTGGACTACTTCTTTAAATTGACACCAGATCCGGTGACCTTGGGGACATGGTTTGACCCCCTTAGGAAATTGCTATCATCATGAAACGTTCAGATCACTTACAACTCAATAGATTCTACCTTCCTGTAACGTTTCAGCCTGATTGGACCTTGTTTTCACACAAATGAACCCAGAATGATGTGAAATTGTGCTTCGTGCAACATAATTCTGGGTGCCATTTAAAAACCATAAGTGCTAATGACTCCATTCCTTTTTGAGGTTGTAGGGGCTGTTGATTGGAGTACACTAAAACAAACCTGATCTCTCTAGGACATTCAGAAGCCAAGTTATAAGCCCTCAAAGGTGTAACTGGACTACTTCTTTAAAGTGACACCAGGCCCGGTGACCTTTGGGACATGGTTTGACCCCCTATAGGAATGTGCGATAATCACGAAACGTTCAGATCACTTACAACTCAATAGATTCTACCTTCTTGTAACGTTTCAGCCTGATTGGACCTTGTTTTCACACAAATGGACCCAGAATGATGTGAAATTGTGCTTCGTGCAACATAATTCTGGGTGCCATTTACAAACCATAAGTGCTAATGACTCCATTCCTTTTTGTGGTTGTAGGGGCTGTTGATTGGAGTATACTAAAACAAACCTGATCTCTCAGGGACATTCAGAAGCCAAGTTATAAGCCCACAAATGTGTAACTGGACTACTTCTTTAAAGAGACACCAGGCCCGGTGACCTTTGGGACATGGTTTTACCCCCTACAGGAATGTGCGATCATCTTGAAACATTCAGATCACTTACAAATCAATAGGTTCCACCTTCTTGTAGCGTTTCAGCCTGATTGGACCTTGTTTTAACACAAATGAACCCAGAATGATGTGAAATTGTGCTTCGTGCAACGTAATTCTGTGTGCCATTTACAAACCATAAGTGCTAATGACTCCATTCCTTTTTGTGGTTGTAGGGGCTGTTAATTGGAGTACATTAAAACAAACCTGATCTCTCTAGGACATTCAGAAGCCAAGTTATAAGCCCACAAATATGTAACTGGACTACTTCTTTGAATTGACACCAGATCCGGTGACCTTTGGGACATGGTTTGACCCCCTTAGGAAAGTGCTATCATCATGAAACGTTCAGATCACTTACCTCTCAATAGATTCTACCTTCCTGTAACGTTTCAGCCTGATTGGACCTTGTTTTCACACAAATGAACCCAGAATGATGTGAAATTGTGCTTCGTGCAACATAATTCTGGGTGCCATTTAAACACCATAAGTGCTAATGACTCCATTCCTTTTTGTGGTTGTAGGGGCTGTTGATTGGAGTATACTAAAACAAACCTGATCTCTCAGGGACATTCAGAAGCCAAGTTATAAGCCCACAAATGTGTAACTGGACTACTTCTTTAAAGAGACACCAGGCCCGGTGACCTTTGGGACATGGTTTTACCCCCTATAGGAATGTGCGATCATCTTGAAACGTTCAGATGACTTACAACTCAATAGGTTCCACCTTCTTGTAGCGTTTCAGCCTGATTGGACCTTGTTTTCACACAAATGGACCCAGAATGATGTGAAATTGTGCTTCGTGCAACATAATTCTGGGTGCCATTTACAAACCTTAAGTGCTAATGACTCCATTCCTTTTTGTGGTTGTAGGGGCTGTTGATTGGAGTACACTAAAACAAACCTGATCTCTCTAGGACATTCAGAAGCCAAGTTATAAGCCCACAAATGTGTAACTGGACTACTTCTTTAAATTGACACCAGATCCGGTGACCTTGGGGACATGGTTTGACCCCCTTAGGAAAGTGCTATCATCATGAAACGTTCAGATCACTTACAACTCAATAGATTCTACCTTCCTGTAACGTTTCAGCCTGATTGGACCTTGTTTTCACAAAAATGAACCCAGAATGATGTGAAATTGTGCTTCGTGCAACATAATTCTGGGTGCCATTTAAAAACCATAAGTGCTAATGACTCCATTCCTTTTTGAGGTTGTAGGGGCTGTTGATTGGAGTACACTAAAACAAACCTGATCTCTCTAGGACATTCAGAAGCCAAGTTATAAGCCCTCAAAGGTGTAACTGGACTACTTCTTTAAAGTGACACCAGGCCCGGTGACCTTTGGGACATGGTTTGACCCCCTATAGGAATGTGCGATAATCACGAAACGTTCAGATCACTTACAACTCAATAGATTCTACCTTCTTGTAACGTTTCAGCCTGATTGGACCTTGTTTTCACACAAATGGACCCAGAATGATGTGAAATTGTGCTTCGTGCAACATAATTCTGGGTGCCATTTACAAACCATAAGTGCTAATGACTCCATTCCTTTTTGTGGTTGTAGGGGCTGTTGATTGGAGTATACTAAAACAAACCTGATCTCTCAGGGACATTCAGAAGCCAAGTTATAAGCCCACAAATGTGTAACTGGACTACTTCTTTAAAGAGACACCAGGCCCGGTGACCTTTGGGACATGGTTTTACCCCCTACAGGAATGTGCGATCATCTTGAAACATTCAGATCACTTACAACTCAATAGGTTCCACCTTCTTGTAGCGTTTCAGCCTGATTGGACCTTGTTTTAACACAAATGAACCCAGAATGATGTGAAATTGTGCTTCGTGCAACGTAATTCTGTGTGCCATTTACAAACCATAAGTGCTAATGACTCCATTCCTTTTTGTGGTTGTAGGGGCTGTTAATTGGAGTACATTAAAACAAACCTGATCTCTCTAGGACATTCAGAAGCCAAGTTATAAGCCCAAAAATATGTAACTGGACTACTTCTTTGAATTGACACCAGATCCGGTGACCTTTGGGACATGGTTTGACCCCCTTAGGAAAGTGCTATCATCATGAAACGTTCAGATCACTTACCTCTCAATAGATTCTACCTTCCTGTAACGTTTCAGCCTGATTGGACCTTGTTTTCACACAAATGAACCCAGAATGATGTGAAATTGTGCTTCGTGCAACATAATTCTGGGTGCCATTTAAACACCATAAGTGCTAATGACTCCATTCCTTTTTGTGGTTGTAGGGGCTGTTGATTGGAGTATACTAAAACAAACCTGATCTCTCAGGGACATTCAGAAGCCAAGTTATAAGCCCACAAATGTGTAACTGGACTACTTCTTTAAAGAGACACCAGGCCCGGTGACCTTTGGGACATGGTTTTACCCCCTATAGGAATGTACGATCATCTTGAAACGTTCAGATGACTTACAACTCAATAGGTTCCACCTTCTTGTAGCGTTTCAGCCTGATTGGACCTTGTTTTCACACAAATGGACCCAGAATGATGTGAAATTGTGCTTCGTGCAACATAATTCTGGGTGCCATTTACAAACCTTAAGTGCTAATGACTCCATTCCTTTTTGTGGTTGTAGGGGCTGTTGATTGGAGTACACTAAAACAAACCTGATCTCTCTAGGACATTCAGAAGCCAAGTTATAAGCCCACAAATGTGTAACTGGACTACTTCTTTAAATTGACACCAGATCCGGTGACCTTGGGGACATGGTTTGACCCCCTTAGGAAAGTGCTATCATCATGAAACGTTCAGATCACTTACAACTCAATAGATTCTACCTTCCTGTAACGTTTCAGCCTGATTGGACCTTGTTTTCACACAAATGAACCCAGAATGATGTGAAATTGTGCTTCGTGCAACATAATTCTGGGTGCCATTTAAAAACCATAAGTGCTAATGACTCCATTCCTTTTTGAGGTTGTAGGGGCTGTTGATTGGAGTACACTAAAACAAACCTGATCTCTCTAGGACATTCAGAAGCCAAGTTATAAGCCCTCAAAAGCGTAACTGGACTACTTCTTTAAAGTGACACCAGGCCCGGTGACCTTTGGGACATGGTTTGACCCCCTATAGGAATGTGCGATAATCACGAAACGTTCAGATCACTTACAACTCAATAGATTCTACCTTCTTGTAACGTTTCAGCCTGATTGGACCTTGTTTTCACACAAATGGACCCAGAATGATGTGAAATTGTGCTTCGTGCAACATAATTCTGGGTGCCATTTACAAACCATAAGTGCTAATGACTCCATTCCTTTTTGTGGTTGTAGGGGCTGTTGATTGGAGTATACTAAAACAAACCTGATCTCTCAGGGACATTCAGAAGCCAAGTTATAAGCCCACAAATGTGTAACTGGACTACTTCTTTAAAGAGACACCAGGCCCGGTGACCTTTGGGACATGGTTTTACCCCCTACAGGAATGTGCGATCATCTTGAAACATTCAGATCACTTACAACTCAATAGGTTCCACCTTCTTGTAGCGTTTCAGTCTGATTGGACCTTGTTTTCACACAAATGGACCCAGAATGATGTGAAATTGTGCTTCGTGCAACATAATTCTGGGTGCCATTTACAAACCTTAAGTGCTAATGACTCCATTCCTTTTTGTGGTTGTAGGGGCTGTTGATTGGAGTACACTAAAACAAACCTGATCTCTCTAGGACATTCAGAAGCCAAGTTATAAGCCCACAAATGTGTAACTGGACTACTTCTTTAAATTGACACCAGATCCGGTGACCTTTGGGACATGGTTTGACCCCCTTAGGAAAGTGCTATCATCATGAAACGTTCAGATCACTTACAACTCAATAGATTCGACCTTCCTGTAACGTTTCAGCCTGATTGGACCTTGTTTTCACACAAATGAACCCAGAATGATGTGAAATTGTGCTTCGTGCAACATAATTCTGGGTGCCATTTAAAAACCATAAGTGCTAATGACTCCATTCCTTTTTGTGGTTGTAGGGGCTGTTGATTGGAGTACATTAAAACAAACCTGATCTCTCTAGGACATTCAGAAGCCAAGTTATAAGCCCACAAATGTGTAACTGGACTACTTCTTTGAATTGACACCAGATCCGGTGACCTTTGGGACATGGTTTGACCCCCTTAGGAAAGTGCTATCATCATGAAACGTTCAGATGACTTACAACTCAATAGATTCTACCTTCCTGTAACGTTTCATCCTGATTGGACCTTGTTTTCACACAAATGAACCCAGAATGATGTGAAATTGTGCTTCGTGCAACATAATTCTGGGTGCCATTTACAAACCATAAGTGCTAATGACTCCATTCCTTTTTGTGGTTGTAGGGGCTGTTGATTGGAGTACATCAAAACAAACCTGATCTCTCTAGGACATTCAGAAGCCAAGTTATAAGCCCACAAATGTGTAACTGGACTACTTCTTTAAATTGACACCAGATCCGGTGAACTTTGGGACATGTTTGACCCCCTTAGGAAAGTGATATCATGATGAACCGTTCAGATCACTTACAACTCAATAGATTCTACCTTCCTGTAACGTTTCAGCCTGATTGGACCTTGTTTTCACACAAATGAACCCAGAATGATGTGAAATTGTGCTTCGTGCAACATAATTCTGGGTGCCATTAAAAAACCATAAGTGCTAATGACTCCATTCCTTTTTGTGGTTGTAGGGGCTGTTGATTGGAGTATACTAAAACAAACCTGATCTCTCTAGGACATTCAGAAGCCAAGTTATAAGCCCACAAATGTGTAACTGGACTACTTCTTTAAAGAGACACCAGGCCCGGTGACCTTTGGGACATGGTTTTACCCCCTATAGGAATGTGCGATCATCTTGAAATGTTCAGATCACTTACAACTCAATAGATTCTACCTTCCTGTAACGTTTCAGCCTAATTGGACCTTGTTTTCACACAAATGAACCCAGAATGATGTGAAATTGTGCTTCGTGCAACATAATTCTGGGTGCCATTAAAAAACCATAAGTGCTAATGACACCATTCCTTTTTGTGGTTGTAGGGGCTGTTGATTTGGGATATAATAAAACAAACCTGATCTCTCTAGGACATTCAGAAGCCAAGTTATAAGCCCACAAAGGTGTAACTGTACTACTTCTTTAAATTGACACCAGATCCGGTGACCTTTGGGACATGGTTTGACCCCCTTAGGAAAGTGCTATCATCATGAAACGTTCAGATCACTTACAACTCAATAGATTCTACCTTCCTGTAACATTTCAGCCTGATTGGACCTTGTTTTCACACAAATGAACCCAGAATGATGTGAAATTGTGCTTCGTGCAACATAATTCTGGGTGCCATTTAAAAACCATAAGTGCTAATGACTGCATTCCTGTTTGAGGTTGTAGGGGCTGTTGTTTGGAGTACACTAAAACAAACCTGATCTCTCTAGGACATTCAGAAGCCAAGTTATAAGCCCACAAATGTGTAACTGGACTACTTCTTTAAATTGACACCAGATCAGGTGACCTTTGGGACATGGTTTGACCCCCTTAGGAAAGTGCTATCATCCTGAAACGTTCAGATCACCTACAACTCAATAGATTCTACCTTCCTGTAACATTTCAGCCTGATTGGACCTTGTTTTCACACAAATGAACCCAGAATGATGTGAAATTGTGCTTCGTGCAACATAATTCTGGGTGCCATTTAAAAACCATAAGTGCTAATGACTGCATTCCTGTTTGAGGTTGTAGGGGCTGTTGTTTGGAGTACACTAAAACAAACCTGATCTCTCTAGGACATTCAGAAGCCAAGTTATAAGCCCACAAATGTGTAACTGGACTACTTCTTTAAATTGACACCAGATCAGGTGACCTTTGGGACATGGTTTGACCCCCTTAGGAAAGTGCTATCATCCTGAAACGTTCAGATGACTTACAACTCAATAGATTCTACCTTCCTGTAACGTTTCACCCTGATTGGACCTTGTTTTCACACAAATGAACCCAGAATGATGTGAAATTGTGCTTCGTGCAACATATTTCTGGGTGCCATTTACAAACCATAAGTGCTAATGACTCCATTCCTTTTTGTGGTTGTAGGGGCTGTTGATTGGAGAACACTAAAACAAACCTAACCTCTCTAGGACATTCAGAAGCCAAGTTATAAGCCCACAAAGGTGTAACTGGACTACTTCTTTAAAGTGACACCAGGCCCGGTGACCTTTGGGACATGGTTTTACCCCTATAGGAATGTGCGATCATCTTGAAACGCTCAGATCACTTACAACTCAATAGATTCTACCTTCTTGTAGCGTTTCAGCCTGATTGGACCTTGTTTTCACACAAATGGACCCAGAATGATGTGAAATTGTGCTTCGTGCAACATAATTCTGGGTGCCATTTACAAACCTTAAGTGCTAATGACTCCATTCCTTTTTGTGGTTGTAGGGGCTGTTGATTGGAGTACACTAAACAAACCTGATCTCTCTAGGACATTAAGAAGCCAATTTATAAGCCCACAAATGTGTAACTGGATTACTTCTTTAAATTGACACCAGATCCGGTGACCTTTGGAAAATGGTTTGACCCCCTTAGGAATGTGTGATCATCATGAAACGTTCAGATTACTTACAACTCAATAGATTCTACCTTCCTGTAACGTTTCAGCCTGAATGGACCTTGTTTTCACACAAATGGACCCAGAATGATGTGAAATTGTGCTTTGTGCAACATAATTCTGGGTGCCATTTACAAACCATAAGTGCTAATGACTCCATTCCTTTTTGTGGTTGTAGGGGCTGTTGATTGGAGTACACTAAAACAAACCTGATCTCTCTAGGACATTCAGAAGCCAAGTTATAAGCCCACAAATGTGTAACTGGACTACTTCTTTAAATTGACACCAGATCCGGTGACCTTAGGGACATGGTTTGACCCCCTTAGGAAAGTGCTATCATCATGAAACGTTCAGATCACTTACAACTCAATAGATTCTACCTTCCTGTGACGTTTCAGCCTGATTGGACCTTGTTTTCACACAAATGAACCCAGAATGATGTGAAATTGTGCTTCGTGCAACATAATTCTGGGTGCCATTTACAAACCATAAGTGCTAATGACTCCATTCCTTTTTGTGGTTGTAGGGGCTGTTGATTGGAGTACACTAAAACAAACCTAACCTCTCTAGGACATTCAGAAGCCAAGTTATAAGCCCACAAATGTGTAACTGGACTACTTCTTTAAAGAGACACCAGGCCCGGTGACCTTTGGGACACCGTTTTACCCCCTATAGGAATGTGCGATCATCTTGAAATGTTCAGATCACTTACAACTCAATAGGTTCTACCGTCTTGTAGCGTTTCAGCCTTATTGGACCTTGTATTCACACAAATGGACCCAGAATGATGTGAAATTGTGCTTCGTGCAACATAATTCTGGGTGCCATTTACAAACCTTAAGTGCTAATGACTCCATTCCTTTTTGTGGTTGTAGGGGCTGTTGATTGGAGTACACTAAAACAAACCTGATCTCTCTAGGACATTCAGAAGCCAAGTTATAAGCCCACAAATGTGTAACTGGACTACTTCTTTAAATTGACACCAGATCCAGTGACCTTTGGGACATGGTTTGACCCCCTTAGGAAAGTGCTATCATCATGAAACGTTCAGATCACTTACAACTCAATAGATTCTACCTTCCTGTAACGGTTCAGCCTGATTGGACCTTGTTTTCACACAAATGAACCCAGAATGATGTGAAATTGTGCTTCGTGCAACATAATTCTGGGTGCCATTTAAAAAACATAAGTGCTAATGACTCCATTCCTTTTGGAGGTTGTAGGGGCTGTTGATTGGAGTACACTAAGACAAACCTGATCTCTCTAGGACATTCAGAAGCCAAGTTATAAGCCCTCAAAGGTGTAACTGGACTACTTCTTTAAAGTGACACCAGGCCCGGTGACCTTTGGGACATGGTTTGACCCCCTATAGGAATGTGCGATCATCATGAAACGTTCAGATCACTTACAACTCAATAGATTCTACCTTCTTGTAATGTTTCAGCCTGATTGGACCTTGTTTTCACACAAATGGACCCAGAATGATGTGGAATTGTGCTTTGTGCAACATAATTCTGGGTGCCATTTACAAACCATAAGTGCTAATGACTCCATTCCTTTTTGTGGTTGTAGGGGCTGTTGGTTGGAGTACATTAAAACAAACCTGATCTCTCTAGGACATTCAGAAGCCAAGTTACAGTATAAGCCCACAAATGTGTAACTGGACTACTTCTTTAAATTGACACCAGATTCGGTGACCTTTGGGACATGGTTTGACCCCCTTAGGAAAGCGCTATCATCATGAAACGTTCAGATCACTTACAACTCAATAGATTCTACCTTCTTGTAGCGTTTCAGCCTGATTGGACCTTGTTTTAACACAAATGAACCCAGAATGATGTGAAATTGTGCTTCGTGCAACGTAATTCTGTGTGCAATTTACAAACCATAAGTGCTAATGACTCCATTCCTTTTTGTGGTTGTAGGGGCTGTTAATTGGAGTACATTAAAACAAACCTGATCTCTCTAGGACATTCAGAAGCCAAGTTATAAGCCCACAAATATGTAACTGGACTACTTCTTTGAATTGACACCAGATCCGGTGACCTTTGGGACATGGTTTGAGCCCCTTAGGAAAGTGCTATCATCATGAAACGTTCAGATCACTTACAACTCAATAGATTCTACCTTCCTGTAACGTTTCAGCCTGATTGGACCTTGTTTTCACACAAATGAACCCAGAATGATGTGAAATTGTGCTTCGTGCAACATAATTCTGGGTGCCATTTAAACACCATAAGTGCTAATGACTCCATTCCTTTTTGTGGTTGTAGGGGCTGTTGATTGGAGTATACTAAAACAAACCTGATCTCTCAGGGACATTCAGAAGCCAAGTTATAAGCCCACAAATGTGTAACTGGACTACTTCTTTAAAGAGACACCAGGCCCGGTGACCTTTGGGACATGGTTTTACCCCCTATAGGAATGTGTGATCATCTTGAAACGTTCAGATCACTTACAACTCAATAGGTTCCACCTTCTTGTAGCGTTTCAGCCTGATTGGACCTTGTTTTCACACAAATGGACCCAGAATGATGTGAAATTGTGCTTCGTGCAACATAATTCTGGGTGCCATTTACAAACCTTAATTGCTAATGACTCCATTCCTTTTTGTGGTTGTAGGGGCTGTTGATTGGAGTACACTAAAACAAACCTGATCTCTCTAGGACATTCAGAAGCCAAGTTATAAGCCCACAAATGTGTAACTGGACTACTTCTTTAAATTGACACCAGATCCGGTGACCTTGGGGACATGGTTTGACCCCCTTAGGAAATTGCTATCATCATGAAACGTTCAGATCACTTACAACTCAATAGATTCTACCTTCCTGTAACGTTTCAGCCTGATTGGACCTTGTTTTCACACAAATGAACCCAGAATGATGTGAAATTGTGCTTCGTGCAACATAATTCTGGGTGCCATTTAAAAACCATAAGTGCTAATGACTCCATTCCTTTTTGAGGTTGTAGGGGCTGTTGATTGGAGTACACTAAAACAAACCTGATCTCTCTAGGACATTCAGAAGCCAAGTTATAAGCCCTCAAAGGTGTAACTGGACTACTTCTTTAAAGTGACACCAGGCCCGGTGACCTTTGGGACATGGTTTGACCCCCTATAGGAATGTGCGATAATCACGAAACGTTCAGATCACTTACAACTCAATAGATTCTACCTTCTTGTAACGTTTCAGCCTGATTGGACCTTGTTTTCACACAAATGGACCCAGAATGATGTGAAATTGTGCTTCGTGCAACATAATTCTGGGTGCCATTTACAAACCATAAGTGCTAATGACTCCATTCCTTTTTGTGGTTGTAGGGGCTGTTGATTGGAGTATACTAAAACAAACCTGATCTCTCAGGGACATTCAGAAGCCAAGTTATAAGCCCACAAATGTGTAACTGGACTACTTCTTTAAAGAGACACCAGGCCCGGTGACCTTTGGGACATGGTTTTACCCCCTACAGGAATGTGCGATCATCTTGAAACATTCAGATCACTTACAACTCAATAGGTTCCACCTTCTTGTAGCGTTTCAGCCTGATTGGACCTTGTTTTAACACAAATGAACCCAGAATGATGTGAAATTGTGCTTCGTGCAACGTAATTCTGTGTGCCATTTACAAACCATAAGTGCTAATGACTCCATTCCTTTTTGTGGTTGTAGGGGCTGTTAATTGGAGTACATTAAAACAAACCTGATCTCTCTAGGACATTCAGAAGCCAAGTTATAAGCCCACAAATATGTAACTGGACTACTTCTTTGAATTGACACCAGATCCGGTGACCTTTGGGACATGGTTTGACCCCCTTAGGAAAGTGCTATCATCATGAAACGTTCAGATCACTTACCTCTCAATAGATTCTACCTTCCTGTAACGTTTCAGCCTGATTGGACCTTGTTTTCACACAAATGAACCCAGAATGATGTGAAATTGTGCTTCGTGCAACATAATTCTGGGTGCCATTTAAACACCATAAGTGCTAATGACTCCATTCCTTTTTGTGGTTGTAGGGGCTGTTGATTGGAGTATACTAAAACAAACCTGATCTCTCAGGGACATTCAGAAGCCAAGTTATAAGCCCACAAATGTGTAACTGGACTACTTCTTTAAAGAGACACCAGGCCCGGTGACCTTTGGGACATGGTTTTACCCCCTATAGGAATGTGCGATCATCTTGAAACGTTCAGATGACTTACAACTCAATAGGTTCCACCTTCTTGTAGCGTTTCAGCCTGATTGGACCTTGTTTTCACACAAATGGACCCAGAATGATGTGAAATTGTGCTTCGTGCAACATAATTCTGGGTGCCATTTACAAACCTTAAGTGCTAATGACTCCATTCCTTTTTGTGGTTGTAGGGGCTGTTGATTGGAGTACACTAAAACAAACCTGATCTCTCTAGGACATTCAGAAGCCAAGTTATAAGCCCACAAATGTGTAACTGGACTACTTCTTTAAATTGACACCAGATCCGGTGACCTTGGGGACATGGTTTGACCCCCTTAGGAAAGTGCTATCATCATGAAACATTCAGATCACTTACAACTCAATAGATTCTACCTTCCTGTAACGTTTCAGCCTGATTGGACCTTGTTTTCACACAAATGAACCCAGAATGATGTGAAATTGTGCTTCGTGCAACATAATTCTGGGTGCCATTTAAAAACCATAAGTGCTAATGACTCCATTCCTTTTTGAGGTTGTAGGGGCTGTTGATTGGAGTACACTAAAACAAACCTGATCTCTCTAGGACATTCAGAAGCCAAGTTATAAGCCCTCAAAGGTGTAACTGGACTACTTCTTTAAAGTGACACCAGGCCCGGTGACCTTTGGGACATGGTTTGACCCCCTATAGGAATGTGCGATAATCACGAAACGTTCAGATCACTTACAACTCAATAGATTCTACCTTCTTGTAACGTTTCAGCCTGATTGGACCTTGTTTTCACACAAATGGACCCAGAATGATGTGAAATTGTGCTTCGTGCAACATAATTCTGGGTGCCATTTACAAACCATAAGTGCTAATGACTCCATTCCTTTTTGTGGTTGTAGGGGCTGTTGATTGGAGTATACTAAAACAAACCTGATCTCTCAGGGACATTCAGAAGCCAAGTTATAAGCCCACAAATGTGTAACTGGACTACTTCTTTAAAGAGACACCAGGCCCGGTGACCTTTGGGACATGGTTTTACCCCCTACAGGAATGTGCGATCATCTTGAAACATTCAGATCACTTACAACTCAATAGGTTCCACCTTCTTGTAGCGTTTCAGCCTGATTGGACCTTGTTTTAACACAAATGAACCCAGAATGATGTGAAATTGTGCTTCGTGCAACGTAATTCTGTGTGCCATTTACAAACCATAAGTGCTAATGACTCCATTCCTTTTTGTGGTTGTAGGGGCTGTTAATTGGAGTACATTAAAACAAACCTGATCTCTCTAGGACATTCAGAAGCCAAGTTATAAGCCCAAAAATATGTAACTGGACTACTTCTTTGAATTGACACCAGATCCGGTGACCTTTGGGACATGGTTTGACCCCCTTAGGAAAGTGCTATCATCATGAAACGTTCAGATCACTTACCTCTCAATAGATTCTACCTTCCTGTAACGTTTCAGCCTGATTGGACCTTGTTTTCACACAAATGAACCCAGAATGATGTGAAATTGTGCTTCGTGCAACATAATTCTGGGTGCCATTTAAACACCATAAGTGCTAATGACTCCATTCCTTTTTGTGGTTGTAGGGGCTGTTGATTGGAGTATACTAAAACAAACCTGATCTCTCAGGGACATTCAGAAGCCAAGTTATAAGCCCACAAATGTGTAACTGGACTACTTCTTTAAAGAGACACCAGGCCCGGTGACCTTTGGGACATGGTTTTACCCCCTGTAGGAATGTGCGATCATCTTGAAACGTTCAGATGACTTACAACTCAATAGGTTCCACCTTCTTGTAGCGTTTCAGCCTGATTGGACCTTGTTTTCACACAAATGGACCCAGAATGATGTGAAATTGTGCTTCGTGCAACATAATTCTGGGTGCCATTTACAAACCTTAAGTGCTAATGACTCCATTCCTTTTTGTGGTTGTAGGGGCTGTTGATTGGAGTACACTAAAACAAACCTGATCTCTCTAGGACATTCAGAAGCCAAGTTATAAGCCCACAAATGTGTAACTGGACTACTTCTTTAAATTGACACCAGATCCGGTGACCTTGGGGACATGGTTTGACCCCCTTAGGAAAGTGCTATCATCATGAAACGTTCAGATCACTTACAACTCAATAGATTCTACCTTCCTGTAACGTTTCAGCCTGATTGGACCTTGTTTTCACACAAATGAACCCAGAATGATGTGAAATTGTGCTTCGTGCAACATAATTCTGGGTGCCATTTAAAAACCATAAGTGCTAATGACTCCATTCCTTTTTGAGGTTGTAGGGGCTGTTGATTGGAGTACACTAAAACAAACCTGATCTCTCTAGGACATTCAGAAGCCAAGTTATAAGCCCTCAAAGGTGTAACTGGACTACTTCTTTAAAGTGACACCAGGCCCGGTGACCTTTGGGACATGGTTTGACCCCCTATAGGAATGTGCGATAATCACGAAACGTTCAGATCACTTACAACTCAATAGATTCTACCTTCTTGTAACGTTTCAGCCTGATTGGACCTTGTTTTCACACAAATGGACCCAGAATGATGTGAAATTGTGCTTCGTGCAACATAATTCTGGGTGCCATTTACAAACCATAAGTGCTAATGACTCCATTCCTTTTTGTGGTTGTAGGGGCTGTTGATTGGAGTATACTAAAACAAACCTGATCTCTCAGGGACATTCAGAAGCCAAGTTATAAGCCCACAAATGTATAACTGGACTACTTCTTTAAAGAGACACCAGGCCCGGTGACCTTTGGGACATGGTTTTACCCCCTACAGGAATGTGCGATCATCTTGAAACATTCAGATCACTTACAACTCAATAGGTTCCACCTTCTTGTACCGTTTCAGTCTGATTGGACCTTGTTTTCACACAAATGGACCCAGAATGATGTGAAATTGTGCTTCGTGCAACATAATTCTGGGTGCCATTTACAAACCTTAAGTGCTAATGACTCCATTCCTTTTTGTGGTTGTAGGGGCTGTTGATTGGAGTACACTAAAACAAACCTGATCTCTCTAGGACATTCAGAAGCCAAGTTATAAGCCCACAAATGTGTAACTGGACTACTTCTTTAAATTGACACCAGATCCGTTGACCTTTGGGACATGGTTTGACCCCCTTAGGAAAGTGCTATCATCATGAAACGTTCAGATCACTTACAACTCAATAGATTCGACCTTCCTGTAACGTTTCAGCCTGATTGGACCTTGTTTTCACACAAATGAACCCAGAATGATGTGAAATTGTGCTTCGTGCAACATAATTCTGGGTGCCATTTAAAAACCATAAGTGCTAATGACTCCATTCCTTTTTGTGGTTGTAGGGGCTGTTGATTGGAGTACATTAAAACAAACCTGATCTCTCTAGGACATTCAGAAGCCAAGTTATAAGCCCACAAATGTGTAACTGGACTACTTCTTTGAATTGACACCAGATCCGGTGACCTTTGGGACATGGTTTGACCCCCTTAGGAAAGTGCTATCATCATGAAACGTTCAGATGACTTACAACTCAATAGATTCTACCTTCCTGTAACGTTTCATCCTGATTGGACCTTGTTTTCACACAAATGAACCCAGAATAATGTGAAATTGTGCTTCGTGCAACATAATTCTGGGTGCCATTTAAAAACCATAAGTGCTAATGACTCCATTCCTTTTTGTGGTTGTAGGGGCTGTTGATTGGAGTATACTAAAACAAACCTGATCTCTCAGGGACATTCAGAAGCCAAGTTATAAGCCCACAAATGTGTAACTGGACTACTTCTTTAAAGAGACACCAGGCCCGGTGACCTTTGGGACATGGTTTTACCCCCTATTGGAATGTGCGATCATCTTGAAACGTTCAGATCACTTACAACTCAATAGATTCTACCTTCTTGTAGCGTTTCAGCCTGAATGGACCTTGTTTTCACACAAATGAACCCAGAATGATGTGAAATTGTGTTTCGTGCAACGTAATTCTGGGTGCCATTTACAAACCATAAGTGCTAATGACTCCATTCCTTTTTGTGGTTGTAGGGGCTGTTGATTGGAGTACATTAAAACAAACCTGATCTCTCTAGGACATTCAGAAGCAAAGTTATAAACCCACAAAGGTGTAACTGGACTACTTCTTTGAATTGACACCAGATCCGGTGACCTTTGGGACATGGTTTGACCCCCTTAGGAAAGTGCTATCATCATGAAACGTTCAGATCACTTACAACTCAAAAGATTCTACCTTCTTGTAGCGTTTCAGCCTGATTGGACCTTGTTTTCACACAAATGAACCCAGAATTATTTGAAATTGTGCTTCGTGCAACATAATTCTGGGTGCCATTTACAAACCATAAGTGCTAATGACTCCATTCCTTTTTGTGGTTGTAGGGGCTGTTGATTGGAGTACATTAAAACAAACCTGATCTCTCTAGGACATTCAGAAGCCAAGTTATAAGCCCACAAATGTGTAACTGGACTACTTCTTTAAATTGACACCAGATCCGGTGACCTTTGGGACATGGTTTGACCCCCTTAGGAAAGTGATATCATGATGAAACGTTCAGATCACTTACAACTCAATAGATTCTACCTTCCTGTAACGTTTCAGCCTGATTTGACCTTGTTTTCACACAAATGAACCCAGAATGATGTGAAATTGTGCTTCGTGCAACGTAATTCTGGGTGCCATTAAAAAACCATAAGTGCTAATGACTCCATTCCTTTTTGTGGTTGTAGGGGCTGTTGATTGGAGTACATTAAAACAAACCTGATCTCTCTAGGACATTCAGAAGCAAAGTTATAAACCCACAAAGGTGTAACTGGACTACTTCTTTGAATTGACACCAGATCCGGTGACCTTTGGGACATGGTTTGACCCCCTTAGGAAAGTGCTATCATCATGAAACGTTCAGATCACTTACAACTCAAAAGATTCTACCTTCTTGTAGCGTTTCAGCCTGATTGGACCTTGTTTTCACACAAATGAACCCAGAATTATTTGAAATTGTGCTTCGTGCAACATAATTCTGGGTGCCATTTACAAACCATAAGTGCTAATGACTCCATTCCTTTTTGTGGTTGTAGGGGCTGTTGATTGGAGTACATTAAAACAAACCTGATCTCTCTAGGACATTCAGAAGCCAAGTTATAAGCCCACAAATGTGTAACTGGACTACTTCTTTAAATTGACACCAGATCCGGTGACCTTTGGGACATGGTTTGACCCCCTTAGGAAAGTGATATCATGATGAAACGTTCAGATCACTTACAACTCAATAGATTCTACCTTCCTGTAACGTTTCAGCCTGATTTGACCTTGTTTTCACACAAATGAACCCAGAATGATGTGAAATTGTGCTTCGTGCAACGTAATTCTGGGTGCCATTAAAAAACCATAAGTGCTAATGACTCCATTCCTTTTTGTGGTTGTGGGGGCTGTTGATTGGAGTATACTAAAACAAACCTGATCTCTCTTGGACATTCAGAAGCCAAGTTATAAGCCCACAAATGTGTAACTGGACTACTTCTTTAAAGAGACACCAGGCCCGGTGACCTTTGGGACATGGTTTTACCCCCTATAGGAATGTGCGATCATCTTGAAACGTTCAGATCACTTACAACTCAATAGATTCTACCTTCTTAAAGCGTTTCAGCCTGATTGGACCTTGTTTTCACACAAATGGACCCAGAATGATGTGAAATTGTGCTTCGTGCAACGTAATTCTGGGTGCCATTTACAAACCATAAGTGCTAATGACTCCATTCCTTTTTGTGGTTGTAGGGGCTGTTAATTGGAGTACATTAAAACAAACCTGATCTCTCTAGGACATTCAGAAGCCAAGTTATAAGCCCACAAATATGTAACTGGACTACTTCTTTGAATTGACACCAGATCCGGTGACCTTTGGGACATGGTTTGACCCCCTTAGGAAAGTGCTATCATCTTGAAACGTTCAGATCACTTACAACTCAATAGATTCTACCTTCCTGTAACGTTTCAGCCTGATTGGACCTTGTTTTCACACAAATAAACCCAGAATGATGTGAAATTGTGCTTCGTGCAACATAATTCTGGGTGCCATTTAAAAACCATAAGTGCTAATGACTCCATTCCTTTTTGTGGTTGTAGGGGCTGTTGATTGGAGTATACTAAAACAAACCTGATCTCTCAGGGACATTCAGAAGCCAAGTTATAAGCCCACAAATGTGTAACTGGACTACTTCTTTAAAGAGACACCAGGCCCGGTGACCTTTGGGACATGGTTTTACCCCCTATAGGAATGTGCGATCATCTTGAAACGTTCAGATCACTTACAACTCAATAGGTTCCACCTTCTTGTAGCGTTTCAGCCTGATTGGACCTTGTTTTCACACAAATGGACCCAGAATGATGTGAAATTGTGCTTCGTGCAACATAATTCTGGGTGCCATTTACAAACCTTAAGTGCTAATGACTCCATTCCTTTTTGTGGTTGTAGGGGCTGTTGATTGGAGTACACTAAAACAAACCTGATCTCTCTAGGACATTCAGAAGCCAAGTTATAAGCCCACAAATGTGTAACTGGATTACTTCTTTAAATTGACACCAGATCCGGTGACCTTTGGGACATGGTTTGACCCCCTTAGGAAAGTGCTATCATCATGAAATGTTCAGATCACTTACAACTCAATAGATTCTACCTTCCTGTAACGTTTCAGCCTGATTGGACCTTGTTTTCACACAAATGAACCCAGAATGATGTGAAATTGTGCTTCGTGCAACATAATTCTGGGTGCCATTTACAAACCATAAGTGCTAATGACTCCATTCCATTTTGAGCTTGTAGGGGCTGTTGATTAGAGTACACTAAAACAAACCTGATCTCTCTAGGATATTCAGAAGCCAAGTTATAAGCCCTCAAAGGTGTAACTGGACTACTTGTTTAAAGTGACACCAGGCCCGGTGACCTTTGGGACATGGTTTTACCCCCTATAGGAATGTGCGATCATCTTGAAACGTTCAGATCACTTACAACTCAATAGATTCTACCTTCTTTTAGCGTTTCAGCCTGATTGGACCTTGTTTTCACACACATGGACCCAGAATGATGTGAAATTGTGCTTCGTGCAACATAATTCTGGGTGCCATTTACAAACCATAAGTGCTAATGACTCCATTCCTTTTTGTGGTTGTAGGGGCTGTTGATTGGAGTACATTAAAACAAACCTGATCTCTCTAGGACATTCAGAAGCCAAGTTATAAGCGCACAAAGGTGTAACTGGACTACTTCTTTAAAGTGACACCAGGTCCGGTGACCTTTGGGACATGGTTTGACCCCCTTAGGAAAGTGCTATCATCATGAAACGTTCAGATCACTTACAACTCAATAGATTCTACCTTCTTGTAGCGTTTCAGCCTGATTGGACCTTGTTTTCACACAAATGAACCCAGAATGATGTGAAATTGTGCTTCGTGCAACATAATTCTGGGTGCCATTTACAAACCATAAGTGCTAATGACTCCATTCCTTTTTGTGGTTGTAGGGGCTGTTGATTGGAGTATATTAAAACAAACCTGATCTCTCTAGGACATTCAGAAGCCAAGTTCTAAGCCCACAAATGTGTAACTGGACTACTTCTTTAAATTGACACCAGATCCGGTGATCTTTGGGACATGGTTTGACCCCCTTAGGAAAGTGCTATCATCATGAAACGTTCAGATCACTTACAACTCAATAGATTCTACCTTCCTGCAACGTTTCAGCCTGATTGGACCTTGTTTTCACACAAATGAACCCAGAATGATGTGAAATTGTGCTTCGTGCAACATAATTCTGGGTGCCATTAAAAAACCATAAGTGCTAATGACTCCATTCCTTATTGTGGTTGTAGGGGCTGTTGATTGGAGTATACTAAAACAAACCTGATCTCTCTAGGACATTCAGAAGCCAAGTTATAAGCCCACTAATGTGTAACTGGACTACTTCTTTAAAGAGACACCAGGCCCGGTGACCTTTGGGACATGGTTTTACCCCCTATAGGAATGTGCGATCATCTTGAAACGTTCAGATCACTTACAACTCAATAGATTCTACCTTCCTGTAACGTTTCAGCCTGATTGGACCTTGTTTTCACACAAATGAACCCAGAATGATGTGAAATTGTGCTTCGTGCAACATAATTCTGGGTGCCATTAAAAAACCATAAGTGCTAATGACTCCATTCCTTTTTGTGGTTGTAGGGGCTGTTGATTTGGGATATAATAAAACAAACCTGATCTCTCTAGGACATTCAGAAGCCAAGTTATAAGCCCACAGAGGTGTAACTGTACTACTTCTTTAAATTGACACCAGATCCGTTGACCTTTGGGACATGGTTTGACCCCCTTAGGAAAGTGCTATCATCATGAAACGTTCAGATCACTTACAACTCAATAGATTCGACCTTCCTGTAACGTTTCAGCCTGATTGGACCTTGTTTTCACACAAATGAACCCAGAATGATGTGAAATTGTGCTTCGTGCAACATAATTCTGGGTGCCATTTAAAAACCATAAGTGCTAATGACTCCATTCCTTTTTGTGGTTGTAGGGGCTGTTGATTGGAGTACATTAAAACAAACCTGATCTCTCTAGGACATTCAGAAGCCAAGTTATAAGCCCACAAATGTGTAACTGGACTACTTCTTTGAATTGACACCAGATCCGGTGACCTTTGGGACATGGTTTGACCCCCTTAGGAAAGTGCTATCATCATGAAACGTTCAGATGACTTACAACTCAATAGATTCTACCTTCCTGTAACGTTTCATCCTGATTGGACCTTGTTTTCACACAAATGAACCCAGAATAATGTGAAATTGTGCTTCGTGCAACATAATTCTGGGTGCCATTTAAAAACCATAAGTGCTAATGACTCCATTCCTTTTTGTGGTTGTAGGGGCTGTTGATTGGAGTATACTAAAACAAACCTGATCTCTCAGGGACATTCAGAAGCCAAGTTATAAGCCCACAAATGTGTAACTGGACTACTTCTTTAAAGAGACACCAGGCCCGGTGACCTTTGGGACATGGTTTTACCCCCTATTGGAATGTGCGATCATCTTGAAACGTTCAGATCACTTACAACTCAATAGATTCTACCTTCTTGTAGCGTTTCAGCCTGAATGGACCTTGTTTTCACACAAATGAACCCAGAATGATGTGAAATTGTGTTTCGTGCAACGTAATTCTGGGTGCCATTTACAAACCATAAGTGCTAATGACTCCATTCCTTTTTGTGGTTGTAGGGGCTGTTGATTGGAGTACATTAAAACAAACCTGATCTCTCTAGGACATTCAGAAGCAAAGTTATAAACCCACAAAGGTGTAACTGGACTACTTCTTTGAATTGACACCAGATCCGGTGACCTTTGGGACATGGTTTGACCCCCTTAGGAAAGTGCTATCATCATGAAACGTTCAGATCACTTACAACTCAAAAGATTCTACCTTCTTGTAGCGTTTCAGCCTGATTGGACCTTGTTTTCACACAAATGAACCCAGAATGATTTGAAATTGTGCTTCGTGCAACATAATTCTGGGTGCCATTTACAAACCATAAGTGCTAATGACTCCATTCCTTTTTGTGGTTGTAGGGGCTGTTGATTGGAGTACATTAAAACAAACCTGATCTCTCTAGGACATTCAGAAGCCAAGTTATAAGCCCACAAATGTGTAACTGGACTACTTCTTTAAATTGACACCAGATCCGGTGACCTTTGGGACATGGTTTGACCCCCTTAGGAAAGTGATATCATGATGAAACGTTCAGATCACTTACAACTCAATAGATTCTACCTTCCTGTAACGTTTCAGCCTGATTGGACCTTGTTTTCACACAAATGAACCCAGAATGATGTGAAATTGTGCTTCGTGCAACGTAATTCTGGGTGCCATTAAAAAACCATAAGTGCTAATGACTCCATTCCTTTTTGTGGTTGTGGGGGCTGTTGATTGGAGTATACTAAAACAAACCTGATCTCTCTAGGACATTCAGAAGCCAAGTTATAAGCCCACAAATGTGTAACTGGACTACTTCTTTAAAGAGACACCAGGCCCGGTGACCTTTGGGACATGGTTTTACCCCCTATAGGAATGTGCGATCATCTTGAAACGTTCAGATCACTTACAACTCAATAGATTCTACCTTCTTAAAGCGTTTCAGCCTGATTGGACCTTGTTTTCACACAAATGGACCCAGAATGATGTGAAATTGTGCTTCGTGCAACGTAATTCTGGGTGCCATTTACAAACCATAAGTGCTAATGACTCCATTCCTTTTTGTGGTTGTAGGGGCTGTTAATTGGAGTACATTAAAACAAACCTGATCTCTCTAGGACATTCAGAAGCCAAGTTATAAGCCCACAAATATGTAACTGGACTACTTCTTTGAATTGACACCAGATCCGGTGACCTTTGGGACATGGTTTGACCCCCTTAGGAAAGTGCTATCATCATGAAACGTTCAGATCACTTACAACTCAATAGATTCTACCTTCCTGTAACGTTTCAGCCTGATTGGACCTTGTTTTCACACAAATAAACCCAGAATGATGTGAAATTGTGCTTCGTGCAACATAATTCTGGGTGCCATTTAAAAACCATAAGTGCTAATGACTCCATTCCTTTTTGTGGTTGTAGGGGCTGTTGATTGGAGTATACTAAAACAAACCTGATCTCTCAGGGACATTCAGAAGCCAAGTTATAAGCCCACAAATGTGTAACTGGACTACTTCTTTAAAGAGACACCAGGCCCGGTGACCTTTGGGACATGGTTTTACCCCCTATAGGAATGTGCGATCATCTTGAAACGTTCAGATCACTTACAACTCAATAGGTTCCACCTTCTTGTAGCGTTTCAGCCTGATTGGACCTTGTTTTCACACAAATGGACCCAGAATGATGTGAAATTATGCTTCGTGCAACATAATTCTGGGTGCCATTTACAAACCTTAAGTGCTAATGACTCCATTCCTTTTTGTGGTTGTAGGGGCTGTTGATTGGAGTACACTAAAACAAACCTGATCTCTCTAGGACATTCAGAAGCCAAGTTATAAGCCCACAAATGTGTAACTGGATTACTTCTTTAAATTGACACCAGATCCGGTGACCTTTGGGACATGGTTTGACCCCCTTAGGAAAGTGCTATCATCATGAAATGTTCAGATCACTTACAACTCAATAGATTCTACCTTCCTGTAACGTTTCAGCCTGATTGGACCTTGTTTTCACACAAATGAACCCAGAATGATGTGAAATTGTGCTTCGTGCAACATAATTCTGGGTGCCATTTACAAACCATAAGTGCTAATGACTCCATTCCATTTTGAGCTTGTAGGGGCTGTTGATTAGAGTACACTAAAACAAACCTGATCTCTCTAGGATATTCAGAAGCCAAGTTATAAGCCCTCAAAGGTGTAACTGGACTACTTGTTTAAAGTGACACCAGGCCCGGTGACCTTTGGGACATGGTTTTACCCCCTATAGGAATGTGCGATCATCTTGAAACGTTCAGATCACTTACAACTCAATAGATTCTACCTTCTTTTAGCGTTTCAGCCTGATTGGACCTTGTTTTCACACACATGGACCCAGAATGATGTGAAATTGTGCTTCGTGCAACATAATTCTGGGTGCCATTTACAAACCATAAGTGCTAATGACTCCATTCCTTTTTGTGGTTGTAGGGGCTGTTGATTGGAGTACATTAAAACAAACCTGATCTCTCTAGGACATTCAGAAGCCAAGTTATAAGCGCACAAAGGTGTAACTGGACTACTTCTTTAAAGTGACACCAGGTCCGGTGACCTTTGGGACATGGTTTGACCCCCTTAGGAAAGTGCTATCATCATGAAACGTTCAGATCACTTACAACTCAATAGATTCTACCTTCTTGTAGCGTTTCAGCCTGATTGGACCTTGTTTTCACACAAATGAACCCAGAATGATGTGAAATTGTGCTTCGTGCAACATAATTCTGGGTGCCATTTACAAACCATAAGTGCTAATGACTCCATTCCTTTTTGTGGTTGTAGGGGCTGTTGATTGGAGTATATTAAAACAAACCTGATCTCTCTAGGACATTCAGAAGCCAAGTTCTAAGCCCACAAATGTGTAACTGGACTACTTCTTTAAATTGACACCAGATCCGGTGATCTTTGGGACATGGTTTGACCCCCTTAGGAAAGTGCTATCATCATGAAACGTTCAGATCACTTACAACTCAATAGATTCTACCTTCCTGCAACGTTTCAGCCTGATTGGACCTTGTTTTCACACAAATGAACCCAGAATGATGTGAAATTGTGCTTCGTGCAACATAATTCTGGGTGCCATTAAAAAACCATAAGTGCTAATGACTCCATTCCTTATTGTGGTTGTAGGGGCTGTTGATTGGAGTATACTAAAACAAACCTGATCTCTCTAGGACATTCAGAAGCCAAGTTATAAGCCCACTAATGTGTAACTGGACTACTTCTTTAAAGAGACACCAGGCCCGGTGACCTTTGGGACATGGTTTTACCCCCTATAGGAATGTGCGATCATCTTGAAACGTTCAGATCACTTACAACTCAATAGATTCTACCTTCCTGTAACGTTTCAGCCTGATTGGACCTTGTTTTCACACAAATGAACCCAGAATGATGTGAAATTGTGCTTCGTGCAACATAATTCTGGGTGCCATTAAAAAACCATAAGTGCTAATGACTCCATTCCTTTTTGTGGTTGTAGGGGCTGTTGATTTGGGATATAATAAAACAAACCTGATCTCTCTAGGACATTCAGAAGCCAAGTTATAAGCCCACAGAGGTGTAACTGTACTACTTCTTTAAATTGACACCAGATCTTGTGACCTTTGGGACATGGTTTGACCCCCTTAGGAAAGTGCTATCATCATGAAACGTTCAGATCACTTACAACCCAATAGATTCCACCTTCCTGTAACATTTCAGCCTGATTGGACCTTGTTTTCACACAAATGGACCCAGAATGATGTGGAATTGTGCATCGTGCAACATAATTCTGGGTGCCATTTACAAACCATAAGTGCTAATGACTCCATTCCTTTTTGTGGTTGTAGGGGCTGTTGGTTGGAGTACATTAAAACAAACCTGATCTCTCTAGGACATTCAGAAGCCAAGTTATAAGCCCACAAATGTGTAACTGGACTACTTCTTTAAATTGACACCAGATCAGGTGACCTTTGGGACATGGTTTGACCCCCTTAGGAAAGTGCTATCATCCTGAAACGTTCAGATCACTTACAACTCAATAGATTCTACCTTCCTGTAACGTTTCACCCTGATTGGACCTTTTTCTCACACAAATGAACCCAGAATGATGTGAAATTGTGCTTCGTGCAACATAATTCTGGGTGCCATTTACAAACCATAAGTGCTAATGACTCCATTCCTTTTTGTGGTTGTAGGGGCTGTTGATTGGAGAACACTAAAACAAACCTAACCTCTCTAGGACATTCAGAAGCCAAGTTATAAGCCCACAAAGGTGTAACTGGACTACTTCTTTAAAGTGACACCAGGCCCGGTGACCTTTGGGACATGGTTTTACCCCTATAGGAATGTGCGATCATCTTGAAACGTTCAGATCACTTACAACTCAATAGATTCTACCTTCTTGTAGCGTTTCAGCCTGATTGGACCTTGTTTTCACACAAATGGACCCAGAATGATGTGAAATTGTGCTTCGTGCAACATAATTCTGGGTGCCATTTACAAACCTTAAGTGCTAATGACTCCATTCCTTTTTGTGGTTGTAGGGGCTGTTGATTGGAGTACACTAAAACAAACCTGATCTCTCTAGGACATTAAGAAGCCAAGTTATAAGCCCACAAATGTGTAACCTGATTACTTCTTTAAATTGACACCAGATCCGGTGACCTTTGGAAAATGGTTTGACCCCCTTAGGAATGTGTGATCATCATGAAACGTTCAGATTACTTACAACTCAATAGATTCTAACTTCCTGTAACGTTTCAGCCTGAATGGACCTTGTTTTCACACAAATGGACCCAGAATGATGTGAAATTGTGCTTTGTGCAACATAATTCTGGGTGCCATTTACAAACCATAAGTGCTAATGACTCCATTCCTTTTTGTGTTTGTAGGGGCTGTTGATTGGAGTACACTAAAACAAACCTGATCTCTCTAGGACATTCAGAAGCCAAGTTATAAGCCCACAAATGTGTAACTGGACTACTTCTTTAAATTGACACCAGATCCGGTGACCTTAGGGACATGGTTTGACCCCCTTAGGAAAGTGCTATCATCATGAAACGTTCAGATCACTTACAACTCAATAGATTCTACCTTCCTGTAACGTTTCAGCCTTATTGGACCTTGTTTTCACACAAATGGACCCAGAATGATGTGAAATTGTGCTTCGTGCAACATCATTCTGGGTGCCATTTACAAACCTTAAGTGCTAATGACTCCATTCCTTTTTGTGGTTGTAGGGGCTGTTGATTGGAGTACACTAAAACAAACCTGATCTCACTAGGACATTCAGAAGCCAAGTTATAAGCCCACAAATGTGTAACTGGACTACTTCTTTAAAATTGACACCAGATCCAGTGACCTTTGGGACATGGTTTGACCCCCTTAGGAAAAGGCTATCATCATGAAACGTTCAGATCACTTACAACTCAATAGATTCTACCTTCCTGTAACGTTTCAGCCTGATTGGACCTTGTTTTCACACAAATGAACCCAGAATGATGTGAAATTGTGCTTCGTGCAACATAATTCTGGGTGCCATTTACAAACCATAAGTGCTAATGACTCCATTCCTTTTTGTGGTTGTAGGGGCTGTTGATTGGAGTATATTAAAACAAACCTGATCTCTCTAGGACATTCAGAAGCCAAGTTCTAAGCCCACAAATGTGTAACTGGACTACTTCTTTAAATTGACACCAGATCCGGTGACCTTTGGGACATGGTTTGACCCCCTTAGGAAAGTGCTATCATCATGAAACGTTCAGATCACTTACAACTCAATAGATTCTACCTTCCTGCAACGTTTCAGCCTGATTGGACCTTGTTTTCACACAAATGAACCCAGAATGATGTGAAATTGTGCTTCGTGCAACATAATTCTGGGTGCCATTAAAAAACCATAAGTGCTAATGACTCCATTCCTTATTGTGGTTGTAGGGGCTGTTGATTGGAGTATACTAAAACAAACCTGATCTCTCTAGGACATTCAGAAGCCAAGTTATAAGCCCACTAATGTGTAACTGGACTACTTCTTTAAAGAGACACCAGGCCCGGTGACCTTTGGGACATGGTTTTACCCCCTATAGGAATGTGCGATCATCTTGAAACGTTCAGATCACTTACAACTCAATAGATTCTACCTTCCTGTAACGTTTCAGCCTGATTGGACCTTGTTTTCACACAAATGAACCCAGAATGATGTGAAATTGTGCTTCGTGCAACATAATTCTGGGTGCCATTAAAAAACCATAAGTGCTAATGACTCCATTCCTTTTTGTGGTTGTAGGGGCTGTTGGTTGGAGTACATTAAAACAAACCTGATCTCTCTAGGACATTCAGAAGCCAAGTTATAAGCCCACAAATGTGTAACTGGACTACTTCTTTAAATTGACACCAGATCAGGTGACCTTTGGGACATGGTTTGACCCCCTTAGGAAAGTGCTATCATCCTGAAACGTTCAGATCACTTACAACTCAATAGATTCTACCTTCCTGTAACGTTTCACCCTGATTGGACCTTGTTCTCACACAAATGAACCCAGAATGATGTGAAATTGTGCTTCGTGCAACATAATTCTGGGTGCCATTTACAAACCATAAGTGCTAATGACTCCATTCCTTTTTGTGGTTGTAGGGGCTGTTGATTGGAGAACACTAAAACAAACCTAACCTCTCTAGGACATTCAGAAGCCAAGTTATAAGCCCACAAAGGTGTAACTGGACTACTTCTTTAAAGTGACACCAGGCCCAGTGACCTTTGGGACATGGTTTTACCCCTATAGGAATGTGCGATCATCTTGAAACGTTCAGATCACTTACAACTCAATAGATTCTACCTTCTTGTAGCGTTTCAGCCTGATTGGACCTTGTTTTCACACAAATGGACCCAGAATGATGTGAAATTGTGCTTCGTGCAACATAATTCTGGGTGCCATTTACAAACCTTAAGTGCTAATGACTCCATTCCTTTTTGTGGTTGTAGGGGCTGTTGATTGGAGTACACTAAAACAAACCTGATCTCTCTAGGACATTAAGAAGCCAAGTTATAAGCCCACAAATGTGTAACTGGATTACTTCTTTAAATTGACACCAGATCCGGTGACCTTTGGAAAATGGTTTGACCCCCTTAGGAATGTGTGATCATCATGAAACGTTCAGATTACTTACAACTCAATAGATTCTAACTTCCTGTAACGTTTCAGCCTGAATGGACCTTGTTTTCACACAAATGGACCCAGAATGATGTGAAATTGTGCTTTGTGCAACATAATTCTGGGTGCCATTTACAAACCATAAGTGCTAATGACTCCATTCCTTTTTGTGTTTGTAGGGTCTGTTGATTGGAGTACACTAAAACAAACCTGATCTCTCTAGGACATTCAGAAGCCAAGTTATAAGCCCACAAATGTGTAACTGGACTACTTCTTTAAATTGACACCAGATCCGGTGACCTTAGGGACATGGTGTGACCCCCTTAGGAAAGTGCTATCATCATGAAACGTTCAGATCACTTACAACTCAATAGATTCTACCTTCCTGTAACGTTTCAGCCTGATTGGACCTTGTTTTCACACAAATGGACCCAGAATGATGTGAAATTGTGCTTCGTGCAACATCATTCTGGGTGCCATTTACAAACCTTAAGTGCTAATGACTCCATTCCTTTTTGTGGTTGTAGGGGCTGTTGATTGGAGTACACTAAAACAAACCTGATCTCTCTAGGACATTCAGAAGCCAAGTTATAAGCCCACAAATGTGTAACTGGACTACTTCTTTAAAATTGACACCAGATCCAGTGACCTTTGGGACATGGTTTGACCCCCTTAGGAAAAGGCTATCATCATGAAACGTTCAGATCACTTACAACTCAATAGATTCTACCTTCCTGTAACGTTTCAGCCTGATTGGACCTTGTTTTCACACAAATGAACCCAGAATGATGTGAAATTGTGCTTCGTGCAACATAATTCTGGGTGCCATTTAAAAACCATAAGTGCTAATAACTCCATTCCTTTTGGAGGTTGTAGGGGCTGTTGATTGGAGTACACTAAAACAAACCTGATCTCTCTAGGACATTCAGAAGCCAAGTTATAAGCCCTCAAAGGTGTAACTGGACTACTTCTTTAAAGTGACACCAGGCCCGGTGACCTTTGGGACATGGTTTGACCCCCTATAGGAATGTGCGATCATCATGAAACGTTCAGATCACTTACAACTCAATAGATTCTACCTTCTTGTAGCGTTTCAGCCTGATTGGACCTTGTTTTAACACAAATGAACCCAGAATGATGTGAAATTGTGCTTCGTGCAACGTAATTCTGGGTGCCATTTACAAACCATAAGTGCTAATGACTCCATTCCTTTTTGTGGTTGTAGGGGCTGTTAATTGGAGTACATTAAAACAAACCTGATCTCTCTAGGACATTCAGAAGCCAAGTTATAAGCCCACAAATATGTAACTGGACTACTTCTTTGAATTGACACCAGATCCGGTGACCTTTGGGACATGGTTTGACCCCCTTAGGAAAGTGCTATCATCATGAAACGTTCAGATCACTTACAACTCAATAGATTCTACCTTCCTGTAACGTTTCAGCCTGATTGGACCTTGTTTTCACACAAATGAACCCAGAATGATGTGAAATTGTGCTTCGTGCAACATAATTCTGGGTGCCATTTAAACACCATAAGTGCTAATGACTCCATTCCTTTTTGTGGTTGTAGGGGCTGTTGATTGGAGTATACTAAAACAAACCTGATCTCTCAGGGACATTCAGAAGCCAAGTTATAAGCCCACAAATGTGTAACTGGACTACTTCTTTAAAGAGACACCAGGCCCGGTGACCTTTGGGACATGGTTTTACCCCCTATAGGAATGTGCGATCATCTTGAAACGTTCAGATCACTTACAACTCAATAGGTTCCACCTTCTTGTAGCGTTTCAGCCTGATTGGACCTTGTTTTCACACAAATGGACCCAGAATGATGTGAAATTGTGCTTCGTGCAACATAATTCTGGGTGCCATTTACAAACCTTAAGTGCTAATGACTCCATTCCTTTTTGTGGTTGTAGGGGCTGTTGATTGGAGTACACTAAAACAAACCTGATCTCTCTAGGACATTCAGAAGCCAAGTTATAAGCCCACAAATGTGTAACTGGACTACTTCTTTAAATTGACACCAGATCCGGTGACCTTTGGGACATGGTTTGACCCCCTTAGGAAAGTGCTATCATCATGAAACGTTCAGATCACTTACAACTCAATAGATTCTACCTTCCTGTAACGTTTCAGCCTGATTGGACCTTGTTATCACACAAATGAACCCAGAATGATGTGAAATTGTGCTTCGTGCAACATAATTCTGGGTGCCATTTAAAAACCATAAGTGCTAATGACTCCATTCCTTTTTGAGGTTGTAGGGGCTGTTGATTGGAGTACACTAAAACAAACCCGATCTCTCTAGGACATTCAGAAGCCAAGTTATAAGCCCACAAAGGTGTAACTGGACTACTTCTTTAAAGTGACACCAGGCCCGGTGACCTTTGGGACATGGTTTGACCCCCTATAGGAATGTGCGATAATCACGAAATGTTCAGATCACTTACAACTCAATAGATTCTACCTTCTTGTAACGTTTCAGCCTGATTGGACCTTGTTTTCACACAAATGGACCCAGAATGATGTGAAATTGTGCTTCGTGCAACATAATTCTGGGTGCCATTTACAAACCATAAGTGCTAATGACTCCATTCCTTTTTGTGGTTGTAGGGGCTGTTGATTGGAGTACACTAAAACAAACCTAACCTCTCTAGGACATTCAGAAGCCAAGTTATAAGCCCACAAATGTGTAACTGGACTACTTCTTTAAAGAGACACCAGGCCCGGTGACCTTTGGGACATGGTTTTACCCCCTATAGGAATGTGCGATCATCTTGAAACGTTCAGATCACTTACAACTCAATAGGATCTACCTTCTTGTAGCGTTTCAGCCTGATTGGACCTTGTTTTCACAAAAATGGACCCAGAATGATGTGAAATTGTGCTTCGTGCAACATAATTCTGGGTGCCATTTACAAACCTTAAGTGCTAATGACTCCATTCCTTTTTGTGGTTGTAGGGGCTGTTGATTGGAGTACACTAAAACAAACCTGATCTCTCTAGGACATTCAGAAGCCAAGTTATAAGCCCACAAATGTGTAACTGGACTACTTCTTTAAATTGACACCAGATCCGGTGACCTTTGGGACATGGTTTGACCCCCTTAGGAAAGTGCTATCATCATGAAACGTTCAGATCACTTACAACTCAATAGATTCGACCTTCCTGTAACTTTTCAGCCTGATTGAAACTTGTTTTCACACAAATGAACCCAGAATGATGTGAAATTGTGCTTCGTGCAACATAATTCTGGGTGCCATTTAAAAACCATAAGTGCTAATGACTCCATTCCTTTTTGTGGTTGTAGGGGCTGTTGATTGGAGTACATTAAAACAAACCTGATCTCTCTAGGACATTCAGAAGCCAAGTTATAAGCCCACAAATGTGTAACTGGACTACTACTTTGAATTGACACCAGATCCGGTGACCTTTGGGACATGGTTTGACCCCCTTAGGAAAGTGCTATCATCATGAAACGTTCAGATCACTTACAACTCAATAGATTCTACCTTCCTGTAACGTTTCATCCTGATTGGACCTTGTTTTCACACAAATGAACCCAGAATAATGTGAAATTGTGCTTCGTGCAACATAATTCTGGGTGCCATTTAAAAACCATAAGTGCTAATGACTCCATTCCTTTTTGTGGTTGTAGGGGCTGTTGATTGGAGTATACTAAAACAAACCTGATCTCTCAGGGACATTCAGAAGCCAAGTTATAAGCCCACAAATGTGTAACTGGACTACTTCTTTAAAGAGACACCAGGCCCGGTGACCTTTGGGACATGGTTTTACCCCCTATAGGAATGTGCGATCATCTTGAAACGTTCAGATCACTTACAACTCAATAGGTTCCACCTTCTTGTAGCGTTTCAGCCTGATTGGACCTTGTTTTCACACAAATGGACCCAGAATGATGTGAAATTGTGCTTCGTGCAACATAATTCTGGGTGCCATTTACAAACCTTAAGTGCTAATGACTCCATTCCTTTTTGTGGTTGTAGGGGCTGTTGATTGGAGTACACTAAAACAAACCTGATCTCTCTAGGACATTCAGAAGCCAAGTTATAAGCCCACAAATGTGTAACTGGACTACTTCTTTAAATTGACACCAGATCCGGTGACCTTTGGGACATGGTTTGACCCCCTTAGGAAAGTGCTATCATCATGAAACGTTCAGATCACTTACAACTCAATAGATTCTACCTTCCTGTAACGTTTCAGCCTGATTGGACCTTGTTATCACACAAATGAACCCAGAATGATGTGAAATTGTGCTTCGTGCAACATAATTCTGGGTGCCATTTAAAAACCATAAGTGCTAATGACTCCATTCCTTTTTGAGGTTGTAGGGGCTGTTGATTGGAGTACACTAAAACAAACCCGATCTCTCTAGGACATTCAGAAGCCAAGTTATAAGCCCACAAAGGTGTAACTGGACTACTTCTTTAAAGTGACACCAGGCCCGGTGACCTTTGGGACATGGTTTGACCCCCTATAGGAATGTGCGATAATCACGAAATGTTCAGATCACTTACAACTCAATAGATTCTACCTTCTTGTAACGTTTCAGCCTGATTGGACCTTGTTTTCACACAAATGGACCCAGAATGATGTGAAATTGTGCTTCGTGCAACATAATTCTGGGTGCCATTTACAAACCATAAGTGCTAATGACTCCATTCCTTTTTGTGGTTGTAGGGGCTGTTGATTGGAGTACACTAAAACAAACCTAACCTCTCTAGGACATTCAGAAGCCAAGTTATAAGCCCACAAATGTGTAACTGGACTACTTCTTTAAAGAGACACCAGGCCCGGTGACCTTTGGGACATGGTTTTACCCCCTATAGGAATGTGCGATCATCTTGAAACGTTCAGATCACTTACAACTCAATAGGATCTACCTTCTTGTAGCGTTTCAGCCTGATTGGACCTTGTTTTCACAAAAATGGACCCAGAATGATGTGAAATTGTGCTTCGTGCAACATAATTCTGGGTGCCATTTACAAACCTTAAGTGCTAATGACTCCATTCCTTTTTGTGGTTGTAGGGGCTGTTGATTGGAGTACACTAAAACAAACCTGATCTCTCTAGGACATTCAGAAGCCAAGTTATAAGCCCACAAATGTGTAACTGGACTACTTCTTTAAATTGACACCAGATCCGGTGACCTTTGGGACATGGTTTGACCCCCTTAGGAAAGTGCTATCATCATGAAACGTTCAGATCACTTACAACTCAATAGATTCGACCTTCCTGTAACTTTTCAGCCTGATTGGACCTTGTTTTCACACAAATGAACCCAGAATGATGTGAAATTGTGCTTCGTGCAACATAATTCTGGGTGCCATTTAAAAACCATAAGTGCTAATGACTCCATTCCTTTTTGTGGTTGTAGGGGCTGTTGATTGGAGTACATTAAAACAAACCTGATCTCTCTAGGACATTCAGAAGCCAAGTTATAAGCCCACAAATGTGTAACTGGACTACTACTTTGAATTGACACCAGATCCGGTGACCTTTGGGACATGGTTTGACCCCCTTAGGAAAGTGCTATCATCATGAAACGTTCAGATCACTTACAACTCAATAGATTCTACCTTCCTGTAACGTTTCATCCTGATTGGACCTTGTTTTCACACAAATGAACCCAGAATAATGTGAAATTGTGCTTCGTGCAACATAATTCTGGGTGCCATTTAAAAACCATAAGTGCTAATGACTCCATTCCTTTTTGTGGTTGTAGGGGCTGTTGACTGGAGTATACTAAAACAAACCTGATCTCTCAGGGACATTCAGAAGCCAAGTTATAAGCCCACAAATGTGTAACTGGACTACTTCTTTAAAGAGACACCAGGCCCGGTGACCTTTGGGACATGGTTTTACCCCCTATTGGAATGTGCGATCATCTTGAAACGTTCAGATCACTTACAACTCAATAGATTCTACCTTCTTGTAGCGTTTCAGCCTGAATGGACCTTGTTTTCACACAAATGAACCCAGAATGATGTGAAATTGTGTTTCGTGCAACGTAATTCTGGGTGCCATTTACAAACCATAAGTGCTAATGACTCCATTCCTTTTTGTGGTTGTAGGGGCTGTTGATTGGAGTACATTAAAACAAACCTGATCTCTCTAGGACATTCAGAAGCAAAGTTATAAGCCCACAAAGGTGTAACTGGACTACTTCTTTGAATTGACACCAGATCCGGTGACCTTTGGGACATGGTTTGACCCCCTTAGGAAAGTGCTATCATCATGAAACGTTCAGATCACTTACAACTCAAAAGATTCTACCTTCTTGTAGCGTTTCAGCCTGATTGGACCTTGTTTTCACACAAATGAACCTAGAATGATGTGAAATTGTGCTTCGTGCAACATAATTCTGGGTGCCATTTACAAACCATAAGTGCTAATGACTCCATTCCTTTTTGTGGTTGTAGGGGCTGTTGATTGGAGTACATTAAAATAAACCTGATCTCTCTAGGACATTCAGAAGCCAAGTTATAAGCCCACAAATGTGTAACTGGACTACTTCTTTAAATTGACACCAGATCCGGTGACCTTTGGGACATGGTTTGACCCCCTTAGGAAAGTGATATCATGATGAAACGTTCAGATCACTTACAACTCAATAGATTCTACCTTCCTGTAACGTTTCAGCCTGATTGGACCTTGTTTTCACACAAATGAACCCAGAATGATGTGAAATTGTGCTTCGTGCAACGTAATTCTGGGTGCCATTAAAAAACCATAAGTGCTAATGACTCCATTCCTTTTTGTGGTTGTAGGGGCTGTTGATTGGAGTATACTAAAACAAACCTGATCTCTCTAGGACATTCAGAAGCCAAGTTATAAGCCCACAAATGTGTAACTGGACTACTTCTTTAAAGAGACACCATGCCCGGTGACCTTTGGGACATGGTTTTACCCCCTATAGGAATGTGCGATCATCTTGAAACGTTCAGATCACTTACAACTCAATAGATTCTACCTTCTTAAAGCGTTTCAGCCTGATTGGACCTTGTTTTCACACAAATGGACCCAGAATGATGTGAAATTGTGCTTCGTGCAACGTAATTCTGGGTGCCATTTACAAACCATAAGTGCTAATGACTCCATTCCTTTTTTTGGTTGTAGGGGCTGTTAATTGGAGTACATTAAAACAAACCTGATCTCTCTAGGACATTCAGAAGCCAAGTTATAAGCCCACAAATATGTAACTGGACTACTTCTTTGAATTGACACCAGATCCGGTGACCTTTGGGACATGGTTTGACCGCCTTAGGAAAGTGCTATCATCATGAAACGTTCAGATCACTTACAACTCAATAGATTCTACCTTCCTGTAACGTTTCAGCCTGATTGGACCTTGTTTTCACACAAATGAACCCAGAATGATGTGAAATTGTGCTTCGTGCAACATAATTCTGGGTGCCATTTAAAAACCATAAGTGCTAATGACTCCATTCCTTTTTGTGGTTGAAGGGGCTGTTGATTGGAGTATACTAAAACAAACCTGATCTCTCAGGGACATTCAGAAGCCAAGTTATAAGCCCACAAATGTGTAACTGGACTACTTATTTAAAGAGACACCAGGCCCGGTGACCTTTGGGACATGGTTTTACCCCCTATAGGAATGTGCGATCATCTTGAAACGTTCAGATCACTTACAACTCAATAGGTTCCACCTTCTTGTAGCGTTTCAGCCTGATTGGATCTTGTTTTCACACAAATGGACCCAGAATGATGTGAAATTGTGCTTCGTGCAACATAATTCTGGGTGCCATTTACAAACCTTAAGTGCTAATGACTCCAATCCTTTTTGTGGTTGTAGGGGCTGTTGATTGGAGTACACTAAAACAAACCTGATCTCTCTAGGACATTCAGAAGCCAAGTTATAAGCCCACAAATGTGTAACTGGATTACTTCTTTAAATTGACACCAGATCCGGTGACCTTTGGGACATGGTTTGACCCCCTTAGGAAAGTGCTATCATCATGAAACGTTCAGATCACTTACAACTCAATAGATTCTACCTTCCTGTAACGTTTCAGCCTGATTGGACCTTGTTTTCACACAAATGAACCCAGAATGATGTGAAATTGTGCTTCGTGCAACATAATTCTGGGTGCCATTTACAAACCATAAGTGCTAATGACTCCATTCCTTTTTGAGGTTGTAGGGGCTGTTGATTGGAGTACACTAAAACAAACCTGATCTCTCTAGGACATTCAGAAGCCAAGTTATAAGCCCTCAAAGGTGTAACTGGACTACTTCTTTAAAGTGACACCAAGCCCGGTGACCTTTGGGACATGGTTTGACCCCCTATAGGAATGTGCGATAATCACGAAACGTTCAGATCACTTACAACTCAATAGATTCTACCTTCTTGTAGCGTTTCAGCCTGAATGGACCTTGTTTTCACACAAATGAACCCAGAATGATGTGAAATTGTGTTTCGTGCAACGTAATTCTGGGTGCCATTTACAAACCATAAGTGCTAATGACTCCATTCCTTTTTGTGGTTGTAGGGGCTGTTGATTGGAGTACATTAAAACAAACCTGATCTCTCTAGGACATTCAGAAGCCAAGTTATAAGCCCACAAATGTGTAACTGGACTACTTCTTTAAAGAGACACCAGGCCCGGTGACCTTTGGGACATGGTTTTACCCCCTATTGGAATGTGCGATCATCTTGAAACGTTCAGATCACTTACAACTCAATAGATTCTACCTTCTTGTAGCGTTTCAGCCTGAATGGACCTTGTTTTCACACAAATGAACCCAGAATGATGTGAAATTGTGTTTCGTGCAACGTAATTCTGGGTGCCATTTACAAACCATAAGTGCTAATGACTCCATTCCTTTTTGTGGTTGTAGGGGCTGTTGATTGGAGTACACTAAAACAAACCTGATCTCTCTAGGACATTCAGAAGCCAAGTTATAAGCCCTCAAAGGTGTAACTGGACTACTTCTTTAAAGTGACACCAAGCCCGGTGACCTTTGGGACATGGTTTGACCCCCTATAGGAATGTGCGATAATCACGAAACGTTAAGATCACTTACAACTCAATAGATTCTACCTTCTTGTAGCGTTTCAGCCTGAATGGACCTTGTTTTCACACAAATGAACCCAGAATGATGTGAAATTGTGTTTCGTGCAACGTAATTCTGGGTGCCATTTACAAACCATAAGTGCTAATGACTCCATTCCTTTTTGAGGTTGTAGGGGCTGTTGATTGGAGTACACTAAAACAAACCTGATCTCTCTATGACATTCAGAAGCCAAGTTATAAGCCCTCAAAGGTGTAACTGGACTACTTCTTTAAAGTGACACCAAGCCCGGTGACCTTTGGGACATGGTTTGACCCCCTATAGGAATGTGCGATAATCACGAAACGTTCAGATCACTTACAACTCAATAGATTCTACCTTCTTGTAGCGTTTCAGCCTGAATGGACCTTGTTTTCACACAAATGAACCCAGAATGATGTGAAATTGTGTTTCGTGCAACGTAATTCTGGGTGCCATTTACAAACCATAAGTGCTAATGACTCCATTCCTTTTTGTGGTTGTAGGGGCTGTTGATTGGAGTACATTAAAACAAACCTGATCTCTCTAGGACATTCAGAAGCCAAGTTATAAGCCCACAAATGTGTAACTGGACTACTTCTTTAAAGAGACACCAGGCCCGGTGACCTTTGGGACATGGTTTTACCCCCTATTGGAATGTGCGATCATCTTGAAACGTTCAGATCACTTACAACTCAATAGATTTTACCTTCTTGTAGCGTTTCAGCCTGAATGGACCTTGTTTTCACACAAATGAACCCAGAATGATGTGAAATTGTGTTTCGTGCAACGTAATTCTGGGTGCCATTTACAAACCATAAGTGCTAATGACTCCATTCCTTTTTGTGGTTGTAGGGGCTGTTGATTGGAGTACATTAAAACAAACCTGATCTCTCTAGGACATTCAGAAGCAAAGTTATAAGCCCACAAAGGTGTAACTGGACTACTTCTTTGAATTGACACCAGATCCGGTGACCTTTGGGACATGGTTTGACCCCCTTAGGAAAGTGCTATCATCATGAAACGTTCAGATCACTTACAACTCAAAAGATTCTACCTTCTTGTAGCGTTTCAGCCTGATTGGACCTTGTTTTCACACAAATGGACCCAGAATGATGTGAAATTGTGCTTCGTGCAACATAATTCTGGGTGCCATTTACAAACCATAAGTGCTAATGACTCCATTCCTTTTTGTGGTTGTAGGGGCTGTTGATTGGAGTACACTAAAACAAACCTAACCTCTCTAGGACATTCAGAAGCCAAGTTATAAGCCCACAAATGTGTAACTGGACTACTTCTTTAAAGAGACACCAGGCCCGGTGACCTTTGGGACATGGTTTTACCCCCTATAGGAATGTGCGATCATCTTGAAACGTTCAGATCACTTACAACTCAATAGGATCTACCTTCTTGTAGCGTTTCAGCCTGATTGGACCTTGTTTTCACAAAAATGGACCCAGAATGATGTGAAATTGTGCTTCGTGCAACATAATTCTGGGTGCCATTTACAAACCTTAAGTGCTAATGACTCCATTCCTTTTTGTGGTTGTAGGGGCTGTTGATTGGAGTACACTAAAACAAACCTGATCTCTCTAGGACATTCAGAAGCCAAGTTATAAGCCCACAAATGTGTAACTGGACTACTTCTTTAAATTGACACCAGATCCGGTGACCTTTGGGACATGGTTTGACCCCCTTAGGAAAGTGCTATCATCATGAAACGTTCAGATCACTTACAACTCAATAGATTCGACCTTCCTGTAACGTTTCAGCCTGATTGGACCTTGTTTTCACACAAATGAACCCAGAATGATGTGAAATTGTGCTTCGTGCAACATAATTCTGGGTGCCATTTAAAAACCATAAGTGCTAATGACTCCATTCCTTTTTGTGGTTGTAGGGGCTGTTGATTGGAGTACATTAAAACAAACCTGATCTCTCTAGGACATTCAGAAGCCAAGTTATAAGCCCACAAATGTGTAACTGGACTACTACTTTGAATTGACACCAGATCCGGTGACCTTTGGGACATGGTTTGACCCCCTTAGGAAAGTGCTATCATCATGAAACGTTCAGATCACTTACAACTCAATAGATTCTACCTTCCTGTAACGTTTCATCCTGATTGGACCTTGTTTTCACACAAATGAACCCAGAATAATGTGAAATTGTGCTTCGTGCAACATAATTCTGGGTGCCATTTAAAAACCATAAGTGCTAATGACTCCATTCCTTTTTGTGGTTGTAGGGGCTGTTGACTGGAGTATACTAAAACAAACCTGATCTCTCAGGGACATTCAGAAGCCAAGTTATAAGCCCACAAATGTGTAACTGGACTACTTCTTTAAAGAGACACCAGGCCCGGTGACCTTTGGGACATGGTTTTACCCCCTATTGGAATGTGCGATCATCTTGAAACGTTCAGATAACTTACAACTCAATAGATTCTACCTTCTTGTAGCGTTTCAGCCTGAATGGACCTTGTTTTCACACAAATGGACCCAGAATGATGTGAAATTGTGTTTCGTGCAACGTAATTCTGGGTGCCATTTACAAACCATAAGTGCTAATGACTCCATTCCTTTTTGTGGTTGTAGGGGCTGTTGATTGGAGTACATTAAAACAAACCTGATCTCTCTAGGACATTCAGAAGCAAAGTTATAAGCCCACAAAGGTGTAACTGGACTACTTCTTTGAATTGACACCAGATCCGGTGACCTTTGGGACATGGTTTGACCCCCTTAGGAAAGTGCTATCATCATGAAACGTTCAGATCACTTACAACTCAAAAGATTCTACCTTCTTGTAGCGTTTCAGCCTGATTGGACCTTGTTTTCACACAAATGAACCTAGAATGATGTGAAATTGTGCTTCGTGCAACATAATTCTGGGTGCCATTTACAAACCATAAGTGCTAATGACTCCATTCCTTTTTGTGGTTGTAGGGGCTGTTGATTGGAGTACATTAAAACAAACCTGATCTCTCTAGGACATTCAGAAGCCAAGTTATAAGCCCACAAATGTGTAACTGGACTACTTCTTTAAATTGACACCAGATCCGGTGACCTTTGGGACATGGTTTGACCCCCTTAGGAAAGTGATATCATGATGAAACGTTCAGATCACTTACAACTCAATAGATTCTACCTTCCTGTAACGTTTCAGCCTGATTGGACCTTGTTTTCACACAAATGAACCCAGAATGATGTGAAATTGTGCTTCGTGCAACGTAATTCTGGGTGCCATTAAAAAACCATAAGTGCTAATGACTCCATTCCTTTTTCTGGTTGTAGGGGCTGTTGATTGGAGTATACTAAAACAAACCTGATCTCTCTAGGACATTCAGAAGCCAAGTTATAAGCCCACAAATGTGTAACTGGACTACTTCTTTAAAGAGACACCATGCCCGGTGACCTTTGGGACATGGTTTTACCCCCTATAGGAATGTGCGATCATCTTGAAACGTTCAGATCACTTACAACTCAATAGATTCTACCTTCTTAAAGCGTTTCAGCCTGATTGGACCTTGTTTTCACACAAATGGACCCAGAATGATGTGAAATTGTGCTTCGTGCAACGTAATTCTGGGTGCCATTTACAAACCATAAGTGCTAATGACTCCATTCCTTTTTTTGGTTGTAGGGGCTGTTAATTGGAGTACATTAAAACAAACCTGATCTCTCTAGGACATTCAGAAGCCAAGTTATAAGCCCACAAATATGTAACTGGACTACTTCTTTGAATTGACACCAGATCCGGTGACCTTTGGGACATGGTTTGACCCCCTTAGGAAAGTGCTATCATCATGAAACGTTCAGATCACTTACAACTCAATAGATTCTACCTTCCTGTAACGTTTCAGCCTGATTGGACCTTGTTTTCACACAAATGAACCCAGAATGATGTGAAATTGTGCTTCGTGCAACATAATTCTGGGTGCCATTTAAAAACCATAAGTGCTAATGACTCCATTCCTTTTTGTGGTTGAAGGGGCTGTTGATTGGAGTATACTAAAACAAACCTGATCTCTCAGGGACATTCAGAAGCCAAGTTATAAGCCCACAAATGTGTAACTGGACTACTTATTTAAAGAGACACCAGGCCCGGTGACCTTTGGGACATGGTTTTACCCCCTATAGGAATGTGCGATCATCTTGAAACGTTCAGATCACTTACAACTCAATAGGTTCCACCTTCTTGTAGCGTTTCAGCCTGATTGGATCTTGTTTTCACACAAATGGACCCAGAATGATGTGAAATTGTGCTTCGTGCAACATAATTCTGGGTGCCATTTACAAACCTTAAGTGCTAATGACTCCATTCCTTTTTGTGGTTGTAGGGGCTGTTGATTGGAGTACACTAAAACAAACCTGATCTCTCTAGGACATTCAGAAGCCAAGTTATAAGCCCACAAATGTGTAACTGGATTACTTCTTTAAATTGACACCAGATCCGGTGACCTTTGGGACATGGTTTGACCCCCTTAGGAAAGTGCTATCATCATGAAACGTTCAGATCACTTACAACTCAATAGATTCTACCTTCCTGTAACGTTTCAGCCTGATTGGACCTTGTTTTCACACAAATGAACCCAGAATGATGTGAAATTGTGCTTCGTGCAACATAATTCTGGGTGCCATTTAAAAACCATAAGTGCTAATGACTCCATTCCTTTTTGAGGTTGTAGGGGCTGTTGATTGGAGTACACTAAAACAAACCTGATCTCTCTAGGACATTCAGAAGCCAAGTTATAAGCCCTCAAAGGTGTAACTGGACTACTTCTTTAAAGTGACACCAAGCCCGGTGACCTTTGGGACATGGTTTGACCCCCTATAGGAATGTGCGATAATCACGAAACGTTCAGATCACTTACAACTCAATAGATTCTACCTTCTTGTAGCGTTTCAGCCTGAATGGACCTTGTTTTCACACAAATGAACCCAGAATGATGTGAAATTGTGTTTCGTGCAACGTAATTCTGGGTGCCATTTACAAACCATAAGTGCTAATGACTCCATTCCTTTTTGTGGTTGTAGGGGCTGTTGATTGGAGTACATTAAAACAAACCTGATCTCTCTAGGACATTCAGAAGCCAAGTTATAAGCCCACAAATGTGTAACTGGACTACTTCTTTAAAGAGACACCAGGCCCGGTGACCTTTGGGACATGGTTTTACCCCCTATTGGAATGTGCGATCATCTTGAAACGTTCAGATCACTTACAACTCAATAGATTCTACCTTCTTGTAGCGTTTCAGCCTGAATGGACCTTGTTTTCACACAAATGAACCCAGAATGATGTGAAATTGTGTTTCGTGCAACGTAATTCTGGGTGCCATTTACAAACCATAAGTGCTAATGACTCCATTCCTTTTTGTGGTTGTAGGGGCTGTTGATTGGAGTACATTAAAACAAACCTGATCTCTCTAGGACATTCAGAAGCAAAGTTATAAGCCCACAAAGGTGTAACTGGACTACTTCTTTGAATTGACACCAGATCCGGTGACCTTTGGGACATGGTTTGACCCCCTTAGGAAAGTGCTATCATCATGAAACGTTCAGATCACTTACAACTCAAAAGATTCTACCTTCTTGTAGCGTTTCAGCCTGATTGGACTTTGTTTTCACACAAATGAACCCAGAATGATGTGAAATTGTGCTTCGTGCAACATAATTCTGGGTGCCATTTACAAACCATAAGTGCTAATGACTCCATTCCTTTTTGTGGTTGTAGGGGCTGTTGATTGGAGTACATTAAAACAAACCTGATCTCTCTAGGACATTCAGAAGCCAAGTTATAAGCCCACAAATGTGTAACTGGACTACTTCTTTAAATTGACACCAGATCCGGTGACCTTTGGGACATGGTTTGACCCCCTTAGGAAAGTGCTATCATCATGAAACGTTCAGATCACTTACAACTCAATAGATTCTACCTTCCTGTAACGTTTCAGCCTGATTGGACCTTGTTTTCACACAAATGAACCCAGAATGATGTGAAATTGTGCTTCGTGCAACATAATTCTGGGTGCCATTTAAAAACCATAAGTGCTAATGACTCCATTCCTTTTTGTGGTTGAAGGGGCTGTTGATTGGAGTATACTAAAACAAACCTGATCTCTCAGGGACATTCAGAAGCCAAGTTATAAGCCCACAAATGTGTAACTGGACTACTTATTTAAAGAGACACCAGGCCCGGTGACCTTTGGGACATGGTTTTACCCCCTATAGGAATGTGCGATCATCTTGAAACGTTCAGATCACTTACAACTCAATAGGTTCCACCTTCTTGTAGCGTTTCAGCCTGATTGGATCTTGTTTTCACACAAATGGACCCAGAATGATGTGAAATTGTGCTTCGTGCAACATAATTCTGGGTGCCATTTACAAACCTTAAGTGCTAATGACTCCATTCCTTTTTGTGGTTGTAGGGGCTGTTGATTGGAGTACACTAAAACAAACCTGATCTCTCTAGGACATTCAGAAGCCAAGTTATAAGCCCACAAATGTGTAACTGGATTACTTCTTTAAATTGACGCCAGATCCGGTGACCTTTGGGACATGGTTTGACCCCCTTAGGAAAGTGCTATCATCATGAAACGTTCAGATCACTTACAACTCAATAGATTCTACCTTCCTGTAACGTTTCAGCCTGATTGGACCTTGTTTTCACACAAATGAACCCAGAATGATGTGAAATTGTGCTTCGTGCAACATAATTCTGGGTGCCATTTAAAAACCATAAGTGCTAATGACTCCATTCCTTTTTGAGGTTGTAGGGGCTGTTGATTGGAGTACACTAAAACAAACCTGATCTCTCTAGGACATTCAGAAGCCAAGTTATAAGCCCTCAAAGGTGTAACTGGACTACTTCTTTAAAGTGACACCAAGCCCGGTGACCTTTGGGACATGGTTTGACCCCCTATAGGAATGTGCGATAATCACGAAACGTTCAGATCACTTACAACTCAATAGATTCTACCTTCTTGTAGCGTTTCAGCCTGAATGGACCTTGTTTTCACACAAATGAACCCAGAATGATGTGAAATTGTGTTTCGTGCAACGTAATTCTGGGTGCCATTTACAAACCATAAGTGCTAATGACTCCATTCCTTTTTGTGGTTGTAGGGGCTGTTGATTGGAGTACATTAAAACAAACCTGATCTCTCTAGGACATTCAGAAGCCAAGTTATAAGCCCACAAATGTGTAACTGGACTACTTCTTTAAAGAGACACCAGGCCCGGTGACCTTTGGGACATGGTTTTACCCCCTATTGGAATGTGCGATCATCTTGAAACGTTCAGATCACTTACAACTCAATAGATTCTACCTTCTTGTAGCGTTTCAGCCTGAATGGACCTTGTTTTCACACAAATGAACCCAGAATGATGTGAAATTGTGTTTCGTGCAACGTAATTCTGGGTGCCATTTACAAACCATAAGTGCTAATGACTCCATTCCTTTTTGTGGTTGTAGGGGCTGTTGATTGGAGTACATTAAAACAAACCTGATCTCTCTAGGACATTCAGAAGCAAAGTTATAAGCCCACAAAGGTGTAACTGGACTACTTCTTTGAATTGACACCAGATCCGGTGACCTTTGGGACATGGTTTGACCCCCTTAGGAAAGTGCTATCATCATGAAACGTTCAGATGACTTACAACTCAAAAGATTCTACCTTCTTGTAGCGTTTCAGCCTGATTGGACTTTGTTTTCACACAAATGAACCCAGAATGATGTGAAATTGTGCTTCGTGCAACATAATTCTGGGTGCCATTTACAAACCATAAGTGCTAATGACTCCATTCCTTTTTGTGGTTGTAGGGGCTGTTGATTGGAGTACATTAAAACAAACCTGATCTCTCTAGGACATTCAGAAGCCAAGTTATAAGCCCACAAATGTGTAACTGGACTACTTCTTTAAATTGACACCCGATCCGGTGACCTTTGGGACATGGTTTGACCCCCTTAGGAAAGTGCTATCATCATGAAACGTTCAGATCACTTACAACTCAATAGATTCTACCTTCCTGTAACGTTTCAGCCTGATTGGACCTTGTTTTCACACAAATGAACCCAGAATGATGTGAAATTGTGCTTCGTGCAACATAATTCTGGGTGCCATTTAAAAACCATAAGTGCTAATGACTCCATTCCCTTTTGAGGTTGTAGGGGCTGTTGATTGGAGTACACTAAAACAAACCTGATCTCTCTAGGACATTCAGAAGCCAAGTTATAAGCCCTCAAAGGTGTAACTGGACTACTTCTTTAAAGTGACACCAGGCCCGGTGACCTTTGGGACATGGTTTGACCCCCTATAGGAATGTGCGATAATCACGAAACGTTCAGATCACTTACAACTCAATAGATTCTACCTTCTTGTAACGTTTCAGCCTGATTGGACCTTGTTTTCACACAAATGGACCCAGAATGATGTGAAATTGTGCTTCGTGCAACATAATTCTGGGTGCCATTTACAAACCATAAGTGCTAATGACTCCATTCCTTTTTGTGGTTGTAGGGGCTGTTGATTGGAGTACACTAAAACAAACCTAACCTCTCTAGGACATTCAGAAGCCAAGTTATAAGCCCACAAATGTGTAACTGGACTACTTCTTTAAAGAGACACCAGGCCCGGTGACCTTTGGGACATGGTTTGACCCCCTATAGGAATGTGCGATAATCACGAAACGTTCAGATCACTTACAACTCAATAGATTCTACCTTCTTGTAACGTTTCAGCCTGATTGGACCTTGTTTTCACACAAATGGACCCAGAATGATGTGAAATTGTGCTTCGTGCAACATAATTCTGGGTGCCATTTACAAACCATAAGTGCTAATGACTCCATTCCTTTTTGTGGTTGTAGGGGCTGTTGATTGGAGTACACTAAAACAAACCTAACCTCTCTAGGACATTCAGAAGCCAAGTTATAAGCCCACAAATGTGTAACTGGACTACTTCTTTAAAGAGACACCAGGCCCGGTGACCTTTGGGACATGGTTTTACCCCCTATAGGAATGTGCGATCATCTTGAAACGTTCAGATCACTTACAACTCAATAGGATCTACCTTCTTGTAGCGTTTCAGCCTGATTGGACCTTGTTTTCACAAAAATGGACCCAGAATGATGTGAAATTGTGCTTCGTGCAACATAATTCTGGGTGCCATTTACAAACCTTAAGTGCTAATGACTCCATTCCTTTTTGTGGTTGTAGGGGCTGTTGATTGGAGTACACTAAAACAAACCTGATCTCTCTAGGACATTCAGAAGCCAAGTTATAAGCCCACAAATGTGTAACTGGACTACTTCTTTAAATTGACACCAGATCCGGTGACCTTTGGGACATGGTTTGACCCCCTTAGGAAAGTGCTATCATCATGAAACGTTCAGATCACTTACAACTCAATAGATTCGACCTTCCTGTAACGTTTTAGCCTGATTGGACCTTGTTTTCACACAAATGAACCCAGAATGATGTGAAATTGTGCTTCGTGCAACATAATTCTGGGTGCCATTTAAAAACCATAAGTGCTAATGACTCCATTCCTTTTTGTGGTTGTAGGGGCTGTTAATTGGAGTACATTAAAACAAACCTGATCTCTCTAGGACATTCAGAAGCCAAGTTATAAGCCCACAAATGTGTAACTGGACTACTACTTTGAATTGACACCAGATCCGGTGACCTTTGGGACATGGTTTGACCCCCTTAGGAAAGTGCTATCATCATGAAACGTTCAGATCACTTACAACTCAATAGATTCTACCTTCCTGTAACGTTTCATCCTGATTGGACCTTGTTTTCACACAAATGAACCCAGAATAATGTGAAATTGTGCTTCGTGCAACATAATTCTGGGTGCCATTTAAAAACCATAAGTGCTAATGACTCCATTCCTTTTTGTGGTTGTAGGGGCTGTTGACTGGAGTATACTAAAACAAACCTGATCTCTCAGGGACATTCAGAAGCCAAGTTATAAGCCCACAAATGTGTAACTGGACTACTTCTTTAAAGAGACACCAGGCCCGGTGACCTTTGGGACATGGTTTTACCCCCTTAGGAAAGTGCTATCATCATGAAACGTTCAGATCACTTACAACTCAAAAGACTCTACCTTCCTGTAACGTTTCAGCCTGATTGGACCTTGTTTTCACACAAATGAACCCAGAATGATGTGAAATTGTGCTTCGTGCAACGTAATTCTGGGTGCCATTAAAAAACCATAAGTGCTAATGACTCCATTCCTTTTTGTGGTTGTAGGGGCTGTTGATTGGAGTATACTAAAACAAACCTGATCTCTCTAGGACATTCAGAAGCCAAGTTATAAGCCCACAAATGTGTAACTGGACTACTTCTTTAAAGAGACACCAGGCCCGGTGACCTTTGGGACATGGTTTTACCCCCTATAGGAATGTGCGATCATCTTGAAACGTTCAGATCACTTACAACTCAATAGATTCTACCTTCTTAAAGCGTTTCAGCCTGATTGGACCTTGTTTTCACACAAATGGACCCAGAATGATGTGAAATTGTGCTTCGTGCAACGTAATTCTGGGTGCCATTTACAAACCATAAGTGCTAATGACTCCATTCCTTTTTGTGGTTGTAGGGGCTGTTAATTGGAGTACATTAAAACAAACCTGATCTCTCTAGGACATTCAGAAGCCAAGTTATAAGCCCACAAATATGTAACTGGACTACTTCTTTGAATTGACACCAGATCCAGTGACCTTTGGGACATGGTTTGACCCCCTTAGGAAAGTGCTATCATCATGAAACGTTCAGATCACTTACAACTCAATAGATTCTACCTTCCTGTAACGTTTCAGCCTGATTGGACCTTGTTTTCACACAAATGAACCCAGAATGATGTGAAATTGTGCTTCGTGCAACATAATTCTGGGTGCCATTTAAAAACCATAAGTGCTAATGACTCCATTCCTTTTTGTGGTTGTAGGGGCTGTTGATTGGAGTATACTAAAACAAACCTGATCTCTCAGGGACATTCAGAAGCCAAGTTATAAGCCCACAAATGTGTAACTGGACTACTTATTTAAAGAGACACCAGGCCCGGTGACCTTTGGGACATGGTTTTACCCCCTATAGGAATGTGCGATCATCTTGAAACGTTCAGATCACTTACAACTCAATAGGTTCCACCGTCTTGTAGCGTTTCAGCCTGATTGGACCTTGTTTTCACACAAATGGACCCAGAATGATGTGAAATTGTTCTTCGTGCAACATAATTCTGGGTGCCATTTACAAACCTTAAGTGCTAATGACTCCATTCCTTTTTGTGGTTGTAGGGGCTGTTGATTGGAGTACACTAAAACAAACCTGATCCCTCTAGGACATTCAGAAGCCAAGTTATAAGCCCACAAATGTGTAACTGGATTACTTCTTTAAATTGACACCAGATCCGGTGACCTTTGGGACATGGTTTGACCCCCTTAGGAAAGTGCTATCATCATGAAACGTTCAGATCACTTACAACTCAATAGATTCTACCTTCCTGTAACGTTTCAGCCTGAGTGGACCTTGTTTTCACACAAATGAACCCATAATGATGTGAAATTGTGCTTCGTGCAACATAATTCTGGGTGCCATTTAAAAACCATAAGTGCTAATGACTCCATTCCTTTTTGAGGTTGTAGGGGCTGTTGATTGGAGTACACTAAAACAAACCTGATCTCTCTAGGACATTCAGAAGCCAAGTTATAAGCCCTCAAAGGTGTAACTGGACTACTTCTTTAAAGTGACACCAGGCCCGGTGACCTTTGGGACATGGTTTGACCCCCTATAGGAATGTGCGATAATCACGAAACGTTCAGATCACTTACAACTCAATAGATTCTACCTTCTTGTAGCGTTTCAGCCTGAATGGACCTTGTTTTCACACAAATGAACCCAGAATGATGTGAAATTGTGTTTCGTGCAACGTAATTCTGGGTGCCATTTACAAACCATAAGTGCTAATGACTCCATTCCTTTTTGTGGTTGTAGGGGCTGTTGATTGGAGTACATTAAAACAAACCTGATCTCTCTAGGACATTCAGAAGCCAAGTTATAAGCCCACAAATGTGTAACTGGACTACTTCTTTAAAGAGACACCAGGCCCGGTGACCTTTGGGACATGGTTTTACCCCCTATTGGAATGTGCGATCATCTTGAAACGTTCAGATCACTTACAACTCAATAGATTCTACCTTCCTGTAACGTTTCAGCCTGATTGGACCTTGTTTTCACACAAATGAACCCAGAATGATGTGAAATTGTGCTTCGTGCAACGTAATTCTGGGTGCCATTAAAAAACCATAAGTGCTAATGACTCCATTCCTTTTTGTGGTTGTAGGGGCTGTTGATTGGAGTATACTAAAACAAACCTGATCTCTCTAGGACATTCAGAAGCCAAGTTATAAGCCCACAAATGTGTAACTGGACTACTTCTTTAAAGAGACACCAGGCCCGGTGACCTTTGGGACATGGTTTTACCCCCTATAGGAATGTGCGATCATCTTGAAACGTTCAGATCACTTACAACTCAATAGATTCTACCTTCTTAAAGCGTTTCAGCCTGATTGGACCTTGTTTTCACACAAATGGACCCAGAATGATGTGAAATTGTGCTTCGTGCAACGTAATTCTGGGTGCCATTTACAAACCATAAGTGCTAATGACTCCATTCCTTTTTGTGGTTGTAGGGGCTGTTAATTGGAGTACATTAAAACAAACCTGATCTCTCTAGGACATTCAGAAGCCAAGTTATAAGCCGACAAATATGTAACTGGACTACTTCTTTGAATTGACACCAGATCCGGTGACCTTTGGGACATGGTTTGACCCCCTTAGGAAAGTGCTATCATCATGAAACGTTCAGATCACTTACAACTCAATAGATTCTACCTTCCTGTAACGTTTCAGCCTGATTGGACCTTGTTTTCACACAAATGAACCCAGAATGATGTGAAATTGTGCTTCGTGCAACATAATTCTGGGTGCCATTTAAAAACCATAAGTGCTAATGACTCCATTCCTTTTTGTGGTTGTAGGGGCTGTTGATTGGAGTATACTAAAACAAACCTGATCTCTCAGGGACATTCAGAAGCCAAGTTATAAGCCCACAAATGTGTAACTGGACTACTTCTTTAAAGAGACACCAGGCCCGGTGACCTTTGGGACATGGTTTTACCCCCTATAGGAATGTGCGATCATCTTGAAACGTTCAGATCACTTACAACTCAATAGGTTCCACCTTCTTGTAGCGTTTCAGCCTGATTGGACCTTGTTTTCACACAAATGGACCCAGAATGATGTGAAATTGTGCTTCGTGCAACATAATTCTGGGTGCCATTTACAAACCTTAAGTGCTAATGACTCCATTCCTTTTTGTGGTTGTAGGGGCTGTTGATTGGAGTACACTAAAACAAACCTGATCTCTCTAGGACATTCAGAAGCCAAGTTATAAGCCCACAAATGTGTAACTGGATTACTTCTTTAAATTGACACCAGATCCGGTGACCTTTGGGACATGGTTTGACCCCCTTAGGAAAGTGCTATCATCATGAAACGTTCAGATCACTTACAACTCAATAGATTCTACCTTCCTGTAACGTTTCAGCCTGATTGGACCTTGTTTTCACACAAATGAACCCAGAATGATGTGAAATTGTGCTTCGTGCAACATAATTCTGGGTGCCATTTAAAAACCATAAGTGCTAATGACTCCATTCCTTTTTGAGGTTGTAGGGGCTGTTGATTGGAGTACACTAAAACAAACCTGATCTCTCTAGGACATTCAGAAGCCAAGTTATAAGCCCTCAAAGGTGTAACTGGACTACTTCTTTAAAGTGACACCAGGCCCGGTGACCTTTGGGACATGGTTTGACCCCCTATAGGAATGTGCGATAATCACGAAACGTTCAGATCACTTACAACTCAATAGATTCTACCTACTTGTAGCGTTTCAGCCTGAATGGACCTTGTTTTCACACAAATGAACCCAGAATGATGTGAAATTGTGTTTCGTGCAACGTAATTCTGGGTGCCATTTACAAACCATAAGTGCTAATGACTCCATTCCTTTTTGTGGTTGTAGGGGCTGTTGATTGGAGTACATTAAAACAAACCTGATCTCTCTAGGACATTCAGAAGCCAAGTTATAAGCCCACAAATGTGTAACTGGACTACTTCTTTAAAGAGACACCAGGCCCGGTGACCTTTTGGACATGGTTTTACCCCCTATTGGAATGTGCGATCATCTTGAAACGTTCAGATCACTTACAACTCAATAGATTCTACCTTCTTGTAGCGTTTCAGCCTGAATGGACCTTGTTTTCACACAAATGAACCCAGAATGATGTGAAATTGTGTTTCGTGCAACGTAATTCTGGGTGCCATTTACAAACCATAAGTGCTAATGACTCCATTCCTTTTTGTGGTTGTAGGGGCTGTTGATTGGAGTACATTAAAACAAACCTGATCACTCTAGGACATTCAGAAGCCAAGTTATAAGCCCACAAAGGTGTAACTGGACTACTTCTTTGAATTGACACCAGATCCGGTGACCTTTGGGACATGGTTTGACCCCCTTAGGAAAGTGCTATTATCATGAAACGTTCAGATCACTTACAACTCAATAGATTCTACCTTCCTGTAATGTTTCAGCCTGATTGGACCTTGTTTTCACACAAATGAACCCAGAATGATGTGAAATTGTGCATCGTGCAACATAATTCTGGGTGCCATTTACAAACCATAAGTGCTAATGACTCCATTCCTTTTTGTGGTTGTAGGGGCTGTTGATTGGAGTACACTAAAACAAACCTAACCTCTCTAGGACATTCAGAAGCCAAGTTATAAGCCCAAAAATGTGTAACTGGACTACTTCTTTAAAGAGACACCAGGCCCGGTGACCTTTGGGACATGGTTTTACCCCCTATAGGAATGTGCGATCATCTTGAAACGTTCAGATCACTTACAACTCAATAGATTCTACCTTCTTGTAGCGTTTCAGCCTGATAGGACCTTGTTTTCACACAAATGAACCCAGAATGATGTGAAATTGTGTTTCGTGCAACGTAATTCTGGGTGCCATTTACAAACCATAAGTGCTAATGACACCATTCCTTTTTGTGGTTGTAGGGGCTGTTGATTGGAGTACATTAAAACAAACCTGATCTCTCTAGGACATTCAGAAGCCAAGTTATAAGCCCACAAAGGTGTAACTGGACTACTTCTTTGAATTGACACCAGATCCGGTGACCTTTGGGACATGGTTTGACCCCCTTAGGAAAGTGCTATCATCATGAAACGTTCAGATCACTTACAACTCAATAGATTCTACCTTCTTTTAGCGTTTCAGCCTGATTGGACCTTGTTTACACACAAATGGACCCAGAATGATGTGAAATTGTGCTTCGTGCAACATAATTCTGGGTGCCATTTACAAACCATAAGTGCTAATGACTCCATTCCTTTTTGTGGTTGTAGGGGCTGTTGATTGGAGTATACTAAAACAAACCTGATCTCTCAGGGACATTCAGAAGCCAAGTTATAAGCCCACAAACGTGTAACTGGACTACTTCTTTAAAGAGACACCAGGCCCGGTGACCTTTGGGACATGGTTTTACCCCCTATAGGAATGTGCGATCATCTTGAAACGTTCAGATCACTTACAACTCAATAGGTTCCACCTCCTTGTAGCGTTTCAGCCTGATTGGACCTTGTTTTCACACAAATGGACCCAGAATGATGTGAAATTGTGCTTCGTGCAACATAATTCTGGGTGCCATTTACAAACCTTAAGTGCTAATGACTCCATTCCTTTTTGTGGTTGTAGGGGCTGTTGATTGGAGTACACTAAAACAAACCTGATCTCTCTAGGACATTCAGAAGCCAAGTTATAAGCCCACAAATGTGTAACTGGATTACTTCTTTAAATTGACACCAGATCCGGTGACCTTTGGGACATGGTTTGACCCCCTTAGGAAAGTGCTATCATCATGAAACGTTCAGATCACTTACAACTCAATAGATTCTACCTTCCTGTAACGTTTCAGCCTGATTGGACCTTGTTTTCACACAAGTGAACCCAGAATGATGTGAAATTGTGCTTTGTGCAACATAATTCTGGGTGCCATTTAAAAACCATAAGTGCTAATGACTCCATTCCTTTTTGAGGTTCTAGGGGCTGTTGATTGGAGTACACTAAAACAAACCTGATCTCTCTAGGACATTCAGAAGCCAAGTTATAAGCCCTCAAAGGTGTAACTGGACTACTTCTTTAAAGTGACACCAGGCCCGGTGACCTTTGGGACATGGTTTGACCCCCTATAGGAATGTGCGATAATCATGAAACGTTCAGATCACTTACAACTCAATAGATTCTACCTTCTTGTAACGTTTCAGCCTGATTGGACCTTGTTTTCACACAAATGGACCCAGAATGATGTGAAATTGTGCTTCGTGCAACATAATTCTGGGTGCCATTTACAAACCATAAGTGCTAATGACTCCATTCCTTTTTGTGGTTGTAGGGGCTGTTGATTGGAGTACACTAAAACAAACCTAACCTCTCTAGGACATTCAGAAGCCAAGTTATAAGCCCACAAATGTGTAACTGGACTACGTCTTTAAAGAGACACCAGGCCCGGTGACCTTTGGGACATGGTTTTACCCCCTATAGGAATGTGCAATCATCTTGAAACGTTCAGATCACTTACAACTCAATAGGATCTACCTTCTTGTAGCGTTTCAGCCTGATTGGACCTTGTTTTCACACAAATGGACCCAGAATGATGTGAAATTGTGCTTCGTGCAACATAATTCTGGGTGCCATTTAAACAAAATAAGTGCTAATGACTCCATTCCTTTTTGTGGTTGTAGGGGCTGTTGATTGGAGTACACTAAAACAAACCTGATCTCTCTAGGACATTCAGAAGCCAAGTTATAAGCCCACAAATGTGTAACTGGACTACTTCTTTAAATTGACACCAGATCCGGTGACCTTTGGGACATGGTTTGACCCCCTTAGGAAAGTGCTATCATCATGAAACGTTCAGATCACTTACAACTCAATAGATTCTACCTTCCTGTAACGTTTCAGCCTGATTGGACCTTGTTTTCACACAAATGAACCCAGAATGATGTGAAATTGTGCTTCGTGCAACATAATTCTGGGTGCCATTTAAAAACCATAAAGGCTAATGACTCCATTCCTTTTTGTGGTTGTAGGGGCTGTTGATTGGAGTACATTAAAACAAACCTGATCTCTCTAGGACATTCAGAAGCCAAGTTATAAGCCCACAAATGTGTAACTGGACTACTTCTTTGAATTGACACCAGATCCGGTGACCTTTGGGACATGGTTTGACCCCCTTAGGAAAGTGCTATCATCATGAAACGTTCAGATCACTTACAACTCAATAGATTCTACCTTTCTGTAACGTTTCAGCCTGATTGGACCTTGTTTTCACACAAATCAACCCAGAATAATGTGAAATTGTGCTTCGTGCAACATAATTCTGGGTGCCATTTAAAAACCATAAGTGCTAATGACTCCATTCCTTTTTGTGGTTGTAGGGGCTGTTGATTGGAGTATACTAAAACAAACCTGATCTCTCAGGGACATTCAGAAGCCAAGTTATAAGCCCACAAATGTGTAACTGGACTACTTCTTTAAAGAGACACCAGGCCCGGTGACCTTTGGGACATGGTTTGACCCCCTTAGGAAAGTGATTTCATGATGAACCGTTCAGATCACTTACAACTCAATAGATTCTACCTTCCTGTAACGTTTCAGCCTGATTGGACCTTGTTTTCACACAAATGAACCCAGAATGATGTGAAATTGTGCTTCGTGCAACATAATTCTGGGTGCCATTAAAAAACCATAAGTGCTAATGACTCCATTCCTTTTTGTGGTTGTAGGGGCTGTTGATTGGAGTATACTAAAACAAACCTGATCTCTCTAGGACATTCAGAAGCCAAGTTATAAGCCCACAAATGTGTAACTGGACTACTTTTTTAAAGAGACACCAGGCCCGGTGACCTTTGGGACATGGTTTTACCCCCTATAGGAATGTGCGATCATCTTGAAACGTTCAGATCACTAACAACTCAATAGATTCTACCTTCCTGTAACGTTTCAGCCTGATTGGACCTTGTTTTCACACAAATGAACCCAGAATGATGTGAAATTGTGCTTCGTGCAACATAATTCTGGGTGCCATTAAAAAACCATAAGTGCTAATGACTCCATTCCTTTTTGTGCTTGTAGGGGCTGTTGATTGGAGTATAATAAAACAAACCTGATCTCTCTAGGACATTAAGAAGCCAAGTTATAAGCCCACAAATGTGTAACTGGATTACTTCTTTAAATTGACACCAGATCCAGTGACCTTTGGAAAATGGTTTGACCCCCTTAGGAAAGTGCTATCATCATGAAACATTCAGATCACTTACAACTCAATAGATTCTACCTTCCTGTAACATTTCAGCCTGATTGGACCTTGTTTTCACACAAATGAACCCAGAATGATGTGAAATTGTGCTTCGTGCAACATAATTCTGGGTGCCATTTACAAACCATAAGTGCTAATGACTCCATTCCTTTTTGTGGTTGTAGGGGCTGTTAATTGGAGTACATTAAAACAAACCTGATCTCTCTAGGACATTCAGAAGCCAAGTTATAAGCCCACAAATATGTAACTGGACTACTTCTTTGAATTGACACCAGATCCGGTGACCTTTGGGACATGGTTTGACCCCCTTAGGAAAGTGCTATCATCATGAAACGTTCAGATCTCTTACAACTCAATAGATTCTACCTTCCTGTAACGTTTCAGCCTGATTGGACCTTGTTTTCACACAAATGAACCCAGAATGATGTGAAATTGTGCTTCGTGCAACATAATTCTGGGTGCCATTTACAAACCATAAGTGCTAATGACTCCATTCCTTTTTGTGGTTGTAGGGGCTGTTGATTGGAGTACACTAAAACAAACCTAACCTCTCTAGGACATTCAGAAGCCAAGTTATAAGCCCACAAATGTGTAACTGGACTACTTCTTTAAAGAGACACCATTCCCGGTGACCTTTGGGACATGGTTTGACCCCCTTAGGAAATTGATTTCATGATGAACCGTTCAGATCACTTACAACTCAATAGATTCTACCTTCCTGTAACGTTTCAGCCTGATTGGACCTTGTTTTCACACAAACGAACCCAGAATGATGTGAAATTGTGCTTCGTGCAACATAATTCTAGGTGCCATTAAAAAACCATAAGTGCTAATGACTCCATTCCTTTTTGTGGTTGTAGGGGCTGTTGATTGGAGTATACTAAAACAAACCTGATCTCTCTAGGACATTCAGAAGCCAAGTTATAAGCCCACAAATGTGTAACTGGACTACTTCTTTAAAGAGACACCAGGCCCGGTGACCTTTGGGACATGGTTTTACCCCCTATAGGAATGTGCGATCATCTTGAAACGTTCAGATCACTAACAACTCAATAGATTCTACCTTCCTGTAACGTTTCAGCCTGATTGGACCTTGTTTTCACACAAATGAACCCAGAATGATGTGAAATTGTGCTTCGTGCAACATAATTCTGGGTGCCATTTACAAACCATAAGTGCTAATGACTCCATTCCTTTTTGTGGTTGTAGGGGCTGTTAATTGGAGTACATTAAAACAAACCTGATCTCTCTAGGACATTCAGAAGCCAAGTTATAAGCCCACAAATATGTAACTGGACTACTTCTTTGAATTGACACCAGATCCGGTGACCTTTGGGACATGGTTTGACCCCCTTATTAAAGTGCTATCATCATGAAACGTTCAGATCACTTACAACTCAATAGATTCTACCTTCCTGTAACGTTTCAGCCTGATTGGACCTTGTTTTCACACAAATGAACCCAGAATGATGTGAAATTGTGCTTCGTGCAACATAATTCTGGGTGCCATTTACAAACCATAAGTGCTAATGACTCCATTCCTTTTTGTGGTTGTAGGGGCTGTTGATTGGAGTACACTAAAACAAACCTAACCTCTCTAGGACATTCAGAAGCCAAGTTATAAGCCCACAAATGTGTAACTGGACTACTTCTTTAAAGAGACACCATTCCCGGTGACCTTTGGGACACCGTTTTACCCCCTATAGGAATGTGCGATCATCTTGAAACGTTCAGATCACTTACAACTCAATAGGTTCTACCTTCTTGTAGCGTTTCAGCCTTATTGGACCTTGTTTTCACACAAATGGACCCAGAATGATGTGAAATTGTGCTTCGTGCAACATAATTCTGAGTGCCATTTACAAACCTTAAGTGCTAATGACTCCATTCCTTTTTGTGGTTGTAGGGGCTGTTGATTGGAGTACACTAAAACAAACCTGATCTCTCTAGGACATTCAGAAGCCAAGTTATAAGCCCACAAATGTGTAACTGGACTACTTCTTTAAAATTGACACCAGATCCAGTGACCTTTGGGACATGGTTTGACCCCCTTAGGAAAGTTCTATCATCATGAAACGTTCAGATCACTTACAACTCAATAGATTCTACCTTCCTGTAACGTTTCAGCCTGATTGGACCTTGTTTTCACACAAATGAACCCAGAATGATGTGAAATTGTGCTTCGTGCAACATATTTCTGGGTGCCATTTGAAAACCATAAGCGCTAATGACTCCATTCCTTTTTGTGGTTGTAGGGGCTGTTGATTGGAGTACACTAAAACAAACCTAACCTCTCTAGGACATTCAGAAGCCAAGTTATAAGCCCACAAATGTGTAACTGGACTACTTCTTTAAAGTGACACCAGGCCCGGTGACCTTTGGGACATGGTTTGACCCCCTATAGGAATGTGCGATAATCACGAAACGTTCAGATCACTTACAACTCAATAGATTCTACCTTCTTGTAACGTTTCAGCCTGATTGGACCTTGTTTTCACACAAATGGACCCAGAATGATGTGAAATTGTTCTTCGTGCAACATAATTCTGGGTGCCATTTACAAACCATAAGTGCTAATGACTCCATTCCTTTTTGTGGTTGTAGGGGCTGTTGATTGGAGTACACTAAAACAAACCTAACCTCTCTAGGACATTCAGAAGCCAAGTTATAAGCCCACAAATGTGTAAATGGACTACTTCTTTAAAGAGACACCAGGCCCGGTGACCTTTGGGACATGGTTTTACCCCCTATAGGAATGTGCGATCATCTTGAAACGTTCAGATCACTTACAACTCAATAGGATCTACCTTCTTGTAGCGTTTCAGCCTGATTGGAACTTGTTTTCACAAAAATGGACCCAGAATGATGCTAAATTGTGCTTCGTGCAACATAATTCTGGGTGCCATTTACAAACCTTAAGTGCTAATGACTCCATTCCTTTTTGTGGTTGTAGGGGCTGTTAATTGGAGTACACTAAAACAAACCTGATCTCTCTAGGACATTCAGAAGCCAAGTTATAAGCCCACAAATGTGTAACTGGACTACTTCCTTAAATTGACACCAGATCCGGTGACCTTTGGGACATGGTTTGACCCCCTTAGGAAAGTGCTATCATCATGAAACGTTCAGATCACTTACAACTCAATAGATTCTACCTTCCTGTAACGTTTCAGCCTGATTGGACCTTGTTTTCACACAAATGAACCCAGAATGATGTGAAATTGTGCTTAGTGCAACATAATTCTGGGTGCCATTTAAAAACCATAAGTGCTAATGACTCCATTCCTTTTTGTGGTTGTAGGGGCTGTTGATTGGAGTACATTAAAACAAACCTGATCTCTCTAGGACATTCAGAAGCCAAGTTATAAGCCCACAAATGTGTAACTGGACTACTTCTTTGAAATGACACCAGATCCGGTGACCTTTGGGGCATGTTTTGACCCCCTTAGGAAAGTGCTATCATCATGAAACGTTCAGATCACTTACAACTCAATAGATTCTACCTTCCTGTAACGTTTCATCCTGATTGGAACTTGTTTTCACACAAATGAACCCAGAATAATGTGAAATTGTGCTTCGTGCAACATAATTCTGGGTGCCATTTAAAAACCATAAGTGCTAATGACTCCATTCCTTTTTGTGGTTGTAGGGGCTGTTGATTGGAGTATACTAAAACAAACCTGATCTCTTAGGGACATTCAGAAGCCAAGTTATAAGCCCACAAATGTGTAACTGGACTACTTCTTTAAAGAGACACCAGGCCCGGTGACCTTTGAGACATGGTTTTACCCCCTATTGGAATGTGCGATCATCTTGAAACGTTCAGATCACTTACAACTCAATAGATTCTACCTTCTTGTAGCGTTTCAGCCTGATTGGACCTTGTTTTCACACAAATGAACCCAGAATGATGTGAAATTGTGTTTCGTGCAACGTAATTCTGGGTGCCATTTACAAACCAGAAGTGCTAATGACACCATTCCTTTTTGTGGTTGTAGGGGCTGTTGACTGGAGTACATTAAAACAAACCTGATCTCTCTAGGACATTCAGAAGCCAAGTTATAAGCCCACAAAGGTGTAACTGGACTACTTCTTTGAATTGACACCAGATCCGGTGACCTTTGGGACATGGTTTGACCCCCTTAGGAAAGTGCTATCATCATGAAACGTTCAGATCACTTACAACTCAAAAGATTCTACCTTCTTGTAGCGTTTCAGCCTGATTGGACCTTGTTTTCACACAAATGAACCCAGAATGATGTGAAATTGTGCTTCGTGCAACATAATTCTGGGTGCCATTTACAAACCATAAGTGCTAATGACTCCATTCCTTTTTGTGGTTGTAGGGGCTGTTGATTGGAGTACATTAAAACAAACCTGATCTCTCTAGGACATTCAGAAGCCAAGTTATAAGCCCACAAATGTGTAACTGGACTACTTCTTTAAATTGACACCAGATCCGGTGACCTTTGGGACATGGTTTGACCCCCTTAGGAAAGTGATATCATGATGAAACGTTCAGATCACTTACAACTCAATATATTCTACCTTCCTGTAACGTTTCAGCCTGATTAGACCTTGTTTTCACACAAATGAACCCAGAATGATGTGAAATTGTGCTTCGTGCAACATAATTCTGGGTGCCATTAAAAAACCATAAGTGCTAATGACTCCATTCCTTTTTGTGGTTGTAGGGGCTGTTGATTGGAGTATACTAAAACAAACCTGATCTCTCTAGGACATTCAGAAGCCAAGTTATAAGCCCACAAATGTGTAACTGGACTACTTCTTTAAAGAGACACCAGGCCCGGTGACCTTTGGGACATGGTTTTACCCCCTATAGGAATGTGCGATCATCTTGAAACGTTCAGATCACTTACAACTCAATAGATTCTACCTTCTTAAAGCGTTTCAGCCTGATTGGACCTTGTTTTCACACAAATGGACCCAGAATGATGTGAAATTTTGCTTCGTACAACGTAATTCTGGGTGCCATTTACAAACCATAAGTGCTAATGACTCCATTCCTTTTTGTGGTTGTAGGGGCTGTTAATTGGAGTACATTAAAACAAACCTGATCCCTCTAGGACATTCAGAAGCCAAGTTATAAGCCCACAAATATGTAACTGGACTACTTCTTTGAATTGACACCAGATCCGGTGACCTTTGGGACATGGTTTGACCCCCTTAGGAAAGTGCTATCATCATGAAACGTTCAGATCACTTACAACTCAATAGATTCTACCTTCCTGTAACGTTTCAGCCTGATTGGACCTTGTTTTCACACAAATGAACCCAGAATGATGTGAAATTGTGCTTCGTGCAACATAATTCTGGGTGCCATTTAAAAACCATAAGTGCTAATGACTCCATTCCTTTTTGTGGTTGTAGGGGCAGTTGATTGGAGTATACTAAAACAAACCTGATCTCTCAGGGACATTCAGAAGCCAAGTTATAAGCCCACAAATGTGTAACTGGACTACTTCTTTAAAGAGACACCAGGCCCGGTGACCTTTGGGACATGGTTTTACCCCCTATAGGAATGTGCGATCATCTTGAAACGTTCAGATCACTTACAACTCAATAGGTTCCACCTTCTTGTAGAGTTTCCGCCTGATTGGACCTTGTTTTCACACAAATGGACCCAGAATGATGTGAAATTGTGCTTCGTGCAACGTAATTCTGGGTGCCATTTACAAACCATAAGTGCTAATGACTCCATTCCTTTTTGTGGTTGTAGGGGCTGTTAATTGGAGTACATTAAAAGAAACCTGATCTCTCTAGGACATTCAGAAGCCAAGTTATAAGCCCACAAATATGTAACTGGACTACTTCTTTGAATTGACACCAGATCCGGTGACCTTTGGGACAAGGTTTGACCCCCTTAGGAAAGTGATATCATCATGAAACGTTCAGATCACTTACAACTCAATAGATTCTACCTTCCTGTAACGTTTCAGCCTGATTGGACCTTGTTTTCACACAAATGAACCCAGAATGATGTGAAATTGTGCTTCGTGCAACATAATTCTGTGTGCCATTTAAAAACCATAAGTGCTAATGACTCCATTCCTTTTTGTGGTTGTAGGGGCTGTTGATTGGAGTACATTAAAACAAACCTGATCTCTCTAGGACATTCAGAAGCCAAGTTATAAGCCCACAAAGGTGTAACTGGACTACTTCTTTGAATTGACACCAGATCCGGTGACCTTTGGGACATGGTTTGACCCCCTTAGGAAAGTGCTATCATCATGAAACGTTCAGATCACTTACAACTCAAAAGATTCTACCTTCTTGTAGCGTTTCAGCCTGATTGGACCTTGTTTTCACACAAATGAACCCAGAATGATGTGAAATTGTGCTTCGTGCAACATAATTCTGGGTGCCATTTACAAACCATAAGTGCTAATGACTCCATTCCTTTTTGTGGTTGTAGGGGCTGTTGATTGGAGTACATTAAAACAAACCTGATCTCTCTAGGACATTCAGAAGCCAAGTTATAAGCCCACAAATATGTAACTGGACTACTTCTTTGAATTGACACCAGATCCGGTGACCTTTGGGACATGGTTTGACCCCCTTAGGAAAGTGCTATCATCATGAAACGTTCAGATCACTTACAACTCAATAGATTCTACCTTCCTGTAACGTTTCAGCCTGATTGGACCTTGTTTTCACACAAATGAACCCAGAATGATGTGAAATTGTGCTTCGTGCAACATAATTCTGTGTGCCATTTAAAAACCATAAGTGCTAATGACTCGATTCCTTTTTGTGGTTGTAGGGGCTGTTGATTGGAGTATACTAAAACAAACCTGATCTCTCAGGGACATTCAGAAGCCAAGTTATAAGCCCACAAATGTGTAACTGGACTACTTCTTTAAAGAGACACCAGGCCTGGTGACCTTTGGGACATGGTTTTACCCCCTATAGGACTGTGCGATCATCTTGAAACGTTCAGATCACTTACAACTCAATAGGTTCCACCTTCTTGTAGAGTTTCCGCCTGATTGGACCTTGTTTTCACACAAATGGACCCAGAATGATGTGAAATTGTGCTTCGTGCAACATAATTCTGGGTGCCATTTACAAACCTTAAGTGCTAATGACTCCATTCCTTTTTGTGGTTGTAGGGGCTGTTGATTGGAGTACACTAAAACAAACCTGATCTCTCTAGGACATTCAGAAGCCAAGTTATAAGCCCACAAATGTGTAACTGGATTACTTCTTTAAATTGACACCAGATCCGGTGACCTTTGGGACATGGTTTGACCCCCTTAGGAAAGTGCTATCATCATGAAACGTTCAGATCACTTACAACTCAATAGATTCTACCTTCCTGTAACGTTTCAGCCTGATTGGACCTTGTTTTCACACAAATGAACCCAGAATGATGTGAAATTGTGCTTCGTGCAACATAATTCTGGGTGCCATTTAAAAACCATAAGTGCTAATGACTCCATTCCTTTTTGAGGTTGCAGGGGCTGTTGATTGGAGTACACTAAAACAAACCTGATCTCTCTAGGACATTCAGAAGCCAAGTTATAAGCCATCAAAGGTGTAACTGGACTACTTCTTTAAAGTGACACCAGGCCAGGTGACCTTTGGGACATGGTTTGACCCCCTAAACAAGGTCCAATCAGGCTGAAACGTTACAGGAAGGTAGAATCTATTGAGTTGTAAGTGATCTGAACGTTTCATGATGATAGCACTTTCCTAAGGGGGTCAAACCATGTCCCAAAGGTCACCGGATCTGGTGTCAATTTAAAGAAGTAGTCCAGTTACACATTTGTGGGCTTATAACTTGGCTTCTGAATGTCCTAGAGAGATCAGGTTTGTTTTAGTGTACTCCAATCAACAGCCCCTACAACCACAAAAAGGAATGGAGTCATTAGCACTTAAGGTTTGTAAATGGCACCCAGAATTATGTTGCACGAAGCACAATTTTACATCATTCTGGGTCCATTTGTGTGAAAACAAGGTCCAATCAGGCTGAAACGCTACAAGAAGGTAGAATCTATTGAGTTGTAAGTGATCTGAACGTTTCAAGATGATTGCACATTACTATAGGGGGTCAAACCATGTCCCAAAGGTCACCGGGCCTGGTGTCACTTTAAAGAAGTAGTCCAGTTACACATTTGTGGGCTTATAACTTGGCTTCTGAATGTCCCTGAGAGATCAGGTTTGTTTTAGTATACTCCAATCAACAGCCCCTACAACCACAAAAAGGAATGGAGTCATTAGCACTTATGGTTTTTAAATGGCACCCAGAATTACGTTGCACGAAGCACAATTTCACATCATTCTGGGTTCATTTGTGTTAAAACAAGGTCCAATCAGGCTGAAACGCTACAAGAAGGTAGAATCTATTGAGTTGTAAGTGATCTGAACGTTTCATGATGATAGCGCTTTCCTAAGGGGGTCAAACCATGTCCCAAAGGTCACCGAATCTGGTGTCAATTTAAAGAAGTAGTCCAGTTACACATTTGTGGGCTTATAACTTGGCTTCTGAATGTCCTAGAGAGATCAGGTTTGTTTTAATGTACTCCAACCAACAGCCCCTACAACCACAAAAAGGAATGGAGTCATTAGCACTTATGGTTTGTAAATGGCACCCAGAATTATGTTGCACGAAGCACAATTCCACATCATTCTGGGTCCATTTGTGTGAAAACAAGGTCCAATCAGGCTGAAACATTACAAGAAGGTAGAATCTATTGAGTTGTAAGTGATCTGAACGTTTCATGATGATCGCACATTCCTATAGGGGGTCAAACCATGTCCCAAAGGTCACCGGGCCTGGTGTCACTTTAAAGAAGTAGTCCAGTTACACCTTTGAGGGCTTATAACTTGGCTTCTGAATGTCCTAGAGAGATCAGGTTTGTTTTAGTGTACTCCAATCAACAGCCCCTACAACCTCCAAAAGGAATGGAGTCATTAGCACTTATGTTTTTTAAATGGCACCCAGAATTATGTTGCACGAAGCACAATTTCACATCATTCTGGGTTCATTTGTGTGAAAACAAGGTCCAATCAGGCTGAACCGTTACAGGAAGGTAGAATCTATTGAGTTGTAAGTGATCTGAACGTTTCATGATGATAGCACTTTCCTAAGGGGGTCAAACCATGTCCCAAAGGTCACTGGATCTGGTGTCAATTTTAAAGAAGTAGTCCAGTTACACATTTGTGGGCTTATAACTTGGCTTCTGAATGTCCTAGAGAGATCAGGTTTGTTTTAGTGTACTCCAATCAACAGCCCCTACAACCACAAAAAGGAATGGAGTCATTAGCACTTAAGGTTTGTAAATGGCACCCAGAATTATGTTGCACGAAGCACAATTTCACATCATTCTGGGTCCATTTGTGTGAATACAAGGTCCAATAAGGCTGAAACGATACAAGACGGTAGAACCTATTGAGTTGTAAGTGATCTGAACGTTTCAAGATGATCGCACATTCCTATAGGGGGTAAAACGGTGTCCCAAAGGTAACCGGGCCTGGTGTCTCTTTAAAGAAGTAGTCCAGTTACACATTTGTGGGCTTATAACTTGGCTTCTGAATGTCCTAGAGAGGTTAGGTTTGTTTTAGTGTACTCCAATCAACAGCCCCTACAACCACAAAAAGGAATGGAGTCATTAGCACTTATGGTTTGTAAATGGCACCCAGAATTATGTTGCACGAAGCACAATTTCACATCATTCTGGGTTCATTTGTGTGAAAACAAGGTCCAATCAGGCTGAAACGTTACAGGAAGGTAGAATCTATTGAGTTGTAAGTGATCTGAACGTTTCATGATGATAGCACTTTCCTAAGGGGGTCAAACCATGTCCCTAAGGTCACCGGATCTGGTGTCAATTTAAAGAAGTAATCCAGTTACACATTTGTGGGCTTATAACTTGGCTTCTTAATGTCCTAGAGAGATCAGGTTTGTTTTAGTGTACTCCAATCAACAGCCCCTACAACCACAAAAAGGAATGGAGTCATTAGCACTTAAGGTTTGTAAATGGCACCCAGAATTATGTTGCACGAAGCACAATTTCACATCATTCTGGGTCCATTTGTGTGAAAACAAGGTCCAATCAGACTGAAACGCTACAAGAAGGTAGAATCTATTGAGTTGTAAGTGATCTGAGCGTTTCAAGATGATCGCACATTCCTATAGGGGTAAAACCATGTCCCAAAGGTCACCGGGCCTGGTGTCACTTTAAAAAAGTAGTCCAGTTACACCTTTGTGGGCTTATAACTTGGCTTCTGAATGTCCTAGAGAGGTTAGGTTTGTTTTAGTGTTCTCCAATCAACAGCCCCTACAACCACAAAAAGGAATATTAGCACTTATGGTTTGTAAATGGCACCCAGAAATATGTTGCACGAAGCACAATTTCACATCATTCTGGGTTCATTTGTGTGAAAACAAGGTCCAATCAGGGTGAAACGTTACAGGAAGGTAGAATCTATTGAGTTGTATGTGATCTGAACGTTTCAGGATGATAGCACTTTCCTAAGGGGGTCAAACCATGTCCCAAAGGTCACCTGATCTGGTGTCAATTTAAAGAAGTAGTCCAGTTACACATTTGTGGGCTTATAACTTGGCTTCTGAATGTCCTAGAGAGATCAGGTTTGTTTTAGTGTACTCCAAACAACAGCCCCTACAACCTCAAACAGGAATGCAGTCATTAGCACTTATGGTTTTTAAATGGCACCCAGAATTATGTTGCACGAAGCACAATTTCACATCATTCTGGGTTCATTTGTGTGAAAACAAGGTCCAATCAGGCTGAAATGTTACAGGAAGGTAGAATCTATTGAGTTGTAAGTGATCTGAACGTTTCATGATGATAGCACTTTCCTAAGGGGGTCAAACCATGTCCCAAAGGTCACAGGATCTGGTGTCAATTTAAAGAAGTAGTACAGTTACACCTTTGTGGGCTTATAACTTGGCTTCTGAATGTCCTAGAGAGATCAGGTTTGTTTTATTATATCCCAAATCAACAGCCCCTACAACCACAAAAAGGAATGGAGTCATTAGCACTTATGGTTTTTTAATGGCACCCAGAATTATGTTGCACGAAGCACAATTTCACATCATTCTGGGTTCATTTGTGTGAAAACAAGGTCCAATCAGGCTGAAACGTTACAGGAAGGTAGAATCTATTGAGTTGTAAGTGATCTGAACGTTTCAAGATGATCGCACATTCCTATAGGGGGTAAAACCATGTCCCAAAGGTCACCGGGCCTGGTGTCTCTTTAAAGAAGTAGTCCAGTTACACATTTGTGGGCTTATAACTTGGCTTCTGAATGTCCTAGAGAGATCAGGTTTGTTTTAGTATACTCCAATCAACAGCCCCTACAACCACAAAAAGGAATGGAGTCATTAGCACTTATGGTTTTTTAATGGCACCCAGAATTATGTTGCACGAAGCACAATTTCACATCATTCTGGGTTCATTTGTGTGAAAACAAGGTCCAATCAGGCTGAAACGTTACAGGAAGGTAGAATCTATTGAGTTGTAAGTGATCTGAACGGTTCATCATGATATCACTTTCCTAAGGGGGTCAAACCATGTCCCAAAGGTCACCGGATCTGGTGTTAATTCAAAGAAGTAGTCCAGTTACACATTTGTGGGCTTATAACTTGGCTTCTGAATGTCCTAGAGAGATCAGGTTTGTTTTAATGTACTCCAATCAACAGCCCCTACAACCACAAAAAGGAATGGAGTCATTAGCACTTATGGTTTGTAAATGGCACCCAGAATTATGTTGCACGAAGCACAATTTCACATCTTTCTGGGTTCATTTGTGTGAAAACAAGGTCCAATCAGGCTGAAACGCTACAAGAAGGTAGAATCTATTGAGTTGTAAGTGATCTGAACGTTTCATGATGATCGCACTTTCCTAAGGGGGTCAAACCATGTCCCAAAGGTCACCGGACCTGGTGTCACTTTGAAGAAGTAGTCCAGTTACACCTTTGAGGGCTTATAACTTGGCTTCTGAATGTCCTATAGAGATCAGGTTTGTTTTAATGTACTCCAATCAACAGCCCCTACAACCACAAAAAGGAATGGAGTCATTAGCACTTATGGTTTGTAAATGGCACCCAGAATTATGTTGCACGAAGCACAATTTCACATCATTCTGGGTCCATTTGTGTGAATACAAGGTCCAATAAGGCTGAAACGATACAAGACGGTAGAACCTATTGAGTTGTAAGTGATCTGAACGTTTCAAGATGATCGCACATTCCTATAGGGGGTAAAACGGTGTCCCAAAGGTCACCGGGCCTGGTGTCTCTTTAAAGAAGTAGTCCAGTTACACATTTGTGGGCTTATAACTTGGCTTCTGAATGTCCTAGAGAGGTTAGGTTTGTTTTAGTGTACTCCAATCAACAGCCCCTACAACCACAAAAAGGAATGGAGTCATTAGCACTTATGGTTTGTAAATGGCACCCAGAATTATGTTGCACGAAGCACAATTTCACATCATTCTGGGTTCATTTGTGTGAAAACAAGGTCCAATCAGGCTGAAACGTTACAGGAAGGTAGAATCTATTGAGTTGTAAGTGATCTGAACGTTTCATGATGATAGCACTTTCCTAAGGGGGTCAAACCATGTCCCTAAGGTCACCGGATCTGGTGTCAATTTAAAGAAGTAATCCAGTTACACATTTGTGGGCTTATAACTTGGCTTCTTAATGTCCTAGAGAGATCAGGTTTGTTTTAGTGTACTCCAATCAACAGCCCCTACAACCACAAAAAGGAATGGAGTCATTAGCACTTAAGGTTTGTAAATGGCACCCAGAATTATGTTGCACGAAGCACAATTTCACATCATTCTGGGTCCATTTGTGTGAAAACAAGGTCCAATCAGACTGAAACGCTACAAGAAGGTAGAATCTATTGAGTTGTAAGTGATCTGAGCGTTTCAAGATGATCGCACATTCCTATAGGGGTAAAACCATGTCCCAAAGGTCACCGGGCCTGGTGTCACTTTAAAAAAGTAGTCCAGTTACACCTTTGTGGGCTTATAACTTGGCTTCTGAATGTCCTAGAGAGGTTAGGTTTGTTTTAGTGTTCTCCAATCAACAGCCCCTACAACCACAAAAAGGAATATTAGCACTTATGGTTTGTAAATGGCATCCAGAAATATGTTGCACGAAGCACAATTTCACATCATTCTGGGTTCATTTGTGTGAAAACAAGGTCCAATCAGGGTGAAACGTTACAGGAAGGTAGAATCTATTGAGTTGTAAGTGATCTGAACGTTTCAGGATGATAACACTTTCCTAAGGGGGTCAAACCATGTCCCAAAGGTCACCTGATCTGGTGTCAATTTAAAGAAGTAGTCCAGTTACACATTTGTGGGCTTATAACTTGGCTTCTGAATGTCCTAGAGAGATCAGGTTTGTTTTAGTGAACTCCAAACAACAGCCCCTACAACCTCAAACAGGAATGCAGTCATTAGCACTTATGGTTTTTAAATGGCACCCAGAATTATGTTGCACGAAGCACAATTTCACATCATTCTGGGTTCATTTGTGTGAAAACAAGGTCCAATCAGGCTGAAATGTTACAGGAAGGTAGAATCTATTGAGTTGTAAGTGATCTGAACGTTTCATGATGATAGCACTTTCCTAAGGGGGTCAAACCATGTCCCAAAGGTCACAGGATCTGGTGTCAATTTAAAGAAGTAGTACAGTTACACCTTTGTGGGCTTATAACTTGGCTTCTGAATGTCCTAGAGAGATCAGGTTTGTTTTATTATATCCCAAACCAACAGCCCCTACAACCACAAAAAGGAATGGAGTCATTAGCACTTATGGTTTTTTAATGGCACCCAGAATTATGTTGCACGAAGCACAATTTCACATCATTCTGGGTTCATTTGTGTGAAAACAAGGTCCAATCAGGCTGAAACGTTACAGGAAGGTAGAATCTATTGAGTTGTAAGTGATCTGAACGTTTCAAGATGATCGCACATTCCTATAGGGGGTAAAACCATGTCCCAAAGGTCACCGGGCCTGGTGTCTCTTTAAAGAAGTAGTCCAGTTACACATTTGTGGGCTTATAACTTGGCTTCTGAATGTCCTAGAGAGATCAGGTTTGTTTTAGTATACTCCAATCAACAGCCCCTACAACCACAAAAAGGAATGGAGTCATTAGCACTTATGGTTTTTTAATGGCACCCAGAATTATGTTGCACGAAGCACAATTTCACATCATTCTGGGTTCATTTGTGTGAAAACAAGGTCCAATCAGGCTGAAACGTTAAAGGAAGGTAGAATCTATTGAGTTGTAAGTGATCTGAACGGTTCATCATGATATCACTTTCCTAAGGGGGTCAAACCATGTCCCAAAGGTCACCGGATCTGGTGTTAATTCAAAGAAATAGTCCAGTTACACATTTGTGGGCTTATAACTTGGCTTCTGAATGTCCTAGAGAGATCAGGTTTGTTTTAATGTACTCCAATCAACAGCCCCTACAACCACAAAAAGGAATGGAGTCATTAGCACTTATGGTTTGTAAATGGCACCCAGAATTATGTTGCACGAAGCACAATTTCACATCTTTCTGGGTTCATTTGTGTGAAAACAAGGTCCAATCAGGCTGAAACGCTACAAGAAGGTAGAATCTATTGAGTTGTAAGTGATCTGAACGTTTCATGATGATCGCACTTTCCTAAGGGGGTCAAACCATGTCCCAAAGGTCACCGGACCTGGTGTCACTTTGAAGAAGTAGTCCAGTTACACCTTTGAGGGCTTATAACTTGGCTTCTGAATGTCCTATAGAGATCAGGTTTGTTTTAATGTACTCCAATCAACAGCCCCTACAACCACAAAAAGGAATGGAGTCATTAGCACTTATTGTTTGTAAATGGCACCCAGAATTATGTTGCACGAAGCACAATTTCACATCATTCTGGGTCCATTTGTGTGAATACAAGGTCCAATAAGGCTGAAACGATACAAGACGGTAGAACCTATTGAGTTGTAAGTGATCTGAACGTTTCAAGATGATCGCACATTCCTATAGGGGGTAAAACGGTGTCCCAAAGGTCACCGGGCCTGGTGTCTCTTTAAAGAAGTAGTCCAGTTACACATTTGTGGGCTTATAACTTGGCTTCTGAATGTCCTAGAGAGGTTAGGTTTGTTTTAGTGTACTCCAATCAACAGCCCCTACAACCACAAAAAGGAATGGAGTCATTAGCACTTATGGTTTGTAAATGGCACCCAGAATTATGTTGCACGAAGCACAATTTCACATCATTCTGGGTTCATTTGTGTGAAAACAAGGTCCAATCAGGCTGAAACGTTACAGGAAGGTAGAATCTATTGAGTTGTAAGTGATCTGAACGTTTCATGATGATAGCACTTTCCTAAGGGGGTCAAACCATGTCCCTAAGGTCACCGGATCTGGTGTCAATTTAAAGAAGTAGTCCAGTTACACATTTGTGGGCTTATAACTTGGCTTCTGAATGTCCTAGAGAGATCAGGTTTGTTTTAGTGTACTCCAATCAACAGCCCCTACAACCACAAAAAGGAATGGAGTCATTAGCACTTATGGTTTGTAAATGGCACCCAGAATTATGTTGCACAAAGCACAATTTCACATCATTCTGGGTCCATTTGTGTGAAAACAAGGTCCATTCAGGCTGAAACGTTACAGGAAGGTAGAATCTATTGAGTTGTAAGTAATCTGAACGTTTCATGATGATCACACATTCCTAAGGGGGTCAAACCATTTTCCAAAGGTCACCGGATCTGGTGTCAATTTAAAGAAGTAATCCAGTTACACATTTGTGGGCTTATAACTTGGCTTCTTAATGTCCTAGAGAGATCAGGTTTGTTTTAGTGTACTCCAATCAACAGCCCCTACAACCACAAAAAGGAATGGAGTCATTAGCACTTAAGGTTTGTAAATGGCACCCAGAATTATGTTGCACGAAGCACAATTTCACATCATTATGGGTCCATTTGTGTGAAAACAAGGTCCAATCAGGCTGAAACGCTACAAGAAGGTAGAATCTATTGAGCTGTAAGTGATCTGAGCGTTTCAAGATGATCACACATTCCTATAGGGGTAAAACCATGTCCCAAAGGTCACCGGGCCTGGTGTCACTTTAAAGAAGTAGTCCAGTTACACCTTTGTGGGCTTATAACTTGGCTTCTGAATGTCCTAGAGAGGTTAGGTTTGTTTTAGTGTTCTCCAATCAACAGCCCCTACAACCACAAAAAGGAATGGAGTCATTAGCACTTATGGTTTGTAAATGGCACCCAGAAATATGTTGCACGAAGCACAATTTCACATCATTCTGGGTTCATTTGTGTGAAAACAAGGTCCAATCAGGGTGAAACGTTACAGGAAGGTAGAATCTATTGAGTTGTAAGTGATCTGGACGTTTCAGGATGATAGCACTTTCCTAAGGGGGTCAAACCATGTCCCAAAGGTCACCTGATCTGGTGTCAATTTAAAGAAGTAGTCCAGTTACACATTTGTGGGCTTATAACTTGGCTTCTGAATGTCCTAGAGAGATCAGGTTTGTTTTAGTGTACTCCAAACAACAGCCCCTACAACCTCAAACAGGAATGCGGTCATTAGCACTAATGGTTTTTAAATGGCACCCAGAATTATGTTGCACGAAGCACAATTTCACATCATTCTGGGTTCATTTGTGTGAAAACAAGGTCCAATCAGGCTGAAATGTTACAGGAAGGTAGAATCTATTGAGTTGTAAGTGATCTGAACGTTTCATGATGATAGCACTTTCCTAAGGGGGTCAAACCATGTCCCAAAGGTCACCGGATCTGGTGTCAATTTAAAGAAGTAGTACAGTTACACCTTTGTGGGCTTATAACTTGGCTTCTGAATGTCCTAGAGAGATCAGGTTTGTTTTATTATATCCCAAACCAACAGCCCCTACAACCACAAAAAGGAATGGAGTCATTAGCACTTATGGTTTTTTAATGGCACCCAGAATTATGTTGCACGAAGCACAATTTCACATCATTCTGGGTTCATTTGTGTGAAAACAAGGTCCAATCAGGCTGAAACGTTACAGGAAGGTAGAATCTATTGAGTTGTAAGTGATCTGAACGTTTCAAGATGATCGCACATTCCTATAGGGGGTAAAACCATGTCCCAAAGGTCACCGGGCCTGGTGTCTCTTTAAAGAAGTAGTCCAGTTACACATTTGTGGGCTTATAACTTGGCTTCTGAATGTCCTAGAGAGATCAGGTTTGTTTTAGTATACTCCAATCAACAGCCCCTACAACCACAAAAAGGAATGGAGTCATTAGCACTTATGGTTTTTTAATGGCACCCAGAATTATGTTGCACGAAGCACATTTTCACATCATTCTGGGTTCATTTGTGTGAAAACAAGGTCCAATCAGGCTGAAACGTTACAGGAAGGTAGAATCTATTGAGTTGTAAGTGATCTGAACGGTTCATCATGATATCACTTTCCTAAGGGGGTCAAACCATGTCCCAAAGGTCACCGGATCTGGTGTCAATTCAAAGAAGTAGTCATGTTACACATTTGTGGGCTTATAACTTGGCTTCTGAATGTCCTAGAGAGATCAGGTTTGTTTTAATGTACTCCAATCAACAGCCCCTACAACCACAAAAAGGAATGGAGTCATTAGAACTTATGGTTTGTAAATGGCACCCAGAATTATGTTGCACGAAGCACAATTTCACATCTTTCTGGGTTCATTTGTGTGAAAACAAGGTCCAATCAGGCTGAAACGCTACAAGAAGGTAGAATCTATTGAGTTGTAAGTGATCTGAACGTTTCATGATGATAGCACTTTCCTAAGGGGGTCAAACCATGTCCCAAAGGTCACCGGACCTGGTGTCACTTTAAAGAAGTAGTCCAGTTACACCTTTGTGGGCTTATAACTTGGCTTCTGAATGTCCTATAGAGATCAGGTTTGTTTTAATGTACTCCAATCAACAGCCCCTACAACCACAAAAAGGAATGGAGTCATTAGCACTTATGGTTTGTAAATGGCACCCAGAATTATGTTGCACGAAGCACAATTTCACATCATTCTGGGTTCATTTGTGTGAAAACAAGGTCCAATCAGGCTGAAACGCTACAAGAAGGTAGAATCTATTGAGTTGTAATTGATCTGAACGTTTCATGATGATAGCACTTTCCTAAGGGGGTCAAACCATGTCCCAAAGGTCACCGGGCCTGGTGTCTCTTTAAAGAAGTAGTCCAGTTACACATTTGTGGGCTTATAACTTGGCTTCTGAATGTCCCTGAGAGATCAGGTTTGTTTTAGTATACTCCAATCAACAGCCCCTACAACCACAAAAAGGAATGGAGTAATTAGCACTTATGGTTTTTAAGGCACCCAGAATTATGTTGCACGAAGCACAATTTCACATTATTCTGGGTTCATTTGTGTGAAAACAAGGTCCAATCAGGCTGAAACGTTACAGGAAGGTAGAATCTATTGAGTTGTAAGTGATCTGAACGTTTCATGATGATAGCACTTTCCTAAGGGGGTCAAACCATGTCTCAAAGGTCACCGGATCTGGTGTCAATTCAAAGAAGTAGTCCAGTTACACATTTGTGGGCTTATAACTTGGCTTCTGAATGTCCTAGAGAGATCAGGTTTGTTTTAATGTACTCCAATCAACAGCCCCTACAACCACAAAAAGGAATGGAGTCATTAGCACTTATGGTTTTTAAATGGCACCCAGAATTATGTTGCACGAAGCACAATTTCACATCATTCTTGGTTCATTTGTGTGAAAACAAGGTCCAATCAGGCTGAAACGTTACAGGAAGGTTGAATCTATTGAGTTGTAAGTGATCTGAACGTTTCATGATGATAGCACTTTCCTAAGGGGGTCAAACCATGTCCCAAAGGTCACCGGATCTGGTGTCAATTTAAAGAAGTAGTCCAGTTACACATTTGTGGGCTTATAACTTGGCTTCTGAATGTCCTAGAGAGATCAGGTTTGTTTTAGTGTACTCCAATCAACAGCCCCTACAACCACAAAAAGGAATGGAGTCATTAGCACTTAAGGTTTGTAAAGGGCACCCAGAATTATGTTGCACGAAGCACAATTTCACATCATTCTGGGTTCATTTGTGTGAAAACAAGGTCCAATCAGGCTGAAACGCTACAAGAAGGTAGATACTATTGAGTTGTAAGTGATCTGAACGTTTCAAGATGATCGCACATTTCTATAGGGGGTAAAACCATGTCCCAAAGGTCACCGGGCCTGGTGTCTCTTTAAAGAAGTAGTCCAGTTACACATTTGTGGGCTTATAACTTGGCTTCTGAATGTCCTAGAGAGGTCAGGTTTGTTTTAGTGTACTCCAATCAACAGCCCCTACAACCACAAAAAGGAATGGAGTCATTAGCACTTATTGTTTGTAAATGGCACCCAGAATTATGTTGCACGAAGCACAATTTCACATCATTCTGGGTCCATTTGTGTGAAAACAAGGTCCAATCAGGCTGAAACGTTACAAGAAGGTAGAATCTATTGAGTTGTAAGTGATCTGAACGTTTCGTGATTATCGCACATTCCTATAGGGGGTCAAACCATGTCCCAAAGGTCACCGGGCCTGGTGTCACTTTAAAGAAGTAGTCCAGTTACACCTTTGAGGGCTTATAACTTGGCTTCTGAATGTCCTAGAGAGATCAGGTTTGTTTTAGTGTACTCCAATCAACAGCCCCTACAACCACAAAAAGGAATGGAGTCATTAGCACTTATGGTTTTTAAATGGCACCCAGAATTATGTTGCACGAAGCACAATTTCACATCATTCTGTGTTCATTTGTGTGAAAACAAGGTCCAATCAGGCTGAAACGTTACAGGAAGGTAGAATCTATTGAGTTGTAAGTGATCTGAACGTTTCATGATGATAGCACTTTCCTAAGGGGGTCAAACCATGTCCCAAAGGTCACTGGATCTGGTGTCAATTTAAAGAAGTAATCCAGTTACACATTTGTGGGCTTATAACTTGGCTTCTGAATGTCCTAGAGAGATCAGGTTTGTTTTAGTGTACTCCAATCAACAGCCCCTACAACCACAAAAAGGAATGGAGTCATTAGCACTTAAGGTTTGTAAATGGCACCCAGAATTATGTTGCACGAAGCACAATTTCACATCATTCTGGGTCCATTTGTGTGAAAACAAGGTCCAATCAGGCTGAAACGCTACAAGAAAGTGGAACCTATTGAGTTGTAAGTGATCTGAACGTTTCAAGATGATCGCACATTCCTATAGGGGGTAAAACCATGTCCCAAAGGTCACCGGGCCTGGTGTCTCTTTAAAGAAGTAGTCCAGTTACACATTTGTGGGCTTATAACTTGGCTTCTGAATGTCCTAGAGAGGTCAGGTTTGTTTTAGTGTACTCCAATCAACAGCCCCTACAACCACAAAAAGGAATGGAGTCATTAGCACTTATGGTTTTTAAATGGCACCCAGAATTATGTTGCACGAAGCACAATTTCACATCATTCTGGGTTCATTTGTGTGAAAACAAGGTGCAATCAGGCTGAAACGTTGCAGGAAGGTAGAATCTATTGAGTTGTAAGTGATCTGAACGTTTCATGATAACAGCACTTTCCTAAGGGGGTCAAACCATGTCCCAAAGATCACCGGATCTGGTGTCAATTTAAAGAAGTAGTCAAGTTACACATTTGTGGGCTTATAACTTGGCTTCTGAATGTCCTAGAGGGATCAGGTTTGTTTTAATGTACTCCAATCAACAGCCCCTACAACCACAAAAAGGAATGGAGTCATTAGCACTTATGGTTTGTAAATGGCACCCAGAATTATGTTGCACGAAGCACAATTTCACATCATTCTGGGTTCATTTGTGTGAAAACAAGGTCCAATCAGGCTGAAACGCTACAAGAAGGTAGAATCTATTGAGTTGTAAGTGATCTGAACGTTTCATGATGATAGCACTTTCCTAAGGGGGTCAAACCATGTCCCAAAGGTCACCGGATCTGGTGTCAATTTAAAGAAGTAGTCCAGTTACATATTTGTGGACTTATAACTTGGCTTCTGAATGTCCTAGAGCGATCAGGCTTGTTTTAGTGTACTCCAATCAACAGCCCCTACAACCACAAAAAGGAATGGAGACATTAGCACTTATGGTTTTTAAATGGCACCCAGAATTATGTTGTACGAAGCATAATTTCACATCATTCTGGGTTCATTTGTGTGAAAACAAGGTCCAATCAGGCTGAAACGTTACAGGAAGGTAGAATCTATTGAGTTGTAAGTGATCTGAACGTTTCATGATGATAGCACTTTCCTAAGGGGGTCAAACCATGTCCCAAAGGTCACCGGATCTGGTGTCAATTTAAAGAAGTAGTCCAGTTACACATTTGTGGGCTTATAACTTGGCTTCTGAATGTCCTAGAGAGATCAGGTTTGTTTTAATGTACTCCAACCAACAGCCCCTACAACCACAAAAAGGAATGGAGTCATTAGCACTTATGGTTTGTAAATGGCACCCAGAATTATGTTGCACGAAGCACAATTTCCCATCATTCTGGGTCCATTTGTGTGAAAACAAGGTCCATTCAGACTGAAACGTTACAAGAAGGTAGAATATATTGAGTTGTAAGTGATCTGAACGTTTCATGATGATCGCACATTCCTATAGGGGGTCAAACCATGTCCCAAAGATCACCGGGCCTGGTGTCACTTTAAAGAAGTAGTCCAGTTACACCTTTGAGGGCTTATAACTTGGCTTCTGAATGTCCTAGAGAGATCAGGTTTGTTTTAGTGTACTCCAATCAACAGCCCCTACAACCTCAAAAAGGAATGGAGTCATTAGCACTAATGGTTTTTAAATGGCACCCAGAATTATGTTGCACGAAGCACAATTTCACATCATTCTGGGTTCATTTGTGTGAAAACAAGGTCCAATCAGGCTGAAACGTTACAGGAAGGTAGAATCTAGTGAGTTGTAAGTGATCTGAACGTTTCATGATTATAGCGCTTTCCTAAGGGGGTCAAACCATGTCCCAAAGGTCACCGGATCTGGTGTCAATTTAAAGAAGTAGTCCAGTTACACATTTGTGGGCTTATAACTTGGCTTCTGAATGTCCTAGAGAGATCAGGTTTGTTTTAGTGTACTCCAATCAACAGCCCCTACAACCACAAAAAGGAATGGAGTCATTAGCACTTAAGGTTTGTAAATGGCACCCAGAATTATGTTGCACGAAGCACAATTTCACATCATTCTGGGTCCATTTGTGTGAAAACAAGGTCCAATCAGGCTGAAACGCTACAAGAAGGTAGAACCTATTGAGTTGTAAGTGATCTGAACGTTTCAAGATGATCGCACATTCATATAGGGGGTAAAACCATGTCCCAAAGGTCACCGGGCCTGGTGTCTCTTTAAAGAAGTAGTCCAGTTACACATTTGTGGGCTTATAACTTGGCTTCTGAATGTCCTAGAGAGATCAGGTTTGTTTTAATGTACTCCAACCAACAGCCCCTACAACCACAAAAAGGAATGGAGTCATTAGCACTTATGGTTTGTAAATGGCACCCAGAATTATGTTGCACGAAGCACAATTTCCCATCATTCTGGGTCCATTTGTGTGAAAACAAGGTCCAATCAGGCTGAAACGTTACAAGAAGGTAGAATATATTGAGTTGTAAGTGATCTGAACGTTTCATGATGATCGCACATTCCTATAGGGGGTCAAACCATGTCCCAAAGATCACCGGGCCTGGTGTCACTTTAAAGAAGTAGTCCAGTTACACCTTTGAGGGCTTATAACTTGGCTTCTGAATGTCCTAGAGAGATCAGGTTTGTTTTATTGTACTCCAATCAACAGCCCCTACAACCTCAAAAAGGAATGGAGTCATTAGCACTTATGGTTTTTAAATGGCACCCAGAATTATGTTGCACGAAGCACAATTTCACATCATTCTGGGTTCATTTGTGTGAAAACAAGGTCCAATCAGGCTGAAACGTTACAGGAAGGTAGAATCTATTGAGTTGTAAGTGATCTGAACGTTTCATGATGATAGCACTTTCCTAAGGGGATCAAACCATGTCCCAAAGGTCACCGGATCTGGTGTCAATTTAAAGAAGTAGTCCAGTTACACATTTGTGGGCTTATAACTTGGCTTCTGAATGTCCTAGAGAGATCAGGTTTGTTTTAGTGTACTCCAATCAACAGCCCCTACAACCACAAAAAGGAATGGAGTCATTAGCACTTAAGGGTTGTAAATGGCACCCAGAATTATGTTGCACGAAGCACAATTTCACATCATTCTGGGTCCATTTGTGTGAAAACAAGGTCCAATCAGGCTGAAACGCTACAAGAAAGTAGAACCTATTGAGTTGTAAGTGATCTGAACGTTTCAAGATGATCGCACATTCTTATAGGGGGTAAAACCATGTCCCAAATGTCACCGGGCCTGGTGTCTCTTTAAAGAAGTAGTCCAGTTACACATTTGTGGGCTTATAACTTGGCTTCTGAATGTCCCTGAGAGATCAGGTTTGTTTTAGTATACTCCAATCAACAGCCCCTACAACCACAAAAAGGAATGGAGTCATTAGCACTTATGGTTTTTAAATGGCACCCAGAATTATTTTGCACAAAGCACAATTTCACATCATTCTGGGTTCATTTGTGTGAAAACAAGGTCCAATCAGGCTGAAACGTTACAGGAAGGTAGAATCTATTGAGTTGTAAGTGATCTGAACTTTTCATGATGATAGCACTTTCCTAAGGGGGTCAAACCATGTCCCAAAGGTCACCGGATCTGGTGTCAATTTAAAGAAGTAGTCCAGTTACACATTTGTGGGCTTATAACTTGGCTTCTGAATGTCCTAGAGAGGTCAGGCTTGTTTTAGTGTACTCCAATCAACAGCCCCTACAACCACAAAAAGGAATGGAGTCATTAGCACTTATGGTTTGTAAATGGCACCCAGAATTATGTTGCACGAAACACAATTTCACATCATTCTGGGTTCATTTGTGTGAAAACAAGGTCCAATCAGGCTGAAACGTTACAGGAAGGTAGAATCTAGTGAGTTGTAAGTGATCTGAACGTTTCATGATTATAGCGCTTTCCTAAGGGGGTCAAACCATGTCCCAAAGGTCACCGGATCTGGTGTCAATTTAAAGAAGTAGTCCAGTTACACATTTGTGGGCTTATAACTTGGCTTCTGAATGTCCTAGAGAGATCAGGTTTGTTTTAGTGTACTCCAATCAACAGCCCCTACAACCACAAAAAGGAATGGAGTCATTAGCACTTAAGGTTTGTAAATGGCACCCAGAATTATGTTGCACGAAGCACAATTTCACATCATTCTGGGTCCATTTGTGTGAAAACAAGGTCCAATCAGGCTGAAACGCTACAAGAAGGTAGAACCTATTGAGTTGTAAGTGATCTGAACGTTTCAAGATGATCGCACATTCATATAGGGGGTAAAACCATGTCCCAAAGGTCACCGGGCCTGGTGTCTCTTTAAAGAAGTAGTCCAGTTACACATTTGTGGGCTTATAACTTGGCTTCTGAATGTCCTAGAGAGATCAGGTTTGTTTTAATGTACTCCAACCAACAGCCCCTACAACCACAAAAAGGAATGGAGTCATTAGCACTTATGGTTTGTAAATGGCACCCAGAATTATGTTGCACGAAGCACAATTTCCCATCATTCTGGGTCCATTTGTGTGAAAACAAGGTCCAATCAGGCTGAAACGTTACAAGAAGGTAGAATATATTGAGTTGTAAGTGATCTGAACGTTTCATGATGATCGCACATTCCTATAGGGGGTCAAACCATGTCCCAAAGATCACCGGGCCTGGTGTCACTTTAAAGAAGTAGTCCAGTTACACCTTTGAGGGCTTATAACTTGGCTTCTGAATGTCCTAGAGAGATCAGGTTTGTTTTATTGTACTCCAATCAACAGCCCCTACAACCTCAAAAAGGAATGGAGTCATTAGCACTTATGGTTTTTAAATGGCACCCAGAATTATGTTGCACGAAGCACAATTTCACATCATTCTGGGTTCATTTGTGTGAAAACAAGGTCCAATCAGGCTGAAACGTTACAGGAAGGTAGAATCTATTGAGTTGTAAGTGATCTGAACGTTTCATGATGATAGCACTTTCCTAAGGGGATCAAACCATGTCCCAAAGGTCACCGGATCTGGTGTCAATTTAAAGAAGTAGTCCAGTTACACATTTGTGGGCTTATAACTTGGCTTCTGAATGTCCTAGAGAGATCAGGTTTGTTTTAGTGTACTCCAATCAACAGCCCCTACAACCACAAAAAGGAATGGAGTCATTAGCACTTAAGGGTTGTAAATGGCACCCAGAATTATGTTGCACGAAGCACAATTTCACATCATTCTGGGTCCATTTGTGTGAAAACAAGGTCCAATCAGGCTGAAACGCTACAAGAAAGTAGAACCTATTGAGTTGTAAGTGATCTGAACGTTTCAAGATGATCGCACATTCTTATAGGGGGTAAAACCATGTCCCAAATGTCACCGGGCCTGGTGTCTCTTTAAAGAAGTAGTCCAGTTACACATTTGTGGGCTTATAACTTGGCTTCTGAATGTCCCTGAGAGATCAGGTTTGTTTTAGTATACTCCAATCAACAGCCCCTACAACCACAAAAAGGAATGGAGTCATTAGCACTTATGGTTTTTAAATGGCACCCAGAATTATTTTGCACAAAGCACAATTTCACATCATTCTGGGTTCATTTGTGTGAAAACAAGGTCCAATCAGGCTGAAACGTTACAGGAAGGTAGAATCTATTGAGTTGTAAGTGATCTGAACTTTTCATGATGATAGCACTTTCCTAAGGGGGTCAAACCATGTCCCAAAGGTCACCGGATCTGGTGTCAATTTAAAGAAGTAGTCCAGTTACACATTTGTGGGCTTATAACTTGGCTTCTGAATGTCCTAGAGAGGTCAGGCTTGTTTTAGTGTACTCCAATCAACAGCCCCTACAACCACAAAAAGGAATGGAGTCATTAGCACTTATGGTTTGTAAATGGCACCCAGAATTATGTTGCACGAAGCACAATTTCACATCATTCTGGGTTCATTTGTGTGAAAACAAGGTCCAATCAGGCTGAAACGTTACAGGAAGGTAGAATCTATTGAGTTGTAAGTGATCTGAACGTTTCATGATGATAGCACTTTCCTAAGGGGGTCAAACCATGTCCCAAAGGTCACCGGATCTGGTGTCAATTTAAAGAAGTAGTCCAGTTACACATTTGTGGGCTTATAACTTGGCTTCTGAATGTCCTAGAGAGATCAGGTTTGTTTTAATGTACTCCAACCAACAGCCCCTACAACCACAAGAAGGAATGGAGTCATTAGCACTTATGGTTTGTAAATGGCACCCAGAATTATGTTGCACGAAGCACAATTTCCCATCATTCTGGGTCCATTTGTGTGAAAACAAGGTCCAATCAGGCTGAAACGTTACAAGAAGGTAGAATATATTGAGTTGTAAGTGATCTGAACGTTTCATGATGATCGCACATTCCTATAGGGGGTCAAACCATGTCCCAAAGATCACCGGGCCTGGTGTCACTTTAAAGAAGTAGTCCAGTTACACCTTTGAGGGCTTATAACTTGGCTTCTGAATGTCCTAGAGAGATCAGGTTTGTTTTAGTGTACTCCAATCAACAGCCCCTACAACCTCAAAAAGGAATGGAGTCATTAGCACTTATGGTTTTTAAATGGCACCCAGAATTATGTTGCACGAAGCACAATTTCACATCATTCTGGGTTCATTTGTGTGAAAACAAGGTCCAATCAGGCTGAAACGTTACAGGAAGGTAGAATCTAGTGAGTTGTAAGTGATCTGAACGTTTCATGATTATAGCGCTTTCCTAAGGGGGTCAAACCATGTCCCAAAGGTCACCGGATCTGGTGTCAATTTAAAGAAGTAGTCCAGTTACACATTTGTGGGCTTATAACTTGGCTTCTGAATGTCCTAGAGAGATCAGGTTTGTTTTAGTGTACTCCAATCAACAGCCCCTACAACCACAAAAAGGAATGGAGTCATTAGCACTTAAGGTTTGTAAATGGCACCCAGAATTATGTTGCACGAAGCACAATTTCACATCATTCTGGGTCCATTTGTGTGAAAACAAGGTCCAATCAGGCTGAAACGCTACAAGAAGGTAGAACCTATTGAGTTGTAAGTGATCTGAACGTTTCAAGAGGATCGCACATTCTTATAGGGGGTAAAACCATGTCCCAAAGGTCACCGGGCCTGGTGTCTCTTTAAAGAAGTAGTCCAGTTACACATTTGTGGGCTTATAACTTGGCTTCTGAATGTCCTAGAGAGATCAGGTTTGTTTTAATGTACTCCAACCAACAGCCCCTACAACCACAAAAAGGAATGGAGTCATTAGCACTTATGGTTTGTAAATGGCACCCAGAATTATGTTGCACGAAGCACAATTTCCCATCATTCTGGGTCCATTTGTGTGAAAACAAGGTCCAATCAGGCTGAAACGTTACAAGAAGGTAGAATATATTGAGTTGTAAGTGATCTGAACGTTTCATGATGATCGCACATTCCTATAGGGGGTCAAACCATGTCCCAAAGATCACCGGGCCTGGTGTCACTTTAAAGAAGTAGTCCAGTTACACCTTTGAGGGCTTATAACTTGGCTTCTGAATGTCCTAGAGAGATCAGGTTTGTTTTAGTGTACTCCAATCAACAGCCCCTACAACCTCAAAAAGGAATGGAGTCATTAGCACTTATGGTTTTTAAATGGCACCCAGAATTATGTTGCACGAAGCACAATTTCACATCATTCTGGGTTCATTTGTGTGAAAACAAGGTCCAATCAGGCTGAAACGTTACAGGAAGGTAGAATCTATTGAGTTGTAAGTGATCTGAACGTTTCATGATGATAGCACTTTCCTAAGGGGGTCAAACCATGTCCCAAAGGTCACCGGATCTGGTGTCAATTTAAAGAAGTAGTCCAGTTACACATTTGTGGGCTTATAACTTGGCTTCTGAATATCCTAGAGAGATCAGGTTTGTTTTAGTGTACTCCAATCAACAGCCCCTACAACCACAAAAAGGAATGGAGTCATTAGCACTTAAGGTTTGTAAATGGCACCCAGAATTATGTTGCACGAAGCACAATTTCACATCATTCTGGGTCCATTTGTGTGAAAACAAGGTCCAATCAGGCTGAAACGCTACAAGAAAGTAGAACCTATGGAGTTGTAAGTGATCGGAACGTTTCAAGATGATCGCACATTCTTATAGGGGGTAAAACCATGTCCCAAAGGTCACCGGGCCTGGTGTCTCTTTAAAGAAGTAGTCCAGTTACACATTTGTGGGCTTATAACTTGGCTTCTGAATGTCCCTGAGAGATCAGGTTTGTTTTAGTATACTCCAATCAACAGCCCCTACAACCACAAAAAGGAATGGAGTCATTAGCACTTATGGTTTTTAAATGGCACCCAGAATTATTTTGCACAAAGCACAATTTCACATCATTCTGGGTTCATTTGTGTGAAAACAAGGTCCAATCAGGCTGAAACGTTACAGGAAGGTAGAATCTATTGAGTTGTAAGTGATCTGAACTTTTCATGATGATAGCACTTTCCTAAGGGGGTCAAACCATGTCCCAAAGGTCACCGGATCTGGTGTCAATTTATCATCATGAAACGTTCAGATCACTTACAACTCATAAGATTCTACCTTCCTGTAACGTTTCAGCCTGATTGGACCTTGTTTTCACACAAATGAACCCACGTGGTCAGGCTGAAACGTTACAAGAAGGTAGAATCTATTGAGTTGTAAGTGATCTGAACGTTTCATGATGATCGAACTTTCCTATAGGGGGTCAAACCATGTCCCAAAGGTCACCGGGCCTGGTGTCAATTTAAAGAAGTAGTCCAGTTACACCTTTGTGGGCTTATAACTTGGCTTCTGAATATCCTAAAGAGGTCAGGTTTGTTTTAGTGTACTCCAATCAACAGCCTCTACAACCACAAAAAGGAATGGAGTCATTAGCACTTATGGTTTGTAAATGGCATCCAGAATTATGTTGTACGAAGCACAATTTCAAATCATTCTGGGTCCATTTGTGTGAAAACAAGGTCCAATCAGGCTGAAACATTACAGGAAGGTAGAATCTATTGAGTTGTAAGTGATCTGAACGTTTCATGCTGATAGCACTTTCCTAAGGACGTCAAACTATGTCCCAAAGGTCACCGGATCTGGTGTCAATTTAAACAAGTAGTCCAGTTACACATTTGTGGGCTTATAACTTGGCTTCTGAATGTCCTAGAGAGATCAGGTTTAATTTAGTGTACTCCAATAAACAGCCCCTACAACCACAAAAAGGAATGGAGTCATTAGCACTTATGGTTTGTAAATGGCACCCAGAATTATTTTGCACGAAGCACAATTTCACATCATTCTGGGTTCATTTGTGTGAAAACAAGGTCCAATCATGCTGAAACGTTACAGGAAGGTAGAATCTATTGAGTTGTAAGTGATCTGAACATTTCATGATGATAGCACTTTCCTAAGGGGGTCAAACCATGTCCCAAAGGTCACCGGATCTGGTGTCAATTTAAAGAAGTAGTCCAGTTACACATTTGTGGGCTTATAACTTGGCTTCTGAATGTCCTAGAGAGGTCAGGCTTGTTTTAGTGTACTCCAATCAACAGCCCCTACAACCACAAAAAGGAATGGAGTCATTAGCACTTATGGTTTGTAAATGGCACCCAGAATTATGTTGCACGAAGCACAATTTCACATCATTCTGGGTCCATTTGTGTGAAAACAAGGTCCAATCAGGCTGAAACGTTACAAGAAGGTAGAATCTATTGAGTTGTAAGTGATCTGAACTTTTCATGATGATCGCACAATCCTATAGGGGGTCAAACCATGTCCCAAAGGTCACCGGGCCTGGTGTCACTTTAAAGAAGTAGTCCAGTTACACCTTTATGGGCGCATAACTTGGCTTCTGAATATCCTAAAGAGGTCAGGTTTGTTTTAGAGTACTCCAGTTAACAGCCCCCATTACCCCAAAAAGGAATGGAGTCATTAGCACTTATGGTTTTTAAATGGAACCCAGAATTATGTTGCACGAAGCACAATTTCACATAATTCTGGGTTCATTTGTGTGAAAACAAGGTCCAATCAGGCTGAAACGTTACAAGACGGTAGAATCTAGTGAGTTGTAAGTGATCTGAACGTTTCATGATGATAGCACTTTCCTAAGGGGGTCAAATCATGTCCCAAAGGTCACCGGATCTGGTGTCAATTTAAAGAAGTAGTCCAGTTACACATTTGTGGGCTTATAACTTGGCTTCTGAATGTCCTAGAGAGATCAGGTTTGTTTTAGTGTACTCCAATCAATAGCCTCTACAACCACAAAAAGGAATGGAGTCATTAGCACTTATGGTTTGTAAATGGCACCCAGAATTATGTTGCACGAAGCACAATTTCACATCATTCTGGGTTCATTTGTGTGAAAACAAGGTCCAATCAGGCTGAAACGTTACAAGAAGGTAGAATCTATTGAGTTGTAAGTGATCTGAACGTTTCAAGATGATTGCACATTACTATAGGGGGTCAAACCATGTCCCAAAGGTCACCGGGCCTGGTGTCACTTTAAAGAAGTAGTCCAGTTACACCTTTGTCGGCTTATAACTTTTCTTCTGAATGTCCTAGAGAGGTCAGGTTTGTTTTAGAGTACTTCAATTAATAGCTCCTACAACCACAAAAAGGAATGGAGTCATTAGCACTTATGGTTTGTAAATGGCATCCAGAATTATGATGTACGAAGCACAATTTCAAATCATTCTGGGTCCATTTGTGTGAAAACAAGGTCCAATCAGGCTGAAACATTACAGGAAGGTAGAATCTATTGAGTTGTAAGTGATCTGAACGTTTCATGCAGATAGCACTATCCTAAGGAGGTCAAACTATGTCCCAAAGGTCACCGGATCTGGTGTCAATTTAAAGAAGTAGTCCAGTTACACATTTGTGGGCTTATAACTTGGCTTCTGAATGTCCTAGAGAGATCAGGTTTAATTTAGTGTACTCCAATAAACAGCCCCTACAACCACAAAAAGGAATGGAGTCATTAGCACTTATGGTTTGTAAATGGCACCCAGAATTATGTTGCACGAAGCACAATTTCACATCATTCTGGGTTCATTTGTGTGAAAACAAGGTCCAATCATGCTGAAACGTTACAGGAAGGTAGAATCTATTGAGTTGTAAGTGATCTGAACGTTTCATGATGATAGCACTTTCCTAAGGGGGTCAAACCATGTCCCAAAGGTCACCGGATCTGGTGTCAATTTAAAGAAGTAGTCCAGTTACATATTTGTGGGCTTATAACTTGGCTTCTGAATGTCCTAGAGAGGTCAGGCTTGTTTTAGTGTACTCCAATCAACAGCCCCTACAACCACAAAAAGGAATGGAGTCATTAGCACTTATGGTTTGTAAATGGCACCCAGAATTATGTTGCACGAAGCACAATTTCACATCATTCTGGGTCCATTTGTGTGAAAACAAGGTCCAATCAGGCTGAAACGTTACAAGAAGGTAGAATCTATTGAGTTGTAAGTGATCTGAACTTTTCATGATGATCGCACAATCCTATAGGGGGTCAAACCATGTCCCAAAGGTCACCGGGCCTGGTGTCACTTTAAAGAAGTAGTCCAGTTACACCTTTGTGGGCTTATAACTTGGCTTCTGAATATCCTAAAGAGGTCAGGTTTGTTTTAGAGTACTCCAGTTAACAGCCCCCATTACCCCAAAAAGGAATGGAGTCATTAGCACTTATGGTTTTTAAATGGAACCCAGAATTATGTTGCACGAAGCCCAATTTCACATAATTCTGGGTTCATTTGTGTGAAAACAAGGTCCAATCAGGCTGAAACGTTACAAGACGGTAGAATCTAGTGAGTTGTAAGTGATCTGAACGTTTCATGATGATAGCACTTTCCTAAGGGGGTCAAATCATGTCCCAAAGGTCACCGGATCTGGTGTCAATTTAAAGTAGTCCAGTTACACATTTGTGGGCTTATAACTTGGCTTCTGAATGTCCTAGAGAGATCAGGTTTGTTTTAGTGTACTCCAATCAACAGCCCCTACAACCACAAAAAGGAATGGAGACATTAACACTTGTGGTTTTTAAATGGCACCCAGAATTATGTTGCACGAAGCACAATTTCACATCATTCTGGGTTCATTTGTGTGAAAACAAGGTCCAATCAGGCTGAAACGTTACAGGAAGGTAGAATCTATTGAGTTGTAAGTGATCTGAACGTTTCAAGATGATTGCACATTACTATAGGGGGTCAAACCATGTCCCAAAGGTCACCGGGCCTGGTGTCACTTTAAAGAAGTAGTCCAGTTACACCTTTGTCGGCTTATAACTTTTCTTCTGAATGTCCTAGAGAGGTCAGGTTTTTTTAGAGTACTTCAATTAATAGCTCCTACAACCACAAAAAGGAATGGAGTCATTAGCACTTATGGTTTGTAAATGGCACCCAGAATTACGTTGTACGAAGCACAATTTCAAATCATTCTGGGTCCATTTGTGTGAAAACAAGGTCCAATCAGGCTGAAACATTAAAGGAAGGTAGAATCTATTGAGTTGTAAGTGATCTGAACGTTTCATGCTGATAGCACTTTCCTAAGGAGGTCAAACTATGTCCCAAAGGTCACCGGATCTGGTGTCAATTTAAAGAAGTAGTCCAGTTACACATTTGTGGGCTTATAACTTGGCTTCTGAATGTCCTAGAGAGATCAGGTTTAATTTAGTGTACTCCAATAAACAGCCCCTACAACCACAAAAAGGAATGGAGTCATTAGCACTTATGGTTTGTAAATGGCACCCAGAATTATGTTGCACGAAGCACAATTTCACATCATTCTGGGTTCATTTGTGTGAAAACAAGGTCCACTCATGCTGAAACGTTACAGGAAGGTAGAATCTATTGAGTTGTAAGTGATCTGAACGTTTCGTGATGATAGCACTTCCCTAAGGGGGTCAAACCATGTCCCAAAGGTCACCGGATCTGGTGTCAATTTAAAGAAGTAGTCCAGTTACACATTTGTGGGCTTATAACTTGGCTTCTGAATGTCCTAGTGAGACCAGGTTTGTTTTAGTGTACTCCAATCAACAGCCCCTACAACCACAAAAAGGAATGGAGTCATTAGCACTTATGGTTTTTAAATGGCACCCAGAATTATGTTGCACGAAGCACAATTTCACATCATTCTGGGTTCATTTGTGTGAAAACAAGGTCCAATCAGGCTGAAACGTTACAAGACGGTAGAATCTAGTGAGTTGTAAGTGATCTGAACGTTTCATGATGATAGCACTTTCCTAAGGGGGTCAAATCATGTCCCAAAGGTCACCGGATCTGGTGTCAATTTAAAGAAGTAGTCCAGTTACACATTTGTGGGCTTATAACTTGGCTTCTGAATGTCCTAGTGAGACCAGGTTTGTTTTAGTGTACTCCAATCAACAGCCCCTACAACCACAAAAAGGAATGGAGTCATTAGCACTTATGGTTTTTAAATGGCACCCAGAATTATGTTGCACGAAGCACAATTTCACATCATTCTGGGTTCATTTGTGTGAAAACAAGGTCCAATCAGGCTGAAACGTTACAAGAAGGTAGAATCTATTGAGTTGTAAGTGATCTGAACGTTTCATGATGATCGCACATTCCTATTGGGGGTCAAACCATGTCCCAAAGGTCACCGGATCTGGTGTCACTTTAAAGAAGTAGTCCAGTTACACATTTGTGGGCTTATAACTTGGATTCTGAATATCCTAGTGAGGTCAGGTTTGTTTTAGAGTATTCCAATTAACAGCCCCTACAACCACAAAAAGGAATGGAGTCATTAGCACTTAAGGTTTTTAAATGGCACCCAGAATTATGTTGCACGAAGCACAATTTCACATCATTCTGGGTTCATTTGTGTGAAAACAAGGTCCAATCAGGCTGAAACGTTACAAGAAGGTAGAATCTATTGAGTTGTAAGTGATCTGAACGTTTCAAGATGATTGCACATTACTATAGGGGGTCAAACCATGTCCCAAAGGTCACTGGGCCTGGTGTCACTTTAAAGAAGTAGTCCAGTTACACCTTTGTTGGCTTATAACTTTTCTTCTGAATGTCCTAGAGAGTCACGTTTGTTTTAGAGTACTTCAATTAATAGCTCCTACAACCACAAAAAGGAATGGAGTCATTAGCACTTATGGTTTTTAAATGGCACCCATAATTATGTTGCACAAAGCACAATTTCACATCATTTTGGGTTCAATTGTGTGAAAACAAGGTCCAACCAGGCTGAAACGTTACAGGAAGGTAGAATCTATTGAGTTGTAAGTAATCTGAACGTTTCATGATGATATCACTTTCCTAAGGGGGTCAAACCATGTCCCAAAGGTCACCGGATCTGGTGTCAATTTAAAGAAGTAGTCAGGTTACACATTTGTGAGCTTATAACTTGGCTTCTGAATTTCCTAGAGAGATCAGGTTTGTTTTAGTGTACTCCAATCAACAGCCCCTACAACCACAAAAAGGAAGGGAGTCATTAGCACTTATGGTTTCTAAATGGCAGCCAGAATTATGTTGCACGGAGCACAATTTCACATCATTCTGGGTCCATTTGTGTGAAAACAAGGTCCAATCAGGCTGAAATGTTACAAGAAGGTAGAATCTATTGAGTTGTAAGTGATCTGAACGTTTCATGATGATAGCACTTTCCTAAGGGGGTCAAACCATGTCCCAAAGGTCACCGGGCCTGGTGTCACTTTAAAGAAGTAGTCCAGTTACAACTTTGTGGGCTTATAACATGGCTTCTGAATATCCTCAAGAGGTCAGGTTTGTTTTAGTGTACTCCAATCAACAGCCCCTACAACCACAAAAAGGACTGGAGTCATTAGCACTTATGGTTTTTAAATGGCACCCAGAATTATGTTGCACGAAGCACAATTTCACATCATTCTTCGTTCATTTGTGTGAAAACAAGGTCCAATCAGGCTGAAACGTTACAGGAAGGTAGAATCTATTGAGTTGTAAGTGATCTGAACTTTTCATGATGATAGCACTTTCCTAAGGGGGTCAAACCATGTCCCAAAGGTCACCGGATCTGGTGTCAATTTATCATCATGAAACGTTCAGATCACTTACAACTCATAAGATTCTACCTTCCTGTAACGTTTCAGCCTGATTGGACCTTGTTTACACACAAATGAACCCACGTGGTCAGGCTGAAACGTTACAAGAAGGTAGAATCTATTGAGTTGTAAGTGATCTGAACGTTTCATGATGATCGAACTTTCCTATAGGGGGTCAAACCATGTCCCAAAGGTCACCGGGCCTGGTGTCAATTTAAAGAAGTAGTCCAGTTACACATTTGTGGGCTTATAACTTGGCTTCTGAATGTCCTAGAGAGATCAGGTTTAATTTAGTGTACTCCAATAAACAGCCCCTACAACCACAAAAAGGAATGGAGTCATTAGCACTTATGGTTTGTAAATGGCACCCAGAATTATTTTGCACGAAGCACAATTTCACATCATTCTGGGTTCATTTGTGTGAAAACAAGGTCCAATCATGCTGAAACGTTACAGGAAGGTAGAATCTATTGAGTTGTAAGTGATCTGAACATTTCATGATGATAGCACTTTCCTAAGGGGGTCAAACCATGTCCCAAAGGTCACCGGATCTGGTGTCAATTTAAAGAAGTAGTCCAGTTACACATTTGTGGGCTTATAACTTGGCTTCTGAATGTCCTAGAGAGGTCAGGCTTGTTTTAGTGTACTCCAATCAACAGCCCCTACAACCACAAAAAGGAATGGAGTCATTAGCACTTATGGTTTGTAAATGGCACCCAGAATTATGTTGCACGAAGCACAATTTCACATCATTCTGGGTCCATTTGTGTGAAAACAAGGTCCAATCAGGCTGAAACGTTACAAGAAGGTAGAATCTATTGAGTTGTAAGTGATCTGAACTTTTCATGATGATCGCACAATCCTATAGGGGGTCAAACCATGTCCCAAAGGTCACCGGGCCTGGTGTCACTTTAAAGAAGTAGTCCAGTTACACCTTTATGGGCGCATAACTTGGCTTCTGAATATCCTAAAGAGGTCAGGTTTGTTTTAGAGTACTCCAGTTAACAGCCCCCATTACCCCAAAAAGGAATGGAGTCATTAGCACTTATGGTTTTTAAATGGAACCCAGAATTATGTTGCACGAAGCACAATTTCACATAATTCTGGGTTCATTTGTGTGAAAACAAGGTCCAATCAGGCTGAAACGTTACAAGACGGTAGAATCTAGTGAGTTGTAAGTGATCTGAACGTTTCATGATGATAGCACTTTCCTAAGGGGGTCAAATCATGTCCCAAAGGTCACCGGATCTGGTGTCAATTTAAAGAAGTAGTCCAGTTACACATTTGTGGGCTTATAACTTGGCTTCTGAATGTCCTAGAGAGATCAGGTTTGTTTTAGTGTACTCCAATCAATAGCCTCTACAACCACAAAAAGGAATGGAGTCATTAGCACTTATGGTTTGTAAATGGCACCCAGAATTATGTTGCACGAAGCACAATTTCACATCATTCTGGGTTCATTTGTGTGAAAACAAGGTCCAATCAGGCTGAAACGTTACAAGAAGGTAGAATCTATTGAGTTGTAAGTGATCTGAACGTTTCAAGATGATTGCACATTACTATAGGGGGTCAAACCATGTCCCAAAGGTCACCGGGCCTGGTGTCACTTTAAAGAAGTAGTCCAGTTACACCTTTGTCGGCTTATAACTTTTCTTCTGAATGTCCTAGAGAGGTCAGGTTTGTTTTAGAGTACTTCAATTAATAGCTCCTACAACCACAAAAAGGAATGGAGTCATTAGCACTTATGGTTTGTAAATGGCATCCAGAATTATGATGTACGAAGCACAATTTCAAATCATTCTGGGTCCATTTGTGTGAAAACAAGGTCCAATCAGGCTGAAACATTACAGGAAGGTAGAATCTATTGAGTTGTAAGTGATCTGAACGTTTCATGTAGATAGCACTATCCTAAGGAGGTCAAACTATGTCCCAAAGGTCACCGGATCTGGTGTCAATTTAAAGAAGTAGTCCAGTTACACATTTGTGGGCTTATAACTTGGCTTCTGAATGTCCTAGAGAGATCAGGTTTAATTTAGTGTACTCCAATAAACAGCCCCTACAACCACAAAAAGGAATGGAGTCATTAGCACTTATGGTTTGTAAATGGCACCCAGAATTATGTTGCACGAAGCACAATTTCACATCATTCTGGGTTCATTTGTGTGAAAACAAGGTCCAATCATGCTGAAACGTTACAGGAAGGTAGAATCTATTGAGTTGTAAGTGATCTGAACGTTTCATGATGATAGCACTTTCCTAAGGGGGTCAAACCATGTCCCAAAGGTCACCGGATCTGGTGTCAATTTAAAGAAGTAGTCCAGTTACATATTTGTGGGCTTATAACTTGGCTTCTGAATGTCCTAGAGAGGTCAGGCTTGTTTTAGTGTACTCCAATCAACAGCCCCTACAACCACAAAAAGGAATGGAGTCATTAGCACTTATGGTTTGTAAATGGCACCCAGAATTATGTTGCACGAAGCACAATTTCACATCATTCTGGGTCCATTTGTGTGAAAACAAGGTCCAATCAGGCTGAAACGTTACAAGAAGGTAGAATCTATTGAGTTGTAAGTGATCTGAACTTTTCATGATGATCGCACAATCCTATAGGGGGTCAAACCATGTCCCAAAGGTCACCGGGCCTGGTGTCACTTTAAAGAAGTAGTCCAGTTACACCTTTGTGGGCTTATAACTTGGCTTCTGAATATCCTAAAGAGGTCAGGTTTGTTTTAGAGTACTCCAGTTAACAGCCCCCATTACCCCAAAAAGGAATGGAGTCATTAGCACTTATGGTTTTTAAATGGAACCCAGAATTATGTTGCACGAAGCACAATTTCACATAATTCTGGGTTCATTTGTGTGAAAACAAGGTCCAATCAGGCTGAAACGTTACAAGATGGTAGAATCTAGTGAGTTGTAAGTGATCTGAACGTTTCATGATGATAGCACTTTCCTAAGGGGGTCAAATCATGTCCCAAAGGTCACCGGATCTGGTGTCAATTTAAAGAAGTAGTCCAGTTACACATTTGTGGGCTTATAACTTGGCTTCTGAATGTCCTAGAGAGATCAGGTTTGTTTTAGTGTACTCCAATCAACAGCCCCTACAACCACAAAAAGGAATGGAGACATTAACACTTGTGGTTTTTAAATGGCACCCAGAATTATGTTGCACGAAGCACAATTTCACATCATTCTGGGTTCATTTGTGTGAAAACAAGGTCCAATCAGGCTGAAACGTTACAGGAAGGTAGAATCTATTGAGTTGTAAGTGATCTGAACGTTTCAAGATGATTGCACATTACTATAGGGGGTCAAACCATGTCCCAAAGGTCACCGGGCCTGGTGTCACTTTAAAGAAGTAGTCCAGTTACACCTTTGTCGGCTTGTAACTTTTCTTCTGAATGTCCTAGAGAGGTCAGGTTTTTTTAGAGTACTTCAATTAATAGCTCCTACAACCACAAAAAGGAATGGAGTCATTAGCACTTATGGTTTGTAAATGGCACCCAGAATTATGTTGTACGAAGCACAATTTCAAATCATTCTGGGTCCATTTGTGTGAAAACAAGGTCCAATCAGGCTGAAACATTAAAGGAAGGTAGAATCTATTGAGTTGTAAGTGATCTGAACGTTTCATGCTGATAGCACTTTCCTAAGGAGGTCAAACTATGTCCCAAAGGTCACCGGATCTGGTGTCAATTTAAAGAAGTAGTCCAGTTACACATTTGTGGGCTTATAACTTGGCTTCTGAATGTCCTAGAGAGATCAGGTTTAATTTAGTGTACTCCAATAAACAGCCCCTACAACCACAAAAAGGAATGGAGTCATTAGCACTTATGGTTTGTAAATGGCACCCAGAATTATGTTGCACGAAGCACAATTTCACATCATTCTGGGTTCATTTGTGTGAAAACAAGGTCCACTCATGCTGAAACGTTACAGGAAGGTAGAATCTATTGAGTTGTAAGTGATCTGAACGTTTCATGATGATAGCACTTCCCTAAGGGGGTCAAACCATGTCCCAAAGGTCACCGGATCTGGTGTCAATTTAAAGAAGTAGTCCAGTTACACATTTGTGGGCTTATAACTTGGCTTCTGAATGTCCTAGTGAGACCAGGTTTGTTTTAGTGTACTCCAATCAACAGCCCCTACAACCACAAAAAGGAATGGAGTCATTAGCACTTATGGTTTTTAAATGGCACCCAGAATTATGTTGCACGAAGCACAATTTCACATCATTCTGGGTTCATTTGTGTGAAAACAAGGTCCAATCAGGCTGAAACGTTACAAGACGGTAGAATCTAGTGAGTTGTAAGTGATCTGAACGTTTCATGATGATAGCACTTTCCTAAGGGGGTCAAATCATGTCCCAAAGGTCGCCGGATCTGGTGTCAATTTAAAGAAGTAGTCCAGTTACACATTTGTGGGCTTATAACTTGGCTTCTGAATGTCCTAGTGAGACCAGGTTTGTTTTAGTGTACTCCAATCAACAGCCCCTACAACCACAAAAAGGAATGGAGTCATTAGCACTTATGGTTCTTAAATGGCACCCAGAATTATGTTGCACGAAGCACAATTTCACATCATTCTGGGTTCATTTGTGTGAAAACAAGGTCCAATCAGGCTGAAACGATACAGGAAGGTAGAATCTATTGAGTTGTAAGTGATCTGAACGTTTCATGATGATATCACTTTCCTAAGGGGGTCAAACCATGTCCCAAAGGTCACCGGATCTGGTGTCAATTTAAAGAAGTAGTCCAGTTACACATTTGTGAGCTTATAACTTGGCTTCTGAATTTCCTAGAGAGATCAGGTTTGTTTTAGTGCACTCCAATCAACAGCCCCTACAACCACAAAAAGTAAGGGAGTCATTAGCACTTATGGTTTGTAAATGGCACCCAGAATTATGTTGCACGAAGCACAATTTCACATCATTCTGGGTCCATTTGTGTGAAAACAAGGTCCAATCAGGCTGAAACGTTACAAGAAGGTAGAATCTATTGAGTTGTAAGTGATCTGAACGTTTCATGATGATCGCACATTCCTATTCGGGGTCAAACCATGTCCCAAAGGTCACCGGATCTGGTGTCACTTTAAAGAAGTAGTCCAGTTACACATTTGTGGGCTTATAACTTGGCTTCTGAATATCCTAGAGAGGTCAGGTTTGTTTTAGAGTATTCCAATTAACAGCCCCTACAACCTCAAAAAGGAATGGAGTCATTAGCACTTATGGTTTTTAAATGGCACCCAGAATTATGTTGCACGAAGCACAATTTCACATCATTCTGGGTTCATTTGTGTGAAAACAAGGTCCAATCAAGCTGAAACGTTACAAGAAGGTAGAATCTATTGAGTTGTAAGTGATCTGAACGTTTCATGATGATCGCACATTCCTATTGGGGGTCAAACCATGTCCCAAAGGTCACCCGATCTGGTGTCACTTTAAAGAAGTAGTCCAGTTACACATTTGTGGGCTTATAACTTGGATTCTGAATATCCTAGTGAGGTCAGGTTTGTTTTAGAGTATTCCAAATAACAGCCCCTACAACCACAAAAAGGAATGGAGTCATTAGCACTTAAGGTTTTTAAATGGCACCCAGAATTATGTTGCACGAAGCACAATTTCACATCATTCTGGGTTCATTTGTGTGAAAACAAGGTCCAATCAGGCTGAAACGTTACAAGAAGGTAGAATCTATTGAGTTGTAAGTGATCTGAACGTTTCAAGATGATTGCACATTACTATAGGGGGTCAAACCATGTCCCAAAGGTCACCGGGCCTGGTGTCACTTTAAAGAAGTAGTCCAGTTACACCTTTGTTGGCTTATAACTTTTCTTCTGAATGTCCTAGAGAGGTCAGGTTTGTTTTAGAGTACTTCAATTAATAGCTCCTACAACCACAAAAAGGAATGGAGTCATTAGCACTTATGGTTTTTAAATGGCACCCATAATTATGTTGCACAAAGCACAATTTCACATCATTTTGGGTTCAAATGTGTGAAAACAAGGTCCAATCAGGCTGAAACGTTACAGGAAGGTAGAATCTATTGAGTTGTAAGTAATCTGAACGTGTCATGATGATATCACTTTCCTAAGGGGGTCAAACCATGTCCCAAAGGTCACCGGATCTGGTGTCAATTTAAAGAAGTAGTCAGGTTACACATTTGTGAGCTTATAACTTGGCTTCTGAATTTCCTAGAGAGATCAGGTTTGTTTTAGTGTACTCCAATCAACAGCCCCTACAACCACAAAAAGGAAGGGAGTCATTAGCACTTATGGTTTGTAAATGGCAGCCAGAATTATGTTGCACGGAGCACAATTTCACATCATTCTGGGTCCATTTGTGTGAAAACAAGGTCCAATTAGGCTGAAATGTTACAAGAAGGTAGAATCTATTGAGTTGTAAGTGATCTGAACGTTTCATGATGATAGCACTTTCCTAAGGGGGTCAAACCATGTCCCAAAGGTCACCGGGCCTGGTGTCACTTTAAAGAAGTAGTCCAGTTACAACTTTGTGGGCTTATAACATGGCTTCTGAATATCCTCAAGAGGTCAGGTTTGTTTTAGTGTACTCCAATCAACAGCCCCTACAACCACAAAAAGGACTGGAGTCATTAGCACTTATAGTTTTTAAATGGCACCCAGAATTATGTTGCACGAAGCACAATTTCAAATCATTCTGGGTTCAATTGTGTGAAAACAAGGTCCAATCAGGCTGAAACGTTACAAGAAGGTAGAATCTATTGAGTTGTAAGTGATCTGAACTTTTCATGATGATCGCACAATCCTATAGGGGGTCAAACCATGTCCCAAAGGTCACCGGGCCTTGTGTCACTTTAAAGAAGTAGTCCAGTTACACCTTTGTGGGCTTATAACTTGGCTTCTGAATATCCTAAAGAGGTCAGGTTTGTTTTAGAGTACTCCAGTTAACAGCCCCCATTACCCCAAAAAGGAATGGAGTCATTAGCACTTATGGTTTTTAAATGGAACCCAGAATTATGTTGCACGAAGCACAATTTCACATAATTCTGGGTTCATTTGTGTGAAAACAAGGTCCAATCAGGCTGAAACGTTACAAGACGGTAGAATCTAGTGAGTTGTAAGTGATCTGAACGTTTCATGATGATAGCACTTTCCTAAGGGGGTCAAATCATGTCCCAAAGGTCACCGGATCTGGTGTCAATTTAAAGAAGTAGTCCAGTTACACATTTGTGGGCTTATAGCTTGGCTTCTGAATGTCCTAGTGAGATCAGGTTTGTTTTAGTGTACTCCAATCAACAGCCCCTACAACCACAAAAAGGAATGGAGTCATTAGCACTTATGGTTTTTAAATGGCACCCATAATTATGTTGCACGAAGCACAATTTCACATCATTCTGGGTTCATTTGTGTGAAAACAAGGTCCAATCAGGCTGAAACGTTACAGGAAGGTAGAATCTATTGAGTTGTAAGTAATCTGAACGTTTCATGATGATAGCACTTTCCTAAGGAGGTCAAACCATGTCCCAAAGGTCACCGGATCTGGTGTCAATTTAAAGAAGTAGTCCAGTTACACATTTGTGGGCTTATAACTTGGCTTCTGAATTTCCTAGAGAGATCAGGTTTGTTTTAGTGTACTCCAATCAACAGCCCCTACAACCACAAAAAGGAAGGGAGTCATTAGCACTTATGGTTTATAAATGGCCCCCAGAATTATGTTGCACGAAGCACAATTTCACATCATTCTGGGTCCATTTGTGTGAAAACAAGGTCCAATCAGGCTGAAACGTTACAAGAAGGTAGAATCTATTGAGTTGTAAGTGATCTGAACGTTTCATGATGATCGCACATTCCTATTGGGGGTCAAACCATGTCCCAAAGGTCACCGGATCTGGTGTCACTTTAAAGAAGTAGTCCAGTTACACATTTGTGGGCTTATAACTTGGCTTCTGAATATCCTAGTGAGGTCAGGTTTGTTTTAGAGTATTCCAATTAACAGCCCCTACAACCACAAAAAGGAATGGAGTCATTAGCACTTAAGGTTTTTAAATGGCACCCAGAATTATGTTGCACGAAGCACAATTTCACATCATTCTGGGTTCATTTGTGTGAAAACAAGGTCCAATCAGGCTGAAACGTTACAAGAAGGTAGAATCTATTGAGTTGTAAGTGATCTGAACGTTTCAAGATGATTGCACATTACTATAGGGGGTCAAACCATGTCCCAAAGGTCACCGGGCCTGGTGTCACTTTAAAGAAGTAGTCCAGTTACACCTTTGTCGGCTTATAACTTTTCTTCTGAATGTCATAGAGATGTCAGGTTTGTTTTAGAGTACTTCAAATAATAGCTCCTACAACCACAAAAAGGAATGGAGTCATTAGCACTTATGGTTTTTAAATGGCACCCAGAATTATGTTGCACGAAGCACAATTTCACATCATTCTGGGTTCAATTGTGTGAAAACAAGGTCCAATCAGGCTGAAACGTTACAGGAAGGTAGAATCTATTGAGTTGTAAGTGATCTGAACGTTTCATGATGATATCACTTTCCTAAGGGGGTCAAACCATGTCCCAAAGGTCACCGGATCTGGTGTCAATTTAAAGAAGTAGTCCAGTTACACATTTGTGAGCTTATAACTTGGCTTCTGAATTTCCTAGAGAGATCAGGTTTGTTTTAGTGTACTCCAATCAACAGCCCCTACAACCACAAAAAGGAAGGGAGTCATTAGCACTTATGGTTTGTAAATGGCAGCCAGAATTATGTTGCACGGAGCACAATTTCACATCATTCTGGGTCCATTTGTGTGAAAACAAGGTCCAATCAGGCTGAAACGTTACAAGAAGGTAGAATCTATTGAGTTGTAAGTGATCTGAACGTTTCATGATGATAGCACTTTCCTAAGGGGGTCAAACCATGTCCCAAAGGTCACCGGGCCTGGTGTCACTTTAAAGAAGTAGTCCAGTTACAACTTTGTGGGCTTATAACTTGGCTTCTGAATATCCTCAAGAGGTCAGGTTTGTTTTAGTGTACTCCAATCAACAGCCCCTACAACCACAAAAAGGACTGGAGTCATTAGCACTTATGGTTTTTAAATGGCACCCAGAATTATGTTGCACGAAGCACAATTTCACATCATTCTAGGTTCATTTGTGTGAAAACAAGGTCCAATCAGGCTGAAACGTTACAGGAAGGTAGAATCTATTGAGTTGTAAGTGATCTGAACGTTTCATGATGATAGCACTTTCCTAAGGGGGTCAAACCATGTCCCAAAGGTCACCGGATCTGGTGTCAATTTAAAGAAGTAGTCCAGTTACACATTTGTGGGCTTATAACTTGGCTTCTGAATGTCCTAGAGAGATCAGGTTTGTTTTAGTGTACTCCAACCAACAGCCCCTACAACCACAAAAAGGAATGGAGTCATTAGCACTTATGGTTTGTAAATGGCACCCAGAATTATGCTGCACGAAGCACAATTTCACATCATTCTGGGTCCATTTGTGTGAAAACAAGGTCCAATCAGGCTGAAACGTTACAAGACGGTAGAATCTATTGAGTTGTAAGTGATCTGAACGTTTCATGATGATCGCACTTTCCTATAGGGGGTCAAACCATGTCCCAAAAGTCATCGGGCCTGGTGTCACTTTAAAGAAGTAGTCCAGTTACACCTTTGTGGGCTTATAACTTGGCTTCTGAATATCCTAAAGAGGTCAGGTTTGTTTTAGTGTACTCCAGTCAACAGCCTCTACAACCACAAAAAGGAATGGAGTCATTAGCACTTATGGTTTGTAAATGGCACCCAGAATTATGTTGCACGAAGCACAATTTCACATCATTCTGGGTCCATTTGTGTGAAAACAAGGTCCAATCAGGCTGAAACGTTACAAGAAGGTAGAATCTATTGAGTTGTAAGTGATCTGAACGTTTCAAGATGATTGCACATTACTATAGGGGGTCAAACCATGTCCCAAAGGTCACCGGGCCTGGTTTCACTTTAAAGAAGTAGTCCAGTTACACCTTTGTCGGCTTATAACTTTTCTTCTGAATGTCCTAGAGAGGTCAGGTTTGTTTTAGAGTTCTTCAATTAATAGCTCCTACAACCACAAAAAGGAATGGAGTCATTAGCACTTATGGTTTGTAAATGGCATCCAGAATTATGTTGTAAGAAGCACAATTTCAAATCATTCTGGGTCCATTTGTGTGAAAACAAGGTCCAATCAGGCTGAAACATTACAGGAAGGTAGAATCTATTGAGTTGTAAGTGATCGGAACGTTTCATGCTGATAGCACTTTCCTAAGGAGGTCAAACTATGTCCCAAAGGTCACCGGATCTGTTGTCAATTTAAAGAAGTAGTCCAGTTACACATTTGTGGGCTATAACTAGGCTTCTGAATGTCCTAGAGAGATCAGGTTTACTTTAGTGTACTCCAATAAACAGCCCCTACAATCACAAAAAGGAATGGAGTCATTAGCACTTATGGTTTGTAAATGGCACCCAGAATTATGTTGCACGAAGCACAATTTCACATCATTCTGGGTCCATTTGTTTGAAAACAAGGTCCAATCAGGCTGAAACGTTACAAGAAGGTAGAATCTATTGAGTTGTAAGTGATCTGAACTTTTCATGATGATCGCACAATCCTATAGGGGGTCAAACCATGTCCCAAAGGTCACCGGGCCTTGTGTCACTTTAAAGAAGTAGTCCAGTTACACCTTTGTGGGCTTATAACTTGGCTTCTGAATATCCTAAAGAGGTCAGGTTTGTTTTAGAGTACTCCAGTTAAAAGCCCCCATTACCCCAAAAAGGAATGGAGTCATTAGCACTTATGGTTTTTAAATGGAACCCAGAATTATGTTGCACGAAGCACAATTTCACATAATTCTGGGTTCATTTGTGTGAAAACAAGGTCCAATCAGGCTGAAACGTTACAAGAAGGTAGAATCTATCGAGTTGTAAGTGATCTGAACGTTTCATGATGATCGCACATTCCTATTCGGGGTCAAACCATGTCCCAAAGGTCACCGGATCTGGTGTCACTTTAAAGAAGTAGTCCAGTTACACATGTGTGGGCTTATAACTTGGCTTCTGAATATCCTAGAGAGGTCAGGTTTGTTTTAGAGTATTCCAATTAACAGCCCCTACAACCTCAAAAAGGAATGGAGTCATTAGCACTTATGGTTTTTAAATGGCACCCAGAATTATGTTGCACGAAGCACAATTTCACATCATTCTGGGTTCATTTGTGTGAAAACAAGGTCCAATCAGGCTGAAACGTTACAAGAAGGTAGAATCTATTGAGTTGTAAGTGATCTGAACGTTTCAAGATGATTGCACATTACTATAGGGGGTCAAACCATGTCCCAAAGGTCACCGGGCCTGGTGTCACTTTAAAGAAGTAGTCCAGTTACACATTTGTCGGCTTATAACTTTTCTTCTGAATGTCCTAGAGAGGTCAGGTTTGTTTTAGAGTACTTCAATTAATAGCTCCTACAACCACAAAAAGGAATGGAGTCATTAGCACTTATGGTTTTTAAATGGCACCCAGAATTATTTTGCACGAAGCACAATTTCACATCATTCTGGGTTCAATTGTGTGAAAACAAGGTCCAATCAGGCTGAAACGTTACAGGAAGGTAGAATCTATTGAGTTGTAAGTGATCTGAACGTTTCATGATGATAGCACTTTCCTAAGGGGGTCAAACCATGTCCCAAAGGTCACCGGATCTGGTGTCAATTTAAAGAAGTAGTCCAGTTACACATTTTTGAGCTTATAACTTGGCTTCTGAATTTCCTAGAGAGATCAGGTTTGTTTTAGTGTACTCCAATCAACAGCCGCTACAACCACAAAAAGGAAGGGAGTCATTAGCACTTATGGTTTGTAAATGGCAGCCAGAATTATGTTGCACGGAGCACAATTTCACATCATTCTGGGTCCATTTGTGTGAAAACAAGGTCCAATCAGGCTGAAACGTTACAAGAAGGTAGAATCTATTGAGTTGTAAGTGATCTGAACGTTTCATGATGATAGCACTTTCCTAAGGGGGTCAAACCATGTCCCAAAGGTCACCGGGCCTGGTGTCACTTTAAAGAAGTAGTCCAGTTACAACTTTGTGGGCTTATAACTTGGCTTCTGAATATCCTCAAGAGGTCAGGTTTGTTTTAGTGTACTCCAATCAACAGCCCCTACAACCACAAAAAGGACTGGAGTCATTAGCACTTATGGTTTTTAAATGGCACCCAGAATTATGTTGCACGAAGCACAATTTCACATCATTCTGGGTTCATTTGTGTGAAAACAAGGTCCAATCAGGCTGAAACGTTACAGGAAGGTAGAATCTATTGAGTTGTAAGTGATCTGAACGTTTCATGATGATAGCACTTTCCTAAGGGGGTCAAACCATGTCCCAAATGTCAACAGATCTGGTGTCAATTTAAAGAAGCAGTCCAGTTACACATTTGTGGGCTTATAACTTGGCTTCTGAATGTCCTAGAGAGATCAGGTTTGTTTTAGTGTACTCCAACCAACAGCCCCTACAACCACAAAAAGGAATGGAGTCATTAGCACTTATGGTTTGTAAATGGCACCCAGAATTATGCTGCACGAAGCACAATTTCACATCATTCTGGGTCCATTTGTGTGAAAACAAGGTCCAATCAGGCTGAAACGTTACAAGAAGGTAGAATCTATTGAGTTGTAAGTGATCTGAACGTTTCAAGATGATTGCACATTACTATAGGTGGTCAAACCATGTCCCAAAGGTCACCGGGCCTGGTGTCACTTTAAAGAAGTAGTCCAGTTACACATTTGTGGGCTTATAACTTTTCTTCTGAATTTCCTAGAGAGGTCAGGTTTGTTTTAGAGTACTTCAATTAATAGCTCCTACAACCACAAAAGGAATGGAGTCATTAGCACTTGTGGTTCTTAAATGGCACCCAGAATTATGTTGCACGAAGCACAATTTCACATCATTCTGGGTTCATTTGTGTGAAAACAAGGTCCAATCAGGCTGAAACGTTACAAGAAGGTAGAATATATTGAGTTGTAAGTGATCTGAACGTTTCATGATGATCGCACATTCCTATAGGGGGTCAAACCATGTCCCAAAGGTCACCGGATCTGGTGTCAATTTAAAGAAGTAGTCCAGTTACACATTTGTGAGATTATAACTTGACTTCTGAATTTCCTAGAGGGATCAGGTTTGTTTTAGTGCACTCCAAACAACAGCCCCTACAACCACAAAAAGGAAGGGAGTCATTAGCACTTATGGTTTGTAAATGGCACCCAGAATTATGTTGCACGAAGCACAATTTCACATCATTCTGGGTCCATTTGTGTGAAAACAAGGTCCAATCAGGCTGAAACGTTACAGGAAGGTAGAATCTATTGAGTTGTAAGTGATCTGAACGTTTCATGATGATAGCAAATTCCTATAGGGGGTAAAACCATGTCCCAAAGGTCACCGGATATGGTGTCAATTTAAAGAAGTAGTCCAGTTACACATTTGTGGGCTTATAACTTGGCTTCTGAATGTCCTAGAGAGATCAGGTTTAATTTAGTGTACTCCAATAAACAGCCCCTACAACCACAAAAAGGAATGGAGTCATTAGCACTTATGGTTTGTAAATGGCACCCAGAATTATGTTGCACGAAGCACAATTTCACATCATTCTGGGTTCATTTGTGTGAAAACAAGGTCCAATCATGCTGAAACGTTACAGGAAGGTAGAATCTATTGAGTTGTAAGTGATCTGAACGTTTCATGATGATAGCACTTTCCTAAGGGGGTCAAACCATGTCCCAAAGGTCACCGGATCTGGTGTCAATTTAAAGAAGTAGTCCAGTTACACATTTGTGGGCTTATAACTTGGCTTCTGAATGTCCTAGAGAAGTCAGGCTTGTTTTAGTGTACTCCAATCAACAGCCCCTACAACCACAAAAAGGAATGGAGTCATTAGCACTTATGGTTTGTAAATGGCACCCAGAATTATGTTGCACGAAACACAATTTCACATCATTCTGGGTCCATTTGTGTGAAAACAAGGTCCAATCAGGCTGAAACGTTACAAGAAGGTAGAATCTATTGAGTTGTAAGTGATCTGAACTTTTCATGATGATCGCACAATCCTATAGGGTGTGAAACCATGTCCCAAAGGTCACCGGGCCTGGTGTCACTTTAAAGAAGTAGTCCAGTTACACCTTTGTGGGCTTATAACTTGGCTTCTGAATATCCTAAAGAGGTCAGGTTTGTTTTAGAGTACTCCAGTTAACAGCCCCCATTACCCCAAAAGGAATGGCGTCATTAGCACTTATGGTTTTTAAATGGAACCCAGATTTATGTTGCACGAAGCACAATTTCACATAATTCTGGGTTCATTTGTGTGAAAACAAGGTCCAATCAGGCTGAAACGTTACAAGACGGTAGAATCTAGTGAGTTGTAAGTGATCTGAACGTTTCATGATGATAGCACTTTCCTAAGGGGGTCAAATCATGTCCCAAAGGTCACCGGATCTGGTGTCAATTTAAAGAAGTAGTCCAGTTACACATTTGTGGGCTTATAACTTGGCTTCTGAATGTCCTAGTGAGATCAGGTTTGTTTTAGTGTACTCCAATCAACAGCCCCTACAACCACAAAAAGGAATGGAGTCATTAGCACTTATGGTTTTTAAATGGCACCCAGAATAGTGTTGCACGAAGCACAATTTCACATCATTCTGGGTTCATTTGTGTGAAAACAAGGTCCAATCAGGCTGAAACGTTACAGGAAGGTAGAATCTATTGAGTTGTAAGTGATCTGAACGTTTCATGATGATAGCACTTTCCTAAGGGGGTCAAACCATGTCCCAAAGGTCACCGGATCTGGTGTCAATTTAAAGAAGTAGTCCAGTTACACATTTGTGGGCTTATAACTTGGCTTCTGAATTTCCTAGAGAGATCAGGTTTGTTTTAGTGTACTCCAATCAACAGCCCCTACAAGCACAAAAAGGAAGGGAGTCATTAGCACTTATGGTTTATAAATGGCACCCAGAATTATGTTGCACGAAGCACAATTTCACATCATTCTGGGTCCATTTGTGTGAAAACAAGGTCCAATCAGGCTGAAACGTTACAAGAAGGTAGAATCTATTGAGTTGTAAGTGATCTGAACGTTTCATGATGATCGCACATTCCTATTGGGGGTCAAACCATGTCCCAAAGGTCACCGCATCTGGTGTCACTTTAAAGAAGTAGTCCAGTTACACATTTGTGGGTTTATAACTTGGCTTCTGAATATCCTAGAGAGGTCAGGTTTGTTTTAGCGTACTCCAGTTAACAGCCCCTACAACCACAAAAAGGAATGGAGTCATTAGCACTTATGGTTTTTAAATGGCACCCAGAGTAATGTTGCACGAAGCACAATTTCACATCATTCTGGGTTCATTTGTGTGAAAACAAGGTCCAATCATGCTGAAACGTTACAGGAAGGTAGAATCTATTGAGTTGTAAGTGATCTGAACGTTTCATGATGATAGCAATTTCCTAAGGGGGTCAAACCATGTCCCAAAGGTCACGGGATCTGGTGTCAATTTAAAGAAGTAGTCCAGTTACACATTTGTGGGCTTATAACTTGGCTTCTGAATGTCCTAGAGAAGTCAGGCTTGTTTTAGTGTACTCCAATCAACAGCCCCTACAACCACAAAAAGGAATGGAGTCATTAGCACTTATGGTTTGTAAATGGCACCCAGAATTATGTTGCACGAAGCACAATTTCACATCATTCAGGGTCCATTTGTGTGAAAACAAGGTCCAATCAGGCTGAAACGTTACAAGAAGGTAGAATCTATTGAGTTGTAAGTGATCTGAACTTTTCATGATGATCGCACAATCCTATAGGGGGTCAAACCATGTCCCAAAGGTCACCGGATCTGGTGTCACTTTAAAGAAGTAGTCCAGTTACACCTTTGTGGGCTTATAACTTGGCTTCTGAATATCCTAAAGAGGTCAGGTTTGTTTTAGAGTACTCCAGTTAACAGCCCCCATTACCCCAAAAAGGAATGGCGTCATTAGCACTTATGGTTTTTAAATGGAACCCAGAATTATGTTGCACGAAGCACAATTTCACATAATTCTGGGTTCATTTGTGTGAAAACAAGGTCCAATCAGGCTGAAACGTTACAAGACGGTAGAATCTAGTGAGTTGTAAGTGATCTGAACGTTTCATGATGATAGCACTTTCCTAAGGGGGTCAAATCATGTCCCAAAGGTCACCGGATCTGGTGTCAATTTAAAGAAGTAGTCCAGTTACACATTTGTGGGCTTATAACTTGGCTTCTGAATGTCCTAGAGAGATCAGGTTTGTTTTAGTATACTCCAATCAACAGCCCCTACAACCACAAAAATGAATGGAGTCATTAGCACTTATGGTTTTTAAATGGCACCCAGAATAGTGTTGCACGAAGCACAATTTCACATCATTCTGGGTTCATTTGTGTGAAAACAAGGTCCAATCAGGCTGAAACGTTACAGGAAGGTAGAATCTATTGAGTTGTAAGTGATCTGAACGTTTCATGATGATAGCACTTTCCTAAGGGGGTCAAACCATGTCCCAAAGGTCACCGGATCTGGTGTCAATTTAAAGAAGTAGTCCAGTTACACATTTGTGGGCTTATAACTTGGCTTCTGAATTTCCTAGAGAGATCAGGTTTGTTTTAGTGTACTCCAATCAACAGCCCCTACAAGCACAAAAAGGAAGGGAGTCATTAGCACTTATGGTTTATAAATGGCACCCAGAATTATGTTGCACGAAGCACAATTTCACATCATTCTGGGTCCATATGTGTGAAAACAAGGTCCAATCAGGCTGAAACGTTACAAGAAGGTAGAATCTATTGAGTTGTAAGTGATCTGAACGTTTCATGATGATCGCACATTCCTATTGGGGGTCAAACCATGTCCCAAAGGTCACCGGATCTGGTGTCACTTTAAAGAAGTAGTCCAGTTACACATTTGTGGGCTTATAACTTGGCTTCTGAATATCCTAGAGAGGTCAGGTTTGTTTTAGCGTACTCCAGTTAACAGCCCCTACAACCACAAAAAGGAATGGAGTCATTAGCACTTATGGTTTTTAAATGGCACCCAGAATAATGTTGCACGAAGCACAATTTCACATCATTCTGGGTTCATTTGTGTGAAAACAAGGTCCAATCATGCTGAAACGTTACAGGAAGGTAGAATCTATTGAGTTGTAAGTGATCTGAACGTTTCATGATGATAGCACTCTCCTAAGGGGGTCAAACCATGTCCCAAAGGTCACGGGATCTGGTGTCAATTTAAAGAAGTAGTCCAGTTACACATTTGTGGGCTTATAACTTGGCTTCTGAATGTCCTAGAGAAGTCAGGCTTGTTTTAGTGTACTCCAATCAACAGCCCCTACAACCACAAAAAGGAATGGAGTCATTAGCACTTATGGTTTTTAAATGGCACCCAGAATTATGTTGCACGAAGCACAATTTCACATCATTCTGGGTTCATTTGTGTGAAAACAAGGTCCAATCAGGCTGAAACGTTACAGGAAGGTAGAATCTATTGAGTTGTAAGTGATCTGAACATTTCATGATGATAGCACTTTCCTAAGGGGGTCAAACCATGTCCCAAAATGTCACCGGATCTGGTGTCAATTTAAAGAAGTAGTCCAATTACACATTTGTGGTCTTATAACTTGGCTTCTGAATGTCCTAGAGAGATCAGGTTTGGTTTAGTGTACTCCAATCAACAGCCCCTACAACCACAAAAAAAAATGGAGTCATTAGCATTTATGGTTTGTAAATGGCACCCAGAATTATGTTGCACGAAGCACAATTTCACATCATTCTGGGTCCATTTGTGTGAAAACAAGGTCCAATCAGGCTGAAACGTTACAAGAAGGTAGAATCTATTGAGTTGTAAGTGATCTGAACGTTTCATGATGATCGCACATTCCTATAGGGGGTCAAGCCATGTCCCAAAATGTCACCGGATCTGGTGTCAATTTTTAAAGAAGTAGTCCAATTACACATTTGTGGGCTTATAACTTGGCTTCTGAATGTTCTAGAGAGATCAGGTTTGTTTTAGTGTACTCCAATCAACAGCCCCTACAACCACAAAAAGGAATGGAGTCATTAGCACTTATGGTTTGTAAATGGCACCCAGAATTATGTTGCACGAAGCACAATTTCACTTCATTCTGGGTCCATTTGTGTGAAAACAAGGTCCAATCATGCTGAAACTTTACAGGAAGGTAGAATCTATTGAGTTGTAAGTGATCTGAACGTTTCATGATGATAGCACTTTCCTAAGGGGGTCAAACCATGTCCCAAATGTCACCGGGCCTGGTGTCACTTTAAAGAAGTAGTCCAGTTACACCTTTGTGGGCTTATAACTTGGCTTCTGAATGGCCTAGAGAGGTTAGGTTTGTTTTAGTGTACTCCAATCAACAGCCCCTACAACCACAAAAAGGAATGGAGTCATTAGCACTTATGGTTTTTAAATGGCACCCAGAATTATGTTGCACAAAGCACAATTTCACATCATTCCGGGTCCATTTCACAGAAAAAAGCTTCAATCAGGCTGAAATGTCACAGAAAAGTAGAATCTATTGAGTTGTAAATGATTCCTGTGTTTCATGATGATAGCAGATTCCTAAGGGCGTCAAATCAGGTCATAAAGGTCACCGGATCACTTGTTCCTTGAAGGCGGGGTTCCAAACACACATTTGGGGGCTTATTACTTAGCTTCTGAATGTCTCAGAGAGGTCAGGTTTGTCTTAGTGTACTCCAATCAACAGCCCTTATTACCCCAAAAAGGAATGGAGTCATTAGCACTTATGGTTTTTAAATGGCACCCAGAATTATGTTGCACGAGGCACAATTTCACATCATTCTGTGTGAAAACAAGGTCCAATCAGGGTAAAACATTACAGGACGGTAGAATCTATGGAGTTGTAAGTGATCTGAACGTTTCATGGTGATAGCACTTTCCTAAGGTGGTCAAACCATGTCCCAAAGGTCACCGGATCTGGTGTCAATTTAAAGTAGTCCAGTTACACATTTGTGGGCCTATAACTTGGCTTCTGAATGTCCTAGAGAGATCAGGTTTGTTTTAGTGTACTCCAACCAACAGCCCCTACAACCACAAAAAAGAATGGAGTCATTAGCACTTATGGTTTGTAAATGGCACCCAGAATTATGTTGCACGAAGCACAATTTCACATCATTCTGGGTCCATTTGTGTGTAAACAAGGTCCAATCAGGCTGAAACGCTACAAGAAGGTAGAATCTATTGAGTTGTAAGTGATCTGAACGTTTCATGATGATAGCACTTTCCTAAGGGGGTCAAACCATGTCCCAAAGGTCACCGGGCCTGGTGTCACTTTAAAGAAGTAGTCCAGTTACAACTTTGTGGGCTTATAACTTGGCTTCTGAATATCCTAAAGAGGTCAGGTTTGTTTTAGTGTACTCCAATCAACAGCCCCTACAACCACAAAAAGGACTGGAGTCATTAGCACTTATGGTTTTTATATGGCACCCAGAATTATGTTGCACGAAGCACAATTTCACATCATTCTGGGTTCATTTGTGTGAAAACAAGGTCCAATCAGGCTGAAACGTTACAGGAAGGTAGAATCTATTGAGTTGTAAGTGATCTGAACGTTTCATGATGATAGCACTTTCCTAAGGGGGTCAAACCATGTCCCAAAGGTCACCGGATCTGGTGTCAATTTAAAGAAGTAGTACAGTTACACATTTGTGGGCTTATAACTTGGCTTCTGAATTTCCTAGAGAGATCAGGTTTGTTTTAGTGTACTCCAATCAACAGCCCCTACAACCACAAACAGGAAGGGAGTCATTAGCACTTATGGTTTATAAATGGCACCCAGAATTATGTTGCACGAAGCACAATTTCACATCATTCTGGGTCCATTTGTGTGAAAAAAAGGTCCAATCAGGCTGAAACGTTACAAGAAGGTAGAATATATTGAGTTGTAAGTGATCTGAACGTTTCATGATGATTGCACATTCCTATAGGGGGTCAAACCATGTCCCAAAGGTCACCGGGCCTGGTGTCACTTTAAAGAAGTAGTCCAGTTACAACTTTGTGGGCTTATAACTTGGCTTCTGAATATCCTAAAGAGGCCAGTTTTGTTTTAGTGTACTCCAATCAACAGCCCCTACAACCACAAAAAGGACTGGAGTCATTAGCACTTATGGTTTTTAAATGGCACCCAGAATTATGTTGCACGAAGCACAATTTCACATCATTCTGGGTTCATTTGTGTGAAAACAAGGTCCAATCAGGCTGAAACGTTACAAGAAGGTAGAATCTATTGAGTTGTAAGTGATCTGAACGTTTCATGATGATCGCACTTTCCTAAGGAGGTCAAACCATGTCCCAAAGGTCACCGGATCTGGTGTCAATTTAAAGAAGTAGTCCAGTTAAACATTTGTGGGCTTATAACTTGGCTTCTGAATGTCCTAGAGAGATCAGGTTTTTTTTAGTGTACTCCAATCAACAGCCCCTACAACCACAAAGAGGAATGGAGTCATTAGCACTTATGGTTTGTAAATGGCACCCAGAATTATGCTGCACGAAGCACAATTTCACAACATTCTGGGTCCATTTGTGTGAAAACAAGGTCCAATCAGGCTGAAACGTTACAAGAAGGTAGAATCTATTGAGTTGTAAGTGATCTGAACGTTTCATGATGATCGCATATTCCTATAGGGGGTCAAACCATGTCCCAAAGGTCACCGAGCCTGGTGTCACTTTAAAGAAGTAGTCCAGTTACACCTTTTTGAGCTAATAACTTGGCTTCTGAATATCCTAAAGAGGTCAGGTTTGTTTTAGTGTACTCCAATCAACAGCCTCTACAACCACAAAAAGGAATGGAGTCATTAGCCCTTATGGTTTGTAAATGGCACCCAGAATTATGTTGCACGAAGCACAATTTCACATCATTCTGGGTCCATTTGTGTGAAAACAAGGTCCAATCAGGCTGAAACCTTGCAGGAAGGTAGAATCTATTGAGTTGTAAGTGATCTGAACGTTTCATGATGATAGCAAATTCCTATAGGGGGTCAAACCATGTCCCAAAGGTCACCGGATCGGGTGTCAATTTAAAGAAGTAGTCCAGTTACACAATTGTGGGCTTATAACTTGGCTTCTGAATGTCCTAGAGAGGTCAGGCTTGTTTTAGTGTACTCCAATCAACAGCCCCTACAACCACAAAAAGGAATGGAGTCATTAGCACTTATGGTTTGTAAATGGCACCCAGAATTATGTTGCACGAAGCACAATTTCACATCATTCTGGGTCCATTTGTGTGTAAACAAGGTCCAATCAGGCTGAAACGCTACAAGAAGGTAGAATCTATTGAGTTGTAAGTGATCTGAACGTTTCATGATGATCGCACTTTCCTATAGGGGGTCAAACCATTTCCAAAAAGGTCACCGGGCCTGGTGTCACTTTAAAGAAGTAGTCCAGTTACACCTTTGTGGGCTTATAACTTGGCTTCTGAATATCTTAAAGAGGTCAGGTTTGTTTTAGTGTACTCCAATCAGCAGCCTCTACAACCACAAAAAGGAATGGAGTCATTAGCACTTATGGTTTTTAAATGGCACCCAGAATTATGTTGCACGAAGCACAATTTCACATCATTCTGGGTTCATTTGTGTGAAAACAAGGTCCAATCAGGCTGAAACGTTACAGGAAGGTAGAATCTATTGAGTTGTAAGTGATCTGAACAATTCATGATGATAGCACTTTCCTAAGGGGGTCAAACCATGTCCCAAAGGTCACCGGATCTGGTGTCAATTTAAAGAAGTAGTCCAGTTACACATTTGTGAGCTTATAACTTGGCTTCTGAATTTCCCAGAGAGATCAGGTTTGGTTTAGTGTACTCCAATGAACAGCCCCTACAACCACAAAAAGGAAGGGAGTCATTAGCACTTATGGGTTGTAAATGGCAGCCAGAATTATGTTGCACGAAGCACAATTTCACATCATTCTCGGTCCATTTGTGTGAAAACAAGGTCCAATCAGGCTGAAACGTTACAAGAAGGTAGAATCTATTGAGTTGTAAGTGATGTGAACGTTTCATGTTGATAGCACTTTCCTAAGGGGGTCAAACCATGTCCCAAAGGTCACCGGGCCTGGTGTCACTTTAAAGAAGTAGTCCAGTTACAACTTTGTGGGCTTATAACTTGGCTTCTGAATATCCTAAAGAGGTCAGGTTTGTTTTAGTGTACTCCAATCAACAGCCCCTACAACCACAAAAAGGACTGGAGTCATTAGCACTTATGGTTTTTAAATGGCATCCAGAATTATGTTGTACGAAGCACAATTTCAAATCATTCGGGGTCCATTTGTGTGAAAACAAGGTCCAATCAGGCTGAAACGATACAGGAAGGTAGAATCTATTGCGTTGTAAGTGATCTGAACGTTTCATGCTGATAGCACTTTCCTAAGGAGGTCAAACTATGTCCCAAATGTCACCAGATCTGGTGTCAATTTAAAGAAGTAGTCCAGTTACAAATTTGTGGGCTTATAACTTGGCTTCTGAATGTCCTAGAGAGATCAGGTTTAATTTAGTCTACTCCAATCAACAGCCCCTACAACCACAAAAAGGAATGGAGTCATTAGCACTTATGGTTTGTAAATGGCACCCAGAATTATGTTGCACGAAGCACAATTTCACATCATTCTGGGTTAATTTGTGTGAAAACAAGGTCCAATCAGGCTGAAACGTTACAGGAAGGTAGAATCTATTGAGTTGTAAGTGATCTGAACGTTTCATGATGATAGCACTTTCCTAAGGGGGTCAAACCATGTCCCAAAGGTCACCGGATCTGGTGTCAATTTAAAGAAGTAGTCCAGTTACACATTTGTGGGCTTATAACTTGGCTTCTGAATGTCCTAGAGAGGTCAGGCTTGTTTTAGTGTACTCCAATTAACAGCCCCTACAACCACAAAAAGGAATGGAGTCATTAGCACTTATGGTTTGTAAATGGCACCCAGAATTATGTTGCACGAAGCACAATTTCACATCATTCTGGGTCCATTTGTGTGAAAACAAGGTCCAATCAGGCTGAAACGTTACAAGAAGGTAGAATCTATTGAGTTGTAAGTGATCTGAACGTTTCATGATGATTGCACATTCCTATAGGGGGTCAAACCATGTCCCAAAGGTCACCGGGCCTGGTGTCACTTTAAAGAAGTAGTCCAGTTACACCTTTGTGGGCTTATAACTTGGCTTCTGAATATCCTAAAGAGGTCAGGTTTGTTTTAGAGTACTCCAGTTAACAGCCCCCATTACCCCAAAAAGTAATGGAGTCATTAGCACTTATGGTTTTTAAATGGCACCCAGAATTATGTTGCACGAAGCACAATTTCACATCATTCTGGGTTTATTTGTGTGAAAACAAGGTCCAATCAGGCTGAAACGTTACAGGAAGGTAGAATCTATTGAGTTGTAAGTGATCTGAACGTTTCATGATGATAGCACTTTCCTAAGAGGGTCAAACCATGTCCCAAAGGTCACCGGATCTGGTGTCAATTTAAAGAAGTAGTCCAGTTACACATTTGTGGGCTTATAACTTGGCTTCTGAATATCCTAGAGAGATCAGGTTTGTTTTAGTGTACTCCAATCAACAGCCCCTACAACCACAAAAAGGAATGGAGTCATTAGCACTTATGGTTTGTAAATGGCACCCAGAATTATGCTGCACGAAGCACAATTTCACAACATTCTGGGTCCATTTTTGTGAAAACAAGGTCCAATCAGGCTGAAACGTTACAAGAAGGTAGAATCTATTGAGTTGTAAGTGATCTGAACGTTTCATGATGATCGCACATTCCTATAGGGGGTCAAACCATGACCAAAAGGTCACCGGGCCTGGTGTCACTTTAAAGAAGTAGTCCAGTTACACCTTTGTGAGCTAATAACTTGGCTTCTGAATATCCTAAAGAGGTCAGGTTTTTTTAGTGTACTCCAATAGACAGCCTCTACAACCACAAAAAGGAATGGAGTCATTAGCACTTATGGTTTGTAAATGGCACCTAGATTTATGTTGCACGAAGCACAATTTCACATCATTCTGGGTCCATTTGTGTGAAAACAAGGTCCAATCAGGCTGAAACGTTACAGGAAGGTAGATTCTATTGAGTTGTAAGTGATCTGAACGTTTCATGATGATAGCACATTCCTATAGGGGGTCAATCCATGTCCCAAAGGTCACCGGATCTGGTGTCAATTTAAAGAAGTAGTCCAGTTACACATTTGTGGGCTTATAACTTGGCTTCTGAATGTCCTAGAGAGATCAGGTTTGTTTTAGTATACTCCAATCAACAGCCCCTACAACCACAAAAAGGAATGGAGTCATTAGCACTTATGGTTTGTAAATGGCACCCAGAATTATGTTGCACGAAGCACAATTTCACATCATTCTGGGTTCATTTGTGTGAAAACAAGGTCCAATCAGGCTGAAACGTTACAGGAAGGTAGACTCTATTGAGTTGTAAGTGATCTGAACGTTTCATGATGATAGCACTTTCCTAAGGGGGTCAAATCATGTCCCAAAGGTGACCGGATCTGGTGTCAATTTAAAGAAGTAGTCCAGTTACACATTTGTGGGCTTATAACTTGGCTTCTGAATGTCCTAGAGCGATCAGGTTTGTTTTAGTGTACTCCAATCAACAGCCCCTACAACCACAAAAAGGAATGGAGTCATTAGCACTTATGGTTTGTAAATGGCACCCAGAATTATGTTGTACGAAGCACAATTTCACATCATTCTGGGTTCATTTGTGTGAAAACAAGGTCCAATCAGGCTGAAACGTTACAGGAAGGTAGAATCGATTGAGTTGTAAGTGATCTGAACGTTTCATGATGATAGCACTTTCCTAAGGGGGTCAAACCATGTCCCAAAGGTCACCGGATCTGGTGTCAATTTAAAGAAGTAGTCCAGTACCAACATTTGTGGGCTTATAACTTGGCTTCTGAATGTCCTAGAGAGGTCAGGCTTGTTTTAGTGTACTCCAGTTAACAGCCCCCATTACCCCAAAAAGTAATGGAGTCATTAGCACTTATGGTTTTTAAATGGCACCCAGAATTATGTTGCACGAAGCACAATTTCACATCATTCTGGGTTCATTTGTGTGAAAACAAGGTCCAATCAGGCTGAAACGTTACAGGAAGGTAGAATCTATTGAGTTGTAAGTGATCTGAACGTTTCATGATGATAGCACTTTCCTAAGGGGGTCAAACCATGTCCCAAAGGTCACCGGATCTGGTGTCAATTTAAAGAAGTAGTCCAGTTACACATTTGTGGGCTTATAACTTGGCTTCTGAATGTCCTAGAGAGATCAGGTTTGTTTTAGTGTACTCCAATCAACAGCCCCTACAACCACAAAAAGGAATGGAGTCATTAGCACTTATGGTTTGTAAATGGCACCCAGAATTATGCTGCACGAAGCACAATTTCACAAAATTCTGGGTCCATTTGTGTGAAAACAAGGTCCAATCAGGCTGAAACGTTACAAGAAGGTAGAATCTATTGAGTTGTAAGTGATCTGAACGTTTCATGATGTTCGCACATTCCTATAGGGGGTCAAACCATGACCCAAAGGTCACCGGGCCTGGTGTCACTTTAAAGAAGTAGTCCAGTTACACCTTTGTGAGCTAATAACTTGGCTTCTGAATATCCTAAAGAGGTCAGGTTTGTTTTAGTGTACTCCAATAGACAGCCTCTACAACCACAAAAAGGAATGGAGTCATTAGCACTTATGGTTTGTAAATGGCACCCAGAATTATGTTGCACGAAGCACAATTTCACATCATTCTGGGTCCATTTGTGTGAAAACAAGGTCCAATCATGCTGAAACGTTACAGGAAGGTATATTCTATTGAGTTGTAAGTGATCTGAACGTTTCATGCTGATAGCACTTTCCTAAGGAGGTCAAACTATGTCCCAAAGGTCACCGGATCTGGTGTCAATTTAAAGAAGTAGTCCAGTTACACATTTGTGGGCTTATAACTTGGCTTCTGAATGTCCTAGAGAGATCAGGTTTGTTTTAGTATACTCCAATCAACAGCCCCTACAACCACAAAAAGGAATGGAGTCATTAGCACTTATGGTTTGTAAATGGCACGCAGAATTATGTTGCACGAAGCACAATTTCACATCATTCTGGGTTCATTTGTGTGAAAACAAGGTCCAATCAGGCTGAAACGTTACAGGAAGGTAGAATCTATTGAGTTGTAAGTGATCTGAACGTTTCATGATGATAGCACTTTCCTAAGGGGGTCAAATCATGTCCCAAAGGTCACCGGATCTGGTGTCAATTTAAAGAAGTAGTCCAGTTACACATTTGTGGGCTTATAACTTGGCTTCTGAATGTCCTAGAGCGATCAGGTTTGTTTAAGTGTACTCCAATCAACAGCCCCTACAACCACAAAAAGGGATGGAGTCATTAGCACTTATGGTTTGTAAATGGCACCCAGAATTATGTTGCACGAAGCACAATTTCACATCATTCTGGGTTCATTTGTGTGAAAACAAGGTCCAATCAGACTGAAACGTTACAGGAAGGTAGAATCTATTGAGTTGTAAGTGATCTGAACGTTTCATGATGATAGCACTTTCCTAAGGGGGTCAAACCATGTCCCAAATGTCACCGGATCTGGTGTATATTTAAAGAAGTAGTCCAGTACCAACATTTGTGGGCTTATAACTTGGCTTCTGAATGTCCTAGAGAGGTCAGGCTTGTTTTAGTGTACTCCAGTCAACAGCCCCTACAACTACAAAAAGGAATGGAGTTATTAGCACTTATGGTTTGTAAATGGCACCCAGAATTATGTTGCACGAAGCACAATTTCACATCATTCTGGGTTCATTTGTGTGAAAACAAGGTACAATCAGGCTGAAACGTTACAGGAAGGTAGAATCTATTTAGTTGTAAGTGATCTGAACTTTTCATGATGATAGCACTTTCCTAAGGGGGTCAAACCATGTCCCAAAGCTCACCGGATCTGGTGTCAATTTAAAGTAGTCCAGTTACACATTTGTGGGCTTATAACTTGGCTTCTGAATGTCCTAGAGAGGTCAGAATTGTTTTAGTGTACTCCAATCAACAGCCCCTACAACCACAAAAAGGAATGGAGTCTTAGCTCTTATGGTTTGTAAATGGCACCCAGAATTATGTTGCACGAAGCACAATTTCACATCATTCTGGGTCCATTTGTGTGAAAACAAGGTCCAATCAGGCTGAAACGTTACAAGAAGGTAGAATCTATTGAGTTGTAAGTGATCTGAACGTTTCATGATGATCGCACATTCCTATAGGGGGTCAAACCATGTCCCAAAGGTCACAGGGCCTGGTGTCACTTTAAAGAAGTAGTCCAGTTACACCTTTGTGGGCTTATAACTTGGCTTCTGAATATCCTAAAAAGGTCAGGTTTGTTTTAGAGTACTCCAGTTAACAGCCCCCATTACCCCAAAAAGGAATGGAGTCATTAGCACTTATGGTTTTTAAATGGCACCCAGAATTATGTTGCACGAAGCACAATTTCACATAATTCTGGGTTCATTTGTGTGAAAACAAGGTCCAATCAGGCTGAAACGTTACAGGAAGGTAGAATCTATTGAGTTGTAAGTGATCTGAAGGTTTCATGATGATAGCACTTTCCTAAGGGGGTCAAACCATGTCCCAAAGGTCACCGGATCTGGTGTCAATTTAAAGAAGTAGTCCAGTACGAACATTTGTGGGCTTATAACTTGGCTTCTGAATGTCCTAGAGAGGTCAGGCTTGTTTTAGTGTACTCCAGTCAACAGCCCCTACAACTACAAAAAGGAATGGAGTCATTAGCACTTATGGTTTGTAAATGGCACCCAGAATTATGCTGCACGAAGCACAATTTCACAACATTCTGGGTCCATTTGTGTGAAAACAAGGTCCAATCAGGCTGAAACGTTACAAGAAGGTAGAATCTATTGAGTTGTAAGTGATCTGAACGTTTCATGATGATCGCACATTCCTATAGGGGGTCAAACCATGACCCAAAGGTCACCGGGCCTGGTGTCACTTTAAAGAAGTAGTCCAGTTACACATTTGTGAGCTTATAACTTGGCTTCTGAATTTCCTAGAGAGATCAGGTTTGTTTTAGTGTACTCCAATCAACAGCCCCTACAACCACAAAAAGAAATGGAGTCATTAGCACTTATGGTTTGTAAATGGCACCCAGAATTATGTTGCACGAAGCACAATTTCACATCATTCTGGGTCCATTTGTGTGAAAACAAGGTCCAATGAGGCTGAAACGTTACAAGAAGGTAGAATCTATTGAGTTGTAAGTGATCTGAACGTTTCATGATGATCGCACATTCCTATAGGGGGTCAAACCATGTCCCAAAGGTCACCGGGCCTGGTGTCACTTTAAAGAAGTAGTCCAGTTACAACTTTGTGGGCTTATAACTTGGCTTCTGAATATCCTAAAGAGGTCAGGTTTGTTTTAGTGTACTCCAATCAACAGCCCCTACAACCACAAAAAGGACTGGAGTCATTAGCACTTATGGTTTTTAAATGGCACCCAGAATTATGTTTCACGAAGCACAATTTCACATCATTCTGGGTTCATTTGTGTGAAAACAAGGTCCAATCAGGCTGAAACGTTACAGGAAGGTAGAATCTATTGAGGTGTAAGTGATCTGAACGTTTCATGATGATCGCACTTTCCTAAGGAGGTCAAACCATGTCCCAAAGGTCACCGGATCTGGTGTCAATTTAAAGAAGTAGTCCAGTTAAACATTTGTGGGCTTATAACTTGGCTTCTGAATGTCCAAGAGAGATCAAGTTTGTTTTAGTGTACTCCAATCAACAGCCCCTACAACCACAAAAAGGAATGGAGTCATTAGCACTTATGGTTTGTAAATGGCACCCAGAATTATGCTGCACGAAGCACAATTTCATAACATTCTGGGTCCATTTGTGTGAAAACAAGGTCCAATCAGGCTGAAACGTTACAAGAAGGTAGAATCTATTGAGTTGTAAGTGATCTGAACGTTTCATGATGATCGCATATTCCTATAGGGGGTCAAACCATGTCCCAAAGGTCACCGAGCCTGGTGTCACTTTAAAGAAGTAGTCCAGTTACACCTTTTTGAGCTAATAACTTGGCTTCTGAATATCCTAAAGAGGTCAGGTTTGTTTTAGTGTACTCCAATCAACAGCCTCTACAACCACAAAAAGGAATGGAGTCATTAGCCCTTATGGTTTGTAAATGGCACCCATAATTATGTTCCACGAAGCACAATTTCACATCATTCTGGGTCCATTTGTGTGAAAACAAGGTCCAATCAGGCTGAAACGTTACAGGAAGGTAGAATCTATTGAGTTGTAAGTGATCTGAACGTTTCATGATGATAGCAAATTCCTATAGGGGGTCAAACCATGTCCCAAAGGTCACCGGATCTGGTGTCAATTTAAAGAAGTAGTCCAGTTACACATTTGTGGGCTTATAACTTGGCTTCTGAATTTCCTAGAGAGATCAGGTTTGTTTTAGTGTACTCCAATCAACAGCCCCTACAACCACAAAAAGGAATGGAGTCATTAGCACTTATGGTTTGTAAATGGCACCCAGAATTATGTTGCACGAAGCACAATTTCACATCATTCTGGGTCCATTTGTGTGTAAACAAGGTCCAATCAGGCTGAAACGCTACAAGAAGGTAGAATCTATTGAGTTGTAAGTGATCTGAACGTTTCATGATGATCGCACTTTCCTATAGGGGGTCAAACCATTTCCAAATGGGTCACCGGGCCTGGTGTCACTTTAAAGAAGTAGTCCAGTTACACCTTTGTGGGCTTATAACTTTTCTTCTGAATATCTTAAAGAGGTCAGGTTTTTTTTAGTGTACTCCAATCAGCAGCCTCTACAACCACAAAAAGGAATGGAGTCATTAGCACTTATGGTTTTTAAATGGCACCCAGAATTATGTTGCACGAAGCACAATTTCACATCATTCTGGGTTCATTTGTGTGAAAACAAGGTCCAATCAGGCTGAAACGTTACAGGAAGGTAGAATCTATTGAGTTGTAAGTGATCTGAACGTTTCATGATGATAGCACTTTCCTAAGGGGGTCAAACCATGTCCCAAAGGTCACCGGATCTGGTGTCAATTTAAAGAAGTAGTCCAGTTACACATTTGTGAGCTTATAACTTGGCTTCTGAATTTCCTAGAGAGATCAGGTTTGTTTTAGTGTACTCCAATCAACAGCCCCTACAACCACAAAAAGGAAGGGAGTCATTAGCACTTATGGGTTGTAAATGGCAGCCAGAATTATGTTGCACGAAGCACAATTTCACATCATTCTCGGTCCATTTGTGTGAAAACAAGGTCCAATCAGGCTGAAACGTTACAAGAAGGTAGAATCTATTGAGTTGTAAGTGATGTGAACGTTTCATGTTGATAGAACTTTCCTAAGGGGGTCAAACCATGTCCCAAAGGTCACCGGGCCTGGTGTCACTTTAAAGAAGTAGTCCAGTTACAACTTTGTGGGCTTATAACTTGGCTTCTGAATATCCTAAAGAGGTCAGGTTTGTTTTAGTGTACTCCAATCAACAGCCCCTACAACCACAAAAAGGACTGGAGTCATTAGCACTTATGGTTTTTAAATGGCATCCAGAATTATGTTGTACGAAGCACAATTTCAAATCATTCGGGGTCCATTTGTGTGAAAACAAGGTCCAATCAGGCTGAAACGTTACAGGAAGGTAGAATCTATTGCGTTGTAAGTGATCTGAACGTTTCATGCTGATAGCACTTTCCTAAGGAGGTCAAACTATGTCCCAAATGTCACCAGATCTGGTGTCAATTTAAAGAAGTAGTCCAGTTACAAATTTGTGGGCTTGTAACTTGGCTTCTGAATGTCCTAGAGAGATCAGGTTTAATTTAGTCTACTCCAATCAACAGCCCCTACAACCACAAAAAGGAATGGAGTCATTAGCACTTATGGTTTGTAAATGGCACCCAGAATTATGTTGCACGAAGCACAATTTCACATCATTCTGGGTTCATTTGTGTGAAAACAAGGTCCAATCAGGCTGAAACATTACAGGAAGGTAGAATCTATTGAGTTGTAAGTGATCTGAACGTTTCATGATGATAGCACTTTCCTAAGGGGGTCAAACCATGTCCCAAAGGTCACCGGATCTGGTGTCAATTTAAAGAAGTAGTCCAGTTACACATTTGTGGGCTTATAACTTGGCTTCTGAATGTCCTAGAGAGGTCAGGCTTGTTTTAGTGTACTCCAATTAACAGCCCATTCAACCACAAAAAGGAATGGAGTCATTAGCACTTATGGTTTGTAAATGACACCCAGAATTATGTTGCACGAAGCACAATTTCACATCATTCTGGGTCCATTTGTGTGAAAACAAGGTCCAATCAGGCTGAAACGTTACAAGAAGGTAGAATCTATTGAGTTGTAAGTGATCTGAACGTTTCATGATGATCGCACATTCCTATAGGGGGTCAAACCATGTCCCAAAGGTCACCGGGCCTGGTGTCACTTTAAAGAAGTAGTCCAGTTACACCTTTGTGGGCTTATAACTTGGCTTCTGAATATCCTAAAGAGGTCAGGTTTGTTTTAGAGTACTCCAGTTAACAGCCCCCATTACCCCAAAAAGTAATGGAGTCATTAGCACTTATGGTTTTTAAATGGCACCCAGAATTATGTTGCACGAAGCACAATTTCACATCATTCTGGGTTTTTTTGTGTGAAAACAAGGTCCAATCAGGCTGAAACGTTACAGGAAGGTAGAATCTATTGAGTTGTAAGTGATCTGAACGTTTCATGATGATAGCACTTTCCTAAGGGGGTCAAACCATGTCCCAAAGGTCACCGGATCTGGTGTCAATTTAAAGAAGTAGTCCAGTTACACATTTGTGGGCTGATAACTTGGCTTCTGAATGTCCTAGAGAGGTCAGGTTTGTTTTAGTGTACTCCAATCAACAGCCCCTACAACCACAAAAAGGAATGGAGTCATTAGCACTTATGGTTTGTAAATGGCACCCAGAATTATGCTGCACGAAGCACAATTTCACAACATTCTGGGTCCATTTTTGTGAAAAAAAGGTCCAATCAGGCTGAAACGTTACAAGAATGTAGAATCTATTGAGTTGTAAGTGATCTGAACGTTTCATGATGATCGCACATTCCTATAGGGGGTCAAACCATGACCCAAAGGTCACCGGGCCTGGTGTCACTTTAAAGAAGTAGTCCAGTTACACCTTTGTGAGCTAATAACTTGGCTTCTGAATATCCTAAAGAGGTCAGGTTTGTTTTAGTGTACTCCAATAGACAGCCTCTACAACCACAAAAAGGAATGGAGTCATTAGCACTTATGGTTTGTAAATGGCACCCAGATTTATGTTGCACGAAGCACAATTTCACATCATTCTGGGTCCATTTGTGTGAAAACAAGGTCCAATCAGGCTGAAACGTTACAGGAAGGTAGATTCTATTGAGTTGTAAGTGATCTGAACGTTTCATGATGATAGCACATTCCTATAGGGGGTCAATCCATGTCCCAAAGGTCACCGGATCTGGTGTCAATTTAAAGAAGTAGTCCAGTTACACATTTGTGGGCTTATAACTTGGCTTCTGAATGTCCTAGAGAGATCAGGTTTGTTTTAGTATACTCCAATCAACAGCCCCTACAACCACAAAAAGGAATGGAGTCATTAGCACTTATGGTTTGTAAATGGCACCCAGAATTATGTTGCACGAAGCACAATTTCACATCATTCTGGGTTCATTTGTGTGAAAACAAGGTCCAATCAGACTGAAACGTTACAGGAAGGTAGAATCTATTGAGTTGTAAGTGATCTGAACGTTTCATGATGATAGCACTTTCCTAAGGGGGTCAAATCATGTCCCAAAGGTCACCGGATCTGGTGTCAATTTAAAGAAGTAGTCCAGTTACACATTTGTGGGCTTATAACTTGGCTTCTGAATGTCCTAGAGCGATCGGGTTTGTTTTAGTGTACTCCAATCAACAGCCCCTACAACCACAAAAAGTAATGGAGTCATTAGCACTTATGGTTTGTAAATGGCACCCAGAATTATGTTGCACGAAGCACAATTTCACATCATTCTGGGTTCAATTGTGTGAAATCAAGGTCCAATCAGGCTGAAACGTTACAGGAAGGTAGAATCTATTGAGTTGTAAGTGATCTGAACGTTTCATGATGATAGCACTTTCCTAAGGGGGTCAAACGATGTCCCAAAGGTCACCGGATCTGGTGTCAATTTAAAGAAGTAGTCCAGTACCAACATTTGTGGGCTTATAACTTGGCTTCTGAATGTCCTAGAGAGGTCAGGCTTGTTTTAGTGTACTCCAGTTAACAGCCCCCATTACCCCAAAAAGTAATGGAGTCACTAGCACTTATGGTTTTTAAATGGCACCCAGAATTATGTTGCACGAAGCACAATTTCACATCATTCTGGGTTCATTTGTGTGAAAACAAGGTCCAATCAGGCTGAAACGTTACAGGAAGGTAGAATCTATTGAGTTGTAAGTGATCTGAACGTTTCATGATGATAGCACTTTCCTAAGGGGGTCAAACCATGTCCCAAAGGTCACCGGATCTGGTGTCAATTTAAAGAAGTAGTCCAGTTACACATTTGTGGGCTTATAACTTGGCTTCTGAATGTCCTAGAGAGATCAGGTTTGTTTTAGTGTACTCCAATCAACAGCCCCTACAACCACAAAAAGGAATGGAGTCATTAGCACTTATGGTTTGTAAATGGCACCCAGAATTATGCTGCACGAAGCACAATTTCACAACATTCTGGGTCCATTTGTGTGAAAACAAGGTCCAATCAGGCTGAAACGTTACAAGAAGGTAGAATCTATTGAGTTGTAAGTGATCTGAACGTTTCATGATGATCGCACATTCCTATAGGGGGTCAAACCATGACCCAAAGGTCACCGGGCCTGGTGTCACTTTAAAGAAGTAGTCCAGTTACACCTTTGTGAGCTTATAACTTGGCTTCTGAATTTCCTAGAGAGATCAGGTTTGTTTTAGTGTACTCCAATCAACAGCCCCTACAACCACAAAAAGAAATGGAGTCATTAGCACTTATGGTTTGTAAATGGCACCCAGAATTATGTTGCACGAAGCACAATTTCACATCATTCTGGGTCCATTTGTGTGAAAACAAGGTCCAATGAGGCTGAAACGTTACAAGAAGGTAGAATCTATTGAGTTGTAAGTGATCTGAACGTTTCATGATGATCGCACATTCCTATAGGGGGTCAAACCATGTCCCAAAGGTCACCGGGCCTGGTGTCACTTTAAAGAAGTAGTCCAGTTACAACTTTGTGGGCTTATAACTTGGCTTCTGAATATCCTAAAGAGGTCAGGTTTGTTTTAGTGTACTCCAATCAACAGCCCCTACAACCACAAAAAGGACTGGAGTCATTAGCACTTATGGTTTTTAAATGGCACCCAGAATTATGTTTCACGAAGCACAATTTCACATCATTCTGGGTTCATTTGTGTGAAAACAAGGTCCAATCAGGCTGAAACGTTACAGGAAGGTAGAATCTATTGAGGTGTAAGTGATCTGAACGTTTCATGATGATCGCACTTTCCTAAGGAGGTCAAACCATGTCCCAAAGGTCACCGGATCTGGTGTCAATTTAAAGAAGTAGTCCAGTTAAACATTTGTGGGCTTATAACTTGGCTTCTGAATGTCCTAGAGAGATCAAGTTTGTTTTAGTGTACTCCAATCAACAGCCCCTACAACCACAAAAAGGAATGGAGTCATTAGCACTTATGGTTTGTAAATGGCACCCAGAATTATGCTGCACGAAGCACAATTTCATAACATTCTGGGTCCATTTGTGTGAAAACAAGGTCCAATCAGGCTGAAACGTTACAAGAAGGTAGAATCTATTGAGTTGTAAGTGATCTGAACGTTTCATGATGATCGCATATTCCTATAGGGGGTCAAACCATGTCCCAAAGGTCACCGAGCCTGGTGTCACTTTAAAGAAGTAGTCCAGTTACACCTTTTTGAGCTAATAACTTGGCTTCTGAATATCCTAAAGAGGTCAGGTTTGTTTTAGTGTACTCCAATCAACAGCCTCTACAACCACAAAAAGGAATGGAGTCATTAGCCCTTATGGTTTGTAAATGGCACCCATAATTATGTTCCACGAAGCACAATTTCACATCATTCTGGGTCCATTTGTGTGAAAACAAGGTCCAATCAGGCTGAAACGTTACAGGAAGGTAGAATCTATTGAGTTGTAAGTGATCTGAACGTTTCATGATGATAGCAAATTCCTATAGGGGGTCAAACCATGTCCCAAAGGTCACCGGATCTGGTGTCAATTTAAAGAAGTAGTCCAGTTACACATTTGTGGGCTTATAACTTGGCTTCTGAATTTCCTAGAGAGATCAGGTTTGTTTTAGTGTACTCCAATCAACAGCCCCTACAACCACAAAAAGGAATGGAGTCATTAGCACTTATGGTTTGTAAATGGCACCCAGAATTATGTTGCACGAAGCACAATTTCACATCATTCTGGGTCCATTTGTGTGTAAACAAGGTCCAATCAGGCTGAAACGCTACAAGAAGGTAGAATCTATTGAGTTGTAAGTGATCTGAACGTTTCATGATGATCGCACTTTCCTATAGGGGGTCAAACCATTTCCAAATGGGTCACCGGGCCTGGTGTCACTTTAAAGAAGTAGTCCAGTTACACCTTTGTGGGCTTATAACTTTTCTTCTGAATATCTTAAAGAGGTCAGGTTTGTTTTAGTGTACTCCAATCAGCAGCCTCTACAACCACAAAAAGGAATGGAGTCATTAGCACTTATGGTTTTTAAATGGCACCCAGAATTATGTTGCACGAAGCACAATTTCACATCATTCTGGGTTCATTTGTGTGAAAACAAGGTCCAATCAGGCTGAAACGTTACAGGAAGGTAGAATCTATTGAGTTGTAAGTGATCTGAACGTTTCATGATGATAGCACTTTCCTAAGGGGGTCAAACCATGTCCCAAAGGTCACCGGATCTGGTGTCAATTTAAAGAAGTAGTCCAGTTACACATTTGTGAGCTTATAACTTGGCTTCTGAATTTCCTAGAGAGATCAGGTTTGTTTTAGTGTACTCCAATCAACAGCCCCTACAACCACAAAAAGGAAGGGAGTCATTAGCACTTATGGGTTGTAAATGGCAGCCAGAATTATGTTGCACGAAGCACAATTTCACATCATTCTCGGTCCATTTGTGTGAAAACAAGGTCCAATCAGGCTGAAACGTTACAAGAAGGTAGAATCTATTGAGTTGTAAGTGATGTGAACGTTTCATGTTGATAGAACTTTCCTAAGGGGGTCAAACCATGTCCCAAAGGTCACCGGGCCTGGTGTCACTTTAAAGAAGTAGTCCAGTTACAACTTTGTGGGCTTATAACTTGGCTTCTGAATATCCTAAAGAGGTCAGGTTTGTTTTAGTGTACTCCAATCAACAGCCCCTACAACCACAAAAAGGAATGGAGTCATTAGCACTTATGGTTTGTAAATGGCACCCAGAATTATGTTGCACGAAGCACAATTTCACATCATTCTGGGTTCATTTGTGTGAAAACAAGGTCCAATCAGGCTGAAACATTACAGGAAGGTAGAATCTATTGAGTTGTAAGTGATCTGAACGTTTCATGATGATAGCACTTTCCTAAGGGGGTCAAACCATGTCCCAAAGGTCACCGGATCTGGTGTCAATTTAAAGAAGTAGTCCAGTTACAAATTTGTGGGCTTATAACTTGGCTTCTGAATGTCCTAGAGAGATCAGGCTTGTTTTAGTGTACTCCAATTAACAGCCCATTCAACCACAAAAAGGAATGGAGTCATTAGCACTTATGGTTTGTAAATGGCACCCAGAATTATGTTGCACGAAGCACAATTTCACATCATTCTGGGTTCATTTGTGTGAAAACAAGGTCCAATCAGGCTGAAACATTACAGGAAGGTAGAATCTATTGAGTTGTAAGTGATCTGAACGTTTCATGATGATAGCACTTTCCTAAGGGGGTCAAACCATGTCCCAAAGGTCACCGGATCTGGTGTCAATTTAAAGAAGTAGTCCAGTTACACATTTGTGGGCTTATAACTTGGCTTCTGAATGTCCTAGAGAGGTCAGGCTTGTTTTAGTGTACTCCAATTAACAGCCCATTCAACCACAAAAAGGAATGGAGTCATTAGCACTTATGGTTTTTAAATGACACCCAGAATTATGTTGCACGAAGCACAATTTCACATCATTCTGGGTCCATTTGTGTGAAAACAAGGTCCAATCAGGCTGAAACGTTACAAGAAGGTAGAATCTATTGAGTTGTAAGTGATCTGAACGTTTCATGATGATCGCACATTCCTATAGGGGGTCAAACCATGTCCCAAAGGTCACCGGGCCTGGTGTCACTTTAAAGAAGTAGTCCAGTTACACCTTTGTGGGCTTATAACTTGGCTTCTGAATATCCTAAAGAGGTCAGGTTTGTTTTAGAGTACTCCAGTTAACAGCCCCCATTACCCCAAAAAGTAATGGAGTCATTAGCACTTATGGTTTTTAAATGGCACCCAGAATTATGTTGCACGAAGCACAATTTCACATCATTCTGGGTCCATTTGTGTGAAAACAAGGTCCAATCAGGCTGAAACGTTACAGGAAGGTAGAATCTATTGAGTTGTAAGTGATCTGAACGTTTCATGATGATAGCACTTTCCTAAGGGGGTCAAACCATGTCCCAAAGGTCACCGGATCTGGTGTCAATTTAAAGAAGTAGTCCAGTTACACATTTGTGGGCTTATAACTTGGCTTCTGAATGTCCTAGAGAGATCAGGTTTGTTTTAGTGTACTCCAATCAACAGCCCCTACAACCACAAAAAGGAATGGAGTCATTAGCACTTATGGTTTGTAAATGGCACCCAGAATTATGCTGCACGAAGCACAATTTCACAACATTCTGGGTCCATTTTTGTGAAAACAAGGTCCAATCAGGCTGAAACGTTACAAGAAGGTAGAATCTATTGAGTTGTAACTGATCTGAACGTTTCATGATGATCGCACATTCCTATAGGGGGTCAAACCATGACCCAAAGGTCACCGGGCCTGGTGTCACTTTAAAGAAGTAGTCCAGTTACACCTTTGTGAGCTAATAACTTGGCTTCTGAATATCCTAAAGAGGTCAGGTTTGTTTTAGTGTACTCCAATAGACAGCCTCTACAACCACAAAAAGGAATGGAGTCATTAGCACTTATGGTTTGTAAATGGCACCCAGAATTATGTTGCACGAAGCACAATTTCACATCATTCTGGGTCCATTTGTGTGAAAACAAGGTCCAATCAGGCTGAAACGTTACAGGAAGGTATATTCTATTGAGTTGTAAGTGATCTGAACGTTTCATGATGATAGCACATTCCTAAGGGGGTCAAACCATGTCCCAAAGGTCACCGGATCTGGTGTCAATTTAAAGAAGTAGTCCAGTTACACATTTGTGGGCTTATAACTTGGCTTCTGAATGTCCTAGAGAGATCAGGTTTGTTTTAGTATACTCCAATCAACAGCCCCTACAACCACAAAAAGGAATGGAGTCATTAGCACTTATGGTTTGTAAATGGCACCCAGAATTATGTTGCACGAAGCACAATTTCACATCATTCTGGGTTCATTTGTGTGAAAACAAGGTCCAATCAGGCTGAAACGTTACAGGAAGGTAGAATCTATTGAGTTGTAAGTGATCTGAACGTTTCATGATGATAGCACTTTCCTAAGGGGGTCAAATCATGTCCCAAAGGTCACCGGATCTGGTGTCAATTTAAAGAAGTAGTCCAGTTACACATTTGTGGGCTTATAACTTGGCTTCTGAATGTCCTAGAGCGATCAGGTTTGTTTAAGTGTACTCCAATCAACAGCCCCTACAACCACAAAAAGGAATGGAGTCATTAGCACTTATGGTTTGTAAATGGCACCCAGAATTATGTTGCACGAAGCACAATTTCACATAATTCTGGGTTCATTTGTGTGAAAACAAGGTCCAATCAGGCTGAAACGTTACAGGAAGGTAGAATCTATTGAGTTGTAAGTGATCTGAACGTTTCATGATGATAGCACTTTCCTAAGGGGGTCAAACCATGTCCCAAAGGTCACCGGATCTGGTGTCAATTTAAAGAAGTAGTCCAGTACCAACATTTGTGGGCTTATAACTTGGCTTCTGAATGTCCTAGAGAGGTCAGGCTTGTTTTAGTGTACTCCAGTTAACAGCCCCCATTACCCCAAAAAGTAATGGAGTCATTAGCACTTATGGTTTGTAAATGGCACCCAGAATTATGCTGCACGAAGCACAATTTCACAACATTCTGGGTCCATTTTTGTGAAAACAAGGTCCAATCAGGCTGAAACCTTACAAGAAGGTAGAATCTATTGAGTTGTAAGTGATCTGAACGTTTCATGATGATCGCACATTCCTATAGGGGGTCAAACCATGACCCAAAGGTCACCGGGCCTGGTGTCACTTTAAAGAAGTAGTCCAGTTACACCTTTGTGAGCTAATAACTTGGCTTCTGAATATCCTAAAGAGGTCAGGTTTGTTTTAGTGTACTCCAATAGACAGCCTCTACAACCACAAAAAGGAATGGAGTCATTAGCACTTATGGTTTGTAAATGGCACCCAGATTTATGTTGCACGAAGCACAATTTCACATCATTCTGGGTCCATTTGTGTGAAAACAAGGTACAATCAGGCTGAAACGTTACAGGAAGGTAGATTCTATTGAGTTGTAAGTGATCTGAACGTTTCATGATGATAGCACATTCCTATAGGGGGTCAAACCATGTCCCAATGGTCACCGGATCTGGTGTCAATTTAAAGAAGTAGTCCAGTTACACATTTGTGGGCTTATAACTTGGCTTCTGAATGTCCTAGAGAGATCAGGTTTGTTTTATTATACTCCAATCAACAGCCCCTACAACCACAAAAAGGAATGGAGTCATTAGCACTTATGGTTTGTAAATGGCACCCAGATTTATGTTGCACGAAGCACAATTTCACATCATTCTGGGTCCATTTGTGTGAAAACAAGGTCCAATCAGGCTGAAACGTTACAGGAAAGTAGAATCTATTGAGTTGTAAGTGATCTGAACGTTTCATGATGATCGCATAATCCTATAGGGGGTCAAACCATGTCCCAAAGGTCACCGAGCCTGGTGTCACTTTAAAGAAGTAGTCCAGTTACACCTTTTTGAGCTAATAACTTGGCTTCTGAATATCCTAAAGAGGTCAGGTTTGTTTTAGTGTACTCCAGTCAACAGCCCCTACAACTACAAAAAGGAATGGAGTCATTAGCACTTATGGTTTGTAAATGGCACCCAGAATTATGTTGCACGAAGCACAATTTCACATCATTCTGGGTCCATTTGTGTGAAAACAAGGTCCAATCAGGCTGAAACGTTACAAGAAGGTAGAATCTATTGAGTTGTAAGTGATCTGAACGTTTCATGATGATCGCACATTCCTATAGGGGGTCAAACCATGTCCCAAAGGTCACAGGGCCTGGTGTCAATTCAAAGAAGTAGTCCAGTTACACATTTGTGGGCTTATAACTTGGCTTCTGAATGTACTAGAGAGATCAGGTTTGTTTTAATATACTCCAGTCAACAGCCCCTACAACCACAAAAAGGAATGGAGTCATTAGCACTTATGGTTTGTAAATGGCACCCAGAATTATGTTGCATGAAGCACAATTTCACATCATTCTGGGTCCATTTGTGTGAAAACAAGGTCCAATCAGGCTGAAACGTTACAAGAAGGTAGAATCTATTGAGTTGTAAGTGATCTGAACGTTTCAAGATGATCACAATTTCCTAAGGGGGTCAAACCATGTCCCAAAGGTCACCGGATCTGGTGTCAATTTAAAGAAGTAGTCCAGTTACACCTTTGTGGGCTTATAACTTGGCTTCTGAATATCCTAAAAAGGTCAGGTTTGTTTTAGAATACTCCAGTTAACAGCCCCCATTACCCCAAAAAGGAATGGAGTCATTAGCACTTATGGTTTTTAAATGGCACCCAGAATTATGTTGCACGAAGCACAATTTCACATCATTCTGGGTTCATTTGTGTGAAAACAAGGTCCAATCAGGCTGAAACTTTACAGGAAGGTAGAATCTATTGAGTTGTAAGTGATCTGAACGTTTCATGATGATAGCACTTTCCTAAGGGGGTCAAACCATGTCCCAAAGGTCACCGGATCTGGTGTCAATTCAAAGAAGTAGTCCAGTACCAACATTTGTGGGCTTATAACTTGGCTTCTGAATGTCCTAGAGAGGTCAGGCTTGTTTTAGTGTACTCCAGTCAACAGCCCCTACAAGTACAAAAAGGAATGGAGTCATTAGCACTTATGGTTTGTAAATGGCACCCAGAATTATGCTGCACGAAGCACAATTTCACAACATTCTGGGTCCATTTTTGTGAAAACAAGGTCCAATCAGGCTGAAACGTTACAAGAAGGTAGAATCTATTGAGTTGTAAGTGATCTGAACGTTTCATGATGATCGCACATTCCTATAGGGGGTCAAACCATGACCCAAAGGTCACCGGGCCTGGTGTCACTTTAAAGAAGTAGTCCAGTTACACCTTTGTGAGCTAATAACTTGGCTTCTGAATATCCTAAAGAGGTCAGGTTTGTTTTAGTGTACTCCAATAGACAGCCTCTACAACCACAAAAAGGAATGGAGTCATTAGCACTTATGGTTTGTAAATGGCACCCAGATTTATGTTGCACGAAGCACAATTTCACATCATTCTGGGTCCATTTGTGTGAAAACAAGGTCCAATCAGGCTGAAACGTTACAGGAAGGTAGATTCTATTGAGTTGTAAGTGATCTGAACGTTTCATGATGATAGCACATTCCTATAGGGGGTCAAACCATGTCCCAAAGGTCACCGGATCTGGTGTCAATTTAAAGAAGTAGTCCAGTTACACATTTGTGGGCTTATAACTTGGCTTCTGAATGTCCTAGAGAGATCAGGTTTGTTTTATTATACTCCAATCAACAGCCCCTACAACCACAAAAAGGAATGGAGTCATTAGCACTTATGGTTTGTAAATGGCACCCAGAATTATGTTGCACGAAGCACAATTTCACATCATTCTGGGTTCATTTGTGTGGAAACAAGGTCCAATCAGGCTGAAACGTTACAGGAAGGTAGAATCTATTGAGTTGTAAGTGATCTGAACGTTTCATGATGATAGCACTTTCCTAAGGGGGTCAAATCATGTCCCAAAGGTCACCGGATCTGGTGTCAATTTAAAGAAGTAGTCCAGTTACACATTTGTGGGCTTATAACTTGGCTTCTGAATGTCCTAGAGCGATCAGGTTTGTTTTAGTGTACTCCAATCAACAGCCCCTACAACCACAAAAAGGAATGGAGTCATTAGCACTTATGGTTTGTAAATGGCACCCAGAATTATGTTGCACGAAGCACAATTTCACATCATTCTGGGTTCATTTGTGTGAAAACAAGGTCCAATCAGGCTGAAACGTTACAGGAAGGTAGAATCTATTGAGTTGTAAGTGATCTGAACGTTTCATGATGATAGCACTTTCCTAAGGGGGTCAAACCATGTCCCAAAGGTCACCGGATCTGGTGTCAATTTAAAGAAGTAGTCCAGTACCAACATTTGTGGGCTTATAACCTGGCTTCTGAATGTCCTAGAGAGGTCAGGCTTGTTTTAGTGTACTCCAGTTAACAGCCCCCATTACCCCAAAAAGTAATGGAGTCATTAGCACTTATGGTTTTTAAATGGCACCCAGAATTATGTTGCACGAAGCACAAATTCACATCATTCTGGGTTCATTTGTGTGAAAACAAGGTCCAATCAGGCTGAAACGTTACAAGAAGGTAGAATCTATTGAGTTGTAAGTGATCTGAACGTTTCATGATGATAGCACTTTCCTAAGGGGGTCAAACCATGTCCCAAAGGTCACCGGATCTGGTGCCAATTTAAAGAAGTAGTCCAGTTACACATTTGTGGGCTTATAACTTGGCTTCTGAATGTCCTAGAGAGATCAGGTTTGTTTTAGTGTACTCCAATCAACAGCCCCTACAACCACAAAAAGGAATGGAGTCATTAGCACTTATGGTTTGTAAATGGCACCCAGAATTATGCTGCACGAAGCACAATTTCACAACATTCTGGGTCCATTTGTGTGAAAACAAGGTCCAATCAGGCTGAAACGTTACAGGAAGGTAGAATCTATTGAGTTGTAAGTGATCTGAACGTTTCATGATGATCGCACATTCCTATAGGGGGTCAAACCATGACCCAAAGGTCACCGGGCCTGGTGTCACTTTAAAGAAGTAGTCCAGTTACACCTTTGTGAGCTAATAACTTGGCTTCTGAATATCCTAAAGAGGTCAGGTTTGTTTTAGTGTACTCCAATAGACAGCCTCTACAACCACAAAAAGGAATGGAGTCATTAGCACTTATGGTTTGTAAATGGCACCCAGAATTATGTTGCACGAAGCACAATTTCACATCATTCTGGGTCCATTTGTGTGAAAACAAGGTCCAATCATGCTGAAACGTTACAGGAAGGTATATTCTATTGAGTTGTAATTTATCTGAACGTTTCATGATGATAGCACATTCCTAAGGGGGTCAAACCATGTCCCAAAGGTCACCGGATCTGGTGTCAATTTAAAGAAGTAGTCCAGTTACACATTTGTGGGCTTATAACTTGGCTTCTGAATGTCCTAGAGAGATCAGGTTTGTTTTAGTATACTCCAATCAACAGCCCCTACAACCACAAAAAGGAATGGAGTCATTAGCACTTATGGTTTGTAAATGGCACCCAGAATTATGTTGCACGAAGCACAATTTCACATCATTCTGGGTTCATTTGTGTGAAAACAAGGTCCAATCAGGCTGAAACGTTACAGGAAGGTAGAATCTATTGAGTTGTAAGTGATCTGAACGTTTCATGATGATAGCACTTTCCTAAGGGGGTCAAATCATGTCCCAAAGGTCACCGGATCTGGTGTCAATTTAAAGAAGTAGTCCAGTTACACATTTGTGGGCTTATAACTTGGCTTCTGAATGTCCTAGAGCGATCAGGTTTGTTTAAGTGTACTCCAATCAACAGCCCCTACAACCACAAAAAGGAATGGAGTCATTAGCACTTATGGTTTTTAAATGGCACCCAGAATTATGTTGCACGAAGCACAATTTCACATCATTCTGGGTTCATTTGTGTGAAAACAAGGTCCAATCAGGCTGAAACGTTACAGGAAGGTAGAATCTATTGAGTTGTAAGTGATCTGAACGTTTCATGATGATAGCACTTTCCTAAGGGGGTCAAACCATGTCCCAAAGGTCACCGGATCTGGTGTCAATTTAAAGAAGTAGTCCAGTACCAACATTTGTGGGCTTATAACTTGGCTTCTGAATGTCCTAGAGAGGTCAGGCTTGTTTTAGTGTACTCCAGTCAACAGCCCCTACAACTACACAAAGGAATGGAGTCATTAGCACTTGCGGTTTGTAAATGGCACCCAGAATTATGTTGCACGAAGCACAATTTCACATCATTCTGGGTTCATTTGTGTGAAAACAAGGTACAATCAGGCTGAAACGTTACAGGAAGGTAGAATCTATTTAGTTGTAAGTGATCTAAACTTTTCATGATGATAGCACTTTCCTAAGGGGGTCAAACCATGTCCCAAAGCTCACCGGATCTGGTGTCAATTTAAAGAAGTAGTCCAGTTACACCTTTGTGGGCTTATAACTTGGCTTCTGAATGTCCTAGAGAGGTCAGGCTTGTTTTAGTGTACTCCAATCAACAGCCCCTACAACCACAAAAAGGAATGGAGTCTTAGCTCTTATGGTTTGTAAATGGCACCCAGAATTATGTTGCACGAAGCACAATTTCACATCATTCTGGGTCCATTTGTGTGAAAACAAGGTCCAATCAGGCTGAAACGTTACAAGAAGGTAGAATCTATTGAGTTGTAAGTGATCTGAACGTTTCATGATGATCGCACATTCCTATAGGGGGTCAAACCATGTCCCAAAGGTCACAGGGCCTGGTGTCACTTTAAAGAAGTAGTCCAGTTACACCTTTGTGGGCTTATAACTTGGCTTCTGAATATCCTAAAAAGGTCAGGTTTGTTTTAGAGTACTCCAGTTAACAGCCCCCATTACCCCAAAAAGGAATGGAGTCATTAGCACTTATGGTTTTTAAATGGCACCCAGAATTATGTTGCACGAAGCACAATTTCACATAATTCTGGGTTCATTTGTGTAAAAACAAGGTCCAATCAGGCTGAAACGTTACAGGAAGGTAGAATCTATTGAGTTGTAAGTGATCTGAACGTTTCATGATGATAGCACTTTCCTAAGGGGGTCAAACCATGTCCCAAAGGTCACCGGATCTGGTGTCAATTTAAAGAAGTAGTCCAGTACCAACATTTGTGGGCTTATAACTTGGCTTCTGAATGTCCTAGAGAGGTCAGGCTTGTTTTAGTGTACTCCAGTCAACAGCCCCTACAACTACAAAAAGGAATGGAGTCATTAGCACTTATGGTTTTTAAATGGCACCCAGAATTATGTTGCACGAAGCACAATTTCACATCATTCTGGGTCCATTTGTGTGAAAACAAGGTCCAATCAGGCTGAAACGAACAGGAAGGTAGAATCTATTGAGTTGTAAGTGATCTGAACGTTTCATGATGATAGCACTTTCCTAAGCGGGTCAAACCATGTCCCAAAGGTCACCGGATCTGGTGTCAATTTAAATAAGTAGTCCAGTTACACATTTGTGGGCTTATAACTTGGCTTCTGAATGTCCTAGAGAGATCAGGTTTGTTTTAGTGTACTCCAATCAACAGCCCCTACAACCACAAAAAGGAATGGCAAAAAGGAATGGCAATTAGCACTTATGGTTTGTAAATGGCACCCAGAATTATGTGGTACGAAGCACAATTTCACATCATTCTGGGTTCATTTGTGTGAAAACAAGGTCCAATCAAGCTGAAACGTTACAGGAAGGTAGAATCTATTGAGTTGTAAGTTATCTGAACGTTTCATGATGATAGTACTTTCCTAAGGGGATCAAACCATGTCCCAAATGTCACCGGATCTGGTGTCAATTTAAAGAAGTAGTCCAGTTACACATTTGTGGGCTTATAACTTGGCTTCTGACTGTCCTAGAGAGATCAGGTTTGTTTTAGTGTACTCCAATCAACAGCCCCTACAACCACAAAAAGGAATGGAGTCATTAGCACTTATGGTTTGTAAATGGCACCCAGAATTATGCTGCACGAAGCACAATTTCACAACATTCTGGGTCCATTTGTGTGAAAACAAGGTCCAATCAGGCTGAAACGTTACAGGAACATAGAATCTATTGAGTTGTAAGTGATCTGAACGTTTCATGATGATCGCACATTCCTATAGGGGGTCAAACCATGTCCCAAAGGTCACCGGGCCTGGTGTCACTTTAAAGAAGTAGTCCAGTTACACCTTTGTGAGCTAATAACTTTGCTTCTGAATATCCTAAAGAGGCCAGGTTTGTTTTAGTGTACTCCAATCAACAGCCTCTACAACCACAAAAAGGAATGGAGTCATTAGCACTTATGGTTTGTAAATGGCACCCAGAATTATGTTGCACGAAGCACAATTTCACATCATTCTGGGTCCATTTGTGTGAAAACAAGGTCCAATAGGGCTGAAACGTTACAAGAAGGTAGAATCTATTGAGTTGTAAGTGATATGAACATTTCATGATGATAGCACTTTCCTAAGGGGGTCAAACCATGTCCCAAAGGTCACCGGATCTGGTGTCAATTTAAAGAAGTAGTCCAATTACACCTTTGAGGGCTTATAACTTGGTTTCTGAATGTCCTAGAGAAATCAGGTTTGTTTTAGTATACTCCAATCAACAGCCCCAACAACCACAAAAAGGAATGGAGTCATTAGCACTTATGGTTTTTAAATGTCACCCAGAATTATGTTGCACGAAGCACAATTTCAGATAATTCTGGGTTCATTTGTGTGAAAACAAGGTACAATCAGGCTGCAACGTTACAGGAAGGTAGAATCTATTGAGTTGTAAGTGATCTGAACGTTTCATGATGATAGCACTTTCCTAAGGGGGTCAAACCATGTCCCAAAGGTCACCGGATCTGGTGTCAATTTAAAGACGTAGTCCAGTTACACATTTGTGGGCTTATAACTTGGCTTCTGAATGTCCTAGAGAGATCAGGCTTGTTTTAGTGTACTCCAATTAACAGCCCATTCAACCACAAAAAGGAATGGAGTCATTAGCACTTATGGTTTGTAAATGGCACCCAGAATTATGTTGCACGAAGCACAATTTCACATCATTCTGGGTTCATTTGTGTGAAAACAAGGTCCAATCAGGCTGAAACATTACAGGAAGGTAGAATCTATTGAGTTGTAAGTGATCTGAACGTTTCATGATGATAGCACTTTCCTAAGGGGGTCAAACCATGTCCCAAAGGTCACCGGATCTGGTGTCAATTTAAAGAAGTAGTCCAGTTACACATTTGTGGGCTTATAACTTGGCTTCTGAATGTCCTAGAGAGGTCAGGCTTGTTTTAGTGTACTCCAATTAACAGCCCATTCAACCACAAAAAGGAATGGAGTCATTAGCACTTATGGTTTTTAAATGACACCCAGAATTATGTTGCACGAAGCACAATTTCACATCATTCTGGGTCCATTTGTGTGAAAACAAGGTCCAATCAGGCTGAAACGTTACAAGAAGGTAGAATCTATTGAGTTGTAAGTGATCTGAACGTTTCATGATGATCGCACATTCCTATAGGGGGTCAAACCATGTCCCAAAGGTCACCGGGCCTGGTGTCACTTTAAAGAAGTAGTCCAGTTACACCTTTGTGGGCTTATAACTTGGCTTCTGAATATCCTAAAGAGGTCAGGTTTGTTTTAGAGTACTCCAGTTAACAGCCCCCATTACCCCAAAAAGTAATGGAGTCATTAGCACTTATGGTTTTTAAATGGCACCCAGAATTATGTTGCACGAAGCACAATTTCACATCATTCTGGGTCCATTTGTGTGAAAACAAGGTCCAATCAGGCTGAAACGTTACAGGAAGGTAGAATCTATTGAGTTGTAAGTGATCTGAACGTTTCATGATGATAGCACTTTCCTAAGGGGGTCAAACCATGTCCCAAAGGTCACCGGATCTGGTGTCAATTTAAAGAAGTAGTCCAGTTACACATTTGTGGGCTTATAACTTGGCTTCTGAATGTCCTAGAGAGATCAGGTTTGTTTTAGTGTACTCCAATCAACAGCCCCTACAACCACAAAAAGGAATGGAGTCATTAGCACTTATGGTTTGTAAATGGCACCCAGAATTATGCTGCACGAAGCACAATTTCACAACATTCTGGGTCCATTTTTGTGAAAACAAGGTCCAATCAGGCTGAAACGTTACAAGAAGGTAGAATCTATTGAGTTGTAACTGATCTGAACGTTTCATGATGATCGCACATTCCTATAGGGGGTCAAACCATGACCCAAAGGTCACCGGGCCTGGTGTCACTTTAAAGAAGTAGTCCAGTTACACCTTTGTGAGCTAATAACTTGGCTTCTGAATATCCTAAAGAGGTCAGGTTTGTTTTAGTGTACTCCAATAGACAGCCTCTACAACCACAAAAAGGAATGGAGTCATTAGCACTTATGGTTTGTAAATGGCACCCAGAATTATGTTGCACGAAGCACAATTTCACATCATTCTGGGTCCATTTGTGTGAAAACAAGGTCCAATCAGGCTGAAACGTTACAGGAAGGTATATTCTATTGAGTTGTAAGTGATCTGAACGTTTCATGATGATAGCACATTCCTAAGGGGGTCAAACCATGTCCCAAAGGTCACCGGATCTGGTGTCAATTTAAAGAAGTAGTCCAGTTACACATTTGTGGGCTTATAACTTGGCTTCTGAATGTCCTAGAGAGATCAGGTTTGTTTTAGTATACTCCAATCAACAGCCCCTACAACCACAAAAAGGAATGGAGTCATTAGCACTTATGGTTTGTAAATGGCACCCAGAATTATGTTGCACGAAGCACAATTTCACATCATTCTGGGTTCATTTGTGTGAAAACAAGGTCCAATCAGGCTGAAACGTTACAGGAAGGTAGAATCTATTGAGTTGTAAGTGATCTGAACGTTTCATGATGATAGCACTTTCCTAAGGGGGTCAAATCATGTCCCAAAGGTCACCGGATCTGGTGTCAATTTAAAGAAGTAGTCCAGTTACACATTTGTGGGCTTATAACTTGGCTTCTGAATGTCCTAGAGCGATCAGGTTTGTTTAAGTGTACTCCAATCAACAGCCCCTACAACCACAAAAAGGAATGGAGTCATTAGCACTTATGGTTTGTAAATGGCACCCAGAATTATGTTGCACGAAGCACAATTTCACATAATTCTGGGTTCATTTGTGTGAAAACAAGGTCCAATCAGGCTGAAACGTTACAGGAAGGTAGAATCTATTGAGTTGTAAGTGATCTGAACGTTTCATGATGATAGCACTTTCCTAAGGGGGTCAAACCATGTCCCAAAGGTCACCGGATCTGGTGTCAATTTAAAGAAGTAGTCCAGTACCAACATTTGTGGGCTTATAACTTGGCTTCTGAATGTCCTAGAGAGGTCAGGCTTGTTTTAGTGTACTCCAGTTAACAGCCCCCATTACCCCAAAAAGTAATGGAGTCATTAGCACTTATGGTTTGTAAATGGCACCCAGAATTATGCTGCACGAAGCACAATTTCACAACATTCTGGGTCCATTTTTGTGAAAACAAGGTCCAATCAGGCTGAAACCTTACAAGAAGGTAGAATCTATTGAGTTGTAAGTGATCTGAACGTTTCATGATGATCGCACATTCCTATAGGGGGTCAAACCATGACCCAAAGGTCACCGGGCCTGGTGTCACTTTAAAGAAGTAGTCCAGTTACACCTTTGTGAGCTAATAACTTGGCTTCTGAATATCCTAAAGAGGTCAGGTTTGTTTTAGTGTACTCCAATAGACAGCCTCTACAACCACAAAAAGGAATGGAGTCATTAGCACTTATGGTTTGTAAATGGCACCCAGATTTATGTTGCACGAAGCACAATTTCACATCATTCTGGGTCCATTTGTGTGAAAACAAGGTCCAATCAGGCTGAAACGTTACAGGAAGGTAGATTCTATTGAGTTGTAAGTGATCTGAACGTTTCATGATGATAGCACATTCCTATAGGGGGTCAAACCATGTCCCAATGGTCACCGGATCTGGTGTCAATTTAAAGAAGTAGTCCAGTTACACATTTGTGGGCTTATAACTTGGCTTCTGAATGTCCTAGAGAGATCAGGTTTGTTTTATTATACTCCAATCAACAGCCCCTACAACCACAAAAAGGAATGGAGTCATTAGCACTTATGGTTTGTAAATGGCACCCAGATTTATGTTGCACGAAGCACAATTTCTTATCATTCTGGGTCCATTTGTGTGAAAACAAGGTCCAATCAGGCTGAAACGTTACAGGAAAGTAGAATCTATTGAGTTGTAAGTGATCTGAACGTTTCATGATGATCGCATAATCCTATAGGGGGTCAAACCATGTCCCAAAGGTCACCGAGCCTGGTGTCACTTTAAAGAAGTAGTCCAGTTACACCTTTTTGAGCTAATAACTTGGCTTCTGAATATCCTAAAGAGGTCAGGTTTGTTTTAGTGTACTCCAGTCAACAGCCCCTACAACTACAAAAAGGAATGGAGTCATTAGCACTTATGGTTTGTAAATGGCACCCAGAATTATGTTGCACGAAGCACAATTTCACATCATTCTGGGTCCATTTGTGTGAAAACAAGGTCCAATCAGGCTGAAACGTTACAAGAAGGTAGAATCTATTGAGTTGTAAGTGATCTAAACGTTTCATGATGATCGCACATTCCTATAGGGGGTCAAACCATGTCCCAAAGGTCACAGGGCCTGGTGTCAATTCAAAGAAGTAGTCCAGTTACACATTTGTGGGCTTATAACTTGGCTTCTGAATGTACTAGAGAGATCAGGTTTGTTTTAATATACTCCAGTCAACAGCCCCTACAACCACAAAAAGGAATGGAGTCATTAGCACTTATGGTTTGTAAATGGCACCCAGAATTATGTTGCATGAAGCACAATTTCACATCATTCTGGGTCCATTTGTGTGAAAACAAGGTCCAATCAGGCTGAAACGTTACAAGAAGGTAGAATCTATTGAGTTGTAAGTGATCTGAACGTTTCAAGATGATCACAATTTCCTAAGGGGGTCAAACCATGTCCCAAAGGTCACCGGATCTGGTGTCAATTTAAAGAAGTAGTCCAGTTACACCTTTGTGGGCTTATAACTTGGCTTCTGAATATCCTAAAAAGGTCAGGTTTGTTTTAGAATACTCCAGTTAACAGCCCCCATTACCCCAAAAAGGAATGGAGTCATTAGCACTTATGGTTTTTAAATGGCACCCAGAATTATGTTGCACGAAGCACAATTTCACATCATTCTGGGTTCATTTGTGTGAAAACAAGGTCCAATCAGGCTGAAACTTTACAGGAAGGTAGAATCTATTGAGTTGTAAGTGATCTGAACGTTTCATGATGATAGCACTTTCCTAAGGGGGTCAAACCATGTCCCAAAGGTCACCGGATCTGGTGTCAATTCAAAGAAGTAGTCCAGTACCAACATTTGTGGGCTTATAACTTGGCTTCTGAATGTCCTAGAGAGGTCAGGCTTGTTTTAGTGTACTCCAGTCAACAGCCCCTACAAGTACAAAAAGGAATGGAGTCATTAGCACTTATGGTTTGTAAATGGCACCCAGAATTATGCTGCACGAAGCACAATTTCACAACATTCTGGGTCCATTTTTGTGAAAACAAGGTCCAATCAGGCTGAAACGTTACAAGAAGGTAGAATCTATTGAGTTGTAAGTGATCTGAACGTTTCATGATGATCGCACATTCCTATAGGGGGTCAAACCATGACCCAAAGGTCACCGGGCCTGGTGTCACTTTAAAGAAGTAGTCCAGTTACACCTTTGTGAGCTAATAACTTGGCTTCTGAATATCCTAAAGAGGTCAGGTTTGTTTTAGTGTACTCCAATAGACAGCCTCTACAACCACAAAAAGGAATGGAGTCATTAGCACTTATGGTTTGTAAATGGCACCCAGATTTATGTTGCACGAAGCACAATTTCACATCATTCTGGGTCCATTTGTGTGAAAACAAGGTCCAATCAGGCTGAAACGTTACAGGAAGGTAGATTCTATTGAGTTGTAAGTGATCTGAACGTTTCATGATGATAGCACATTCCTATAGGGGGTCAAACCATGTCCCAAAGGTCACCGGATCTGGTGTCAATTTAAAGAAGTAGTCCAGTTACACATTTGTGGGCTTATAACTTGGCTTCTGAATGTCCTAGAGAGATCAGGTTTGTTTTATTATACTCCAATCAACAGCCCCTACAACCACAAAAAGGAATGGAGTCATTAGCACTTATGGTTTGTAAATGGCACCCAGAATTATGTTGCACGAAGCACAATTTCACATCATTCTGGGTTCATTTGTGTGGAAACAAGGTCCAATCAGGCTGAAACGTTACAGGAAGGTAGAATCTATTGAGTTGTAAGTGATCTGAACGTTTCATGATGATAGCACTTTCCTAAGGGGGTCAAATCATGTCCCAAAGGTCACCGGATCTGGTGTCAATTTAAAGAAGTAGTCCAGTTACACATTTGTGGGCTTATAACTTGGCTTCTGAATGTCCTAGAGCGATCAGGTTTGTTTTAGTGTACTCCAATCAACAGCCCCTACAACCACAAAAAGGAATGGAGTCATTAGCACTTATGGTTTGTAAATGGCACCCAGAATTATGTTGCACGAAGCACAATTTCACATCATTCTGGGTTCATTTGTGTGAAAACAAGGTCCAATCAGGCTGAAACGTTACAGGAAGGTAGAATCTATTGAGTTGTAAGTGATCTGAACGTTTCATGATGATAGCACTTTCCTAAGGGGGTCAAACCATGTCCCAAAGGTCACCGGATCTGGTGTCAATTTAAAGAAGTAGTCCAGTACCAACATTTGTGGGCTTATAACCTGGCTTCTGAATGTCCTAGAGAGGTCAGGCTTGTTTTAGTGTACTCCAGTTAACAGCCCCCATTACCCCAAAAAGTAATGGAGTCATTAGCACTTATGGTTTTTAAATGGCACCCAGAATTATGTTGCACGAAGCACAAATTCACATCATTCTGGGTTCATTTGTGTGAAAACAAGGTCCAATCAGGCTGAAACGTTACAAGAAGGTAGAATCTATTGAGTTGTAAGTGATCTGAACGTTTCATGATGATAGCACTTTCCTAAGGGGGTCAAACCATGTCCCAAAGGTCACCGGATCTGGTGCCAATTTAAAGAAGTAGTCCAGTTACACATTTGTGGGCTTATAACTTGGCTTCTGAATGTCCTAGAGAGATCAGGTTTGTTTTAGTGTACTCCAATCAACAGCCCCTACAACCACAAAAAGGAATGGAGTCATTAGCACTTATGGTTTGTAAATGGCACCCAGAATTATGCTGCACGAAGCACAATTTCACAACATTCTGGGTCCATTTGTGTGAAAACAAGGTCCAATCAGGCTGAAACGTTACAGGAAGGTAGAATCTATTGAGTTGTAAGTGATCTGAACGTTTCATGATGATCGCACATTCCTATAGGGGGTCAAACCATGACCCAAAGGTCACCGGGCCTGGTGTCACTTTAAAGAAGTAGTCCAGTTACACCTTTGTGAGCTAATAACTTGGCTTCTGAATATCCTAAAGAGGTCAGGTTTGTTTTAGTGTACTCCAATAGACAGCCTCTACAACCACAAAAAGGAATGGAGTCATTAGCACTTATGGTTTGTAAATGGCACCCAGAATTATGTTGCACGAAGCACAATTTCACATCATTCTGGGTCCATTTGTGTGAAAACAAGGTCCAATCATGCTGAAACGTTACAGGAAGGTATATTCTATTGAGTTGTAATTTATCTGAACGTTTCATGATGATAGCACATTCCTAAGGGGGTCAAACCATGTCCCAAAGGTCACCGGATCTGGTGTCAATTTAAAGAAGTAGTCCAGTTACACATTTGTGGGCTTATAACTTGGCTTCTGAATGTCCTAGAGAGATCAGGTTTGTTTTAGTATACTCCAATCAACAGCCCCTACAACCACAAAAAGGAATGGAGTCATTAGCACTTATGGTTTGTAAATGGCACCCAGAATTATGTTGCACGAAGCACAATTTCACATCATTCTGGGTTCATTTGTGTGAAAACAAGGTCCAATCAGGCTGAAACGTTACAGGAAGGTAGAATCTATTGAGTTGTAAGTGATCTGAACGTTTCATGATGATAGCACTTTCCTAAGGGGGTCAAATCATGTCCCAAAGGTCACCGGATCTGGTGTCAATTTAAAGAAGTAGTCCAGTTACACATTTGTGGGCTTATAACTTGGCTTCTGAATGTCCTAGAGCGATCAGGTTTGTTTAAGTGTACTCCAATCAACAGCCCCTACAACCACAAAAAGGAATGGAGTCATTAGCACTTATGGTTTTTAAATGGCACCCAGAATTATGTTGCACGAAGCACAATTTCACATCATTCTGGGTTCATTTGTGTGAAAACAAGGTCCAATCAGGCTGAAACGTTACAGGAAGGTAGAATCTATTGAGTTGTAAGTGATCTGAACGTTTCATGATGATAGCACTTTCCTAAGGGGGTCAAACCATGTCCCAAAGGTCACCGGATCTGGTGTCAATTTAAAGAAGTAGTCCAGTACCAACATTTGTGGGCTTATAACTTGGCTTCTGAATGTCCTAGAGAGGTCAGGCTTGTTTTAGTGTACTCCAGTCAACAGCCCCTACAACTACACAAAGGAATGGAGTCATTAGCACTTGCGGTTTGTAAATGGCACCCAGAATTATGTTGCACGAAGCACAATTTCACATCATTCTGGGTTCATTTGTGTGAAAACAAGGTACAATCAGGCTGAAACGTTACAGGAAGGTAGAACCTATTTAGTTGTAAGTGATCTAAACTTTTCATGATGATAGCACTTTCCTAAGGGGGTCAAACCATGTCCCAAAGCTCACCGGATCTGGTGTCAATTTAAAGAAGTAGTCCAGTTACACCTTTGTGGGCTTATAACTTGGCTTCTGAATGTCCTAGAGAGGTCAGGCTTGTTTTAGTGTACTCCAATCAACAGCCCCTACAACCACAAAAAGGAATGGAGTCTTAGCTCTTATGGTTTGTAAATGGCACCCAGAATTATGTTGCACGAAGCACAATTTCACATCATTCTGGGTCCATTTGTGTGAAAACAAGGTCCAATCAGGCTGAAACGTTACAAGAAGGTAGAATCTATTGAGTTGTAAGTGATCTGAACGTTTCATGATGATCGCACATTCCTATAGGGGGTCAAACCATGTCCCAAAGGTCACAGGGCCTGGTGTCACTTTAAAGAAGTAGTCCAGTTACACCTTTGTGGGCTTATAACTTGGCTTCTGAATATCCTAAAAAGGTCAGGTTTGTTTTAGAGTACTCCAGTTAACAGCCCCCATTACCCCAAAAAGGAATGGAGTCATTAGCACTTATGGTTTTTAAATGGCACCCAGAATTATGTTGCACGAAGCACAATTTCACATAATTCTGGGTTCATTTGTGTAAAAACAAGGTCCAATCAGGCTGAAACGTTACAGGAAGGTAGAATCTATTGAGTTGTAAGTGATCTGAACGTTTCATGATGATAGCACTTTCCTAAGGGGGTCAAACCATGTCCCAAAGGTCACCGGATCTGGTGTCAATTTAAAGAAGTAGTCCAGTACCAACATTTGTGGGCTTATAACTTGGCTTCTGAATGTCCTAGAGAGGTCAGGCTTGTTTTAGTGTACTCCAGTCAACAGCCCCTACAACTACAAAAAGGAATGGAGTCATTAGCACTTATGGTTTTTAAATGGCACCCAGAATTATGTTGCACGAAGCACAATTTCACATCATTCTGGGTCCATTTGTGTGAAAACAAGGTCCAATCAGGCTGAAACGAACAGGAAGGTAGAATCTATTGAGTTGTAAGTGATCTGAACGTTTCATGATGATAGCACTTTCCTAAGCGGGTCAAACCATGTCCCAAAGGTCACCGGATCTGGTGTCAATTTAAATAAGTAGTCCAGTTACACATTTGTGGGCTTATAACTTGGCTTCTGAATGTCCTAGAGAGATCAGGTTTGTTTTAGTGTACTCCAATCAACAGCCCCTACAACCACAAAAAGGAATGGCAAAAAGGAATGGCAATTAGCACTTATGGTTTGTAAATGGCACCCAGAATTATGTGGTACGAAGCACAATTTCACATCATTCTGGGTTCATTTGTGTGAAAACAAGGTCCAATCAAGCTGAAACGTTACAGGAAGGTAGAATCTATTGAGTTGTAAGTTATCTGAACGTTTCATGATGATAGTACTTTCCTAAGGGGATCAAACCATGTCCCAAATGTCACCGGATCTGGTGTCAATTTAAAGAAGTAGTCCAGTTACACATTTGTGGGCTTATAACTTGGCTTCTGACTGTCCTAGAGAGATCAGGTTTGTTTTAGTGTACTCCAATCAACAGCCCCTACAACCACAAAAAGGAATGGAGTCATTAGCACTTATGGTTTGTAAATGGCACCCAGAATTATGCTGCACGAAGCACAATTTCACAACATTCTGGGTCCATTTGTGTGAAAACAAGGTCCAATCAGGCTGAAACGTTACAGGAACATAGAATCTATTGAGTTGTAAGTGATCTGAACGTTTCATGATGATCGCACATTCCTATAGGGGGTCAAACCATGTCCCAAAGGTCACCGGGCCTGGTGTCACTTTAAAGAAGTAGTCCAGTTACACCTTTGTGAGCTAATAACTTTGCTTCTGAATATCCTAAAGAGGCCAGGTTTGTTTTAGTGTACTCCAATCAACAGCCTCTACAACCACAAAAAGGAATGGAGTCATTAGCACTTATGGTTTGTAAATGGCACCCAGAATTATGTTGCACGAAGCACAATTTCACATCATTCTGGGTCCATTTGTGTGAAAACAAGGTCCAATAGGGCTGAAACGTTACAAGAAGGTAGAATCTATTGAGTTGTAAGTGATATGAACATTTCATGATGATAGCACTTTCCTAAGGGGGTCAAACCATGTCCCAAAGGTCACCGGATCTGGTGTCAATTTAAAGAAGTAGTCCAATTACACCTTTGAGGGCTTATAACTTGGTTTCTGAATGTCCTAGAGAAATAAGGTTTGTTTTAGTATACTCCAATCAACAGCCCCAACAACCACAAAAAGGAATGGAGTCATTAGCACTTATGGTTTTTAAATGTCACCCAGAATTATGTTGCACGAAGCACAATTTCAGATAATTCTGGGTTCATTTGTGTGAAAACAAGGTACAATCAGGCTGCAACGTTACAGGAAGGTAGAATCTATTGAGTTGTAAGTGATCTGAACGTTTCATGATGATAGCACTTTCCTAAGGGGGTCAAACCATGTCCCAAAGGTCACCGGATCTGGTGTCAATTTAAAGACGTAGTCCAGTTACACATTTGTGGGCTTATAACTTGGCTTCTGAATGTCCTAGAGAGATCAGGTTTGTTTTAGTATACTCCAATCAACAGCCCCTACAACCACAAAAAGGAATGGAGTCATTAGCACTTATGGTTTTTAAATGGCACCCAGAATTATGTGGTACGAAGCACAATTTCACATCATTCTGGGTTCATTTGTGTGAAAACAAGGTCCAATCAAGCTGAAACGTTACAGGATGGTAGAATCTATTGAGTTGTAAGTGATCTGAATGTTTCATGATGATAGCACTTTCCTAAGGGGGTCAAACCATGTCCCAAAGGTCACCGGATCTGGTGTCAATTTAAAGAAGTAGTCCAGTTACACATTTGTGGGCTTATAACTTGGCTTCTGAATGTCCTAGAGAGATCAGGTTTGTTTTAGTATACTCCAATCAACAGCCCCTACAACCACAAAAATGAATGGAGTCATTAGCACTTATGGTTTTTAAATGGCACCCAGAAATATGTTGCACGAAGCATAATTTCACATCATTCTGGGTTCATTTGTGTGAAAACAAGGTCCAATCAGGCTGAAACGTTACAGGAAGGTAGAATCTATTGAGTTGTAAGTGATCTGAACGTTTCATGATGATAGCACTTTCCTAAGGGGGTCAAACCATGTCCCAAAGGTCACCGGATCTGGTGTCAATTTAAAGAAGTAGTCCAGTTACACATTTGTGGGCTTATAACTTGGCTTCTGAATGTCCTAGAGAGATCAGGTTTGTTTTGATGTACTCCAACCAACAGCCCCTACAACCACAAAAAGGAATGGAGTCATTAGCACTTATGGTTTGTAAATGGCACCCAGAATTATGTTGCACGAAGCACAATTTCACATCATTCTGGGTCCATTTGTGTCAAAACAAGGTCCAATCAGGCTGAAACGTTACAGGAAGGTGGAATCTATTGAGTTGTAAGTGATCTGAACGTTTCATGATGATAGCACATTCCTATAGGGGGTCAAACTATGTCCCAAAGGTCACCGGATCTGGTGTCAATTTAAAGAAGTAGTCCAGTTACACATTTGTGGGCTTATAACTTGGCTTCTGAATGTCCTAGAGAGATCAGGTTTGTTTTAATGTAGTCCAACCAACAGCCCCTACAACCACAAAAAGAAATGGAGTCATTAGCACTTATGGTTTGTAAATGGCACCCAGAATTATATTGCACGAAGCACAATTTCACATCATTAGGGGTCCATTTGTGTGAAAACAAGGTCCAATCAGGCTGAAACGTTACAAGAAGGTAGAATCTATTGAGTTGTAAGTGATCTGAACGTTTCATGATGATCGCACATTCCTATAGGGGGTCAAACCATGTCCCAAAGGTCACCGGGCCTGGTGTCACTTTAAAGAAGTAGTCCAATTACACCTTTGAGGGCTTATAACTTGGTTTCTGAATGTCCTAGAGAGATCAGGTTTGTTTTAGTATACTCCAATCAACAGCCCCTAAAACCACAAAAAGGAATGGAGTCATTAGCACTTGTGGTTTTTAAATGGCACCCAGAATTGTGTTGCACGAAGCACAATTTCACATCATTCTGGGTTCATTTGTGTGAAAACAAGGTCCAATCAAGCTGAAACGTTACAGGAAGGTAGAATCTATTGAGTTGTAAGTTATCTGAACGTTTCATGATGATAGTACTTTCCTAAGGGGATCAAACCATGTCCCAAATGTCACCGGATCTGGTGTCAATTTAAAGAAGTAGTCCAGTTACACATTTGTGGGCTTATAACTTGGCTTCTGAATGTCCTAGAGAGATCAGGTTTGTTTTAATGTACTCCAATCAACAGCCCCTACAACCACAAAAAGGAATGGAGTCATTAGCACTTATGGTTTGTAAATGGCACCCAAGATTATGTTGCACGAAGCACAATTTCACATCATTCTGGGTCCATTTGTGTGAAAACAAGGTCCAATCAGGCTGAAGCGTTACAAGAAGGTAGAATCTATTGAGTTGTAAGTGATCTGAATGTTTCATGATGATCGCACATTCCTATAGGGGGTCAAACCATGTCCCAAAGGTCAGCGGGCCTGGTGTCACTTTAAAGAAGTAGTCCAATTACACCTTTGAGGGCTTATAACTTGGTTTCTGAATGTCCTAGAGAGATCAGGTTTGTTTTAGTGTACTCCAATCAACAGCCCCTACAACCTCAAAAAGGAATGGAGTCATTAGCACTTATGGTTTTTAAATGGCACCCAGAATTATGTTGCACGAAGCACAATTTCACATCATTCTGGGTCCATTTGTGTGAAAACAAGGTCCAATCAGGCTGAAACTTTACAAGAAGGTAGAATCTATTGAGTTGTAAGTGATCTGAACGTTTCATGATGATCGCACATTCCTATTGGGGGTCAAACATTGTCCCAAAGGTCACCGGGCCTGGTGTAACTTTAAAGAAGTAGTCTTGTTACACCTTTGTGGGATTATAACTTGGCTTCTGAATATCCTAGAGAGGTCAGGTTTGTTTTAGAGTACTCCAATTAGCAGCCCCCATTACCCCAAAAAGGAATGGAGTCATTAGCACTTATGGTTTTTAAATGGCACCCAGAATTATGTTGCACGAAGCACAATTTCACATCATTCTGGGTCCATTTGTGTGAAAACAAGGTCCAATCAGGCTGAAACGTTACAAGAAGGTAGAATCTATTGAGTTGTAAGTGATCTGAACGTTTAATGATGATCGCACATTCCTATAGGGGGTCAAACCATGTCCCAAAGGTCACCGGGCCTGGTGTCACTTTAAAGAAGTAGTCCAGTTACAACTTTGTGGGCTTATAACTTGGCTTCTGAATATCCTAAAGAGGTCAGGTTTGTTTTAGTGTACTCCAATCAACAGCCCCTACAACCACAAAAAGGAATGGAGTCATTAGCACTTATGGTTTTTAAATGGCACCCAGAATTATGTTGCACGAAAAACAATTTCACATCATTCTGTGTTCATTTGTGTGAAAACAAGGTCCAATCAGGCTGAAACGTTACAGGATGGTAGAATCTATTGAGTTGTAAGTGATCTGAATGTTTCATGATGATAGCACTTTCCTAAGGGGGTCAAACCATGTCCCAAAGGTCACCGGATCTGGTGTCAATTTAAATAAGTAGTCCAGTTACACATTTGTGGGCTTATAACTTGGCTTCTGAATGTCCTAGAGAGATCAGGTTTGTTTTAGTGTACTCCAATCAACAGCCCCTACAACCACAAAAAGGAATGGCAAAAAGGAATGGCAATTAGCACTTATGGTTTGTAAATGGCACCCAGAATTATGCTGCACGAAGCACAATTTCACAACATTCTGGGTCCATTTGTGTGAAAACAAGGTCCAATCAGGTTGAAACGTTACAGGAACGTAGAATCTATTGAGTTGTAAGTGATCTGAACGTTTCATGATGATCTGACATTCCTATAGGGGGTCAAACCATGTCCCAAAGGTCACCGGGTCTGGTGTCAATTTAAAGAAGTAGTCCAGTACACCTTTGTGAGCTAATAACTTGGCTTCTGAATATCCTAAAGAGGCCAGGTTTTTTTTAGTGTACTCCAATCAACAGCCTCTACAACCACAAAAAGGAATGGAGTCATTAGCACTTATGGTTTGTAAATGGCAACCAGAATTATGTTGCACGAAGCACAATTTCACATCATTCTGGGTCCATTTGTGTCAAAACAAGGTCCAATCAGGCTGAAACGTTACAGGAACGTAGAATCTATTGAGTTGTAAGTGATCTGAACGTTCCATGATGATAGCACATTCCTATAGGGGGTCAAACTATGTCCCAAAGGTCCCCGGATCTGGTGTCAATTTAAAGAAGTAGTCCAGTTACACATTTGTGGGCTTATAACTTGGCTTCTGAATGTCCTAGAGAGATCAGGTTTGTTTTAATGGACTCCAACCAACAGCCCCTACAACCACAAAAAGAAATGGAGTCATTAGCACTTATGGTTTGTAAATGGCACCCAGAATTATATTGCACGAAGCACAATTTCACATCATTCTGGGTCCATTTGTGTGAAAACAAGGTCCAATCAGGCTGAAACTTTACAAGAAGGTAGAATCTATTGAGTTGTAAGTGATCTGAACGTTTCATGATGATCGCACATTCCTATAGGGGGTCAAACCATGTCCCAAAGGTCACCGGGCCTGGTGTCACTTTAAAGAAGTAGTCCAATTACACCTTTGAGGGCTTATAACTTGGTTTCTGAATGTCCTAGAGAGATCAGGTTTGTTTTAGTATACTCCAATCAACAGCCCCTACAACCAAAAAAAGGAATGGAGTCATTAGCACTTATGGTTTTTAAATGGCACCCAGAATTATGTTGCACGAAGCACAATTTCACATCATTCTGGGTTCATTTGTGTGAAAACAAGGTACAATCAGGCTGAAACGTTACAGGAAGGTAGAATCTATTGAGTTGTAAGTGATCTGAACGTTTCATGATGATAGCACTTTCCTAAGGGGGTCAAACCATGTCCCAAAGGTCACCGGATCTGGTGTCAATTTAAAGAAGTAGTCCAGTTACACATTTGTGGGCTTATAACTTGGCTTCTGAATGTCCTAGAGAGATCAGGTTTGTTTTAGTATACTCCAATCAACAGCCCCTACAATCACAAAAAGGAATGGAGTCATTAGCACTTGTGGTTTTTAAATGGCACCCAGAATTATGTGGTACGAAGCACAATTTCACATCATTCTGGGTTCATTTGTGTGAAAACAAGGTCCAATCAAGCTGAAACGTTACAGGAAGGTAGAATCTATTGAATTGTAAGTTATCTGAACGTTTCATGATGATAGTACTTTCCTAAGGGGATCAAACCATGTCCCAAATGTCACCGGATCTGGTGTCAATTTAAAGAAGTAGTCCAGTTACACATTTGTGGGCTTATAACTTGGCTTCTGACTGTCCTAGAGAGATCAGGTTTGTTTTAGTGTACTCCAATCAACAGCCCCTACAACCACAAAAAGGAATGGAGTCATTAGCACTTATGGTTTGTAAATGGCACCCAGAAATATGCTGCACGAAGCACAATTTCACAACATTCTGGGTCCATTTGTGTGAAAACAAGGTCCAATCAGGCTGAAACGTTACAGGAACATAGAATCTATTGAGTTGTAAGTGATCTGAACGTTTCATGATGATCGCACATTCCTATAGGGGGTCAAACCATGTCCCAAAGGTCACCGGGCCTGGTGTCACTTTAAAGAAGTAGTCCAGTTACACCTTTGTGAGCTAATAACTTTGCTTCTGAATATCCTAAAGAGGCCAGGTTTGTTTTAGTGTACTCCAATCAACAGCCTCTACAACCACAAAAAGGAATGGAGTCATTAGCACTTATGGTTTGTAAATGGCACCCAGAATTATGTTGCACGAAGCACAATTTCACATCATTCTGGGTCCATTTGTGTCAAAACAAGGTCCAATCAGGCTGAAACGTTACAGGAAGGTAGAATCTATTGAGATGTAAGTGATCTGAACGTTTCATGATGATAGCACATTCCTATAGGGGGTCAAACTATGTCCCAAAGGTCACCGGATCTGGTGTCAATTTAAAGAAGTAGTCCAGTTACACATTTGTGGGCTTATAACTTGGCTTCTGAATGTCCTAGAGAGATCAGGTTTGTTTTAATGTACTCCAACCAACAGCCCCTACAACCACAAAAAGAAATGGAGTCATTAGCACTTATGGTTTGTAAATGGCACCCAGAATTATATTGCACGAAGCACAATTTCACATCATTCTGGGTCCATTTGTGTGAAAACAAGGTCCAATCAGGCTGAAACTTTACAAGAAGGTAGAATCTATTGAGTTGTAAGTGATCTGAACGTTTCATGATGATCGCACATTCCTATAGGGGGTCAAACCATGTCCCAAAGGTCACCGGGCCTGGTGTCACTTTAGAAGAAGTAGTCCAATTACACCTTTGAGGGCTTATAACTTGGTTTCTGAATGTCCTAGAGAGATCAGGTTTGTTTTAGTATACTCCAATCAACAGCCCCTACAACCACAAAAAGGAATGGAGTCATTAGCACTTATGGTGTGGTTCTTTTTGCCTTATCAAAACACAAGAGACAGACAGCTTGTCCAAACTCAGCGTGGGGCATTTATTTACACAATCAATACATCAATACATCACCACACTTGGGGACAGCGCCCAGCCTGGAACTGAGTGAGCCTCCGGCTGGATCTTTCTGCAAAAGCCCTCCTGCCACGAAGATGCAGGCTTATTTTATACTGCTACTCCCACAGTCCTTTGAGAGAGGATGGGGTGATGTTTTGCACTTCCCAATATGGTCAACGCACCCTCCAGCCCAGAGGTCGACCAGCCCTGTTATCCCGACATGATTCTGAGGGCTCAAGGTCCACTGGAGCTGGTTTTACACAAGCTGGACATGTTAATCCTCACGTACACAGAACACAGCTTTCTCAGCAGGCTTTTAACCTAAGGACTCATAATTCAACTCAATATATGTTGTAGATGACCTCTTGACCTTTTTGGCTACAACAGTCCTCCCTTTGGCGGACTTGTGCGCCACACATTACCATCGTAAACGAACCAGCAATGTAGGGTATATCAATAAATGAATGCTTAACTAAGTAACAGAAGAAATGAGCAGCAAATAAAGATAATGTAACAAAATGACAAAAAATGGAAACAAAAGGATATAACATATGACCTTGAATCAAAAATGCATAAAGTACCCATACCAAAACACAAGATGATGTTCCAGAATAACACAGCAACTTCAACTTGTACATGCAATGAACAATGATTAAGTAACTGAAAAACAACCGATGAGTTTACAGCTGAGACAATGAAAAACTGTGAAACAATACATGAAACATGATTTTAGCATTAACTGAACTCATTACTTCACGAATGTATTGCATGCGCACTCAGTATGGAGGCAAAAACCTGTCCGCTGTACTTTAACAGGGAAAATTCCTCCATGTCCTCCCCAACCTAAAAGGGGACGAACGCCACGGCACAGAGCGGGCATGCGAGGACTAGCTTGAGGACATCAGGTGACAAATATCCTCATCAGTGGTCAAAAGAAAGAACACACAAAACAACAAAGGCACATGAAAAGAAACTGGTGACAAATATGATGAATAATGAACAATTAGCTTTAGCGAAGACATAATGAAACAGTAATAAATCCGGTTGAAGATTTCATTCAAAAGAATAGAACGGAAAATACAAGTTCAGCATCCATGTCGTCGTTGGAGGTCTTCTGCTTGAGGAGGGCTTTATGTGGACAAGCGTCCTTTATTTGTCAGGAAAGCAAAGGCATAAGTTCTTGGCTCAGTCCTCCCTTTGTCCATCTGCATGCAGCGTGGTGGTGCCGACTTCATCCTCCCCACGGCGAGCAAAACGCAACATGTCAACAAGAAAAACTTGAATTAGCACGCCAATTGCCTATAAACCTATTACCACAAAAACTTCCTAAATTTTTAGACCCATAGACAAAGCATCCATCCCCACATTCACACCCCCTTTCTAACCTACCCACTTATCCTAAATTAAAGAGCTAGTTTGCCAGTACGGCATGCAATGATTTACTCAAGCATTTATGGGTTAACGGTAAAAGCAAAACTCACATGATTGTCTTGATAACCAGGAGTAATGTAAATGGCCGCTCGGTAAAACGACCAGAAATAAGTCCTTAAAACCAAATTAAAAATCATTCAGCAAATCCGATCTAAACTCAACCAGAATCACCTATTCTGTTCCTCAACCTTCGAAACCACATTCAAAACCCTTCATGCAACATCCACACACCCTCAAAAATGAACACATGCTAATCCATCACAATAAGAAAACACTAGTCAAAACATGACATCCAGCACCCACCAGAAGATCTGTTGCACCTGAAACGGAGAAGTAACAGTCATGGTTATGTTATCACATTAAGTTAAAGAATTTTGACACAAACGGGAACAAAAATTATGTGAAACCTAAGATTACACGGTAAACTCACACGTTGAGTCGCCTATGATCTGTAGGTCTGAATCCTCTGCACCCGAGGAATTAATCTGTAGCATTATGATCTATAACTTTGTCATTAACGTGCTCTAAGCACTAACCAGAAACATGTCAGTTCTGGGCTCATTATTGGTAGTTTACCTGGAACACACACATGCTATATTTTGTTAGGATTTATCTCTTTATAATCTCAGATCTACCTGGCCCTTCTGGCCCACGCAAAAGCTTTATGTACACCTTAAAACTATGACCCCATTCGCAGTAACCTACCCTCGGACCATTAAAACAATACCAGTACTACTCAGGAACTAATTCAAAGTCGTAAAACTGGAACAAAAGTAAGCAAACATCAGCTAAGTGACACAGTCATCGTGTGGTTATTATGCTAGAAAAGTCCTGTCATCTGCAGGTGTGACTGTAGTAGTGTGAATGCAGGTATGGAAACCAGTCTAGGGTGTAGAGTAGTTGCATTTTACTCATCTTCCATTGTGAACAATTCCTCTATTGGTGTCGCGGTCGTCAGATGGCCTATAAAACGATGATACATTGTGGTGTATCTTTTCCTCTTGTTATGCTCGTCCATTGGTTATCCTCTTCACCTCCTCCAGCAGAAACCCCATTGTAATTTATCAGGGATGGTTCCTTGCAGCATTCAAGACAAGAACCGTCATAAAACTCAGCAAACTTCTTCTTATGTTAGTCAATCTTGTCCCAGTAAGGTGAGAAGCAACACTATCCGTTAGTCCTCGTCTCAGCTATCGACGTGAGTTCATGAGAGTCCAATCTTCATCTTTTTCCATCCTCTCCCTTGGTCACCTTGCAACACCAGGAAGACTCGCACTCCGGCCGGACCAGACGTCTCCCGAACCGATCGCCTAGGGATTAAAGGTTATGCACAAAAATGTCCTAACTCTTACTGACCCTAGCCTCTGATACCTACAACATCAGACACATACAGTTACAAACAGCAAGCGCAATTAAAGGTACAGTGACATCACGACACGGACACACATGGACACACAAACACATATACATGCACATACACACAGAGAGATAGAGAGAGTAAGAATGTGTGTGGGAGGAAGAAATAAGTGGGATCCACTTCGCCACCAGCATCTTCACCTGTGTCACAGAGAAAAATTGCAAAGAGATTAAAACATAAAGCAAAAAACAATAATTCAATGAGTATAAATGATTTAACTAAAATATACAACCATGCATGGGTTTTAAAACAGTTCCAGTAACACTGGAGATGATGCCTTGTATAATGAATTCTTAAGATGGTCTTCACCAATTAGAGATTATAACCGAATTGTTTCAGGATCCTGAATTTGAATTTAAATTTGTTAATTTACTCAGAATAGTCCAATGGCTTTGTTGATGTTTCTCAAGGCTCGGCCACGCCCATATAAATAAAAGAACAAACAAACAAAACAAACACAGTCAAACACACGGTCCATACACGTCTCTGTGCCCTCACACACCAAGCAAATGTCAGACTGAAGCGAAAGTGTGAAATTCCTCATTTAAGTGCAACTTTTATATTTTTTTCCTCATGCATGTTAGTAATTACATCGAGAGCTTCCTTCCACTTCTTAAACATCTAGATTATTTCTGGAAAATGCTCAAAACTGCAGGAGCGGGACACGCACAACTAAACTACTTATTCTCTCAAGTCTGTGTCTCCGCTTGGTTTAAATGAACCAAACACTAAACCAGTGGAAAGAAAAAATAAGACCTAAAGCGTGTGATCAAATTAATCCAACAAAACTTCCCATAACTACTGTTCTGAACTCATGTTGCGATGTGATCTCTCCAATTAAAAATTAGGACAACCACTTTACTATCAATTCAACAAAATAGTTTCAGGTTTTCCAATGTCCCTTACTATTCACCCCAATTATGAACCTTCTTTCTTATTTTCTTTCCTTTTTCCTTTAAGAACCTCACTAGCACAAGAAATCCTAAGAATTAATTCACTACTTAAGGTTAATTCATAAATAACGAAACTGCAGTTACAGGTTTGTTTGTATATATTTGCTGGTCAAACCACGAATTACTTAAAGCCATACATCCTAAAACCCTAGTATTGTCAGTAATTTCCCTTATCAACTCGTTTAGATGTGTGTTTCTGTTCTACTTCTCCATCTATAACACAAATTAGCATAATCCTTAAAGCATCTGAAATTAAGCTGCATTGCTAAATCAATAACGTGGTTTGTGCTAAGAGATACTCCCCTATCCTCTTTTTACCTACTCCTTTTTCCAATGGCACTGATTCCACGACAGATTCAGAACAATTTAACGTTTTATTACTATTATGTTTCCTTTAATTAATTTTCCTTTTTCTCTCTTATTTTTATTTATTTATTTATTTATTATTTGTTTATTTATTTATTTATTATTTGTTTATTTATTTATTCATTTATTTACCGTGCCATCCTGTCATGATAAACTTAAAGACTTTTTCCCTTTAGCCAATTGTCGTCCTACCTCTTGTGATACTCTGGTTCCTATAAAACATCAGACATCTAAACACCTTTTTCCCTTTTACCCAACCAAACTAGGGAGACAGATTATTGTTATTTTCTCATTATCCAGCATGACTAACCATTGTTGAGGCTCTTTTGTAATGTACCTGATGAATGTAAAGCGATTTTATGGGTGTTTCCGATTTTATGGGTGTTTCCAGCAGAGCTCATGGCCATGCATTAATCCCTAAAAAAAAGGATTATTTCTCCCAGTTTAATTTCTTTTAATAATTTTCCCTACACTCTTTTTACTGTGATATTGTTTGATATTTATTTTTTATTTTTGCTTTCTTCTCGCCGACACATCCACGTCTATTTTCCTCCAATTCCCATGCAGCACAAATATAGCTTTGTTTACCTTCAGTGACATCTAATTTAAGTCAAACCAAAATTTCAGTTTTGGCCAATTTCGGCTGTAGCCAAATCCAAATGTTCTCGCAACGTCACTCCCGCAAAAGGCCAATTAAAAATGTTATGTTGAAGATTTCACAAGATGAAAAATGTGAACATAATTTTTATCGAATGAGAGGTACAATTATTCAATATTTTGTAACATTATTTTCTACATTAGAACTTACAGCTCATAGAAAAATATAGGATCAGGTTTGGCTAGATCTGTTGGGAAACTCAAAGGAGCTGAAACAACACTGTTGTTCTCCTGTCCGCTACAGCTGAGTACCCTAAGACCTGTAGAAATAAGAAAAGTCATTCAGTCAACTAAGAAACCTGATGAATACCGAGAAATTGTTGTGCACTGAGTTTTTTAATTTACCCCAATTTCATTTAAATTTTGTTAATCATATAAGCTATGATAAAAAGCTAGGATAGGCTATAGAGCAACTTGACACTTGCGGTTTTCCAAATCTTAAATCATACTTACAATAAAGATTATATTGACATCCAATGGTGAGTTGGACCAGGTTACTAATCCTATTTTTTTAAGGCTAACTTTCTCAGTTAACTATGTTCTGCAGTAGTTTAGTAAATTTTTTTCACAGTTCTGACATTTCACCAAATCAACTGATTGTTGCCAAAAAGCCTTTCCATTACCTAACTGCAGCAAACACACTTCCACTGGGTGGACCCTATGGGGAAACAGTCTCTTTGAGCATCTGTTTGTAAGTTCAGTATGACCCCAGTCATTGATTAAAGTTCACATGTTGGCACACGTGCTCCTCCCCTTTGTCTCCGTCTCATCTTGCAGCCGGGCAAACAAGCGCCTGTCCCACAGTGTTCATCTCGTAGTGCTGCCCCATTTCGGTGTTATAATTCAGCTTGTGGTGGGGACTTTCTGCTCCGTTTGTGTAGAGCCAGATCCAGGAGACTTTCATTTGCAGCTGGTTTCCGTCTGTGACGGGCCAACCCAGTAAAATTCCTGCCGCTACAGTGCACAGCAAACGTCTTCCTTAAATATGTTGATTAGGTTGAAATGACAGAACTTTCTCTTTTACAAATCAACGATGGCTTCTAATTATCCAATTATCTCTGTTGTTATGCTGCTATAGGCTTAGACTGCTGGAGGACACACTGACCACTTTTCACACTCTGCTGCTTTATTCTATAGTCTGCTCTTTAACTGTACTATTTTGTCCAATTTCAGCTGTTAACTTTATTTTCTCTGTAAGTGTTTTTCTCCCCAGAAGAAGCTACAATGATTTTCTGCTGAGCTGTGGTGGCCTCATGGAGGGGGCCATCGACTAGCACACTGCTGCTAACCACTTAAACATTCTCTCTCTCCTGATAATAACTTTTTGTTTTCATTGACTTTTGATGTGCTAATACTAGTTTTTCCGTTTAATTATAGATCCACTAGAATAAATACAATAAAGTTTATCTCTCACCAAATACAATATTTACTAAGACATCACAATATAACTATAGACACATTACTTGTCTGTCTGTGTGTGTGTGTGTGTGTGTGTGTGTGTGTGTGTGTGTGTGTGTGTGTGTGTGTGTGTGTGTGTGTGTGTGTGTGTGTGTGTGTGTGTGTGTGTCTGCTCTGTCTTCTCGATCCCCAGTGAGTCGTGGAGGATGGCTGCTTATACTGAGCCAGGATTCTCTGGAGGTTTCTTCCTGTTAAAAGGGAGTTTTCCTCTCCACTGTCGCTGCATGCTTGCTTAGTATGAGGATTGCTGTATAGTCACTGACACTAGTCAGTGACTTGATGCAAATTGCTGGGTTCCTTATATAGGAAACATTATTTCTGATGGGCTTAATGAACTGTGAATTGGAATATTTATTTTGTGAAGTGCTTTGAGACGACTCTTGTCGTAATTTGGCACTATATAAATAAACTTGAATTGAATTGAATTAATAATTAGTCGACTTTACTGACTCAAAGGTAAATCTAGACTACTTTCTATACACAATTGTCCTTAAAATCTGTTCCAAACAGGTTTTAATCATTAGGCACAGCCTAACTCAAAATGCAAGATCCCTCCTTTCATTTTTTATTTATCTATCTTATTTTGGGAAAATAACTACCAGTTTTTAATTCAAAACAGCCTGGTACAGGTTCTAGCCAGGTTACAGGAAATAATAGTTTATCTCTTTCTCATTATTCAGCGTCTCAAAATCCAGCCACTAATGTTAATGATTCTTAAAGTTCAAGCAAGACAATTATTGGATTTTATTTCTATAGCAAGATTTACAGGAATAGTTTTACAACACCTATGCAAAATAATTATAAGTGGGTGTAACTAAACAATCTGGCACAAATATTTTATTTTCCTGACTGATTATTTGTTAATTTTATGGTTTTCATAAAGACGATCCTGAGAACTTCAGAGCTGCTGTTCTGCAGCACCCTGTGCTATTTTTAGACTACAGGATTCTTGTGTGTAAAAGTGGGCGGAGTCAGGCCCTCAGGTTGAACCTTCAGCCTCATTCCGCTCTCGACCATCCAGGAGAAAAGACCCTCACACGGAGGCCATCCATGGACTAAGAAGGTATGCCCAAAACACCAGAAGTTATCTTTTCTAAAGTCACAAATTGCTAAAAACTGCATGTTACACTTCACAGAAAAGCAAGCCAGCCTTGGTCTCACCATGTGTGTGTATGCAGGCAGGAGAAACGAGAGAGTGACAGACTCCATTTACAGAAAAGCAAACATAGGTAAATGATAGAGAGTCCAAAGTCCAGTTTCAGCCCTCACGGCTCAAAAGCAGATAAAATACCTCCTTTGTATGACCACAACCATGCAACTTTTATATTTTAAATGATTTTCTTGTCACCGCACTAACTATAAATTCTTTTTCTATTGTTTTTCAGTCGGGGAAAGCCTGGGCCACACCATGTTTTTTCCCATCAGCTGTCTCTATTAAACACTGCGTCATTCAACAGAATATCCAGCCACAGCAGCATTCACTTCACATGCAAAAAAAACACTCACAACCACTCGAACAACATTTTTTCTGTTTGTCACAGTCCTCCAAACAAAAGTAAGTCAGTTCGTCACTTATTTATTCTCTTTATATATATATATATATAAACGTCTGTTTACCTTATTTTTCTTAGTATCTTATTTCCAGCTGGATTATTATCATTATGTTTTCTCCTAATTTAAATTTAACTGACCCAAATTGGCACTTACTTTTCCTACTTTACACCAAATTGGAAGGAGCTCCATTAACAGCTTTTATTCGTGTATTTGTTTTTTTTTTTTTAAGCACAAAATTTGTATAACACTGCACTGGTTATTTTCAGAATTTAATGCTTACTATGCTTTTAAGCAGGTCCTATGCAACCACTACAGCAAGCCAAATTGCAATTTTTTTTTTTTGAGAGCGCTCAGAAACAGTTTATATATTTATTTTCTACAGATCTGTTTCGACTTTACTGTTTAGCAGCTGTCCGACTTTCAATAAATGTATATCTATATATTTCTATATATTTCTAAAATAAAGCTGTCATTTACAACTTTCCTTGTATTTCTTGTTTTTTTCCCTTTTAATCTTCAGGCTACTTCACCCCCTGAATCTGGGTCACTCACATGCTGCCCTGCACACAAATGATTCTTACGCGTGTATATATATATATATATATATATATATATATATATATATATATATATATATATATATATTACTTTAAAAACCTTTTATTTATTAACTTTTGGTATTCTGTTCAGACTGATCAGAACAGGATTTCAGAGTTTGAATTTTGCGTAACTTCAAACATTAAAATTTAGCACTGCAGTTTACATATCTCAGTTGCAACTTTTAAAGCTCTTATTTATCTTATTTATTTATTTTTCTGGTACCGCATCAGGCCTTCACACTCACACGTCAACTACAGAACTACAGAACTACAGAACTACAGAACTACAGAATCCCGAGCTCCCGGAAACTGTTTCTACAGCAATTTTTGCTGCAAACTACAACGTACAGGCCGTCCCGAGCTCACGGACCCTGTTTTTTACATGCTTTGCCAAAAAACTCTTATTGAATTTACCAATCCCCGGGGATAGCCGAACTACAGCAAAGCTTATCACAACTTCAGCGCTTTTTCTTCAAGATCCCCGTCTCTGCTCAAACCGAGTCAGCAGACTGGATTAAAGAGTGTCGACCTCTCAGAACCATCAGCTGTTAAAATTCTATTCCAATTTGCTGTCCCACCTTTTAATTTGACACTTAAAATTTGTCCGTCATCAAAATGACACAGCTGACTTCACACGTGTGAATATTTGTCACCGCTGCTCTGGACAAATGCCTTCTCTTGCTGTTATAACTTCTAAATTATGAGCAGGGCATGTATTTCTCACAGACCAGTTCACAAACCACGGAATGACTCCAAAATTGAACAAAAATTGTTCTTACCTATCAGGGCCCGGAAGTCAAGTTCCGTGGAACGTGAAATGATCCGAAGAGCACGCCTCTACTCCCGCTTCGTGGTCGCCAAATGTGGTTCTTTTTGCCTTATCAAAACACAAGAGACAGACAGCTTGTCCAAACTCAGCGTGGGGCATTTATTTACACAATCAATACATCAATACATCACCACACTTGGGGACAGCGCCCAGCCTGGAACTGAGTGAGCCTCCGGCTGGATCTTTCTGCAAAAGCCCTCCTGCCACGAAGATGCAGGCTTATTTTATACTGCTACTCCCACAGTCCTTTGAGAGAGGATGGGGTGATGTTTTGCACTTCCCAATATGGTCAACGCACCCTCCAGCCCAGAGGTCGACCAGCCCTGTTATCCCGACATGATTCTGAGGGCTCAAGGTCCACTGGAGCTGGTTTTACACAAGCTGGACATGTTAATCCTCACGTACACAGAACACAGCTTTCTCAGCAGGCTTTTAACCTAAGGACTCATAATTCAACTCAATATATGTTGTAGATGACCTCTTGACCTTTTTGGCTACAACAATGGTTTTTAAATGGCACCCAGAATTATGTTGCACGAAGCACAATTTCACATCATTCTGGGTTCATTTGTGTGAAAACAAGGTACAATCAGGCTGAAACGTTACAGGAAGGTAGAATCTATTGAGTTGTAAGTGATCTGAACGTTTCATGATGATAGCACCTTCCTAAGGGGGTCAAACCATGTCCCATAGGTCACCGGATCGGGTGTCAATTTAAAGAAGTAGTCCAGTTACACATTTGTGGGCTTATAACTTGGCTTCTGAATGTCCTAGAGAGATCAGGTTTGTTTTAGTATACTCCAATCAACAGCCCCTACAACCACAAAAAGGAATGGAGTCATTAGCACTTGTGGTTTGTAAATGGCATCCAGAATTATGTTGCACGAAGCACAATTTCACATCATTCTGGGTCCATTTGTGTGAAAACAAGGTCCAATAGGGCTGAAACGTTACAAGAAGGTAGAATCTATTGAGTTGTAAGTGATATGAACATTTCATGATGATAGCACTTTCCTAAGGGGGTCAAACCATGTCCCAAAGGTCACCGGATCTGGTGTCAATTTAAAGAAGTAGTCCAATTACACCTTTGAGGGCTTATAACTTGGTTTCTGAATGTCCTAGAGAAATCAGGTTTGTTTTAGTATACTCCAATCAACAGCCCCAACAACCAAAAAAAGGAATGGAGTCATTAGCACTTATGGTTTTTAAATGGCACCCAGAATTATGTTGCACGAAGCACAATTTCACATCATTCTGGGTTCATTTGTGTGAAAACAAGGTACAATCAGGCTGCAACGTTACAGGAAGGTAGAATCTATTGAGTTGTAAGTGATCTGAACGTTTCATGATGATAGCACTTTCCTAAGGGGGTCAAACCATGTCCCAAAGGTCACCGGATCTGGTGTCAATTTAAAGACGTAGTCCAGTTACACATTTGTGGGCTTATAACTTGGCTTCTGAATGTCCTAGAGAGATCAGGTTTGTTTTAGTATACTCCAATCAACAGCCCCTACAACCACAAAAAGGAATGGAGTCATTAGCACTTATGGTTTTTAAATGGCACCCAGAATTATGTGGTACGAAGCACAATTTCACATCATTCTGGGTTCATTTGTGTGAAAACAAGGTCCAATCAAGCTGAAACATTACAGGATGGTAGAATCTATTGAGTTGTAAGTGATCTGAATGTTTCATGATGATAGCACTTTTCTAAGGGGGTCAAACCATGTCCCAAAGGTCACCGGATCTGGTGTCAATTTAAAGAAGTAGTCCAGTTACACATTTGTGGGCTTATAACTTGGCTTCTGAATGTCCTAGAGAGATCTGGTTTGTTTTAGTATACTCCAATCAACAGCCCCTACAACCACAAAAATGAATGGAGTCATTAGCACTTATGGTTTTAAAATGGCACCCAGAAATATGTTGCACGAAGCATAATTTCACATCATTCTGGGTTCATTTGTGTGAAAACAAGGTCCAATCAGGCTGAAACGTTACAGGAAGGTAGAATCTATTGAGTTGTAAGTGATCTGAACGTTTCATGATGATAGCACTTTCCTAAGGGGGTCAAACCATGTCCCAAAGGTCACCGGATCTGGTGTCAATTTAAAGAAGTAGTCCAGTTACACATTTGTGGGCTTATAACTTGGCTTCTGAATGTCCTAGAGAGATCAGGTTTGTTTTGATGTACTCCAACCAACAGCCCCTACAACCACAAAAAGGAATGGAGTCATTATCACTTATGGTTTGTAAATGGCACCCAGAATTATGTTGCACGAAGCACAATTTCACATCATTCTGGGTCCATTTGTGTCAAAACAAGGTCCAATCAGGCTGAAACGTTACAGGAAGGTGGAATCTATTGAGTTGTAAGTGATCTGAACGTTTCATGATGATAGCACGTTCCTATAGGGGGTCAAACTATGTCCCAAAGGTCACCGGATCTGGTGTCAATTTAAAGTAGTAGTCCAGTTACACATTTGTGGGCTTATAACTTGGCTTCTGAATGTCCTAGAGAGATCAGGTTTGTTTTAATGTAGTCCAACCAACAGCCCCTACAACCACAAAAAGAAATGGAGTCATTAGCACTTATGGTTTGTAAATGGCACCCAGAATTATATTGCACGAAGCACAATTTCACATCATTCTGGGTCCATTTGTGTGAAAACAAGGTCCAATCAGGCTGAAACGTTACAAGAAGGTAGAATCTATTGAGTTGTAAGTGATCTGAACGTTTCATGATGATCGCACATTCCTATAGGGGGTCAAACCATGTCCCAAAGGTCAGCGGGCCTGGTGTCACTTTAAAGAAGTAGTCCAATTACACCTTTGAGGGCTTATAACTTGGTTTCTGAATGTCCTAGAGAGATCAGGTTTGTTTTAGTATACTCCAATCAACAGCCCCTAAAACCACAAAAAGGAATGGAGTCATTAGCACTTATGGTTTTTAAATGGCACCCAGAATTATGTTGCACGAAGCACAATTTCACATCATTCTGGGTTCATTTGTGTGAAAACAAGGTACAATCAGGCTGAAACGTTACAGGAAGGTAGAATCTATTGAGTTGTAAGTGATCTGAATGTTTCATGATGATAGCACTTTCCTAAGGGGGTCAAACCATGTCCCAAAGGTCACCGGATCGGGTGTCAATTTAAAGAAGTAGTCCAGTTACACATTTGTGGGCTTATAACTTGGCTTCTGAATGTCCTAGAGAGATCAGGTTTGTTTTAGTATACTCCAATCAACAGCCCCTACAACCACAAAAAGGAATGGAGTCATTAGCACTTGTGGTTTTTAAATGGCACCCAGAATTATGTGGTACGAAGCACAATTTCACATCATTCTGGGTTCATTTGTGTGAAAACAAGGTCCAATCAAGCTGAAACGTTACAGGAAGGTAGAATCTATTGAGTTGTAAGTTATCTGAACGTTTCATGATGATAGTACTTTCCTAAGGGGATCAAACCATGTCCCAAATGTCACCGGATCTGGTGTCAATTTAAAGAAGTAGTCCAGTTACACATTTGTGGGCTTATAACTTGGCTTCTGAATGTCCTAGAGAGATCAGGTTTGTTTTAATGTACTCCAATCAACAGCCCCTACAACCACAAAAAGGAATGGAGTCATTAGCACTTATGGTTTGTAAATGGCACCCAAGATTATGTTGCACGAAGCACAATTTCACATCATTCTGGGTCCATTTGTGTGAAAACAAGGTCCAATCAGGCTGAAACGTTACAAGAAGGTAGAATCTATTGAGTTGTAAGTGATCTGAACGTTTCATGATGATCGCACATTCCTATAGGGGGTCAAACCATGTCCCAAAGGTCAGCGGGCCTGGTGTCACTTTAAAGAAGTAGTCCAATTACACCTTTGAGGGCTTATAACTTGGTTTCTGAATGTCCTAGAGAGATCAGGTTTGTTTTAGTGTACTCCAATCAACAGCCCCTACAACCTCAAAAAGGAATGGAGTCATTAGCACTTATGGTTTTTAAATGGCACCCAGAATTATGTTGCACGAAGCACAATTTCACATCATTCTGGGTCCATTTGTGTGAAAACAAGGTCCAATCAGGCTGAAACTTTACAAGAAGGTAGAATCTATTGAGTTGTAAGTGATCTGAACGTTTCATGATGATCGCACATTCCTATTGGGGGTCAAACATTGTCCCAAAGGTCACCGGGCCTGGTGTAACTTTAAAGAAGTAGTCTTGTTACACCTTTGTGGGATTATAACTTGGCTTCTGAATATCCTAGAGAGGTCAGGTTTGTTTTAGAGTACTCCAATTATCAGCCCCCATTACCCCAAAAAGGAATGGAGTCATTAGCACTTATGGTTTTTAAATGGCACCCAGAATTATGTTGCACGAAGCACAATTTCACATCATTCTGGGTCCATTTGTGTGAAAACAAGGTCCAATCAGGCTGAAACGTTACAAGAAGGTAGAATCTATTAAGTTGTAAGTGATCTGAACGTTTAATGATGATCGCACATTCCTATAGGGGGTCAAACCATGTCCCAAAGGTCACCGGGCCTGGTGTCACTTTAAAGAAGTAGTCCAGTTACAACTTTGTGGGCTTATAACTTGGCTTCTGAATATCCTAAAGAGGTCAGGTTTGTTGTAGTGTACTCCAATCAACAGCCCCTACAACCACAAAAAGGAATGGAGTCATTAGCACTTATGGTTTTTAAATGGCACCCAGAATTATGTTGCACGAAAAACAATTTCACATCATTCTGTGTTCATTTGTGTGAAAACAAGGTCCAATCCGGCTGAAACGTTACAGGAAGGTAGAATCTATTGAGTTGTAAGTGATCTGAACGTTTCATGATGATAGCACTTTCCTAAGCGGGTCAAACCATGTCCCAAAGGTCACCGGATCTGGTGTCAATTTAAATAAGTAGTCCAGTTACACATTTGTGGGCTTATAACTTGGCTTCTGAATGTCCTAGAGAGATCAGGTTTGTTTTAGTGTACTCCAATCAACAGCCCCTACAACCACAAAAAGGAATGGCAAAAAGGAATGGCAATTAGCACTTATGGTTTGTAAATGGCACCCAGAATTATGCTGCACGAAGCACAATTTCACAACATTCTGGGTCCATTTGTGTGAAAACAAGGTCCAATCAGGTTGAAACGTTACAGGAACGTAGAATCTATTGAGTTGTAAGTGATCTGAACGTTTCATGATGATTGGACATTCCTATAGGGGGTCAAACCATGTCCCAAAGGTCACCGGGCCTGGTGTCAATTTAAAGAAGTAGTCCAGTTACACCTTTGTGAGCTAATAACTTGGCTTCTGAATATCCTAAAGAGGCCAGGTTTATTTTAGAGTACTCCAATCAACAGCCTCTACAACCACAAAAAGGAATGGAGTCATTAGCACTTATGGTTTGTAAATGGCACCCAGAATTATGTTGCACGAAGCACAATATCACATCATTCTGGGTCCATTTGTGTCAAAACAAGGTCCAATCAGGCTGAAACGTTACAGGAAGGTAGAATCTATTGAGTTGTAAGTGATCTGAACGTTTCATGATGATAGCACATTCCTATAGGGGGTCAAACTATGTCCCAAAGGTCCCCGGATCTGGTGTCAATTTAAAGAAGTAGTCCAGTTACACATTTGTGGGCTTATAACTTGGCTTCTGAATGTCCTAGAGAGATCAGGTTTGTTTTAATGTACTCCAACCAACAGCCCCTACAACCACAAAAAGAAATGGAGTCATTAGCACTTATGGTTTGTAAATGGCACCCAGAATTATATTGCACGAAGCACAATTTCACATCATTCTGGGTCCATTTGTGTGAAAACAAGGTCCAATCAGGCTGAAACGTTACAAGAAGGTAGAATCTATTGAGTTGTAAGTGATCTGAACGTGTCATGATGATCGCACATTCCTATAGGGGGTCAAACCATGTACCAAAGGTCACCGGGCCTGGTGTCACTTTAAAGAAGTAGTCCAATTACACCTTTGAGGGCTTATAACTTTGTTTCTGAATGTCCTAGAGAGATCAGGTTTGTTTTAGTATACTCCAATCAACAGCCCCTACAACCACAAAAAGGAATGGAGTCATTAGCACTTATGGTTTTTAAATGGCACCCAGAATTATGTTGCACGAAGCACAATTTCACATCATTCTGGGTTCATTTGTGTGAAAACAATGTACAATCAGGCTGAAACGTTACAGGAAGGTAGAATCTATTGAGTTGTAAGTGATCTGAACGTTTCATGATGATAGCACTTTCCTAAGGGGGTCAAACCATGTCCCAAAGGTCACCGGATCTGGTGTCAATTTAAAGAAGTAGTCCAGTTACACATTTGTGGGCTTATAACTTGGCTTCTGAATGTCCTAGAGAGATCAGGTTTGTTTTAGTATACTCCAATCAACAGCCCCTACAACCACAAAAAGGAATGGAGTCATTAGCACTTGTGGTTTTTAAATGGCACCCAGAATTATGTGGTACGAAGCACAATTTCACATCATTCTGGGTTCATTTGTGTGAAAACAAGGTCCAATCAAGCTGAAACGTTACAGGAAGGTAGAATCTATTGAGTTGTAAGTTATCTGAACGTTTCATGATGATAGTACTTTCCTAAGGGGATCAAACCATGTCCCAAATGTCACCGGATCTGGTGTCAATTTAAAGAAGTAGTCCAGTTACACATTTGTGGGCTTATAACTTGGTTTCTGAATGTCCTAGAGAGATCAGGTTTGTTTTAGTGTACTCCAATCAACAGCCCCTACAACCACAAAAAGGAATGGAGTCATTAGCACTTATGGTTTGTAAATGGCATCCAGAATTATGTTGCACGAAGCACAATTTCACATCATTCTGGGTCCATTTGTGTGAAAACAAGGTCCAATAGGGCTGAAACGTTACAAGAAGGTAGAATCTATTGAGTTGTAAGTGATATGAACGTTTCATGATGATCGCACATTCCTAAGGGGGTCAAACCATGTCCCAAAGGTCACCGGATCTGGTGTCAATTTAAAGAAGTAGTCCAATTACACCTTTGAGGGCTTATAACTTGGTTTCTGAATGTCCTAGAGAAATCAGGTTTTTTTTAGTATACTCCAATCAACAGCCCCTACAACCACAAAAAGGAATGGAGTCATTAGCACTTATGGTTTTTAAATGGCACCCAGAATTATGTTGCACGAAGCACAATTTCACATCATTCTGGGTTCATTTGTGTGAAAACAAGGTACAATCAGGCTGCAACGTTACAGGAAGGTAGAATCTATTGAGTTGTAAGTGATCTGAACGTTTCATGATGATAGCACTTTCCTAAGGGGGTCAAACCATGTCCCAAAGGTCACCGGATCTGGTGTCAATTTAAAGACGTAGTCCAGTTACACATTTGTGGGCTTATAACTTGGCTTCTGAATGTCCTAGAGAGATCAGGTTTGTTTTAGTATACTCCAATCAACAGCCCCTACAACCACAAAAAGGAATGGAGTCATTAGCACTTATGGTTTTTAAATGGCACCCAGAATTATGTGGTACGAAGCACAATTTCACATCATTCTGGGTTCATTTGTGTGAAAACAAGGTCCAATCAAGCTGAAACGTTACAGGATGGTAGAATCTATTGAGTTGTAAGTGATCTGAATGTTTCATGATGATAGCACTTTCCTAAGGGGGTCAAACCATGTCCCAAAGGTCACCGGATCTGGTGTCAATTTAAAGAAGTAGTCCAGTTACACATTTGTGGGCTTATAACTTGGCTTCTGAATGTCCTAGAGAGATCAGGTTTGTTTTAGTATACTCCAATCAACAGCCCCTACAACCACAAAAATGAATGGAGTCATTAGCACTTATGGTTTTTAAATGGCACCCAGAAATATGTTGCACGAAGCATAATTTCACATCATTCTGGGTTCATTTGTGTGAAAACAAGGTCCAATCAGGCTGAAACGTTACAGGAAGGTAGAATCTATTGAGTTGTAAGTGATCTGAACGTTTCATGATGATAGCACTTTCCTAAGGGGGTCAAACCATGTCCCAAAGGTCACCGGATCTGGTGTCAATTTAAAGAAGTAGTCCAGTTACACATTTGTGGGCTTATAACTTGGCTTCTGAATGTCCTAGAGAGATCAGGTTTGTTTTGATGTACTCCAACCAACAGCCCCTACAACCACAAAAAGGAATGGAGTCATTAGCACTTATGGTTTGTAAATGGCACCCAGAATTATGTTGCACGAAGCACAATTTCACATCATTCTGGGTCCATTTGTGTCAAAACAAGGTCCAATCAGGCTGAAACGTTACAGGAAGGTGGAATCTATTGAGTTGTAAGTGATCTGAACGTTTCATGATGATCGCACATTCCTATAGGGGGTCAAACCATGTCCCAAAGGTCAGCGGGCCTGGTGTCACTTTAAAGAAGTAGTCCAATTACACCTTTGAGGGCTTATAACTTGGTTTCTGAATGTCCTAGAGAGATCAGGTTTGTTTTAGTGTACTCCAATCAACAGCCCCTACAACCTCAAAAAGGAATGGAGTCATTAGCACTTATGGTTTTTAAATGGCACCCAGAATTATGTTGCACGAAGCACAATTTCACATCATTCTGGGTCCATTTGTGTGAAAACAAGGTCCAATCAGGCTGAAACTTTACAAGAAGGTAGAATCTATTGAGTTGTAAGTGATCTGAACGTTTCATGATGATCGCACATTCCTATTGGGGGTCAAACATTGTCCCAAAGGTCACCGGGCCTGGTGTAACTTTAAAGAAGTAGTCTTGTTACACCTTTGTGGGATTATAACTTGGCTTCTGAATATCCTAGAGAGGTCAGGTTTGTTTTAGAGTACTCCAATTAGCAGCCCCCATTACCCCAAAAAGGAATGGAGTCATTAGCACTTATGGTTTTTAAATGGCACCCAGAATTATGTTGCACGAAGCACAATTTCACATCATTCTGGGTCCATTTGTGTGAAAACAAGGTCCAATCAGGCTGAAACGTTACAAGAAGGTAGAATCTATTGAGTTGTAAGTGATCTGAACGTTTAATGATGATCGCACATTCCTATAGGGGGTCAAACCATGTCCCAAAGGTCACCGGGCCTGGTGTCACTTTAAAGAAGTAGTCCAGTTACAACTTTGTGGGCTTATAACTTGGCTTCTGAATATCCTAAAGAGGTCAGGTTTGTTGTAGTGTACTCCAATCAACAGCCCCTACAACCACAAAAAGGAATGGAGTCATTAGCACTTATGGTTTTTAAATGGCACCCAGAATTATGTTGCACGAAAAACAATTTCACATCATTCTGTGTTCATTTGTGTGAAAACAAGGTCCAATCCGGCTGAAACGTTACAGGAAGGTAGAATCTATTGAGTTGTAAGTGATCTGAACGTTTCATGATGATAGCACTTTCCTAAGCGGGTCAAACCATGTCCCAAAGGTCACCGGATCTGGTGTCAATTTAAATAAGTAATCCAGTTACACATTTGTGGGCTTATAACTTGGCTTCTGAATGTCCTAGAGAGATCAGGTTTGTTTTAGTGTACTCCAATCAACAGCCCCTACAACCACAAAAAGGAATGGCAAAAAGGAATGGCAATTAGCACTTATGGTTTGTAAATGGCACCCAGAATTATGCTGCACGAAGCACAATTTCACAACATTCTGGGTCCATTTGTGTGAAAACAAGGTCCAATCAGGTTGAAACGTTACAGGAACGTAGAATCTATTGAGTTGTAAGTGATCTGAACGTTTCATGATGATTGGACATTCCTATAGGGGGTCAAACCATGTCCCAAAGGTCACCGGGCCTGGTGTCAATTTAAAGAAGTAGTCCAGTTACACCTTTGTGAGCTAATAACTTGGCTTCTGAATATCCTAAAGAGGCCAGGTTTATTTTAGTGTACTCCAATCAACAGCCTCTACAACCACAAAAAGGAATGGAGTCATTAGCACTTATGGTTTGTAAATGGCACCCAGAATTATGTTGCACGAAGCACAATATCACATCATTCTGGGTCCATTTGTGTCAAAACAAGGTCCAATCAGGCTGAAACGTTACAGGAAGGTAGAATCTATTGAGTTGTAAGTGATCTGAACGTTTCATGATGATAGCACATTCCTATAGGGGGTCAAACTATGTCCCAAAGGTCCCCGGATCTGGTGTCAATTTAAAGAAGTAGTCCAGTTACACATTTGTGGGCTTATAACTTGGCTTCTGAATGTCTTAGAGAGATCAGGTTTGTTTTAATGTACTCCAACCAACAGCCCCTACAACCACAAAAAGAAATGGAGTCATTAGCACTTATGGTTTGTAAATGGCACCCAGAATTATATTGCACGAAGCACAATTTCACATCATTCTGGGTCCATTTGTGTGAAAACAAGGTCCAATCAGGCTGAAACGTTACAAGAAGGTAGAATCTATTGAGTTGTAAGTGATCTGAACGTGTCATGATGATCGCACATTCCTATAGGGGGTCAAACCATGTACCAAAGGTCACCGGGCCTGGTGTCACTTTAAAGAAGTAGTCCAATTACACCTTTGAGGGCTTATAACTTTGTTTCTGAATGTCCTAGAGAGATCAGGTTTGTTTTAGTATACTCCAATCAACAGCCCCTACAACCACAAAAAGGAATGGAGTCATTAGCACTTATGGTTTTTAAATGGCACCCAGAATTATGTTGCACGAAGCACAATTTCACATCATTCTGGGTTCATTTGTGTGAAAACAATGTACAATCAGGCTGAAACGTTACAGGAAGGTAGAATCTATTGAGTTGTAAGTGATCTGAACGTTTCATGATGATAGCACTTTCCTAAGAGGGTCAAACCATGTCCCAAAGGTCACCGGATCTGGTGTCAATTTAAAGAAGTAGTCCAGTTACACATTTGTGGGCTTATAACTTGGCTTCTGAATGTCCTAGAGAGATCAGGTTTGTTTTAGTATACTCCAATCAACAGCCCCTACAACCACAAAAAGGAATGGAGTCATTAGCACTTGTGGTTTTTAAATGGCACCCAGAATTATGTGGTACGAAGCACAATTTCACATCATTCTGGGTTCATTTGTGTGAAAACAAGGTCCAATCAAGCTGAAACGTTACAGGAAGGTAGAATCTATTGAGTTGTAAGTTATCTGAACGTTTCATGATGATAGTACTTTCCTAAGGGGATCAAACCATGTCCCAAATGTCACCGGATCTGGTGTCAATTTAAAGAAGTAGTCCAGTTACACATTTGTGGGCTTATAACTTGGTTTCTGAATGTCCTAGAGAGATCAGGTTTGTTTTAGTGTACTCCAATCAACAGCCCCTACAACCACAAAAAGGAATGGAGTCATTAGCACTTATGGTTTGTAAATGGCATCCAGAATTATGTTGCACGAAGCACAATTTCACATCATTCTGGGTCCATTTGTGTGAAAACAAGGTCCAATAGGGCTGAAACGTTACAAGAAGGTAGAATCTATTGAGTTGTAAGTGATATGAACGTTTCATGATGATCGCACATTCCTAAGGGGGTCAAACCATGTCCCAAAGGTCACCGGATCTGGTGTCAATTTAAAGAAGTAGTCCAATTACACCTTTGAGGGCTTATAACTTGGTTTCTGAATGTCCTAGAGAAATCAGGTTTGTTTTAGTATACTCCAATCAACAGCCCCTACAACCACAAAAAGGAATGGAGTCATTAGCACTTATGGTTTTTAAATGGCACCCAGAATTATGTTGCACGAAGCACAATTTCACATCATTCTGGGTTCATTTGTGTGAAAACAAGGTACAATCAGGCTGCAACGTTACAGGAAGGTAGAATCTATTGAGTTGTAAGTGATCTGAACGTTTCATGATGATAGCACTTTCCTAAGGGGGTCAAACCATGTCCCAAAGGTCACCGGATCTGGTGTCAATTTAAAGACGTAGTCCAGTTACACATTTGTGGGCTTATAACTTGGCTTCTGAATGTCCTAGAGAGATCAGGTTTGTTTTAGTATACTCCAATCAACAGCCCCTACAACCACAAAAAGGAATGGAGTCATTAGCACTTATGGTTTTTAAAAGGCACCCAGAATTATGTGGTACGAAGCACAATTTCACATCATTCTGGGTTCATTTGTGTGAAAACAAGGTCCAATCAAGCTGAAACGTTACAGGATGGTAGAATCTATTGAGTTGTAAGTGATCTGAATGTTTCATGATGATAGCACTTTCCTAAGGGGGTCAAACCATGTCCCAAAGGTCACCGGATCTGGTGTCAATTTAAAGAAGTAGTCCAGTTACACATTTGTGGGCTTATAACTTGGCTTCTGAATGTCCTAGAGAGATCAGGTTTGTTTTAGTATACTCCAATCAACAGCCCCTACAACCACAAAAATGAATGGAGTCATTAGCACTTATGGTTTTTAAATGGCACCCAGAAATATGTTGCACGAAGCATAATTTCACATCATTCTGGGTTCATTTGTGTGAAAACAAGGTCCAATCAGGCTGAAACGTTACAGGAAGGTAGAATCTATTGAGTTGTAAGTGATCTGAACGTTTCATGATGATAGCACTTTCCTAAGGGGGTCAAACCATGTCCCAAAGGTCACCGGATCTGGTGTCAATTTAAAGAAGTAGTCCAGTTACACATTTGTGGGCTTATAACTTGGCTTCTGAATGTCCTAGAGAGATCAGGTTTGTTTTGATGTACTCCAACCAACAGCCCCTACAACCACAAAAAGGAATGGAGTCATTAGCACTTATGGTTTGTAAATGGCACCCAGAATTATGTTGCACGAAGCACAATTTCACATCATTCTGGGTCCATTTGTGTCAAAACAAGGTCCAATCAGGCTGAAACGTTACAGGAAGGTGGAATCTATTGAGTTGTAAGTGATCTGAACGTTTCATGATGATAGCACATTCCTATAGGGGGTCAAACTATGTCCCAAAGGTCACCGGATCTGGTGTCAATTTAAAGAAGTAGTCCAGTTACACATTTGTGGGCTTATAACTTGGCTTCTGAATGTCCTAGAGAGATCAGGTTTGTTTTAATGTAGTCCAACCAACAGCCCCTACAACCACAAAAAGAAATGGAGTCATTAGCACTTATGGTTTGTAAATGGCACCCAGAATTATATTGCACGAAGCACAATTTCACATCATTCTGGGTCCATTTGTGTGAAAACAAGGTCCAATCAGGCTGAAACGTTACAAGAAGGTAGAATCTATTGAGTTGTAAGTGATCTGAACGTTTCATGATGATCACACATTCCTATAGGGGGTCAAACCATGTCCCAAAGGTCACCGGGCCTGGTGTCACTTTAAAGAAGTAGTCCAATTACACCTTTGAGGGCTTATAACTTGGTTTCTGAATGTCCTAGAGAGATCAGGTTTGTTTTACTATACTCCAATCAACAGCCCCTACAACCACAAAAAGGAATGGAGTCATTAGCACTTATGGTTTTTAAATGGCACCCAGAATTATTTTGCACGAAGCACAATTTCACATCATTCTGGGTTCATTTGTGTGAAAACAAGGTACAATCAGGCTGAAACGTTACAGGAAGGTAGAATCTATTGAGTTGTAAGTGATCTGAACGTTTCATGATGATAGCACTTTCCTAAGGGGGTCAAACCATGTCCCAAAGGTCACCGGATCGGGTGTCAATTTAAGGAAGTAGTCCAGTTACACATTTGTGGGCTTATAACTTGGCTTCTGAATGTCCTAGAGAGATCAGGTTTGTTTTAGTATACTCCAATCAACAGCCCCTACAACCACAAAAAGGAATGGAGTCATTAGCACTTGTGGTTTTTAAATGGCACCCAGAATTATGTGGTACGAAGCACAATTTCACATCATTCTGGGTTCATTTGTGTGAAAACAAGGTCCAATCAAGCTGAAACGTTACAGGAAGGTAGAATCTATTGAGTTGTAAGTTATCTGAACGTTTCATGATGATAGTACTTTCCTAAGGGGATCAAACCATGTCCCAAATGTCACCGGATCTGGTGTCAATTTAAAGAAGTAGTCCAGTTACACATTTGTGGGCTTATAACTTGGCTTCTGAATGTCCTAGAGAGATCAGGTTTGTTTTAATGTACTCCAATCAACAGCCCCTACAACCACAAAAAGGAATGGAGTCATTAGCACTTATGGTTTGTAAATGGCACCCAAGATTATGTTGCACGAAGCACAATTTCACATCATTCTGGGTCCATTTGTGTGAAAACAAGGTCCAATCAGGCTGAAACGTTACAAGAAGGTAGAATCTATTGAGTTGTAAGTGATCTGAACGTTTCATGATGATCGCACATTCCTATTGGGGGTCAAACATTGTCCCAAAGGTCACCGGGCCTGGTGTAACTTTAAAGAAGTAGTCTTGTTACACCTTTGTGGGATTATAACTTGGCTTCTGAATATCCTAGAGAGGTCAGGTTTGTTTTAGAGTACTCCAATTAGCAGCCCCCATTACCCCAAAAAGGAATGGAGTCATTAGCACTTATGGTTTTTAAATGGCACCCAGAATTATGTTGCACGAAGCACAATTTCACTTTATTCTGGGTCCATTTGTGTGAAAACAAGGTCCAATCAGGCTGAAACGTTACAAGAAGGTAGAATCTATTGAGTTGTAAGTGATCTGAACGTTTAATGATGATCTCACATTCCTATAGGGGGTCAAACCATGTCCCAAAGGTCACCGGGCCTGGTGTCACTTTAAAGAAGTAGTCCAGTTACAACTTTGTGGGCTTATAACTTGGCTTCTGAATATCCTAAAGAGGTCAGGTTTGTTTTAGTGTACTCCAATCAACAGCCCCTACAACCACAAAAAGGAATGGAGTCATTAGCACTTATGGTTTTTAAATGGCACCCAGAATTATGTTGCACGAAAAACAATTTCACATCATTCTGTGTTCATTTGTGTGAAAACAAGGTCCAATCAGGCTGAAACGTTACAGGAAGGTAGAATCTATTGAGTTGTAAGTGATATGAACGTTTCATGATGATAGCACTTTCCTAAGCGGGTCAAACCATGTCCCAAAGGTCACCGGATCTGGTGTCAATTTAAATAAGTAGTCCAGTTACACATTTGTGGGCTTATAACTTGGCTTCTGAATGTCCTAGAGAGATCAGGTTTGTTTTAGTGTACTCCAATCAACAGCCCCTACAACCACAAAAAGGAATGGCAAAAAGGAATGGCAATTAGCACTTATGGTTTGTAAATGGCACCCAGAATTATGCTGCACGAAGCACAATTTCACAACATTCTGGGTCCATTTGTGTGAAAACAAGGTCCAATCAGGCTGAAACGTTACAGGAACGTAGAATCTATTGAGTTGTAAGTGATCTAAACGTTTCATGATGATTGCACATTCCTATAGGGGGTCAAACCATGTCCCAAAGGTCACCGGGCCTGGTGTCAATTTAAAGAAGTAGTCCAGTTACACCTTTGTGAGCTAATAACTTGGCTTCTGAATATCCTAAAGAGGCCAGGTTTTTTTTAGTGTACTCCAATCAACAGCCTCTACAACCACAAAAAGGAATGGAGTCATTAGCACTTATGGTTTGTAAATGGCACCCAGAATTATGTTGCACGAAGCACAATTTCACATCATTCTGGGTCCATTTGTGTCAAAACAAGGTCCAATCAGGCTGAAACGTTACAAGAAGGTAGAATCTATTGAGTTGTAAGTGATCTGAACGTTTCATGATGATCGCACATTCCTATAGGGGGTCAAACCATGTCCCAAAGGTCACCGGGCCTGGTGTCACTTTAAAGAAGTAGTCCAATTACACCTTTGAGGGCTTATAACTTGGTTTCTGAATGTCCTAGAGAGATCAGGTTTGTTTTAGTGTACTCCAATCAACAGCCCCTACAACCTCAAAAAGGAATGGAGTCATTAGCACTTATGGTTTTTAAATGGCACCCAGAATTATGTTGCACGAAGCACAATTTCACATCTTTCTGGGTCCATTTGTGTGAAAACAAGGTCCAATCAGGCTGAAACTTTACAAGAAGGTAGAATCTATTGAGTTGTAAGTGATCTGAACGTTTCATGATGATCGCACATTCCTATTGGGGGTCAAACATTGTCCCAAAGGTCACCGGGCCTGGTGTAACTTTAAAGAAGTAGTCTTGTTACACCTTTGTGGGATTATAACTTGGCTTCTGAATATCCTAGAGAGGTCAGGTTTGTTTTAGAGTACTCCAATTAGCAGCCCCCATTACCCCAAAAAGGAATGGAGTCATTAGCACTTATGGTTTTTAAATGGCACCCAGAATTATGTTGCACGAAGCACAATTTCACATTATTCTGGGTCCATTTGTGTGAAAACAAGGTCCAATCAGGCTGAAACGTTACAAGAAGGTAGAATCTATTGAGTTGTAAGTGATCTGAACGTTTAATGATGATCTCACATTCCTATAGGGGGTCAAACCATGTCCCAAAGGTCACCGGGCCTGGTGTCACTTTAAAGAAGTAGTCCAGTTACAACTTTGTGGGCTTATAACTTGGCTTCTGAATATCCTAAAGAGGTCAGGTTTGTTTTAGTGTACTCCAATCAACAGCCCCTACAACCACAAAAAGGAATGGAGTCATTAGCACTTATGGTTTTTAAATGGCACCCAGAATTATGTTGCACGAAAAACAATTTCACATCATTCTGTGTTCATTTGTGTGAAAACAAGGTCCAATCAGGCTGAAACGTTACAGGAAGGTAGAATCTATTGAGTTGTAAGTGATCTGAACGTTTCATGATGATAGCACTTTCCTAAGCGGGTCAAACCATGTCCCAAAGGTCACCGGATCTGGTGTCAATTTAAATAAGTAGTCCAGTTACACATTTGTGGGCTTATAACTTGGCTTCTGAATGTCCTAGAGAGATCAGGTTTGTTTTAGTGTACTCCAATCAACAGCCCCTACAACCACAAAAAGGAATGGCAAAAAGGAATGGCAATTAGCACTTATGGTTTGTAAATGGCACCCAGAATTATGCTGCACGAAGCACAATTTCACAACATTCTGGGTCCATTTGTGTGAAAACAAGGTCCAATCAGGCTGAAACGTTACAGGAACGTAGAATCTATTGAGTTGTAAGTGATCTGAACGTTTCATGATGATTGCACATTCCTATAGGGGGTCAAACCATGTCCCAAAGGTCACCGGGCCTGGTGTCAATTTAAAGAAGTAGTCCAGTTACACCTTTGTGAGCTAATAACTTGGCTTCTGAATATCCTAAAGAGGCCAGGTTTTTTTTAGTGTACTCCAATCAACAGCCTCTACAACCACAAAAAGGAATGGAGTCATTAGCACTTATGGTTTGTAAATGGCACCCAGAATTATGTTGCACGAAGCACAATTTCACATCATTCTGGGTCCATTTGTGTCAAAACAAGGTCCAATCAGGCTGAAACGTTACAGGAAGGTAGAATCTATTGAGTTGTAAGTGATCTGAACGTTTCATGATGATAGCACATTCCTATAGGGGGTCAAACTATGTCCCAAAGGTCCCCGGATCTGGTGTCAATTTAAAGAAGTAGTCCAATTACACATTTGTGGGCTTATAACTTGGCTTCTGAATGTCCTAGAGAGATCAGGTTTGTTTTAATGTACTCCAACCAACAGCACCTACAACCACAAAAAGAAATGGAGTCATTAGCACTTATGGTTTGTAAATGGCACCCAGAATTATATTGCACGAAGCACAATTTCACATCATTCTGGGTCCATTTGTGTGAAAACAAGGTCCAATCAGGCTGAAACGTTACAAGAAGGTAGAATCTATTGAGTTGTAAGTGATCTGAACGTTTCATGATGATCGCACATTCCTATAGGGGGTCAAACCATGTCCCAAAGGTCACCGGGCCTGGTGTCACTTTAAAGAAGTAGTCCAATTACACCTTTGAGGGCTTATAACTTGGTTTCTGAATGTCCTAGAGAGATCAGGTTTGTTTTAGTATACTCCAATCAACAGCCCCTACAACCACAAAAAGGAATGGAGTCATTAGCACTTATGGTTTTTAAATGGCACCCAGAATTATGTTGCACGAAGCACAATTTCACATCATTCTGGGTTCATTTGTGTGAAAACAAGGTACAATCAGGCTGAAACGTTACAGGAAGGTAGAATCTATTGAGTTGTAAGTGATCTGAACGTTTCATGATGATAGCACTTTCCTAAGGGGGTCAAACCATGTCCCAAAGGTCACCGGATCTGGTGTCAATTTAAAGAAGTAGTCCAGTTACACATTTGTGGGCTTATAACTTGGCTTCTGAATGTCCTAGAGAGATCAGGTTTGTTTTAGTATACTCCAATCAACAGCCCCTACAACCACAAAAAGGAATGGAGTCATTAGCACTTGTGGTTTTTAAATGGCACCCAGAATTATGTGGTACGAAGCACAATTTCACATCATTCTGGGTTCATTTGTGTGAAAACAAGGTCCAATCAAGCTGAAACGTTACAGGAAGGTAGAATCTATTGAGTTGTAAGTTATCTGAACGTTTCATGATGATAGTACTTTCCTAAGGGGATCAAACCATGTCCCAAATGTCACCGGATCTGGTGTCAATTTAAATAAGTAGTCCAGTTACACATTTGTGGGCTTATAACTTGGCTTCTGACTGTCCTAGAGAGATCAGGTTTGTTTTAGTGTACTCCAATCAACAGCCCCTACAACCACAAAAAGGAATGGAGTCATTAGCACTTATGGTTTGTAAATGGCACCCAGAATTATGCTGCACGAAGCACAATTTCACAACATTCTGGGTCCATTTGTGTGAAAACAAGGTCCAATCAGGCTGAAACGTTACAGGAACATAGAATCTATTGAGTTGTAAGTGATCTGAACGTTTCATGATGATCGCACATTCCTATAGGGGGTCAAACCATGTCCCAAAGGTCACCGGGCCTGGTGTCACTTTAAAGAAGTAGGCCAGTTACACCTTTGTGAGCTAATAACTTTGCTTCTGAATATCCTAAAGAGGCCAGGTTTGTTTTAGTGTACTCCAATCAACAGCCTCTACAACCACAAAAAGGAATGGAGTCATTAGCACTTATGGTTTGTAAATGGCACCCAGAATTATGTTGCACGAAGCACAATTTCACATCATTCTGGGTGCATTTGTGTCAAAACAAGGTCCAATCAGGCTGAAACGTTACAGGAAGTTAGAATCTATTGAGTTGTAAGTGATCTGAACGTTTCATGATGATAGCACATTCCTATAGGGGGTCAAACTATGTCCCAAAGGTCACCGGATCTGGTGTCAATTTAAAGAAGTAGTCCAGTTACACATTTGTGGGCTTATAACTTGGCTTCTGAATGTCCTAGAGAGATCAGGTTTGTTTTAATGTACTCCAACCAACAGCCCCTACAACCACAAAAAGAAATGGAGTCATTAGCACTTATGGTTTGTAAATGGCACCCAGAATTATATTGCACGAAGCACAATTTCACATCATTCTGGGTCCATTTGTGTGAAAACAAGGTCCAATCAGGCTGAAACGTTACAAGAAGGTAGAATCTATTGAGTTGTAAGTGATCTGAACGTTTCATGATGATCGCACATTCCTATAGGGGGTCAAACCATGTCCCAAAGGTCACCGGGCCTGGTGTCACTTTAGAAGAAGTAGTCCAATTACACCTTTAAGGGCTTATAACTTGGTTTCTGAATGTCCTAGAGAGATCAGGTTTGTTTTAGTATACTCCAATCAACAGCCCCTACAACCACAAAAAGGAATGGAGTCATTAGCACTTATGGTTTTTAAATGGCACCCAGAATTATGTTGCACGAAGCACAATTTCACATCATTCTGGGTTCATTTGTGTGAAAACAAGGTACAATCAGGCTGAAATGTTACAGGAAGGTAGAATCTATTGAGTTGTAAGTGATCTGAATGTTTCATGATGATAGCACTTTCCTAAGGGGGTCAAACCATGTCCCAAAGGTCACCGGATCTGGTGTCAATTTAAAGAAGTAGTCCAATTACACCTTTGAGGGCTTATAACTTGGTTTCTGAATGTCCTAGAGAGATCAGGTTTGTTTTAGTATACTCCAATCAACAGCCCCTACAACCACAAAAAGGAATGGAGTCATTAGCACTTATGGTTTTTAAATGGCACCCAGAATTATGTTGCACGAAGCACAATTTCACATCATTCTGGGTTCATTTGTGTGAAAACAAGGTACAATCAGGCTGCAACGTTACATGAAGGTAGAATCTATTGAGTTGTAAGTGATCTGAACGTTTCATGATGATAGCACTTTCCTATAGGGGGTCAAACCATGTCCCAAAGGTCACCGGGCCTGGTGTCACTTTAGAAGAAGTAGTCCAATTACACCTTTGAGGGCTTATAACTTGGTTTCTGAATGTCCTAGAGAGATCAGGTTTGTTTTAGTATACTCCAATCAACAGCCCCTACAACCACAAAAAGGAATGGAGTCATTAGCACTTATGGTTTGTAAATGGCACCCAGAATTATGTTGCACGAAGCACAATTTCACATCATTCTGGGTTCATTTGTGTGAAAACAAGGTACAATCAGGCTGAAACGTTACAGGAAGCTAGAATCTATTGAGTTGTAAGTGATCTGAACGTTTCATGATGATAGCACTTTCCTAAGGGGGTCAAACCATGTCCCAAAGGTCACCGGATCTGGTGTCAATTTAAAGAAGTAGTCCAATTACACCTTTGAGGGCTTATAACTTGGTTTCTGAATGTCCTAGAGAGATCAGGTTTGTTTTAGTATACTCCAATCAACAGCCCCTACAACCACAAAAAGGAATGGAGTCATTAGCACTTATGGTTTTTAAATGGCACCCAGAATTATGTTGCACGAAGCACAATTTCACATCATTCTGGGTTCATTTGTGTGAAAACAAGGTACAATCAGGCTGCAACGTTACAGGAAGGTAGAATCTATTGAGTTGTAAGTGATCTGAACGTTTCATGATGATAGCACTTTCCTAAGTGGGTCAAACCATGTCCCAAAGGTCACCGGATCTGGTGTCAATTTAAAGACGTAGTCCAGTTACACATTTGTGGGCTTATAACTTGGCTTCTGAATGTCCTAGAGAGATCAGGTTTGTTTTAGTATACTCCAATCAACAGCCCCTACAACCACAAAAAGGAATGGAGTCATTAGCACTTATGGTTTTTAAATGGCACCCAGAATTATGTGGTACGAAGCACAATTTCACATCATTCTGGGTTCATTTGTGTGAAAACAAGGTCCAATCAAGCTGAAACGTTACAGGATGGTAGAATCTATTGAGTTGTAAGTGATCTGAACGTTTCATGATGATAGCACTTTCCTAAGGGGGTCAAACCATGTCCCAAAGGTCACCGGATCTGGTGTCAATTTAAAGAAGTAGTCCAATTACACCTTTGAGGGCTTATAACTTGGTTTCTGAATGTCCTAGAGAGATCAGGTTTGTTTTAGTATACTCCAATCAACAGCCCCTACAACCACAAAAAGGAATGGAGTCATTAGCACTTATGGTTTTTAAATGGCACCCAGAATTATGTTGCACGAAGCACAATTTCACATCATTCTGGGTTCATTTGTGTGAAAACAAGGTACAATCAGGCTGCAACGTTACAGGAAGGTAGAATCTATTGAGTTGTAAGTGATCTGAACGTTTCATGATGATAGCACTTTCCTAAGTGGGTCAAACCATGTCCCAAAGGTCACCGGATCTGGTGTCAATTTAAAGACGTAGTCCAGTTACACATTTGTGGGCTTATAACTTGGCTTCTGAATGTCCTAGAGAGATCAGGTTTGTTTTAGTATACTCCAATCAACAGCCCCTACAACCACAAAAAGGAATGGAGTCATTAGCACTTATGGTTTTTAAATGGCACCCAGAATTATGTGGTACGAAGCACAATTTCACATCATTCTGGGTTCATTTGTGTGAAAACAAGGTCCAATCAAGCTGAAACGTTACAGGATGGTAGAATCTATTGAGTTGTAAGTGATCTGAACGTTTCATGATGATAGCACTTTCCTAAGGGGGTCAAACCATGTCCCAAAGGTCACCGGATCTGGTGTCAATTTAAAGTAGTCCAGTTACACATTTGTGGGCTCATAACTTGGCTTCTGAATGTCCTAGAGAGATCAGGTTTGTTTTAGTATACTCCAATCAACAGCCCCTACAACCACAAAAATGAATGGAGTCATTAGCACTTATGGTTTTTAAATGGCACCCAGAAATATGTTGCACGAAGCATAATTTCACATCATTCTGGGTTCATTTGTGTGAAAACAAGGTCCAATCAGGCTGAAACGTTACAGGAAGGTAGAATCTATTGAGTTGTAAGTGATCTGAACGTTTCATGATGATAGCACTTTCCTAAGGGGGTCAAACCATGTCCCAAAGGTCACCGGATCTGGTGTCAATTTGAAGAAGTAGTCCAGTTACACATTTGTGGGCTTATAACTTGGCTTCTGAATGTCCTAGAGAGATCAGGTTTGTTTTGATGTACTCCAACCAACAGCCCCTACAACCACAAAAAGGAATGGAGTCATTAGCACTTATGGTTTGTAAATGGCACCCAGAATTATGTTGCACGAAGCACAATTTCACATCATTCTGGGTCCATTTGTGTCAAAACAAGGTCCAATCAGGCTGAAACATTACAGGAAGGTAGAATCTATTGAGTTGTAAGTGATCTGAACGTTTCATGATGATAGCACATTCCTATAAGGGGTCAAACTATGTCCCAAAGGTCACCGGATCTGGTGTCAATTTAAAGAAGTAGTCCAGTTACACATTTGTGGGCTTATAACTTGGCTTCTGAATGTCCTAGAGAGATCAGGTTTGTTTTAATGTAGTCCAACCAACAGCCCCTACAACCACAAAAAGAAATGGAGTCATTAGCACTTATGGTTTGTAAATGGCACCCAGAATTATATTGCACGAAGCACAATTTCACATCATTCTGGGTCCATTTGTGTGAAAACAAGGTCCAATCAGGCTGAAACGTTACAAGAAGGTAGAATCTATTGAGTTGTAAGTGATCTGAACGTTTCATGATGATCGCACATTCCTATAGGGGGTCAAACCATGTCCCAAAGGTCACCGGGCCTGGTGTCACTTTAAAGAAGTAGTCCAATTACACCTTTGAGGGCTTATAACTTGGTTTCTGAATGTCCTAGAGAATCAGGTTTGTTTTAGTATACTCCAATCAACAGCCCCTACAACCACAAAAAGGAATGGAGTCATTAGCACTTATGGTTTTTAAATGGCACCCAGAATTATGTTGCACGAAGCACAATTTCACATCATTCTGGGTTCATTTGTGTGAAAACAAGGTACAATCAGGCTGAAATGTTACAGGAAGGTAGAATCTATTGAGTTGTAAGTGATCTGAACGTTTCATGATGATAGCACTTTCCTAAGGGGGTCAAACCATGTCCCAAAGGTCACCGGATCTGGTGTCAATTTAAAGAAGTAGTCCAATTACACCTTTGAGGGCTTATAACTTGGTTTCTGAATGTCCTAGAGAGATCAGGTTTGTTTTAGTATACTCCAATCAACAGCCCCTACAACCACAAAAAGGAATGGAGTCATTAGCACTTATGGTTTTTAAATGGCACCCAGAATTATGTTGCACGAAGCACAATTTCACATCATTCTGGGTTCATTTGTGTGAAAACAAGGTACAATCAGGCTGCAACGTTACATGAAGGTAGAATCTATTGAGTTGTAAGTGATCTGAACGTTTCATGATGATAGCACTTTCCTATAGGGGGTCAAACCATGTCCCAAAGGTCACCGGGCCTGGTGTCACTTTAGAAGAAGTAGTCCAATTACACCTTTGAGGGCTTATAACTTGGTTTCTGAATGTCCTAGAGAGATCAGGTTTGTTTTAGTATACTCCAATCAACAGCCCCTACAACCACAAAAAGGAATGGAGTCATTAGCACTTATGGTTTTTAAATGGCACCCAGAATTATGTTGCACGAAGCACAATTTCACATCATTCTGGGTTCATTTGTGTGAAAACAAGGTACAATCAGGCTGAAACGTTACAGGAAGGTAGAATCTATTGAGTTGTAAGTGATCTGAACGTTTCATGATGATAGCACTTTCCTAAGGGGGTCAAACCATGTCCCAAAGGTCACCGGATCTGGTGTCAATTTAAAGAAGTAGTCCAATTACACCTTTGAGGGCTTATAACTTGGTTTCTCAATGTCCTAGAGAGATCAGGTTTGTTTTAGTATACTCCAATCAACAGCCCCTACAACCACAAAAAGGAATGGAGTCATTAGCACTTATGGTTTTTAAATGGCACCCAGAATTATGTTGCACGAAGCACAATTTCACATCATTCTGGGTTCATTTGTGTGAAAACAAGGTACAATCAGGCTGCAACGTTACAGGAAGGTAGAATCTATTGAGTTGTAAGTGATCTGAACGTTTCATGATGATAGCACTTTCCTAAGTGGGTCAAACCATGTCCCAAAGGTCACCGGATCTGGTGTCAATTTAAAGACGTAGTCCAGTTACACATTTGTGGACTTATAACTTGGCTTCTGAATGTCCTAGAGAGATCAGGTTTGTTTTAGTATACTCCAATCAACAGCCCCTACAACCACAAAAAGGAATGGAGTCATTAGCACTTATGGTTTTTAAATGGCACCCAGAATTATGTGGTACGAAGCACAATTTCACATCATTCTGGGTTCATTTGTGTGAAAACAAGGTCCAATCAAGCTGAAACGTTACAGGATGGTAGAATCTATTGAGTTGTAAGTGATCTGAACGTTTCATGATGATAGCACTTTCCTAAGGGGGTCAAACCATGTCCCAAAGGTCACCGGATCTGGTGTCAATTTAAAGAAGTAGTCCAGTTACACATTTGTGGGCTTATAACTTGGCTTCTGAATGTCCTAGAGAGATCAGGTTTGTTTTAGTATACTCCAATCAACAGCCCCTACAACCACAAAAATGAATGGAGTCATTAGCACTTATGGTTTTTAAATGGCACCCAAAAATATGTTGCACGAAGCATAATTTCACATCATTCTGGGTTCATTTGTGTGAAAACAAGGTCCAATCAGGCTGAAACGTTACAGGAAGGTAGAATCTATTGAGTTGTAAGTGATCTGAACGTTTCATGATGATAGCACTTTCCTAAGGGGGTCAAACCATGTCCCAAAGGTCACCGGATCTGGTGTCAATTAGAAGAAGTAGTCCAGTTACACATTTGTGGGCTTATAACTTGGCTTCTGAATGTCCTAGAGAGATCAGGTTTGTTTTGATGTACTCCAACCAACAGCCCCTACAACCACAAAAAGGAATGGAGTCATTAGCACTTATGGTTTGTAAATGGCACCCAGAATTATGTTGCACGAAGCACAATTTCACATCATTCTGGGTCCATTTGTGTCAAAACAAGGTCCAATCAGGCTGAAACATTACAGGAAGGTAGAATCTATTGAGTTGTAAGTGATCTGAACGTTTCATGATGATAGCACATTCCTATAGGGGGTCAAACTATGTCCCAAAGGTCACCGGATCTGGTGTCAATTTAAAGAAGTAGTCCAGTTACACATTTGTGGGCTTATAACTTGGCTTCTGAATGTCCTAGAGAGATCAGGTTTGTTTTAATGTAGTCCAACCAACAGCCCCTACAACCACAAAAAGAAATGGAGTCATTAGCACTTATGGTTTGTAAATGGCACCCAGAATTATATTGCACGAAGCACAATTTCACATCATTCTGGGTCCATTTGTGTGAAAACAAGGTCCAATCAGGCTGAAACGTTACAAGAAGGTAGAATCTATTGAGTTGTAAGTGATCTGAACGTTTCATGATGATCGCACATTCCTATAGGGGGTCAATCCATGTCCCAAAGGTCACCGGGCCTGGTGTCACTTTAAAGAAGTAGTCCAATTACACCTTTGAGGGCTTATAACTTGGTTTCTGAATGTCCTAGAGAGATCAGGTTTGTTTTAGTATACTCCAATCAACAGCCCCTACAACCACAAAAAGGAATGGAGTCATTAGCACTTATGGTTTTTAAATGGCACCCAGAATTATGTTGCACGAAGCACAATTTCACATCATTCTGGGTTCATTTGTGTGAAAACAAGGTACAATCAGGCTGAAACGTTACAGGAAGGTAGAATCTATTGAGTTGTAAGTGATCTGAACGTTTCATGATGATAGCACTTTCCTAAGGGGGTCAAACCATGTCCCAAATGTCACCGGATCGGGTGTCAATTTAAAGAAGTAGTCCAGTTACACATTTGTGGGCTTATAACTTGGCTTCTGAATGTCCTAGAGAGATCAGGTTTGTTTTAGTATACTCCAATCAACAGCCCCTACAACCACAAAAAGGAATGGAGTCATTAGCACTTGTGGTTTTTAAATGGCACCCAGAATTATGTGGTACGAAGCACAATTTCACATCATTCTGGGTTCATTTGTGTGAAAACAAGGTCCAATCAAGCTGAAACGTTACAGGAAGGTAGAATCTATTGAGTTGTAAGTTATCTGAACGTTTCATGATGATAGTACTTTCCTAAGGGGATCAAACCATGTCCCAAATGTCACCGGATCTGGTGTCAATTTAAAGAAGTAGTCCAGTTACACATTTGTGGGCTTATAACTTGGCTTCTGAATGTCCTAGAGAGATCAGGTTTGTTTTAATGTACTCCAATCAACAGCCCCTACAACCACAAAAAGGAATGGAGTCATTAGCACTTATGGTTTGTAAATGGCACCCAAGATTATGTTGCACGAAGCACAATTTCACATCATTCTGGGTCCATTTGTGTGAAAACAAGGTCCAATCAGGCTGAAACGTTACAAGAAGGTAGAATCTATTGAGTTGTAAGTGATCTGAACGTTTCATGATGAACGCACATTCCTATAGGGGGTAAAACCATGTCCCAAAGGTCAGCGGGCCTGGTGTCACTTTAAAGAAGTAGTCCAATTACACCTTTGAGGGCTTATAACTTGGTTTCTGAATGTCCTAGAGAGATCAGGTTTGTTTTAGTGTACTCCAATCAACAGCCCCTACAACCTCAAAAAGGAATGGAGTCATTAGCACTTATGGTTTTTAAATGGCACCCAGAATTATGTTGCACGAAGCACAATTTCACATCATTCTGGGTCCATTTGTGTGAAAACAAGGTCCAAATAGGCTGAAACTTTACAAGAAGGTAGAATCTATTGAGTTGTAAGTGATCTGAACGTTTCATGATGATCGCACATTCCTATTGGGGGTAAAACCATGTCCCAAAGGTCACCGGGCCTGGTGTCACTTTAAAGAAGTAGTCCAGTTACACCTTTGTAGGCTTATAACTTGGCTTCTGAATATCCTAGAGAGGTCAGGTTTGTTTTAGAGTACTCCAATCAACAGCCCCCATGACCACTAAAAGGAATGGAGTCATTAGCACTTATGGTTTTTAAATGGCACCCAGAATTATGTTGCACGAAGCACAATTTCACATCATTCTGTGTTCATTTGTGTGAAAACAAGGTCCAATCAGGCTGAAACGTTACAGGAAGGTAGAATCTATTGAGTTGTAAGTGAACTGAACGTTTCATGATGATAGCACTTTCCTAAGGGTGTCAAACCATGTCCCAAAGGTCACCGGATCTGGTGTCAATTTAAAGAAGTAGTCCAGTACCAACATTTGTGGGCTTATAACTTGGCTTCTGAATGTCCTAGAGAGGTCTGGCTTGTTTTAGTGTACTCCAATCAACATCCCCTATTACCCCAAAAAGGAATGGAGTCATTAGCACTTATGGTTTGTAAATGGCATCCAGAATTATGTCGCACAAAAGCACAATTTCACATCATTCTGGGTCCATTTCTCAGAAAAAAGCTTCAATCAGGCTGAAACGTCACAGAAAAGTAGAATCTATTGAGTTGTAAACGATTCCTGTGTTTCATGATGATAGCACATTCCTAAGGGTGTCAAATCAGGTCATAAATGTCACCGGATAGCTTGTTCCTTAAAGGCGGGATTCCAAACACACCTTTGGGGGCTTATAACTTGGCTTCTGAATGTCTCAGAGAGGTCAGGTTTGTTTTCGTGTACTCCAATCAACAGCCCCCATTACCCCAAAAAGGAATGGAGTAATTAGCACTTATGGTTTTTAAATGGCACCCAGAATTATGTTGCACGAAACACAATTTCACATCATTCTGGGTTCATTTGTGTGAAAACAAGGTCCAATCAGGCTGAAACGTTACAGGAAGGTAGAATCTATTGAGTTGTAAGTGATATGAACGTTTCATGATGATAGCACTTTCCTAAGGGGGTCAAACCATGTCCCAAAGGTCACCGGATCTGGTGTCAATTTAAAGAAGTAGTCCAATTACACCTTCGAGGGCTTATAACTTGGTTTCTGAATGTCCTAGAGAGATCAGGTTTGTTTTAGTATACTCCAATCAACAGCCCCTACAACCACAAAAAGGAATGGAGTCATTAGCACTTATGGTTTTTAAATGGCACCCAGAATTATGTTGCACGAAGCACAATTTCACATCATTCTGGGTTCATTTGTGTGAAAACAAGGTACAATCAGGCTGCAACGTTACAGGAAGGTAGAATCTATTGAGTTGTAAGTGATCTGAACGTTTCATGATGATAGCACTTTCCTAAGGGGGTCAAACCATGTCCCAAAGGTCACCGGATCTGGTGTCAATTTAAAGACATAGTCCAGTTACACATTTGTGGGCTTATAACTTGGCTTCTGGATGTCCTAGAGAGATCAGGTTTGTTTTAGTATACTCCAATCAACAGCCCCTACAACCACAAAAAGGAATGGAGTCATTAGCACTTATGGTTTTTAAATGGCACCCAGAATTATGTGGTACGAAGCACAATTTCACATCATTCTGGGTTCATTTGTGTGAAAACAAGGTCCAATCAAGCTGAAACGTTACAGGATGGTAGAATCTATTGAGTTGTAAGTGATCTGAACGTTTCATGGTGATAGTACTTTCCTAAGGGGATCAAACCATGTCCCAAATGTCACCGGATCTGGTGTCAATTTAAAGAAGTAGTCCAGTTACACATTTGTGGGCTTATAACTTGGCTTCTGAATGTACTAGAGAGATCAGGTTTGTTTTAATATACTCCAGTCAACAGCCCCTACAACCACAAAAAGGAATGGAGTCATTAGCACTTATGGTTTGTAAATGGCACCCAGAATTATGTTGCATGAAGCACAATTTCACATCATTCTGGGTCCATTTGTGTGAAAACAAGGTCCAATCAGGCTGAAACGTTACAAGAAGGTAGAATCTATTGAGTTGTAAGTGATCTGAACGTTTCAAGATGATCACAATTTCCTAAGGGGGTCAAACCATGTCCCAAAGGTCACCGGATCTGGTGTCAATTTAAAGAAGTAGTCCAGTTACACATTTGTGGGCTTATAACTTGGCTTCTGAATGTCCTAGAGAGATCAGGTTTGTTTTAATGTACTCCAACCAACAGCCCCTACAACCACAAAAAGGAATGGAGTCATTAGCACTTATGGTTTGTAAATGGCACCCAGAATTATGTTGCACGAAGCACAATTTCACATCATTCTGGGTCCATTTGTGTGAAAACAAGGTGCAATCAGGCTGAAACGTTACAAGAAGGTAGCATCTATTGAGTTGTAAGTGATCTGAATGTTTCATGATGATCGCACATTCCTATAGGGGGTCAAACCATGTCCCAAAGGTCACCGGGCCTGGTGTCACTTTAAAGAAGTAGTCCAGTTACACCTTTGTAGGCTTATAACTTGGCTTCTGAATATCCTAGAGAGGTCAGGTTTGTTTTAGAGTACTCCAACCAACAGCCCCTACAACCACAAAAAGGAATGGAGTCATTAGCACTTATGGTTTGTAAATGGCACCCAGAATTATGTTGCACGAAGCACAATTTCACATCATTCTGGGTCCATTTGTGTGAAAACAAGGTGCAATCAGGCTGAAACGTTACAAGAAGGTAGCATCTATTGAGTTGTAAGTGATCTGAATGTTTCATGATGATCGCACATTCCTATAGGGGGTCAAACCATGTCCCAAAGGTCACCGGGCCTGGTGTCACTTTAAAGAAGTAGTCCAGTTACACCTTTGTAGGCTTATAACTTGGCTTCTGAATATCCTAGAGAGGTCAGGTTTGTTTTAGAGTACTCCAATCAACAGCCCCCATGACCACTAAAAGGAATGGAGTCATTAGCACTTATGGTTTTTAAATGGCACCCAGAATTATGTTGCACGAAGCACAATTTCACATCATTCTGGGTTCATTTGTGTGAAAACAAGGTCCAATCAGGCTGAAACGTTACAAGAAGGTAGAATCTATTGAGTTGTAAGTGATCTGAACGTTTCATGATGATCGCACATTCCTATAGGGGGTAAAACCATGTCCCAAAGTTCACCAGGCCTGGTGTCACTTTAAAGAAGTAGTCCAGTTACACATTTGTGGGCTTATAACTTGGCTTCTGAATGTCCTAGAGAGTTCAGGTTTGTTTTAGTATACTCCAATCAACAGCCCCTACAACCACAAAAAGGAATGGAGTCATTAGCACTTATGGTTTGTAAATGGCATCCAGAATTATGTTGCACGAAACACAATTTCACATCATTCTGGGTCCATTTGTGTGAAAACAAGGTCCAATCAGGCTGAAACGTTACAGGAAGGTAGAATCTATTGAGTTGTAAGTGATCTGAACGTTTCATGATGATAGCACTTTCCTAAGGGGGTCAAACCATGTCCCAAAGGTCACCGGATCTGGTGTCAATTTAAAGAAGTAGTCCAGTTACACATTTGTGGGCTTATAACTTGGCTTCTGAATGTCCTAGTGAGATCAGGTTTGTTTTAGAGTACTCCAATTAACAGCCCCCATTACCACTAAAAGGAATGGAGTCATTAGCACTTATGGTTTGTAAATGGCACCCAGAATTATGCTGCACGAAGCACAATTTCACATCATTCTGGGTCCATTTGTGTGAAAACAAGGTCCAATCAGGCTGAAACGTTACAAGAAGGTAGAATCTATTGAGTTGTAAGTGATCTGAACGTTTCATGATGATCGCACATTCCTATAGAGGGTCAAACCATGTCCCAAAGGTCACCGGATCTGGTGTCAATTTAAAGAAGTAGTCCAGTTACACCTTTGTGGGCTTATAACTTGGCTTCTGAATGTCCTAGAGAGATCAGGTTTGTTTTGATGTACTCCAACCAACAGCCCCTACAACCACAAAAAGGAATGGAGTCATTAGCACTTATGGTTTGTAAATGGCACCCAGAATTATGTTGCACGAAGCACAATTTCACATCATTCTGGGTCCATTTGTGTCAAAACAAGGTCCAATCAGGCTGAAACATTACAGGAAGGTAGAATCTATTGAGTTGTAAGTGATCTGAACGTTTCATGATGATAGCACATTCCTATAGGGGGTCAAACTATGTCCCAAAGGTCACCGGATCTGGTGTCAATTTAAAGAAGTAGTCCAGTTACACATTTGTGGGCTTATAACTTGGCTTCTGAATGTCCTAGAGAGATCAGGTTTGTTTTAATGTAGTCCAACCAACAGCCCCTACAACCACAAAAAGAAATGGAGTCATTAGCACTTATGGTTTGTAAATGGCACCCAGAATTATATTGCACGAAGCACAATTTCACATCATTCTGGGTCCATTTGTGTGAAAACAAGGTCCAATCAGGCTGAAACGTTACAAGAAGGTAGAATCTATTGAGTTGTAAGTGATCTGAACGTTTCATGATGATCGCACATTCCTATAGGGGGTCAAACCATGTCCCAAAGGTCACTGGGCCTGGTGTCACTTTAAAGAAGTAGTCCAATTACACCTTTGAGGGCTTATAACTTGGTTTCTGAATGTCCTAGAGAGATCAGGTTTGTTTTAGTATACTCCAATCAACAGCCCCTACAACCACAAAAAGGAATGGAGTCATTAGCACTTATGGTTTTTAAATGGCACCCAGAATTATGTTGCACGAAGCACAATTTCACATCATTCTGGGTTCATTTGTGTGAAAACAAGGTACAATCAGGCTGAAACGTTACAGGAAGGTAGAATCTATTGAGTTGTAAGTGATCTGAACGTTTCATGATGATAGCACTTTCCTAAGGGGGTCAAACCATGTCCCAAATGTCACCGGATCGGGTGTCAATTTAAAGAAGTAGTCCAGTTACACATTTGTGGGCTTATAACTTGGCTTCTGAATGTCCTAGAGAGATCAGGTTTGTTTTAGTATACTCCAATCAACAGCCCCTACAACCACAAAAAGGAATGGAGTCATTAGCACTTGTGGTTTTTAAATGGCACCCAGAATTATGTGGTACGAAGCACAATTTCACATCATTCTGGGTGCATTCGTGTGAAAACAAGGTCCAATCAAGCTGAAACGTTACAGGAAGGTAGAATCTATTGAGTTGTAAGTTATCTGAACGTTTCATGATGATAGTACTTTCCTAAGGGGATCAAACCATGTCCCAAATGTCACCGGATCTGGTGTCAATTTAAAGAAGTAGTCCAGTTACACATTTGTGGGCTTATAACTTGGCTTCTGAATGTCCTAGAGAGATCAGGTTTGTTTTAATGTACTCCAATCAACAGCCCCTACAACCACAAAAAGGAATGGAGTCATTAGCACTTATGGTTTGTAAATGGCACCCAAGATTATGTTGCACGAAGCACAATTTCACATCATTCTGGGTCCATTTGTGTGAAAACAAGGTCCAATCAGGCTGAAACGTTACAAGAAGGTAGAATCTATTGAGTTGTAAGTGATCTGAACGTTTCATGATGAACGCACATTCCTATAGGGGGTAAAACCATGTCCCAAAGGTCAGCGGGCCTGGTGTCACTTTAAAGAAGTAGTCCAATTACACCTTTGAGGGCTTATAACTTGGTTTCTGAATGTCCTAGAGAGATCAGGTTTGTTTTAGTGTACTCCAATCAACAGCCCCTACAACCTCAAAAAGGAATGGAGTCATTAGCACTTATGGTTTTTAAATGGCACCCAGAATTATGTTGCACGAAGCACAATTTCACATCATTCTGGGTCCATTTGTGTGAAAACAAGGTCCAAATAGGCTGAAACTTTACAAGAAGGTAGAATCTATTGAGTTGTAAGTGATCTGAACGTTTCATGATGATCGCACATTCCTATTGGGGGTCAAACATTGTCCCAAAGGTTACCGGGCCTGGTGTAACTTTAAAGAAGTAGTCTTGTTACACCTTTGTGGGATTATAACTTGGCTTCTGAATATCCTAGAGAGGTCAGGTTTGTTTTAGAGTACTCCAATTAGCAGCCCCCATTACCCCAAAAAGGAATGGAGTCATTAGCACTTATGGTTTTTAAATGGCACCCAGAATTATGTTGCACGAAGCACAATTTCACATCATTCTGTGTTCATTTGTGTGAAAACAAGGTCCAATCAGGCTGAAACGTTACAGGAAGGTAGAATCTATTGAGTTGTAAGTGAACTGAACGTTTCATGATGATAGCACTTTCCTAAGGGTGTCAAACCATGTCCCAAAGGTCACCGGATCTGGTGTCAATTTAAAGAAGTAGTCCAGTACCAACATTTGTGGGCTTATAACTTGGCTTCTGAATGTCCTAGAGAGGTCTGGCTTGTTTTAGTGTACTCCAATCAACATCCCCTATTACCCCAGAAAGGAATGGAGTCATTAGCACTTATGGTTTGTAAATGGCATCCAGAATTATGTCGCACAAAAGCACAATTTCACATCATTCTGGGTCCATTTCTCAGAAAAAAGCTTCAATCAGGCTGAAACGTCACAGAAAAGTAGAATCTATTGAGTTGTAAACGATTCCTGTGTTTCATGATGATAGCACATTCCTAAGGGTGTCAAATCAGGTCATAAATGTCACCGGATAGCTTGTTCCTTAAAGGCGGGATTCCAAACACACCTTTGGGGGCTTATAACTTGGCTTCTGAATGTCTCAGAGAGGTCAGGTTTGTTTTCGTGTACTCCAATCAACAGCCCCCATTACCCCAAAAAGGAATGGAGTAATTAGCACTTATGGTTTTTAAATGGCACCCAGAATTATGTTGCACGAAACACAATTTCACATCATTCTGGGTTCATTTGTGTGAAAACAAGGTCCAATCAGGCTGAAACGTTACAGGAAGGTAGAATCTATTGAGTTGTAAGTGATATGAACGTTTCATGATGATAGCACTTTCCTAAGGGGGTCAAACCATGTCCCAAAGGTCACCGGATCTGGTGTCAATTTAAAGAAGTAGTCCAATTACACCTTTGAGGGCTTATAACTTGGTTTCTGAATGTCCTAGAGAGATCAGGTTTGTTTTAGTATACTCCAATCAACAGCCCCTACAACCAAAAAAAGGAATGGAGTCATTAGCACTTATGGTTTTTAAATGGCACCCAGAATTATGTGGTACGAAGCACAATTTCACATCATTCTGGGTTCATTTGTGTGAAAACAAGGTCCAATCAAGCTGAAACGTTACAGGATGGTAGAATCTATTGAGTTGTAAGTGATCTGAACGTTTCATGATGATAGTACTTTCCTAAGGGGATCAAACCATGTCCCAAATGTCACCGGATCTGGTGTCAATTTAAAGAAGTAGTCCAGTTACACATTTGTGGGCTTATAACTTGGCTTCTGAATGTCCTAGAGAGATCAGGTTTGTTTTAATATACTCCAGTCAACAGCCCCTACAACCACAAAAAGGAATGGAGTCATTAGCACTTATGGTTTGTAAATGGCACCCAGAATTATGTTGCATGAAGCACAATTTCACATCATTCTGGGTCCATTTGTGTGAAAACAAGGTCCAATCAGGCTGAAACGTTACAAGAAGGTAGAATCTATTGAGTTGTAAGTGATCTGAACGTTTCAAGATGATCACACTTTCCTAAGGGGGTCAAACCATGTCCCAAAGGTCACCGGATCTGGTGTCAATTTAAAGAAGTAGTCCAGTTACACATTTGTGGGCTTATAACTTGGCTTCTGAATGTCCTAGAGAGATCAGGTTTGTTTTAATGTACTCCAACCAACAGCCCCTACAACCACAAAAAGGAATGGAGTCATTAGCACTTATGGTTTGTAAATGGCACCCAGAATTATGTTGCACGAAGCACAATTTCACATCATTCTGGGTCCATTTGTGTGAAAACAAGGTGCAATCAGGCTGAAACGTTACAAGAAGGTAGAATATATTGAGTTGTAAGTGATCTGAATGTTTCATGATGATCGCACATTCCTATAGGGGGTCAAACCATGTCCCAAAGGTCACCGGGCCTGGTGTCACTTTAAAGAAGTAGTCCAGTTACACCTTTGTAGGCTTATAACTTGGCTTCTGAATATCCTAGAGAGGTCAGGTTTGTTTTAGAGTACTCCAATCAACAGCCCCCATGACCACTAAAAGGAATGGAGTCATTAGCACTTATGGTTTTTAAATGGCACCCAGAATTATGTTGCACGAAGCACAATTTCACATCATTCTGGGTTCATTTGTGTGAAAACAAGGTCCAATCAGGCTGAAACGTTACAAGAAGGTAAAATCTATTGAGTTGTAAGTGATCTGAACGTTTCATGATGATCGCACATTCCTATAGGGGGTAAAACCATGTCCCAAAGTTCACCAGGCCTGGTGTCACTTTAAAGAAGTAGTCCAGTTACACATTTGTGGGCTTATAACTTGGCTTCTGAATGTCCTAGAGAGTTCAGGTTTGTTTTAGTATACTCCAATCAACAGCCCCTACAACCACAAAAAGGAATGGAGTCATTAGCACTTATGGTTTGTAAATGGCATCCAGAATTATGTTGCACGAAACACAATTTCACATCATTCTGGGTCCATTTGTGTGAAAACAAGGTCCAATCAGGCTGAAACGTTACAGGAAGGTAGAATCTATTGAGTTGTAAGTGATCTGAACGTTTCATGATGATAGCACTTTCCTAAGGGGGTCAAACCATGTCCCAAAGGTCACCGGATCTGGTGTCAATTTAAAGAAGTAGTCCAGTTACACATTTGTGGGCTTATAACTTGGCTTCTGAATGTCCTAGTGAGATCAGGTTTGTTTTAGAGTACTCCAATTAACAGCCCCCATTACCACTAAAAGGAATGGAGTCATTAGCACTTATGGTTTGTAAATGGCATCCAGAATTATGTTGCACGAAACACAATTTCACATCATTCTGGGTCCATTTGTGTGAAAACAAGGTCCAATCAGGCTGAAACGTTACAGGAAGGTAGAATCTATTGAGTTGTAAGTGATCTGAACGTTTCATGATGATAGCACTTTCCTAAGGGGGTCAAACCATGTCCCAAAGGTCACCGGATCTGGTGTCAATTTAAAGAAGTAGTCGAGTTACACCTTTGTGGGCTTATAACTTGGCTTCTGAATGTCCTAGAGAGATCAGGTTTGTTTTGATGTACTCCAACCAACAGCCCCTACAACCACAAAAAGGAATGGAGTCATTAGCACTTATGGTTTGTAAATGGCACCCAGAATTATGTTGCACGAAGCACAATTTCACATCATTCTGGGTCCATTTGTGTCAAAACAAGGTCCAATCAGGCTGAAACATTACAGGAAGGTAGAATCTATTGAGTTGTAAGTGATCTGAACGTTTCATGATGATAGCACATTCCTATAGGGGGTCAAACTATGTCCCAAAGGTCACCGGATCTGGTGTCAATTTAAAGAAGTAGTCCAGTTACACATTTGTGGGCTTATAACTTGGCTTCTGAATGTCCTAGAGAGATCAGGTTTGTTTTAATGTAGTCCAACCAACAGCCCCTACAACCACAAAAAGAAATGGAGTCATTAGCACTTATGGTTTGTAAATGGCACCCAGAATTATATTGCACGAAGCACAATTTCACATCATTCTGGGTCCATTTGTGTGAAAACAAGGTCCAATCAGGCTGAAACGTTACAAGAAGGTAGAATCTATTGAGTTGTAAGTGATCTGAACGTTTCATGATGATCGCACATTCCTATAGGGGGTCAAACCATGTCCCAAAGGTCACCGGGCCTGGTGTCACTTTAAAGAAGTAGTCCAATTACACCTTTGAGGGCTTATAACTTGGTTTCTGAATGTCCTAGAGAGATCAGGTTTGTTTTAGTATACTCCAATCAACAGCCCCTACAACCACAAAAAGGAATGGAGTCATTAGCACTTATGGTTTTTAAATTGCACCCAGAATTATGTTGCACGAAGCACAATTTCACATCATTCTGGGTTCATTTGTGTGAAAACAAGGTACAATCAGGCTGAAACGTTACAGGAAGGTAGAATCTATTGAGTTGTAAGTGATCTGAACGTTTCATGATGATAGCACTTTCCTAAGGGGGTCAAACCATGTCCCAAATGTCACCGGATCCGGTGTCAATTTAAAGAAGTAGTCCAGTTACACATTTGTGGGCTTATAACTTGGCTTCTGAATGTCCTAGAGAGAACAGGTTTGTTTTAGTATACTCCAATCAACAGCCCCTACAACCACAAAAAGGAATGGAGTCATTAGCACTTGTGGTTTTTAAATGGCACCCAGAATTATGTGGTACGAAGCACAATTTCACATCATTCTGGGTTCATTTGTGTGAAAACAAGGTCCAATCAAGCTGAAACGTTACAGGAAGGTAGAATCTATTGAGTTGTAAGTTATCTGAACGTTTCATGATGATAGTACTTTCCTAAGGGGATCAAACCATGTCCCAAATGTCACCGGATCTGGTGTCAATTTAAAGAAGTAGTCCAGTTACACATTTGTGGGCTTATAACTTGGCTTCTGAATGTCCTAGAGAGATCAGGTTTGTTTTAATGTACTCCAATCAACAGCCCCTACAACCACAAAAAGGAATGGAGTCATTAGCACTTATGGTTTGTAAATGGCACCCAAGATTATGTTGCACGAAGCACAATTTCACATCATTCTGGGTCCATTTGTGTGAAAACAAGGTCCAATCAGGCTGAAACGTTACAAGAAGGTAGAATCTATTGAGTTGTAAGTGATCTGAACGTTTCATGATGAACGCACATTCCTATAGGGGGTAAAACCATGTCCCAAAGGTCAGCGGGCCTGGTGTCACTTTAAAGAAGTAGTCCAATTACACCTTTGAGGGCTTATAACTTGGTTTCTGAATGTCCTAGAGAGATCAGGTTTGTTTTAGTGTACTCCAATCAACAGCCCCTACAACCTCAAAAAGGAATGGAGTCATTAGCACTTATGGTTTTTAAATGGCACCCAGAATTATGTTGCACGAAGCACAATTTCACATCATTCTGGGTCCATTTGTGTGAAAACAAGGTCCAAATAGGCTGAAACTTTACAAGAAGGTAGAATCTATTGAGTTGTAAGTGATCTGAACGTTTCATGATGATCGCACATTCCTATTGGGGGTCAAACATTGTCCCAAAGGTCACCGGGCCTGGTGTAACTTTAAAGAAGTAGTCTTGTTACACCTTTGTGGGATTATAACTTGGCTTCTGAATATCCTAGAGAGGTCAGGTTTGTTTTAGAGTACTCCAATTAGCAGCCCCCATTACCCCAAAAAGGAATGGAGTCATTAGCACTTATGGTTTTTAAATGGCACCCAGAATTATGTTGCACGAAGCACAATTTCACATCATTCTGTGTTCATTTGTGTGAAAACAAGGTCCAATCAGGCTGAAACGTTACAGGAAGGTAGAATCTATTGAGTTGTAAGTGAACTGAACGTTTCATGATGATAGCACTTTCCTAAGGGTGTCAAACCATGTCCCAAAGGTCACCGGATCTGGTGTCAATTTAAAGAAGTAGTCCAGTACCAACATTTGTGGGCTTATAACTTGGCTTCTGAATGTCCTAGAGAGGTCTGGCTTGTTTTAGTGTACTCCAATCAACAGCCCCTATTACCCCAAAAAGGAATGGAGTCATTAGCACTTATGGTTTGTAAATGGCATCCAGAATTATGTCGCACAAAAGCACAATTTCACATCATTCTGGGTCCATTTCTCAGAAAAAAGCTTCAATCAGGCTGAAACGTCACAGAAAAGTAGAATCTATTGAGTTGTAAACGATTCCTGTGTTTCATGATGATAGCACATTCCTAAGGGTGTCAAATCAGGTCATAAATGTCACCGGATAGCTTGTTCCTTAAAGGCGGGATTCCAAACACACCTTTGGGGGCTTATAACTTGGCTTCTGAATGTCTCAGAGAGGTCAGGTTTGTTTTCGTGTACTCCAATCAACAGCCCCCATTACCCCAAAAAGGAATGGAGTAATTAGCACTTATGGTTTTTAAATGGCACCCAGAATTATGTTGCACGAAACACAATTTCACATCATTCTGGGTTCATTTGTGTGAAAACAAGGTCCAATCAGGCTGAAACGTTACAGGAAGGTAGAATCTATTGAGTTGTAAGTGATATGAACGTTTCATGATGATAGCACTTTCCTAAGGGGGTCAAACCATGTCCCAAAGGTCACCGGATCTGGTGTCAATTTAAAGAAGTAGTCCAATTACACCTTTGAGGGCTTATAACTTGGTTTCTGAATGTCCTAGAGAGATCAGGTTTGTTTTAGTATACTCCAATCAACAGCCCCTAAAACCACAAAAAGGAATGGAGTCATTAGCACTTATGGTTTTTAAATGGCACCCAGAATTATGTTGCACGAAGCACAATTTCACATCATTCTGGGTTCATTTGTGTGAAAACAAGGTACAATCAGGCTGCAACGTTACAGGAAGGTAGAATCTATTGAGTTGTAAGTGATCTGAACGTTTCATGATGATAGCACTTTCCTAAGGGGGTCAAACCATGTCCCAAAGGTCACCGGATCTGGTGTCAATTTAAAGACGTAGTCCAGTTACACATTTGTGGGCTTATAACTTGGCTTCTGGATGTCCTAGAGAGATCAGGTTTGTTTTAGTATACTCCAATCAACAGCCCCTACAACCACAAAAAGGAATGGAGTCATTAGCACTTATGGTTTTTAAATGGCACCCAGAATTATGTGGTACGAAGCACAATTTCACATCATTCTGGGTTAATTTGTGTGAAAACAAGGTCCAATCAAGCTGAAACGTTACAGGATGGTAGAATCTATTGAGTTGTAAGTGATCTGAACGTTTCATGATGATAGTACTTTCCTAAGGGGATCAAACCATGTCCCAAATGTCACCGGATCTGGTGTCAATTTAAAGAAGTAGTCCAGTTACACATTTGTGGGCTTATAACTTGGCTTCTGAATGTCCTAGAGAGATCAGGTTTGTTTTAATATACTCCAGTCAACAGCCCCTACAACCACAAAAAGGAATGGAGTCATTAGCACTTATGGTTTGTAAATGGCACCCAGAATTATGTTGCATGAAGCACAATTTCACATCATTCTGGGTCCATTTGTGTGAAAACAAGGTCCAATCAGGCTGAAACGTTACAAGAAGGTAGAATCTATTGAGTTGTAAGTGATCTGAACGTTTCAAGATGATCACACTTTCCTAAGGGGGTCAAACCATGGCCCAAAGGTCACCGGATCTGGTGTCAATTTAAAGAAGTAGTCCAGTTACACATTTGTGGGCTTATAACTTGGCTTCTGAATGTCCTAGAGAGATCAGGTTTGTTTTAATGTACTCCAACCAACAGCCCCTACAACCACAAAAAGGAATGGAGTCATTAGCACTCATGGTTTGTAAATGGCACCCAGAATTATGTTGCACGAAGCACAATTTCACATCATTCTGGGTCCATTTGTGTGAAAACAAGGTGCAATCAGGCTGAAACGTTACAAGAAGGTAGAATCTATTGAGTTGTAAGTGATCTGAATGTTTCATGATGATCGCACATTCCTATAGGGGGTCAAACCATGTCCCAAAGGTCACCGGGCCTGGTGTCACTTTAAAGAAGTAGTCCAGTTACACCTTTGTAGGCTTATAACTTGGCTTCTGAATATCCTAGAGAGGTCAGGTTTGTTTTAGAGTACTCCAATCAACAGCCCCCATGACCACTAAAAGGAATGGAGTCATTAGCACTTATGGTTTTTAAATGGCACCCAGAATTATGTTGCACGAAGCACAATTTCACATCATTCTGGGTTCATTTGTGTGAAAACAAGGTCCAATCAGGCTGAAACGTTACAAGAAGGTAGAATCTATTGAGTTGTAAGTGATCTGAACGTTTCATGATGATCGCACATTCCTATAGGGGGTAAAACCATGTCCCAAAGTTCACCAGGCCTGGTGTCACTTTAAAGAAGTAGTCCAGTTACACATTTGTGGGCTTTTAACTTGGCTTCTGAATGTCCTAGAGAGTTCAGGTTTGTTTTAGTATACTCCAATCAACAGCCCCTACAACCACAAAAAGGAATGGAGTCATTAGCACTTATGGTTTGTAAATGGCATCCAGAATTATGTTGCACGAAACACAATTTCACATCATTCTGGGTCCATTTGTGTGAAAACAAGGTCCAATCAGGCTGAAACGTTACAGGAAGGTAGAATCTATTGAGTTGTAAGTGATCTGAACGTTTCATGATGATAGCACTTTCCTAAGGGGGTCAAACCATGTCCCAAAGGTCACCGGATCTGGTGTCAATTTAAAGAAGTAGTCCAGTTACACATTTGTGGGCTTATAACTTGGCTTCTGAATGTCCTAGTGAGATCAGGTTTGTTTTAGAGTACTCCAATTAACAGCCCCCATTACCACCAAAAGGAATGGAGTCATTAGCACTCATGGTTTGTAAATGGCACCCAGAATTATGCTGCACGAAGCACAATTTCACATCATTCTGGGTCCATTTGTGTGAAAACAAGGTCCAATCAGGCTGAAACGTTACAAGAAGGTAGAATCTATTGAGTTGTAAGTGATCTGAACGTTTCATGATGATCGCACATTCCTATAGAGGGTCAAACCATGTCCCAAAGGTCACCGGATCTGGTGTCAATTTAAAGAAGTAGTCCAGTTACACCTTTGTGGGCTTATAACTTGGCTTCTGAATGTCCTAGAGAGATCAGGTTTGTTTTAATGTACTCCAATCAACAGCCCCTACAACCACAAAAAGGAATGGAGTCATTAGCACTTACGGTTTGTAAATGGCACCCAGAATTATGTTGCATGAAGCACAATTTCACATCATTCTGGGTCCATTTGTGGGAAAACAAGGTCCAATCAGGCTGAAACGTTACAAGAAGGTAGAATCTATTGAGTTGTAAGTGATCTGAACGTTTCAAGATGATCGCACTTTCCTAAGGGGGTCAAACCATGTCCCAAAGGTCACCGGATCTGGTGTCAATTTAAAGAAGTAGTCCAGTTACACATTTGTGGGCTTATAACTTGTCTTCTGAATGTCCTAGAGAGATCAGGTTTGTTTTAGTATACTCCAATCAACAGCCCCTACAAACACAAAAAGGAATGGAGTCATTAGCACTTATGGTTTTTAAATGGCACCCAGAATTATGTTGCACGAAGCACAATTTCACATCATTCTGGGTTCATTTGTGTGAAAACAAGGGACAATCGGGCTGAAACGTTACAGGAAGGTAGAATCTATTGAATTGTAAGTGATTTGAACGTTTCATGATGATCGCACATTCCTATAGGGGGTCAAACCATGTCCCAAAGGTCACCGGGCCTGGTGTCACTTTAAAGAAGTAGTCCAATTACACCTTTGAGGGCTTATAACTTGGTTTCTGAATGTCCTAGAGAGATCAAGTTTTTTTTAGTGTACTCCAATCAACAGCCCCTACAACCTCAAAAAGGAATGGAGTCATTAGCACTTATGGTTTTTAAATGGCACCCAGAATTATGTTGCACGAAGCACAATTTCACATCATTCTGGGTCCATTTGTGTGAAAACAAGGTCCAATCAGGCTGAAACGTTACAAGAAGGTAAAATAAACTTGACCTCTCTAGGACATTCAGAAGCCAAGTTATAAGCCCACAAATGTGTAACTGGACCACTTCTTTAAATTGACACCAGATCCGGTGACCTTTGGGACATGGTTTGACCCCCTTAGGAAAGTGCTATCATCATGAAACGTTCGGGTTACTTTGGAAAAAGTCCCAAAATGGAGGCCTCCATTTCGGGCTTCTTTTGCATGTAGTAGAAAGTAACCCAAATTGAAGGCTTCCTTAATTGAAAAATTCAGTTCTGGTTACTTTAGAAGAAGACCCAAAATGGAGACTCCATTTTGGGTTACTTTAAAAGAAACCCCAAAATGGAGGCCTCCATTTTGGGTTACTTTAGAAGAAGCACCAAAAATGAGCCTACATTTCGGGTAACTTTAGAAGAAACCCCAAAATGTAGGCCTCCATTTTGGGTTACTTTAGAAGAAGCCCCAAAATGGAGACTCCGGTTTCCCCCCCAAGAGGGACACACACACACACACACACACACACACACACACACACACAAATCCAATCCTCCAAACAGGAGTGGTTAACCAAAGCAGGAGAATATTTAAAGAGGTTTTTTGAGGAGTTCAGACATCTAGTAGGAACTGGCAGTGGAGCTGCTCCACTGAGGAGGTTCAGGCACTTGGTAAGAATGCCTTCCGGAGGAGGAGTTTCAGGTGTGCCCTGCCAACAGGAGGCCCCTGGGTCGCAGAACAAAGGACCCCCTATGATCTTCTGCATAATCACATGAGCCCAGGTGTGGAACCTATTCAGCCATAGTTACGGGTGAGCTCATTGTGAAACCTGGCCCCACCCTATCATGTGATTTCCTGAGGTCAGATGGGCCAAGATGTGAGTGGGCGTTAAGTCATCTGGGAAGGCATCTCAAAACTGGATTATAGATGGCAGACAGTTGGTGTCGTAAACCACCGCCTCTTTTCAAAGATGGTTGCTCACAGTGGATGTAAATGGCTTCTTTCACTCCTCTTTCAAACCATCTGTCCTCTCTGTCCAAACTGTGAACATTGTCATCCTGGAGTGACCTTTGTCCTTTTGATGCAGATGAACTGCTGAGTCCTGTCCCGTGGAGGTGGTTATTCTATGTTGTTCCTATGTTGTGCTACTTCATTTTCTATTAAGACAAGAAGCCCAAATTGGAGACTCCATTTCGGGCTTCTTTTGCATGTAGTTGAAAGTAACCCAAAATGAAGGCTTCATTAATTGAAGAATTACGTTTGGGCTACTTTTGCATGTATGGAAAAGTAGCCCAAAATGAATGGCTCATTTTGGGCTACTTTTGCATGTTGTAAAAGTAGCCCAAAATGATTGCTCATTTTTGGCTACTTTTGTATGTTGTAAAAGTAGCCCAAAATGAATTCCTTTTGGGCTACTTTTACAACATTCAAAAGTAGCCCAAAATGAATGCTTCATTAATTGAAGAATTCAGTTTGGGTTACTTTAGAAGAAGACCCAAATTGGAGGCCTCCATTTTGGGTTACTTTTGAAGAAGCCCCAAAATGGAGGCCTCCATTTCCTCCATTTTGGGTTACTTTAGAAGAAGACCCAAATTGGAGGCCTCCATTTTGGGTTACTTTTGAAGAAGTCCCAAAATGGAGGCCTTCATTTCCTCCATTTTGGGTTACTTTAGAAGAAGACCCAAATTGGAGGCCTCCATTTTGGGTTAATTTTGAAGAAGCCCCTAAATGGAGGCCTCCATTTCCTCCATTTTGGGTTACTTTAGAAGAAGACCCAAATTGGAGGCCTCCATTTTGGGTTACTTTTGAAGAAGCCCCAAAATGGAGGCCTCCATTTCCTCCATTTTGGGTTACTTTAGAAGAAGACCCAAATTGGAGGCCTCCAATTTGGGTTACTTTTGAAGAAGCACCAAAATGGAGGCCTATATTTCGGGCTTCTTTTGCATGTAGTTGAAAGTAACCCAAATTGAAGGCTTCCTTAATTGAAAAATTCAGTTTGGGTTACTTTAGAAGAAGACCCAAAATGGAGGCCTCCATCTTGGGTTACTTTTGAAGAAGCCCCAAAATGGAGGCCTCCATTTCCTCCATTTTTGGTTACTTTAGAAGAAGACCCAAAACGGAGGCCTCCATTTTGGGTTACTTTTGAAGAAGCACCAAAATTGAGTCTCCATTTCAGGTCTGGTGACCTTTGTGACTTCATTTGACCCTGTTAGGGTAACGTTCAGATCACTTACAACTCCATAGACTATACGTTCATGTGATGTTTCAGCCTTATTGGACCTTGTTTTCGCACAAATGGACCCAGAAATATGTGAAATTGTGCTTTGTGCAACATAATTCTGGGTGCCATTTAAAGACCATAAGTGCTTATGACTCCATTCCTTTTTGTGGTAGTAGGGGCTGTTAATTGGAGCATTTTAAAACCAACATGACCTCTCTAGGATATTCAGAAGCCAAGTTATAAGCCCACAAAGGTGTGTTACGAACCACACCTTTAAAGAAGAAGTGATCCAATGACCTTTGTGACAACATTTGACCCCCTAAGGAATGTGCTATCATCATGAAACACATGATTAATTTACAACTCAATAGATTGTACCTTCCTGTGATGTTTCAGCCTGATTGAAGCTTTTTTCACAGAGCTGGACCCATAATAATGTGAACTTGTGCTTGATGCAACATAGGTCTGGGTGCCATTTAAAAACTGTACATCCTATCCACTCCATTCATTCTGTTCTAGATACAGACCATTCATTGGAGTATTTTAAAACCAGCCTGACCTCTCTAGGATATTCAGAAGCCAAGTTATAAGCCCACAAAGGTGTAACCAGACACCTGACTATATCTGCTTGGACAAGCATCCCGTAAGGGCGCTCGAAAAGGTCCGACGGCATCGATTTCGACGTGCGTCGATGAGATGGTAGCCGGGATGCACCACCCCAAATTTCGTGCGGCTACGCCAAACCGAATTCAAACGGCGGCCCAAAAGTGTGAAAATTTAGCTCAGGCTTCATTTGCGGCCTTCTGCCACTTGAGCCCCTTTTTGGCCGCCGTTCGGCCCACGTTGGTCCGAGGCGCACGAAAATTTTTTTGGTGCATCCCAGCACTGATCCGAACCACAGATTTCGAAATCGTGCCGGTCGCATTGTGTTAAGCGTCCGTTTGGGGCCTGAGGGCGGTTTTCCCTCCATTTTGCCATGTGCTCGGCAAATTGGCATTTCTCAACCGATTTTCACCAAACAAACATCGATTTGGCATGCCGCCGTCACCCCGATCTAGCCCAGGCAGTTTGGTAGCCGTAGCTCGTTGTTCCGGTGCTGTTCTGGGTCAGAGGTCAGAGAAAATGATGGATTTGGGCTGTTTTGGGGCTGAAAAACAGGGTTCTCCTCAACCTAGAGACTTGAAACTGAGAATGTTTCTTTAAATAGCTGACAGCTACAACATATGCAGTTTTCAAGTTGCTGGCTTATTCAGAAGGGTCAAGGTTCACAGCCTCTTGGTACAAGCAGAGAAAATGATGGATTTGGGCTGTTTTGGAGCTGAAAAACAGGGTTCTGCTCAACCTAGAGAGTTGACACTTGCACATTTCCTTTAGATAGCTGACAGCTACCACATACGTCGAGCTCGTGCCGGTCGCAACGTGCTAAGCGTCCGTTTGGGGCCTGAGGGCAGTTTTCCCTCCATTTTGCCATGTGCTCGGCAAAGTGGCGTTTCTCAACCGATTTTCACCAAACAAACGTCGATTTGGCATGCCGCCGTCACCCCGAGCTAGCCCAGGCAGTTTGGTAGCCGTAGCTCTTTGTTTCGGTGCTTTTCCGAACCCCAGGTCGCCAGAGGTCACGCTCTTTTTGGCCACAGCTCCTCAAGGGAACGCCCGATCTGTCCCGTTTTTGGAGAGGTGGTCCCCGTGGTGCCAAGCAATCATAATCCGCTGTCAAAATTGAAGAAAAAAAAATGTTGTGTCTGAGTTTGGCCAAAAAATGCCCTCTTAGACCCATCGCCTCAAAGAGGACTTGTGTTTTTCTGGTAGAAAGTGGAAAGAAAAAGTTCTGCTGGCGCCAGCGATGCCATCTTCGGATATGTTGTTCGGGGGCCAAGCACGAGTCCATCCGAGGTGGTTTGGTGGCAAAATATTTTGTGGTTCCGGAGATATAGCCCCCCAAAGTGCGCGATTTTTGCAAGTTTACAATGGCGCAATTCTAGCGCCGTGAGGGCTATCAAAAAGACAAGTAGATTTTTGCGCTCGTACCGGACTTCCGAACCAGAGAGTGTAAACAATTTTTGACTGCGCCCCCTAGTGGCCGAACTTGGTCAGTGAGCGATGTAGCGTGACGCAACTAAAATATTATGATTCGGCATGTCCTTCTTTACAACATATGTGAATTTCATGTCCCTACGTGGAATTTAACTATTTTTAATGAATTAAAAGAGACCGGCAAAACCCTAGGCCCGAAACCACGATTTTTAGAACCTTTTAGGCTGCCGTTCGGCCATCGTTGATCCGAGGCGCCCGAAAACTCTTCTGGTGCATCCCAGCACTGGCCCGAAACACATACGTCGAGTTCGTGCCGGTCGCATCGTGTTAAGCGTCCGTTTGGGGCCGTACGGCACTTTTCCCGCCTTTTCTGCCATGTGCTCGGCAAAGTGGCATTTCTCAACCGATTTTCACCAAACAAATGTCGATTTGGCATGCCGCCGTCACCCAGAGCTAGCTCAGGCAGTTTGGTAGCCGTAGCTCGTTGTTCTGGTGCTGTTCTGGGTCAGAGGTCAGAAAAAAGATGGATTTCAGCGAAAAACGGGGTTCTCTTCAACCTCCAGACTTGACACTGATACTGTGTGCTCCTTGACCTCACAGGTCCATCATGTGTTAATTTCAGACAGATTGGAGCTTGTATCACAGGTTTTTCAACCAGAAATATGTGAAATTGTGCTTGGTGCGACATATTTCTGGGTGCCATTTAAAAACCATAAGTGCTGATGACTCCATTCCTTCTGCTGGTGATAGGGGCTGTTAATTGGAGTCATTTAAACCCAACCTGACCTCTCTAGGACATTCAGAAGCCAAGTTCTGAGCCTCCAAAGGTGTATCCGGACATTTGTCTTTAAGGCAGACGTGATCCGGTGACCTTTGGGACATCATCTGACCCCCTTAGGAATGTGCTATCATGATGAAATGTACAGATAACTTACAACTCAATAGATTCTACCTTCCTGTTGTGTTTCAGCCAGATTGGACCTTGTTTTCACACAAAAGGAACCAACATTATGTGAAAATGTGCTTTGTGCGACATATTTCAGGGTGCTGTTTAAAAACCGTATGTGCTAATGACTCCATTCCTTCTGCTGGTGATAGGGGCTGTTAATTGGAGTCATTTAAACCCAACCTGACCTCTCTAGGACATTCAGAAGCCAAGTTATGAGCCTCCAAAGGTGTATCCGGACATTTTTCTTTAAGGCAGAAGTGATCCGGTGACCTTTGTGACATCATCTGACCCCCTTAGGAATGTGCTGTCATCATGAAACGTGCAGATCACTTACAACTCAATAGATTCTACCTTCCTGTGGTGTTTCAGCCAGATTGGACCTTGTTTGAGGGAACTGGAACCAAAATTATGTGAAATTGTGCTTGGTGCAACATAATTCTGTGTGTGCCATTTAAAAACTGTACATCCTATCCACTCCACTCCTTCTGTTATCGATACAGACCATTAATTGGAGTATCTTAAAACAAATTTGACCTCTCTAGGACATTCATAAGCCAAGTTATGAGCCTCCAAAGGTGTATCCGGACATTTTTCTTTAGGTGACACCATGCTTGGTGACCTTTGGGCCATGGTTTTACCCCCTTAGGAAGGTGCTATCATCATGAAAAGTTCAGATCACTGAATCAATAGATTCTACCTTTCTGTGGTGTTTCAGCCTGATTGAAGCTTTTTTCAGAGAACTGGATCCATAATAATGTGAAATTGTGCTTGGTGCAACATAGGTCTGGGGTCTGGGTCCCATTTAAACCCCATAAGTGCTATTGACTTGATTCCTTTTTCTGGTAGTAGGGGCTGTTAATTGGAGTATTTTAAAACAGACCTGATCTCTCTAGGACATTCAGAAGAAAAGTTATAAGCCCACAAATGTGTGATACGAACCACGCCTTTAAAGAACAAGTGATCCGATGACCTTTGTGACACCATTTGACCATCTTAGGAATGAATGAGCTATCATCATGAAACGTTGGAATCACTTATAACTAAAAAGATTCTACTTTCCTGTGGTGTTTCAGCCTGATTGAATCTTTTTTCAGTGAACTGGACCCATAATAATGTGAAATTGTGCTTGGTGCAACATAGTTCTGGGTCCCATTTAAAACCCATAAGTGCTATTGACTTAAGTCCTTTTTCTGGTAGTAGGGGCTGTTAATTGGAGTATTTTAAAACAGACCTGACCTCTCTAGGACATTCAGAAGCCAAGTTATAAGACCAACAGCTGCTTTTTTGGTGAGCAGGACGTCTCCGTTTTGGGTGTTTTTTGAAAGTAGCCCGAAATAAAGTGCATAGTGTCTGCCACCAAATCCAAAGTTCAGGTCAGAACGGGTGGGGGATGGGTGACGGACTCCACTTGACCCTTTGGTTCAGAACGGGCTACTTGTCTTCATTTTGGGACGCACGGGGGATGGGTGGAGACCCAGATACATGTGAAACAGTGCTTTGTGTGACATAATTATGGGTGCCATTTAAAAACTGTACATCCTATCGACTCAATTCCTTCTGTTCTAGATACAGACCATTAATTGAAGTATTTTACAACAGACCTGACCTCTCTAGGACATTCAGAAGCCAAGTTATAAGCCCACAGCTGTTTTGGTGAGCAGCACGTCTCCGTTTTGGGCTAACTTTTGAAAGTAGCCCGAAATAAAGTGTATAGTGTCTGCCACCCAGTCAAAAGGTCAGGTCAGAACGGGTGGGGGATGGGCGACGGACTCCACTTGACCCTTTGGTTCAGAACGGGCTACTTTTCCTCCATTTTGGGACAGATGGGGGTGGGGGGTGGGGGGGGCTGAGGTGGGCAGGTCAGCGGACCAGGGTTCAGAACGGGCTACTTTTCCTCCATTTTGGGACACATGGGGGTGGGGTGGGGGGGGTTGGGGGGGGGGGGGGGGCTGAGGTGGGCCGGTCAGCGGACCAGGGGGAGGTCTCTGGGGCGGCGACCTCAAAACGGGTTACTTTGGGGAGGGGGAAGGTGTGGGGTGTTCTGCTCCAATGGATTCAGAAGGGGTGAGTTTGGGCGCGATACGGGTCACTTTTAAATTTCTTGTCCAAGGGCTCCCCTAGTGTCCAAGTCCCAAAGTGAAGCAAAAGTAACCCATTCTGAGTCCAGGGGTGTGCCAAAATGTAAAAAGTAACCCAAATTTAAGGAGCCCAATTCCAGTGGGGCCACTTTTGACGCAGTGTGCCAAAAAGCGCATTTTAGAATGCCCAAAATGAAGCAATCCCTCAGGGGGTCAAACCATGTCCCAAAGGTCACCGGATCTGGTGTCAATTTAAAGAAGTAGTCCAGTTACACATTTGTGGGCTTATAACTTGGCTTCTGAATGTCCTAGAGAGATCAGGTTTGTTTTAGTATACTCCAGTCAACAGCCCCTACAACCCCAAAAAGGAATGGAGTCATTAGCACTTATGGTTTTTAAATGGCACCCAGAATTATGTTGCACGAAGCACAATTTCACATCATTCTGGGTTCATTTGTGTGAAAACAAGGTCCAATCAGGCTGAAACTTTACAGAAAGGTAGAATCTATTGAGTTGTAAGTGATCTGAACGTTTCATGATGATAGCACTTTCCTAAGGGGTCAAACCATGTCCCAAAGGTCACCGGATCTGGTGTCAATTTAAAGAAGTAGTCCAGTTACACATTTGTGGGCTTATAACTTGGCTTCTGAATGTCCTAGAGAGATCAGGTTTGTTTTAGTATACTCCAGTCAACAGCCCCTACAACCACAAAAAGGAATGGAGTCATTAGCACTTATGGTTTTTAAATGGCACCCAGAATTATGTTGCACGAAGCACAATTTCACATCATTCTGGGTTCATTTGTGTGAAAACAAGGTCCAATCAGGCTGAAACGTTACAGGAAGGTAGAATCTATTGAGTTGTAAGTGATCTGAACATTTCATGATGATAGCACTTTCCTAAGGGGGTCAAACCATGTCCCAAAGGTCACCTTGATCTTGTGTCAATTTAAAGAAGTAGTCCAGTTACACATTTGTGGGCTTATAACTTGGCTTCTGAATGTCCTAGAGAGATCAGGTTTGTTTTAGTATACTCCAATCAACAGCCCCTACAACCACAAAAAGGAATGGAGTCATTAGCACTTATGGTTTGTAAATGGCACCCAGAATTATGTTGCACGAAGCACAATTTCACATCATTCTGGGTCCATTTGTGTGAAAACAAGGTCCAATCAGGCTGAAACGTTACAAGAAGGTAGAATCTATTGAGTTGTAAGTGATCTGAACATTTCAAGATGATCGCACATTCCTATAGGGGGTAAAACCATCTCCCAAAGGTCACCGGGCCTGGTGTCACTTTAAAGAAGTAGTCCAGTTACACCTTTGTGGGCTTATAACTTGGCTTCTGAATATCCTAGAGAGGTCAGGTTTGTTTTAGAGTACTCCAATTAACAGCCCCTATTACCACTAAAAGGAATGGAGTCGCTCCTCCTTGAACCGTCACCTTATCGTGGTGGAGGAGTTTGAGTGCCCTAATGATCCTAGGAGCTATGTTGTCTGGGGCACTTAGTGCCCCTGGTAGGGTCTCCCATGACAAATTGGTCTTAGGTGAAGGGTGAGACAAAGAACGGTTCGAAGGATCTTTCATGGCGGTTAAAACGAAGAGTCGGAGTACCCGGCCCGGAGGGTTACCGGGGTCCCACACTGGAGCCAGGCCTGGGGTTGGGGCCCGTGAGCGAGCTTCTGGTGGCCGGGCTTTCGCCCATGGGGCCCGGCCGGGCCCAGCCCGAACCGGATACATGGGCTCGTCCAACTGTGGACCCACCACCCGCAGGAGGAACATGAAGGGTCCGGTGCAATGCGAATCGGGTGGCAGACCAAGGCGGGAGCCTTGGCGGTCCAATCCCCGGACAAGAAAACTAGTTTTTGGGACATGGAACGTCACCTCGCTGGCAGGGAAGGAGCCGGAGCTTGTGGCAGAGGTTGAGCGGTACCGGCTAGATATAGTCGGACTCACCTCGACACATTGCATTGGCTCTGGAACCCGAGACCTGGAGAGGGGTTGGACACTCTACTTTGCTGGAGTTGCTCCGGGTGAGAGGCGGAGGGCTGGGGTTGGCTTTTTGTTAGCCCCGAGACTCTCTGCCTGTGTGTTGGGATTTACCCCGGGGGACAAGAGGTCAGCTTCCTTGCGCCTTCGGGTCGGGGAACGGGTCCTGACTGTTGTTTGTGCTTATGGGCCAAATATCAGTTCAGAGTACCCACCCTTTTTGGAGTCCCTGGGACGAGTGCTAGATAGTGCTCCATCAGGGGACTCCATTGTCCTGCTGGGGGACTTCAATGCTCACGTGGGCAATGACAGCTTGACCTGGAGGGGTGTGATTGGGAGGAACGGCCCACCTAATCTGAACTCGAGCGGTGTTTTGTTATTGGACTTCTGTGCAAGCCGCAGTTTGGCCATAACGAACACCATGTTCGAACATAAGGATGCCCACCGGTACACTTGGTACCAGGGCAGCCTAGGTCACAGGTCGATGATAGATTTTGTAGTCGTATCATCTGACCTGCGGCCGTATGTTTTGGACACCCGAGTGAAGAGAGGGGCGGAGCTGTCAACTGATCACCACCTGGTGGTGAGTTGGATCAGATGGCAAGGGAACATGCCGCGTAGACCTGGCAGACCCAAACGCATAGTGAGGGTCTGCTGGGAACGCCTGGCAGAAGAACCTGTCAAGACGGTCTTCAACTCCCACCTCCGGCAGAGCTTTGACCACGTCCCGAGAGCAGTGGGGGACATTGAGTCCGAGTGGGCCCTGTTCCACTCTGCGATTGTCGAGGCGGCTGTTGCTAGCTGTGGTCGTAAGGTGGCCGGTGCCAGTCGTGGTGGCAACCCCCGTACCCGCTGGTGGACACCAGAGGTTCGGGGAGCCGTCAGGCTGAAGAAGGAGGCCTACAGGGCGTGGCTGGTCTGTGGGTCTCCGGAGGCAGCAGACAGGTACCGGATAGCCAAGCTGGGTGCAGCAGTGGCAGTTGCCGAGGCAAAATCTCGGGCGTGGGAGGAGTTTGGTGAGGCCATGGAGAAAGACTATCGATCGGCTCCAAAGAGGTTCTGGCAAACTGTCCGGCGCCTCAGGAGAGGAAGGCAGCAACTCGCTCACACTGTTTACAGTGGGGATGGGGAGCTGCTGACGTCAACTGAGGCTATAGTCGGACGGTGGAAGGAATACTTTGAGGAGCTCCTCAATCCCACCAATGCGCATTCCGAGGAGGAACCAGAGCTGGGAGGCCTGGGGTTGGACTGTCCGATCTCGGGGGCAGAAGTTGCTGAGGTAGTCAAACAACTACACAGCGGCGGAGCCCCGGGGGCGGATGAGGTTTGTCCTGGGTATCTCAAGGCTATGGATGTTGTAGGGCTGTCATGGTTGACACGTCTCTACAACATTGCGTGGTCATCGGGGGCAGTTCCTAGGGAGTGGCAGACCGGGGTGGTGGTCCCCATCTTTAAGAAGGGTGACCTGAGGGTGTGTTCCAACTATAGGGGGATCACACTCCTCAGCCTCCCTGGAAAGGTCTACGCCAAGGTACTGGAGAGGAGGGTCCGATCGATAGTTGAATCTCAGATAGAGGAGGAGCAATGTGGTTTTCGTCCTGGCCGTGGAACTGTGGACCAGCTCTATACCCTTGCAAGGGTGATGGAGGGGGCATGGGAGTTTGCCCAACCAATCCACATGTGCTTTGTGGATTTGGAGAAGGCTTATGACCGTGTCCCCAGGAGCACCCTGTGGGGGACGCTCCAGGAGTATGGGGTGGGTGGCTTTCTGTTAAGGGCCATTCAGTCCCTTTACCAGAGGAGCGTGAGTTTGGTCCGCATAGCCGGTAGTAAGTCGGACCTGTTCCCAGTGAGGGTTGGACTCCGCCAGGGCTGCCCTTTGTCACCGGTTCTGTTCATCACTTTTATGGACAGAATTTCTAGACGCAGCCGTGGTGTGGAGTGTGTCGAGTTGGTGGCAGGAGAATCTCGTCTCTGCGTTTTGCGGATGATGTGGTCCTCCTAGCTTCATCCAGCTCTGACCTTCAGCTCTTGCTGGGTAGGTTCGCGGCCGAATGTGAAGCGGCTGGGATGAGGATCAACACCTCCAAATCTGAGACCATGGTTCTCGACCGGAAAAGGGTGGCTTGCCACCTCCGGGTCGGGGGAGAGGTCCTACCTCAAGTGGAGGAGTTTAAGTATCTCGGGGTCTTGTTCACGAGTGAGGGTAGGAGGGATCGGGAGATCGACAGGCGGATTGGTTCGGCGTCTGCAGTGATGCGGGCGCTGAGCCGATCTGTCGTGGGGAAGAGGGAGCTGAGCCAGAAAGCCAGGCTCTCGATTTACCGGTCGATCTATGTCCCAATCCTCACCTATGGTCATGAGCTTTGGCTAATGACCGAAAGAACGAGATTGCGGATACAAGCGGCCGAAATGAGTTTCCTCCGTAGGGTGGCCGGGCTCAGCCTTAGAGATAGGGTGAGGAGCTCGGACATTCGGGAGGGACTCGGAGTAGAACCGCTGCTCCTCCGAAATCGAAAGGAGCCAGTTTAGGTGGTTTGGGCATCTGGTCAGGATGCCTCCTGGACGCCTCCCCGGGGAGGTGTTTCGGGCATGTCCTGCCGGCAGAAGGCCCCCGGGTCGACCCAGGACACGTTGGAGAGGTTACATCTCCAATCTGGTCCGGGAACGCCTTGTGGTCCTGACGGACGAGCTGGTGGACAAGGCCGGGGAGAGGACGGCCTGGAGCTCCCTAATTGGGATGCTGCCCCCGCGACCCGGACCCGGATAAGCGGAGGAAGACGAAGACGAAGACGAAGACGAAGAAGGAATGGAGTCATTAGCACTTATGGTTTTTAAATGGCACCCAGAATTATGTTGCACGAAGCACAATTTCACATCATTCTGTGTTCATTTGTGTGAAAACAAGGTCCAATCAGGCTGAAACGTTACAGGAAGGTAGAATCTATTGAGTTGTAAGTGATCTGAACGTTTCATGATGATAGCCCTTTCCTAAGGGGGTCAAACCATGTCCCAAAGGTCACCGGATCTGGTGTCAATTTAAAGAAGTAGTCCAGTACCAACATTTGTGGGCTTATAACTTGGCTTCTGAATGTCCTAGAGAGGTCTGGCTTGTTTTAGTGTACTCCAATCAAGAGCCCCTACAACCACAAAAACGAATGGAGTCATTAGCACTTATGGTTTGTAAATGGCATCCAGAATTATGTTGCACGAAGCACAATTTCACATCATTCTGGGTCCATTTGTGTGAAAACAAGGTCCAATAGGGCTGAAACGTTACAAGAAGATAGAATCTATTGAGTTGTTAGTGATATGAACGTTTCATGATGATAGCACTTTCCTAAGGGGGTCAAACCATGTCCCAAAGGTCACCGGATCTGGTGTCAATTTAAAGAAGTAGTCCAATTACACCTTTGAGGGCTTAGAACTTGGTTTCTGAATGTCCTAGAGAGATCAGGTTTGTTTTAGTATACTCCAATCAACAGCCCCTACAACCACAAAAAGGAATGGAGTCATTAGCACTTATGGTTTTTAAATGGCACCCAGAATTATGTTGCACGAAGCACAATTTCACATCATTCTGGGTTCATTTGTGTGAAAACAAGGTACAATCAGGCTGCAACGTTACAGGAAGGTAGAATCTATTGAGTTGTAAGTGATCTGAACGTTTCATGATGATAGCACTTTCCTAAGGGGTCAAACCATGTCCCAAAGGTCACCGGATCTGGTGTCAATTTAAAGACGTAGTCCAATTACACATTTGTTGGCTTATAACTTGGCTTCTGAATGTCCTAGAGAGATCAGGTTTGTTTTACTATACTCCAATCAACAGCCCCTACAACCACAAAAAGGAATGGAGTCATTAGCACTTATGGTTTTTAAATGGCACCCAGAATTATGTGGTACGAAGCACAATTTCACATCATTCTGGGTTCATTTGTGTGAAAACAAGGTCCAATCAAGCTGAAACGTTACAGGAAGGTAGAATCTATTGAGTTGTAAGTGATCTGAACGTTTCATGATGATAGCACTTTCCTAAGGGGTCAAACCATGTCCCAAAGGTCACCGGATCTGGTGTCAATTTAAAGACGTAGTCCAATTACACATTTGTGGGCTTATAACTTGGCTTCTGAATGTCCTAGAGAGATCAGGTTTGTTTTACTATACTCCAATGAAACAGCCCCTACAACCACAAAAAGGAATGGAGTCATTAGCACTTATGGTTTGTAAATGGCACCCAGAATTATGTTGCATGAAGCACAATTTCACATCATTCTGGGTCCATTTGTATGAAAACAAGGTCCAATCAGGCTGAAACGTTACAGGAAGGTAGAATCTATTGAGTTGTAAGTGATCTGAACGTTTCAAGATGATCACACTTTCCTAAGGGGGTCAAACCATGTCCCAAAGGTCACCGGATCTGGTGTCAATTTAAAGAAGTAGTCCAGTTACACATTTGTGGGCTTATAACTTGGCTTCTGAATGTCCTAGAGAGATCAGGTTTGTTTTAATGTACTCCAACCAACAGCCCCTCCAACCACAAAAAGGAATGGAGTCATTAGCACTTATGGTTTGTAAATGGCACCCAGAATTATGTTGCACGAAGCACAATTTCACATCATTCTGGGTCCATTTGTGTGAAAACAAGGTGCAATCAGGCTGAAATGTTACAAGAAGGAAGAATCTATTGAGTTGTAAGTGATCTGAACGTTTCATGATGATCGCACATTCCTAAGGGGGTCAAACCATGTCCCAAAGGTCACCGGATCTGGTGTCAATTTAAAGAAGTAGTCCAGTTACACATTTGTGGGCTTATAACTTGGCTTCTGAATGTCCTAGAGAGATCAGGTTTGTTTTAGTATACTCCAATCAACAGCGCCTACAACCACAAAAATGAATGGAGTCATTAGCACTTATGGTTTTTAAATGGCACCCAGAATTATGTTGCACGAAGCATAATTTCACATCATTCTGGGTTCATTTGTGTGAAAACAAGGTCCAATCAGGCTGAAACGTTACAGGAAGGTAGAATCTATTGAGTTGTAAGTGATCTGAACGTTTCATGATGATAGCACTTTCCTAAGGGGGTCAAACCATGTCCCAAAGGTCACCGGATCTGGTGTCAATTTAAAGAAGTAGTCCAGTTACACATTTGTGGGCTTATAACTTGGCTTCTGAATGTCCTAGAGAGATCAGGTTTGTTTTGATGTACGCCAACCAGCAGCCCCTACAACCACAAAAAGGAATGGAGTCATTAGCACTTATGGTTTGTAAATGGCACCCAGAATTATGTTGCACGAAGCACAATTTCACATCATTCTGGGTCCATTTGTGTGAAAACAAGGTCCAATCAGGCTGAAACGTTACAAGAAGGTAGAATCTATTGAGTTGTAAGTGATCTGAACGTTTCATGATGATTGCACATTCCTATAGGGGGTCAAACCATGTCCCAAAGGTCACCGGGCCTGGTGTCACTTTAAAGAAGTAGTCCAGTTACACCTTTGTAGGCTTATAACTTGGCTTCTGAATATCCTAGAGAGGTCAGGTTTGTTTTAGAGTACTCCAATCAACAGCCCCCATGACCACTAAAAGGAATGGAGTCATTAGCACTTATGGTTTTTAAATGGCACCCAGAATTATGTTGCACGAAGCAGAATTTTACATCATTCAGGGTTCATTTGTGTGAAAACAAGGTCCAATCTGTGAGGTTCTGTGTGTGTGTGTGTGTGTGTGTGTGTGTGTTTGGTTCCTCACCTCTTCTCCTCAGGTGTGACAGGCAGGCTGCACCAGGTGCCATCGATCAGAGGCAATTAAGGTGGAGCACTTAAAGCTGGCCGGAGGAGGAAAGCAGATGCCAGATGATTAAGCCACACAGCTTGGTAATCAGGTCAGCTCTGTGTTTCCTTGTGCTTCCAAGTGTTTTCTCACGAGTGATGTTTTGTCTCGCAGCCGTCCCGACCTTCTGAGTTCCCAGGATCTCCCAGCGTCTTCCCTGAACTGTGGTGTCTGCTTCACCCAGTGCTCCTCCTGGCTGCGGTGCTTCAGCCTTTTCATCCATGCCCTGTTGGATTCTTCTCTTCTCCACCTGCCTGTCCACCCTCGAGCCTCCAGCAAAATCTCAACCCCAGCCTGCCACACTCCCACACTGGACCTCACCTCCCCTCCAAACACTCCTCGCTACGCAGACCAGTAAGCTCACCCCCTTCAATTCTATTATCAGAACAGTCTCCTTGCTCCTCGACTCACCTTCTGTTTCCCCTTCAGAACCACCTCGGCGAACCCGTCCAGAGTTCCTCCTCCATTCTGAGAACCCGCTGAACTTTCAATAAAACTGTTAAACTTTCTCCTGTGTCCGGGTGTGTTCGCTCCAGAGTCTCCTAGAGAATCATGACAGAATCATCTGGCCATTCAGACTCTGCGGCACACCTGCGCACTGCTCTGTCCGAACAAGGCATCCTGTTGGGCCGACACGAAACGGCTCTTCAGAATATGTCTCAGCAACAGGATACTTTACTCCAAGGAATCAATCATCTCACTAAACTCTTTCATGATCTGAGTTCTAGGCTCCCCTCACCTGATCCACAATCGTCGGCACCAGTCCCGGTCCGCCGTGATCCTTCAGCATCGTCCGGTTTCCGTGATGCGGTTTCTCCGACTCCTAATCCGTTCTCTGGCGAGTTAGGTAAGGCAAAAGGCTTTCTGTTGCAATGTTACTTAGCTTTTGACCGCAGTCCCCACTCTTTTCAGACAGATGAGAGTAAAATTTCATATGTCATCTCCCTCCTTAATGACAAAGCTCTGCTTTGGGCCCAGGCTACCCTTGGCTCCGACAGTCTTTCAGATCACTCATTTGACTATTTTCTCGAACAGTTTAAGCAGACTTTCTGCCCAAAAGTTAGCGAGGAACAAGCCACCAAGAGATTATGGAATCTAAGACAGGGTAATAGATCAGTAGCTGAGATGACAGTCGATTTCCGCATTTTGGCTGCGGAATCAGGTTGGAACAGTCCCGCGCTGAAAGGGGCGTTTCAACATGCGCTTAATGAGAATCTGAAAGACGAGTTGGCCAGCAGAGACGAGCCCGACACCTTGGATGAATTAATCAATCTCGCTATAAGGATCGACAACCGTCTTAGAGAGCGAGCAAAACTTAGGGGTCCGGGTCCCCGATTCCCTGCTCCGCGTCGGGTTGAACTAACTACACCGCCGTCTCCTCTCGGGTTTTCGGCTCCGCCCCCTGTCTCCAGCGCACAGCCAAATTTGCCTTCCCCTGAGCCCATGCAGATCGGCCGTGCTCGGCTTTCTCCGGCGGAGAGGCAGCGCCGTATGGAAGCTCGTTGTTGCCTATATTGTGGTTCCCCTGATCATTTTATTGCAGCCTGCCAGCTCCGCCCAAAAGGGTTCACTCGTCAGTAAAAGTGGGGGTACTGACGGGTGACCTCAACAAAAGAAATCTTCGCCTCACGCTTTCCGCCACCATCCAAATTAATAGTCTTCAGGTCCAAACTAGCGCCCTCATAGATTCTGGGTCAGAGCAAAATTTAATTAGTGCTGGTTTTGTTCTACAACATTGCATTCCCATCCTAGAGCTCGATCATCCGGTGCAGGTTTCTGCATTAGATGGTTGTTCTCTTACTACCATCACCCATCAGACTGAAACGGTTAACCTAGTGGTTTCTGGTAATCACTGTGAAAAAATTACATTTTTAGTTTTCCCAGTCAATGATTCACCTATAGTTTTAGGTTACCCCTGGTTGTCCCAGCAAAACCCCTCCATCAAATGGTCCCAGGCCCGTGTGGAATCTTGGAGCCCTACCTGCATTCGCGAATGCCTCCATTCTGCCGTTCCCAGTCAGGTTTCCTCCGTCCCAGAACATTCGGAGCCCACTGATCTCACTAACGTCCCCACAGAATACCATGATCTTCACAGGGTTTTTAGTAAGGAGCGTGCCCTCTCCCTTCCGTCTCATCGACCCTATGACTGTTCCATAGACCTTCTCCCAGGGTCCCCTCTTCCCTCCGGTCGTCTGTTCAGCCTCTCAAAACAAGAACGTGAGACTATGGAGGAATACATTAACGATTCATTAAAAGCAGGCATCATCCGACACTCCACTTCCCCCATGGGAGCAGGCTTTTTCTTCGTGGGGAAAAAAGATGGAACCCTGAGGCCCTGCATTGACTATCGTGCCCTGAACAACATCACCATAAAGAACAGGTACTCCCTCCCTTTAATTGCTTCTGCGTTTGAGCCTGTCCAGGAAGCTCTATTTTTCACCAAGCTTGATCTCAGGAACGCTTATCATTTGGTCCGGATCAAGGAAGGAGATGAGTGGAAAACAGCATTTAAAACACACATTGGACATTTTGAGTATCTGGTCATGCCCTTCGGCCTTTGCAACGCCCCAGCAATATTCCAAAATCTGATAAATGATGTACTCCGGGATTTTTTGAATGTCTTTGTTTTTGTCTATCTGGACGACATTCTAATCTTCTCTAAATCATTCTCAGACCACCAGGTCCACGTCCGCCGAGTCCTACAACGCCTCCTGGAAAACAACCTCTTTGTTAAAGCTGAGAAATGTGAGTTTCACACCCGTTCCATAACTTTCCTTGGTTACGTCCTCGGGGGTGGGCAGGTGAAGACAGATCCGGAAAAGATCAAGGCAGTCAAGGATTGGCCCATTCCAGAGTCAAGAAAACAACTGCAGCGATTTTTGGGGTTTGCTAATTTTTATAGGCGGTTCATTCACAATTTCAGCATTCTGGCAGCCCCATTAACTGCTCTCACCTCCACTAAGCAGATTTTCCGTTGGACCAAAGATGCAGACCAGGCTTTTCTATCCCTTAAGCAGAGATTTGTTGAGGCTCCCATTCTAGTTACCCCCGACAGCAAGGCCCAGTTCATTCTGGAGGTGGATGCCTCAAACACTGGCGTGGGGGCGGTCCTTTCTCAAAGATCATCTGCTGATCAGAAACTCCACCCCTGTGCCTTCTACTCAAGGCGTTTCACCCCCACTGAAGGCCGATACGACATAGGGGATCGAGAGCTTCTGGCCATTAAGCTTTCCTTTGAGGAGTGGAGACATTGGCTCGAGGGTACCGAGTTACCAGTTATTGTTTGGACGGACCATAAAAACTTGTCGTATCTACAATCGGCCAAGCGTCTAAATCCCAGGCAGTTTCGTTGGTCACTGTTCTTTTCTCGTTTTAATTTTGTTATCACCTACAGGTCAGGCACACGAAATGTCAAGCCAGACGCTCTTTCACGCCAGTTCTCGCCCGACGATCCCTCTGAAGCCCCAGAACCCATCTTACCGGCCACATGTTTGGTGGGCAGCCTCACCTGGGACATTGAGAGGCAGATCCACAAGGCTCAGGAGACGGAACCAGACCCGGGTGGGGGTCCCCCTAACCGACTCTATGTCCCCACAAGTGTCCGGTCCCAGGTCATCCGGTGGTCGCACTGCTCCAGGTTCTCCTGCCACCCAGGGGTGAGTCGTACCATAGCCTTAGTTCGCCGTTACTTCTGGTGGCCTGGCCTGAATAAGGATGTCATGAGCTATGTTACTGCCTGCACTACTTGCATTCGCAATAAGAACTCTCACCGTCCACCTGCTGGGCTCCTGCAGTCTCTTCCAGTTCCAGCCCGACCCTGGTCCCACATCGCGTTGGATTTTGTAACAGGTCTCCCCATCTCCAAAGGCAAGTCAGTCGTCCTCACTATAGTGGATCGTTTTTCTAAGGCATGTCACCTGGTCCCGCTGTCCAAACTACCCTCAGCTGCTGCTACCGCTCGACTTTTGTTTCTCCACGTGGTCAGACTACATGGCATCCCATCTGAGATCCTTTCAGACCGCGGACCCCAATTCACCGCCAAAGTGTGGAAGGACTTCTGTCGCTCCATTGGGGCTGAACCCTGTTTGTCTTCTGGCTTTCATCCCCAGACGAACGGCCAATGTGAGAGGCTCAACCAGGAAGTTGAGGACACCCTCCGTTGCCTCTGTGCCGATAACCCTACATCATGGAGCCTCCACCTTCCTTGGGTTGAGTACTCTCACAATACTCACGTCTCTGCCGCCTCAGGTCTATCTCCATTTGAGGCCTCACTCGGGTATCAACCACCTCTCCTTCCTGGCACCTTCCCCGATTCCATCACTCCCTCAGTCCGTTCTCACATGATGGCCTGCAAACGAGTTTGGAACCATACTCGGTCCGCCCTGCAGCGAACCTCAGCCCAAAACAAGAGGTATGCTGACCGGCGTCGCATTTCAGCCCCTGCATACTCCGTTGGTCAGGAGGTCTGGCTGTCATCCCAGCATTTCCCGCTCAAGGGCGCTCCCAGGAAATTGTCTCCCCGGTTTCTGGGCCCTTTCCCTATTGCTGCTATCATCAGTCCTTCAGCTGTCCGTCTGAGACTCCCTAGCCACCTTCGTGTTCACCCAGTTTTTCATGTTTCCCAGATCAGACCAGTATCCTCAAGCCCCCTGTTCCCTCCTGCCGGTCCCCCTCCGCCCGCCCGGGTTGTTGATGGCCATCCCGCCTTCTCTGTGTCCCGGATCCTGGACGTCCGACCTCGGGGACGTGGTCGCCAATACTTGGTCGACTGGCTGGGTTATGGTCCTGAGGAACGCTCCTGGGTTCCTCGTTCTGCTATCCTGGATCCGTCCCTCATCCGTGATTTTGAGCGGTCTGTTGCCTCGACCTCTCGGGGTCGGCCGCCAGGTGGCGTCCGTTGAGGGGGGGGTACTGTGAGGTTCTGTGTGTGTGTGTGTGTGTGTGTGTGTGTGTGTGTGTGGTTCCTCACCTCTTCTCCTCAGGTGTGACAGGCAGGCTGCACCAGGTGCCATCGATCAGAGGCAATTAAGGTGGAGCACTTAAAGCTGGCCGGAGGAGGAAAGCAGATGCCAGATGATTAAGCCACACAGCTTGGTAATCAGGTCAGCTCTGTGTTTCCTTGTGCTTCCAAGTGTTTTCTCACGAGTGATGTTTTGTCTCGCAGCCGTCCCGACCTTCTAAGTTCCCAGGATCTCCCAGCGTCTTCCCTGAACCTTGGTGTCTGCTTCACCCAGTGCTCCTCCTGGCTGCGGTGCTTCAGCCTTTTCATCCATGCCCTGTTGGATTCTTCTCTTCTCCACCTGCCTGTCCACCCTCGAGCCTCCAGCAAAATCTCAACCCCAGCCTGCCACACTCCCACACTGGACCTCACCTCCCCTCCAAACACTCCTCGCTACGCAGACCAGTAAGCTCACCCCCTTCAATTCTATTATCAGAACAGTCTCCTTGCTCCTCGACTCACCTTCTGTTTCCCCTTCAGAACCACCTCGGCGAACCCGTCCAGAGTTCCTCCTCCATTCTGAGAACCCGCTGAACTTTCAATAAAACTGTTAAACTTTCTCCTGTGTCCGGGTGTGTTCGCTCCAGAGTCTCCTAGAGAATCATGACACAATCAGGCTGAAACGTTACAAGAAGGTAGAATCTATTGAGTTGTAAGTGATCTGAACGTTTCATGATGATCGCACATTCCTATAGGGGGTAAAACCATGTCCCAAAGTTCACCAGGCCTGGTGTCACTTTAAAGAAGTAGTCCAGTTACACATTTGTGGGGTTATAACTTGGCTTCTGAATGTCCTAGTGAGATCAGGTTTGTTTTAGAGTACTCCAATTAACAGCCCCCATTACCACTAAAAGGAATGGAGTCATTAGCACTTATGGTTTTTAAATGGCATCCAGAATTATGTTGCACGAAGCACAATTTCACATCATTCTGGGTTCATTTGTGTGAAAACAAGGTCCAATCAGGCTGAAACGTTACAAGAAGGTAGAATCTATTGAGTTGTAAGTGATCTGAACGTTTCATGATGATCGCACATTCCTATAGGGGGTAAAACCATGTCCCAAAGGTCACCGGGCCTGGTGTCACTTTAAAGAAGTAGTCCAGTTACACATTTGTGGGCTTATAACTTGGCTTCTGAATGTCCTAGAGAGTTCAGGTTTGTTTTAGTATACTCCAATCAACAGCCCCTACAACCACAAAAAGGAATGGAGTCATTAGCACTTATGGTTTGTAAATGGCACCCAGAATTATGTTGCAGGAAGCACAATTTCACATCATTCTGGGTCCATTTGTGTGAAAACAAGGTCCAATCAGGCTGAAACATTACAGGAAGGTAGAATCTATTGAGTTGTAAGTGATCTGAATGTTTCATGATGATAGCACTTTCCTAAGGGGGTCAAACCATGTCCCAAAGGTCACCGGATCTGGTGTCAATTTAAAGAAGTAGTCCAGTTACACCTTTGTGGGCTTATAACTTGGCTTCTGAATGTCCTAGAGAGATCAGGTTTGTTTTAGTATACTCCAATCAACAGCCCCTACAACCACAAAAAGGAATGGAGTCATTAGCACTTATGGTTTGTAAATGGCACCCAGAATTATGTTGCACGAAGCACAATTTCAAATCATTCTGGGTTCATTTGTGTGAAAACAAGGTCCAATCAGGCTGAAACGTTACAGGAAGGTAGAATCTATTGAGTTGTAAGTGATCTGAACGTTTAATGATGATAGCACTTTCCTAAGGGGGTCAAACCACTTCCCAAAGGTCACCGGATCTGGTGTCAATTTAAAGAAGTAGTCCAGTTACACATTTGTGGGCTTATAACTTGGCTTCTGAATATCCTAAAGAGGTCAGGTTTGTTTAAGAGTACTCCAATTAACAGCCCCCATTACCCCAAAAAGGAATGGAGTCATTAGCACTTATGGTTTTTAAATGGCACCCAGAATTATGTTGCACAAAGCACAATTTCACATCATTCTGGGTTCATTTGTGTGAAAACAAGGTCCAATCAGGCTGAAACGTTACAGGAAGGTAGAATCTATTGAGTTGTAAGTGATATGAACGTTTCATGATGATAGCACTTTTCTAAGGGGGTCACACCATGTCCCAAAGGTCACCGGGCCTGGTGTCACTTTAAAGAAGTAGTCCAGTTACACCTTTGTGGGCTTATAACTTTTAGAGTACTCCAATTAACAGCCCCCATTACCCCAAAAAGGAATGGAGTCATTAGCACTTATGGTTTTTAAATGGCACCCAGAATTATGTTGCACGAAGCACAATTTCACATCATTCTGGGTCCATTTGTGTGAAAACAAGGTCCAATCAGGCTGAAACGTTACAAGAACATAGAATCTATTGAGTTGTAAGTGATCTGAACGTTTCATGATGATCGCTCATTCCTATAGGGGGTCAAACCATGTCCCAAAGGTCACCGGATCTGGTGTCACTTTAAAGAAGTAGTCCAGTTACACATTTGTGGGCGTATAACTTGGCTTCTGAATATCCTAGAGAGGTCAGGTTTGTTTTAGAGTACTCCAATTAACAGCCCCCATTACCCCAAAAAGGAATGGAGCCATTAGCACTTATGGTTTTTAAATGGCACCCAGAATTATGTTGCACGAAGCACAATTTAACATCATTCTGGGTCCATTTGTGTGAAAACAAGGTCCAATCAGGCAGAAACGTTACAAGAACGTAGAATCTATTGAGTTGTAAGTGATCTGAACGTTTCTTGATGATCGCACATTCCTATAGGGGGTCAAACCATGTCCCAAAGGTCACCGGATCTGGTGTCAATTTAAAGAAGTAGTCCAGTTACACATTTGTGGGCTAATAACTTGGCTTCTGAATGTCCTAGAGCGATCAGGTTTGTTTTAGTGTACTCCAATCAACAGCCCCTACAACCACAAAAAGGAATGGAGTCATTAGCACTTATGGTTTTTAAATGGCACCCAGAATTATGTTGCACGAAGCACAATTTCACATCATTCTGTGTTCATTTGTGTGAAAACAAGGTCCAATCAGGCTGAAACGTTACAGGAAGGTAGAATCTATTGAGTTGTAAGTGATCTGAACGTTTCATGATGATAGCACTTTCCTAAGGGGGTCAAACCATGTCCCAAAGGTCACCGGATCTGGTGTCAATTTAAAGAAGTAGTCCAGTACCAACATTTGTGGGCTTATAACTTGGCTTTTGAATGTCCTAGAGAGGTCTGGCTTGTTTTAGTGTACTCCAATCAAGAGCCCCTACAACCACAAAAACGAATGGAGTCATTAGCACTTATGGTTTGTAAATGGCATCCAGAATTATGTTGCACGAAGCACAATTTCACATCATTCTGGGTCCATTTGTGTGAAAACAAGGTCCAATAGGGCTGAAACGTTACAAGAAGGTAGAATCTATTGAGTTGTAAGTGATATGAACGTTTCATGATGATAGCACTTTCCTAAGTGGGTCAAACCATGTCCCAAAGGTCACCGGATCTGGTGTCAATTTAAAGAAGTAGTCCAATTACACCTTTGAGGGCTTATAACTTGGTTTCTGAATGTCCTAGAGAGATCAGGTTTGTTTTAGTATACTCCAATCAACAGCCCCTACAACCACAAAAAGGAATGGAGTCATTAGCACTTATGGTTTTTAAATGGCACCCAGAATTATGTTGCACGAAGCACAATTTCACATCATTCTGGGTTCATTTGTGTGAAAACAAGGTACAATCAGGCTTCAACGTTACAGGAAGGTAGAATCTATTGAGTTGTAAGTGATCTGAACGTTTCATGATGATAGCACTTTCCTAAGGGGTCAAACCATGTCCCAAAGGTCACCGGATCTGGTGTCAATTTAAAGACGTAGTCCAATTACACATTTGTGGGCTTATAACTTGGCTTCTGAATGTCCTAGAGAGATCAGGTTTGTTTTAGTATACTCCAATCAACAGCCCCTACAACCACAAAAAGGAATGGAGTCATTAGCACTTATGGTTTTTAAATGGCACCCAGAATTATGTGGTACGAAGCACAATTTCACATCATTCTGGGTTCATTTGTGTGAAAACAAGGTCCAATCAAGCTAAAACTTTACAGGATGGTAGAATCTATTGAGTTGTAAGTGATCTGAACGTTTCATGATGATAGTACTTTCCTAAGGGGATCAAACCATGTCCCAAATGTCACCGGATCTGGTGTCAATTTAAATAAGTAGTCCAGTTACACATTTGTGGGCTTATAACTTGGCTTCTGAATGTCCTAGAGAGATCAGGTTTGTTTTAATGTAGTCCAGTCAACAGCCCCTACAACCACAAAAGGAATGGAGTCATTAGCACTTATGGTTTGTAAATGGCACCCAGAATTATGTTGCATGAAGCACAATTTCACATCATTCTGGGTCCATTTGTGTGAAAACAAGGTCCAATCAGGCTGAAACGTTACAAGAAGGTAGAATCTATTGAGTTGTAAGTGATCTGAACGTTTCAAGATGATCACACTTTCCTAAGGGGGTCAAACCATGTCCCAAAGGTCACCGGATCTGGTGTCAATTTAATGAAGTAGTCCAGTTACACATTTGTGGGCTTATAACTTGGCTTCTGAATGTCCTAGAGAGATCAGGTTTGTTTTAATGTACTCCAACCAACAGCCCCTACAACCACAAAAAGGAATGGAGTCATTAGCACTTATGGTTTGTAAATGGCACCCAGAATTATGTTGCACGAAGCACAATTTCACATCATTCTGGGTCCATTTGTGTGAAAACAAGGTGCAATCAGGCTGAAACTTTACAAGAAGGTAGAATCTATTGAGTTGTAAGTGATCTGAACGTTTCATCATGATCGCACATTCCTATAGGGGGTCAAACCATGTCCCAAAGGTCACCGGGCCTGGTGTCACTTTAAAGAAGTAGTCCAATTACACCTTTGAGGGCTTATAACTTGGTTTCTGAATGTCCTAGACAGATCAGGTTTGTTTTAGTGTACTCCAATCAACAGCCCCTACAACCTCAAAAAGGAATGGAGTCATTAGCACTTATGGTTTGTAAATGGCACCCAGAATTATGTTGCACGAAGCACAATTTCACATCATTCTGGGTCCATTTGTGTGAAAACAAGGTGCAATCAGGCTGAAACTTTACAAGAAGGTAGAATCTATTGAGTTGTAAGTGATCTGAACGTTTCATCATGATCGCACATTCCTATAGGGGGTCAAACCATGTCCCAAAGGTCACCGGGCCTGGTGTCACTTTAAAGAAGTAGTCCAATTACACCTTTGAGGGCTTATAACTTGGTTTCTGAATGTCCTAGACAGATCAGGTTTGTTTTAGTGTACTCCAATCAACAGCCCCTACAACCTCAAAAAGGAATGGAGTCATTAGCACTTATGGTTTTTAAATGGCACCCAGAATTATGTTGCACGAAGCACAATTTCACATCATTCTGGGTCCATTTGTGTGAAAACAAGGTCCAGTCAGGCTGAAACGTTACAAGAAGGTAGAATCTATTGAGTTGTAAGTGATCTGAACGTTTCATGATGATCGCACATTCCTATTGGGGGTCAAACCATGTCCCAAAGGTCACCGGGCCTGGTGTCACTTTAAAGAAGTAGTCCAGTTACACCTTTGTGGGCTTATAACTTGGCTTCTGAATATCCTAGAGAGGTCATGTTTGTTTTAGAGTACTCCAATTAGCAGCCCCCATTACCACTAAAAGGAATGGAGTCATTAGCACTTATGGTTTGTAAATGGCACTCAGAATTATGTTGCACGAAGCACAATTTCACATCATTCTGGGTTCATTTGTGTGAAAACAAGGTCCAATCAGGCTGAAACGTTATAGGAAGGTAGAATCTATTGAGTTGTAAGTGATCTGAACGTTTCATGATGATAGCACTTTCCTAAGGGGGTCAAACCATGTCCCAAAGGTCACCGGATCTGGTGTCAATTTAAAGAAGTAGTCCAGTTACACATTTGTGGGCTTATAACTTGGCTTCTGAATGTCCTAGAGAGATCAGGTTTGTTTTAGTATACTCCAATCAACAGCCCCTACAACCACAAAAATGAATGGAGTCATTAGCACTTATGGTTTTTAAATGGCACCCAGAATTATGTTGCACGAAGCATAATTTCACATCATTCTGGGTTCATTTGTGTGAAAACAAGGTCCAATCAGGCTGAAACGTTACAGGAAGGTAGAATCTATTGAGTTGTAAGTGATCTGAACGTTTCATGATGATAGCACTTTCCTAAGGGGGTCAAACCATGTCCCAAAGGTCACCGGATCTGGTGTCAATTTAAAGAAGTAGTCCAGTTACACATTTGTGGGCTTATAACTTGGCTTCTGAATGTCCTAGAGAGATCAGGTTTGTTTTGATGTACTCCAATCAACAGCCCCTACAACCACAAAAAGGAATGGAGTCATTAGCACTTATGGTTTGTAAATGGCACCCAGAAATATGTTGCACGAAGCACAATTTCACATCATTCTGGGTCCATTTGTGTGAAAACAAGGTCCAATCAGGCTGAAACGTTACAAGAAGGTAGAATCTATTGAGTTGTAAGTGATCTGAACATTTCATGATGATCGCACATTCCTATAGGGGGTCAAACCATGTCCCAAAGGTCACCGGGCCTGGTGTCACTTTAAAGAAGTAGTCCAGTTACACCTTTGTAGGCTTATAACTTGGCTTCTGAATATCCTAGAGAGGTCAGGTTTGTTTTAGAGTACTCCAATCAACAGCCCCCATGACCACTAAAAGGAATGGAGTCATTAGCACTTATGGTTTTTAAATGGCACCCAGAATTATGTTGCACGAAGCACAATTTCACATCATTCAGGGTTCATTTGTGTGAAAACAAGGTCCAATCAGGCTGAAACGTTACAAGAAGGTAGAATCTATTGAGTTGTAAGTGATCTGAACGTTTCATGATGATCGCACATTCCTATAGGGGGTAAAACCATGTCCCAAAGTTCACCGGATCTGGTGTCAATTTAAAGAAGTAGTCCAGTACCAACATTTGTGGGCTTATAACTTGGCTTCTGAATGTCCTAGAGAGGTCTGGCTTGTTTTAGTGTACTCCAATCAAGAGCCCCTACAACCACAAAAACGAATGGAGTCATTAGCACTTATGGTTTGTAAATGGCATCCAGAATTATGTTGCACGAAGCACAATTTCACATCATTCTGGGTCCATTTGTGTGAAAACAAGGTACAATCAGGCTTCAACGTTACAGGAAGGTAGAATCTATTGAGTTGTAAGTGATCTGAACGTTTCATGATGATAGCACTTTCCTAAGGGGTCAAACCATGTCCCAAAGGTCACCGGATCTGGTGTCAATTTAAAGAAGTAGTCCAATTACACATTTGTGGGCTTATAACTTGGCTTCTGAATGTCCTAGAGAGATCAGGTTTGTTTTAGTATACTCCAATCAACAGCCCCTACAACCACAAAAAGGAATGGAGTCATTAGCACTTATGGTTTTTAAATGGCACCCAGAATTATGTGGTACGAAGCACAATTTCACATCATTCTGGGTTCATTTGTGTGAAAACAAGGTCCAATCAAGCTAAAACTTTACAGGATGGTAGAATCTATTGAGTTGTAAGTGATCTGAACGTTTCATGATGATAGTACTTTCCTAAGGGGATCAAACCATGTCCCAAATGTCACCGGATCTGGTGTCAATTTAAATAAGTAGTCCAGTTACACATTTGTGGGCTTATAACTTGGCTTCTGAATGTCCTAGAGAGATCAGGTTTGTTTTAATGTAGTCCAGTCAACAGCCCCTACAACCACAAAAGGAATGGAGTCATTAGCACTTATGGTTTGTAAATGGCACCCAGAATTATGTTGCATGAAGCACAATTTCACATCATTCTGGGTCCATTTGTGTGAAAACAAGGTCCAATCAGGCTGAAACGTTACAAGAAGGTAGAATCTATTGAGTTGTAAGTGATCTGAACGTTTCAAGATGATCACACTTTCCTAAGGGGGTCAAACCATGTCCCAAAGGTCACCGGATCTGGTGTCAATTTAATGAAGTAGTCCAGTTACACATTTGTGGGCTTATAACTTGGCTTCTGAATGTCCTAGAGAGATCAGGTTTGTTTTAATGTACTCCAACCAACAGCCCCTACAACCACAAAAAGGAATGGAGTCATTAGCACTTATGGTTTGTAAATGGCACCCAGAATTATGTTGCACGAAGCACAATTTCACATCATTCTGGGTCCATTTGTGTGAAAACAAGGTGCAATCAGGCTGAAACTTTACAAGAAGGTAGAATCTATTGAGTTGTAAGTGATCTGAACGTTTCATCATGATCGCACATTCCTATAGGGGGTCAAACCATGTCCCAAAGGTCACCGGGCCTGGTGTCACTTTAAAGAAGTAGTCCAATTACACCTTTGAGGGCTTATAACTTGGTTTCTGAATGTCCTAGACAGATCAGGTTTGTTTTAGTGTACTCCAATCAACAGCCCCTACAACCTCAAAAAGGAATGGAGTCATTAGCACTTATGGTTTGTAAATGGCACCCAGAATTATGTTGCACGAAGCACAATTTCACATCATTCTGGGTCCATTTGTGTGAAAACAAGGTGCAATCAGGCTGAAACTTTACAAGAAGGTAGAATCTATTGAGTTGTAAGTGATCTGAACGTTTCATCATGATCGCACATTCCTATAGGGGGTCAAACCATGTCCCAAAGGTCACCGGGCCTGGTGTCACTTTAAAGAAGTAGTCCAATTACACCTTTGAGGGCTTATAACTTGGTTTCTGAATGTCCTAGACAGATCAGGTTTGTTTTAGTGTACTCCAATCAACAGCCCCTACAACCTCAAAAAGGAATGGAGTCATTAGCACTTATGGTTTTTAAATGGCACCCAGAATTATGTTGCACGAAGCACAATTTCACATCATTCTGGGTCCATTTGTGTGAAAACAAGGTCCAATCAGGCTGAAACGTTACAAGAAGGTAGAATCTATTGAGTTGTAAGTGATCTGAACGTTTCATGATGATCGCACATTCCTATTGGGGGTCAAACCATGTCCCAAAGGTCACCGGGCCTGGTGTCACTTTAAAGAAGTAGTCCAGTTACACCTTTGTGGGCTTATAACTTGGCTTCTGAATATCCTAGAGAGGTCATGTTTGTTTTAGAGTACTCCAATTAGCAGCCCCCATTACCACTAAAAGGAATGGAGTCATTAGCACTTATGGTTTGTAAATGGCACTCAGAATTATGTTGCACGAAGCACAATTTCACATCATTCTGGGTTCATTTGTGTGAAAACAAGGTCCAATCAGGCTGAAACGTTATAGGAAGGTAGAATCTATTGAGTTGTAAGTGATCTGAACGTTTCATGATGATAGCACTTTCCTAAGGGGGTCAAACCATGTCCCAAAGGTCACCGGATCTGGTGTCAATTTAAAGAAGTAGTCCAGTTACACATTTGTGGGCTTATAACTTGGCTTCTGAATGTCCTAGAGAGATCAGGTTTGTTTTAGTATACTCCAATCAACAGCCCCTACAACCACAAAAATGAATGGAGTCATTAGCACTTATGGTTTTTAAATGGCACCCAGAATTATGTTGCACGAAGCATAATTTCACATCATTCTGGGTTCATTTGTGTGAAAACAAGGTCCAATCAGGCTGAAACGTTACAGGAAGGTAGAATCTATTGAGTTGTAAGTGATCTGAACGTTTCATGATGATAGCACTTTCCTAAGGGGGTCAAACCATGTCCCAAAGGTCACCGGATCTGGTGTCAATTTAAAGAAGTAGTCCAGTTACACATTTGTGGGCTTATAACTTGGCTTCTGAATGTCCTAGAGAGATCAGGTTTGTTTTGATGTACTCCAATCAACAGCCCCTACAACCACAAAAAGGAATGGAGTCATTAGCACTTATGGTTTGTAAATGGCACCCAGAAATATGTTGCACGAAGCACAATTTCACATCATTCTGGGTCCATTTGTGTGAAAACAAGGTCCAATCAGGCTGAAACGTTACAAGAAGGTAGAATCTATTGAGTTGTAAGTGATCTGAACATTTCATGATGATCGCACATTCCTATAGGGGGTCAAACCATGTCCCAAAGGTCACCGGGCCTGGTGTCACTTTAAAGAAGTAGTCCAGTTACACCTTTGTAGGCTTATAACTTGGCTTCTGAATATCCTAGAGAGGTCAGGTTTGTTTTAGAGTACTCCAATCAACAGCCCCCATGACCACTAAAAGGAATGGAGTCATTAGCACTTATGGTTTTTAAATGGCACCCAGAATTATGTTGCACGAAGCACAATTTCACATCATTCAGGGTTCATTTGTGTGAAAACAAGGTCCAATCAGGCTGAAACGTTACAAGAAGGTAGAATCTATTGAGTTGTAAGTGATCTGAACGTTTCATGATGATCGCACATTCCTATAGGGGGTAAAACCATGTCCCAAAGTTCACCGGATCTGGTGTCAATTTAAAGAAGTAGTCCAGTTACACATTTGTGGGCTTATAACTTGGCTTCTGAATGTCCTAGAGAGATCAGGTTTGTTTTGATGTACTCCAATCAACAGCCCCTACAACCACAAAAAGGAATGGAGTCATTAGCACTTATGGTTTGTAAATGGCACCCAGAAATATGTTGCACGAAGCACAATTTCACATCATTCTGGGTCCATTTGTGTGAAAACAAGGTCCAATCAGGCTGAAACGTTACAAGAAGGTAGAATCTATTGAGTTGTAAGTGATCTGAACATTTCATGATGATCGCACATTCCTATAGGGGGTCAAACCATGTCCCAAAGGTCACCGGGCCTGGTGTCACTTTAAAGAAGTAGTCCAGTTACACCTTTGTAGGCTTATAACTTGGCTTCTGAATATCCTAGAGAGGTCAGGTTTGTTTTAGAGTACTCCAATCAACAGCCCCCATGACCACTAAAAGGAATGGAGTCATTAGCACTTATGGTTTTTAAATGGCACCCAGAATTATGTTGCACGAAGCACAATTTCACATCATTCAGGGTTCATTTGTGTGAAAACAAGGTCCAATCAGGCTGAAACGTTACAAGAAGGTAGAATCTATTGAGTTGTAAGTGATCTGAACGTTTCATGATGATCGCACATTCCTATAGGGGGTAAAACCATGTCCCAAAGTTCACCGGATCTGGTGTCAATTTAAAGAAGTAGTCCAGTACCAACATTTGTGGGCTTATAACTTGGCTTCTGAATGTCCTAGAGAGGTCTGGCTTGTTTTAGTGTACTCCAATCAAGAGCCCCTACAACCACAAAAACGAATGGAGTCATTAGCACTTATGGTTTGTAAATGGCATCCAGAATTATGTTGCACGAAGCACAATTTCACATCATTCTGGGTCCATTTGTGTGAAAACAAGGTACAATCAGGCTTCAACGTTACAGGAAGGTAGAATCTATTGAGTTGTAAGTGATCTGAACGTTTCATGATGATAGCACTTTCCTAAGGGGTCAAACCATGTCCCAAAGGTCACCGGATCTGGTGTCAATTTAAAGAAGTAGTCCAATTACACATTTGTGGGCTTATAACTTGGCTTCTGAATGTCCTAGAGAGATCAGGTTTGTTTTAGTATACTCCAATCAACAGCCCCTACAACCACAAAAAGGAATGGAGTCATTAGCACTTATGGTTTTTAAATGGCACCCAGAATTATGTGGTACGAAGCACAATTTCACATCATTCTGGGTTCATTTGTGTGAAAACAAGGTCCAATCAAGCTAAAACTTTACAGGATGGTAGAATCTATTGAGTTGTAAGTGATCTGAACGTTTCATGATGATAGTACTTTCCTAAGGGGATCAAACCATGTCCCAAATGTCACCGGATCTGGTGTCAATTTAAATAAGTAGTCCAGTTACACATTTGTGGGCTTATAACTTGGCTTCTGAATGTCCTAGAGAGATCAGGTTTGTTTTAATGTAGTCCAGTCAACAGCCCCTACAACCACAAAAGGAATGGAGTCATTAGCACTTATGGTTTGTAAATGGCACCCAGAATTATGTTGCATGAAGCACAATTTCACATCATTCTGGGTCCATTTGTGTGAAAACAAGGTCCAATCAGGCTGAAACGTTACAAGAAGGTAGAATCTATTGAGTTGTAAGTGATCTGAACGTTTCAAGATGATCACACTTTCCTAAGGGGGTCAAACCATGTCCCAAAGGTCACCGGATCTGGTGTCAATTTAATGAAGTAGTCCAGTTACACATTTGTGGGCTTATAACTTGGCTTCTGAATGTCCTAGAGAGATCAGGTTTGTTTTAATGTACTCCAACCAACAGCCCCTACAACCACAAAAAGGAATGGAGTCATTAGCACTTATGGTTTGTAAATGGCACCCAGAATTATGTTGCACGAAGCACAATTTCACATCATTCTGGGTCCATTTGTGTGAAAACAAGGTGCAATCAGGCTGAAACTTTACAAGAAGGTAGAATCTATTGAGTTGTAAGTGATCTGAACGTTTCATCATGATCGCACATTCCTATAGGGGGTCAAACCATGTCCCAAAGGTCACCGGGCCTGGTGTCACTTTAAAGAAGTAGTCCAATTACACCTTTGAGGGCTTATAACTTGGTTTCTGAATGTCCTAGACAGATCAGGTTTGTTTTAGTGTACTCCAATCAACAGCCCCTACAACCTCAAAAAGGAATGGAGTCATTAGCACTTATGGTTTGTAAATGGCACCCAGAATTATGTTGCACGAAGCACAATTTCACATCATTCTGGGTCCATTTGTGTGAAAACAAGGTGCAATCAGGCTGAAACTTTACAAGAAGGTAGAATCTATTGAGTTGTAAGTGATCTGAACGTTTCATCATGATCGCACATTCCTATAGGGGGTCAAACCATGTCCCAAAGGTCACCGGGCCTGGTGTCACTTTAAAGAAGTAGTCCAATTACACCTTTGAGGGCTTATAACTTGGTTTCTGAATGTCCTAGACAGATCAGGTTTGTTTTAGTGTACTCCAATCAACAGCCCCTACAACCTCAAAAAGGAATGGAGTCATTAGCACTTATGGTTTTTAAATGGCACCCAGAATTATGTTGCACGAAGCACAATTTCACATCATTCTGGGTCCATTTGTGTGAAAACAAGGTCCAATCAGGCTGAAACGTTACAAGAAGGTAGAATCTATTGAGTTGTAAGTGATCTGAACGTTTCATGATGATCGCACATTCCTATTGGGGGTCAAACCATGTCCCAAAGGTCACCGGGCCTGGTGTCACTTTAAAGAAGTAGTCCAGTTACACCTTTGTGGGCTTATAACTTGGCTTCTGAATATCCTAGAGAGGTCATGTTTGTTTTAGAGTACTCCAATTAGCAGCCCCCATTACCACTAAAAGGAATGGAGTCATTAGCACTTATGGTTTGTAAATGGCACTCAGAATTATGTTGCACGAAGCACAATTTCACATCATTCTGGGTTCATTTGTGTGAAAACAAGGTCCAATCAGGCTGAAACGTTATAGGAAGGTAGAATCTATTGAGTTGTAAGTGATCTGAACGTTTCATGATGATAGCACTTTCCTAAGGGGGTCAAACCATGTCCCAAAGGTCACCGGATCTGGTGTCAATTTAAAGAAGTAGTCCAGTTACACATTTGTGGGCTTATAACTTGGCTTCTGAATGTCCTAGAGAGATCAGGTTTGTTTTAGTATACTCCAATCAACAGCCCCTACAACCACAAAAATGAATGGAGTCATTAGCACTTATGGTTTTTAAATGGCACCCAGAATTATGTTGCACGAAGCATAATTTCACATCATTCTGGGTTCATTTGTGTGAAAACAAGGTCCAATCAGGCTGAAACGTTACAGGAAGGTAGAATCTATTGAGTTGTAAGTGATCTGAACGTTTCATGATGATAGCACTTTCCTAAGGGGGTCAAACCATGTCCCAAAGGTCACCGGATCTGGTGTCAATTTAAAGAAGTAGTCCAGTTACACATTTGTGGGCTTATAACTTGGCTTCTGAATGTCCTAGAGAGATCAGGTTTGTTTTGATGTACTCCAATCAACAGCCCCTACAACCACAAAAAGGAATGGAGTCATTAGCACTTATGGTTTGTAAATGGCACCCAGAAATATGTTGCACGAAGCACAATTTCACATCATTCTGGGTCCATTTGTGTGAAAACAAGGTCCAATCAGGCTGAAACGTTACAAGAAGGTAGAATCTATTGAGTTGTAAGTGATCTGAACATTTCATGATGATCGCACATTCCTATAGGGGGTCAAACCATGTCCCAAAGGTCACCGGGCCTGGTGTCACTTTAAAGAAGTAGTCCAGTTACACCTTTGTAGGCTTATAACTTGGCTTCTGAATATCCTAGAGAGGTCAGGTTTGTTTTAGAGTACTCCAATCAACAGCCCCCATGACCACTAAAAGGAATGGAGTCATTAGCACTTATGGTTTTTAAATGGCACCCAGAATTATGTTGCACGAAGCACAATTTCACATCATTCAGGGTTCATTTGTGTGAAAACAAGGTCCAATCAGGCTGAAACGTTACAAGAAGGTAGAATCTATTGAGTTGTAAGTGATCTGAACGTTTCATGATGATCGCACATTCCTATAGGGGGTAAAACCATGTCCCAAAGTTCACCGGATCTGGTGTCAATTTAAAGAAGTAGTCCAGTACCAACATTTGTGGGCTTATAACTTGGCTTCTGAATGTCCTAGAGAGGTCTGGCTTGTTTTAGTGTACTCCAATCAAGAGCCCCTACAACCACAAAAACGAATGGAGTCATTAGCACTTATGGTTTGTAAATGGCATCCAGAATTATGTTGCACGAAGCACAATTTCACATCATTCTGGGTCCATTTGTGTTAAAACAAGGTCCAATAGGGCTGAAACGTTACAAGAAGGTAGAATCTATTGAGTTGTAAGTGATCTGAACGTTTCATGATGATAGCACTTTCCTAAGGGGGTCAAACCATGTCCCAAAGGTCACCGGATCTGGTGTCAATTTAAAGAAGTAGTCCAGTTACACATTTGTGGGCTTATAACTTGGCTTCTGAATGTTCTAGTGAGATCAGGTTTGTTTTAGAGTACTCCAATTAACAGCCCCTATTACCACTAAAAGGCATGGAGTCATTAGCATTTATGGTTTTTAAATGGCACCCAGAATTATGTTGCACGAAGCACAATTTCACATCATTCAGGGTTCATTTGTATGAAAACAAGGTCCAATCAGGCTGAAACGTTACAAGAAGGTAGAATCTATTGAGTTGTAAGTGATCTGAACGTTTCATGATGATCGCACATTCCTATAGGGGGTAAAACCATGTCCCAAAGGTCACCGTGCCTGGTGTCACTTTAAAGAAGTAGTCCAGTTACACATTTGTGGGCTTATAACTTGGCTTCTGAATGTCCTAGAGAGATCAGGTTTGTTTTAGTGTACTCCAATCAACAGGCCCTACAACCACAAAAAGGAATGGAGTCATTAGCCTTATGGTTTGTAAATGGCACCCAGAATTATGTTGCACGAAGCACAATTTCACATCATTCTGGGTCCATTTGTGTGAAAACAAGGTCCAATCAGGCTGAAACGTTACAAGAAGGTAGAATCTATTGAGTTGTAAGTGATCTGAACGTTTCATGATGATCGCATATTCCTATAGAGGGTCAAACCATGTCCCAAAGGTCACCGGATCTGGTGTCAATTTAAAGAAGTAGTCCAGTTACACCTTTGTGGGCTTATAACTTGGCTTCTGAATGTCCTAGAGAGATCAGGTTTGTTTTAATGTACTCCAATCAACAGCCCCTACAACCACAAAAAGGAATGGAGTCATTAGCACTTACGGTTTGTAAATGGCACCCAGAATTATGTTGCATGAAGCACAATTTCACATCATTCTGGGTCCATTTGTGTGAAAACAAGGTCCAATCAGGCTGAAACGTTACAAGAAGGTAGAATCTATTGAGTTGTAAGTGATCTGAACGTTTCAAGATGATCGCACTTTCCTAAGGGGGTCAAACCATGTCCCAAAGGTCACCGGATCTGGTGTCAATTTAAAGAAGTAGTCCAGTTACACATTTGTGGGCTTATAATTTGGCTTCTGAATGTCCTAGAGAGATCAGGTTTGTTTTAATGTACTCCAACCAACAGCCCCTACAACCACAAAAAGGAATGGAGTCATTAGCACTTATGGTTTGTAAATGGCACCCAGAATTATGTTGCACGAAGCACAATTTCACATCATTCTGGGTCCATTTGTGTGAAAACAAGGTGCAATCAGGCTGAAACGTTACAAGAAGGTAGAATCTATTGAGTTGTAAGTGATCTGAACGTTTCATGATGATCGCACATTCCTATAGGGGGTCAAACCATGTCCCAAAGGTCACCGGGCCTGGTGTCACTTTAAAGAAGTAGTCCAATTACACCTTTGAGGGCTTATAACTTGGTTTCTGAATGTCCTAGACAGATCAGGTTTGTTTTAGTGTACTCCAATCAACAGCCCCTACAACCTCAAAAAGGAATGGAGTCATTAGCACTTATGGTTTTTAAATGGCACCCAGAATTATGTTGCACGAAGCACAATTTCACATCATTCTGGGTCCATTTGTGTGAAAACAAGGTCCAATCAGGCTGAAACGTTACAAGAAGGTAGAATCTATTGAATTGTAAGTGATCTGAACGTTTCATGATGATCGCACATTCCTATTGGGGGTCAAACCATGTCCCAAAGGTCACCGGGCCTGGTGTCACTTTAAAGAAGTAGTCCAGTTACACCTTTGTGGGCTTATAACTTGGCTTCTGAATATCCTAGAGAGGTCATGTTTGTTTTAGAGTACTCCAATTAGCAGCCCCCATTACCACTAAAAGGAATGGAGTCATTAGCACTTATGGTTTGTAAATGGCACTCAGAATTATGTTGCACGAAGCACAATTTCACATCATTCTGGGTTCATTTGTGTGAAAACAAGGTCCAATCAGGCTGAAACGTTATAGGAAGGTAGAATCTATTGAGTTGTAAGTGATCTGAACGTTTCATGATGATAGCACTTTCCTAAGGGGGTCAAACCATGTCCCAAAGGTCACCGGATCTGGTGTCAATTTAAAGAAGTAGTCCAGTTACACATTTGTGGGCTTATAACTTGGCTTCTGAATGTCCTAGAGAGATCAGGTTTGTTTTAGTATACTCCAATCAACAGCCCCTACAACCACAAAAATGAATGGAGTCATTAGCACTTATGGTTTTTAAATGGCACCCAGAATTATGTTGCACGAAGCATAATTTCACATCATTCTGGGTTCATTTGTGTGAAAACAAGGTCCAATCAGGCTGAAACGTTACAGGAAGGTAGAATCTATTGAGTTGTAAGTAATCTGAACGTTTTATGATGATAGCACTTTCCTAAGGGGGTCAAACCATGTCCCAAAGGTCACCGGATCTGGTGTCAATTTAAAGAAGTAGTCCAGTTACACATTTGTGGGCTTATAACTTGGCTTCTGAATGTCCTAGAGAGATCAGGTTTGTTTTGATGTACTCCAACCAACAGCCCCTACAACCACAAAAAGGAATGGAGTCATTAGCACTTATGGTTTGTAAATGGCACCCAGAAATATGTTGCACGAAGCACAATTTCACATCATTCTGGGTCCATTTGTGTGAAAACAAGGTCCAATCAGGCTGAAACGTTACAAGAAGGTAGAATCTATTGAGTTGTAAGTGATCTGAACATTTCATGATGATCGCACATTCCTATAGGGGTTCAAACCATGTCCCAAAGGTCACCGGGCCTGGTGTCACTTTAAAGAAGTAGTCCAGTTACACCTTTGTAGGCTTATAACTTGGCTTCTGAATATCCTAGAGAGGTCAGGTTTGTTTTAGAGTACTCCAATCAACAGCCCCCATGACCACTAAAAGGAATGGAGTCATTAGCACTTATGGTTTTTAAATGGCACCCAGAATTATGTTGCACGAAGCACAATTTCACATCATTCAGGGTTCATTTGTGTGAAAACAAGGTCCAATCAGGCTGAAACGTTACAAGAAGGTAGAATCTATTGAGTTGTAAGTGATCTGAACGTTTCATGATGATCGCACATTCCTATAGGGGGTAAAACCATGTCCCAAAGTTCACCGGATCTGGTGTCAATTTAAAGAAGTAGTCCAGTACCAACATTTGTGGGCTTATAACTTGGCTTCTGAATGTCCTAGAGAGGTCTGGCTTGTTTTAGTGTACTCCAATCAAGAGCCCCTACAACCACAAAAACGAATGGAGTCATTAGCACTTATGGTTTGTAAATGGCATCCAGAATTATGTTGCACGAAGCACAATTTCACATCATTCTGGGTCCATTTGTGTTAAAACAAGGTCCAATAGGGCTGAAACGTTACAAGAAGGTAGAATCTATTGAGTTGTAAGTGATCTGAACGTTTCATGATGATAGCACTTTCCTAAGGGGGTCAAACCATGTCCCAAAGGTCACCGGATCTGGTGTCAATTTAAAGAAGTAGTCCAGTTACACATTTGTGGGCTTATAACTTGGCTTCTGAATGTTCTAGTGAGATCAGGTTTGTTTTAGAGTACTCCAATTAACAGCCCCTATTACCACTAAAAGGAATGGAGTCATTAGCATTTATGGTTTTTAAATGGCACCCAGAATTATGTTGCACGAAGCACAATTTCACATCATTCAGGGTTCATTTGTATGAAAACAAGGTCCAATCAGGCTGAAACGTTACAAGAAGGTAGAATCTATTGAGTTGTAAGTGATCTGAACGTTTCATGATGATCGCACATTCCTATAGGGGGTAAAACCATGTCCCAAAGGTCACCGTGCCTGGTGTCACTTTAAAGAAGTAGTCCAGTTACACATTTGTGGGCTTATAACTTGGCTTCTGAATGTCCTAGAGAGATCAGGTTTGTTTTAGTGTACTCCAATCAACAGGCCCTACAACCACAAAAAGGAATGGAGTCATTAGCCTTATGGTTTGTAAATGGCACCCAGAATTATGTTGCACGAAGCACAATTTCACATCATTCTGGGTCCATTTGTGTGAAAACAAGGTCCAATCAGGCTGAAACGTTACAAGAAGGTAGAATCTATTGAGTTGTAAGTGATCTGAACGTTTCATGATGATCGCACATTCCTATAGAGGGTCAAACCATGTCCCAAAGGTCACCGGATCTGGTGTCAATTTAAAGAAGTAGTCCAGTTACACCTTTGTGGGCTTATAACTTGGCTTCTGAATGTCCTAGAGAGATCAGGTTTGTTTTAATGTACTCCAACCAACAGCCCCTACAACCACAAAAAGGAATGGAGTCATTAGCACTTACGGTTTGTAAATGGCACCCAGAATTATGTTGCATGAAGCACAATTTCACATCATTCTGGGTCCATTTGTGTGAAAACAAGGTCCAATCAGGCTGAAACGTTACAAGAAGGTAGAATCTATTGAGTTGTAAGTGATCTGAACGTTTCAAGATGATCGCACTTTCCTAAGGGGGTCAAACCATGTCCCAAAGGTCACCGGATCTGGTGTCAATTTAAAGAAGTAGTCCAGTTACACATTTGTGGGCTTATAATTTGGCTTCTGAATGTCCTAGAGAGATCAGGTTTGTTTTAGTATACTCCAATCAACAGCCCCTACAAACACAAAAAGGAATGGAGTCATTAGCACTTATGGTTTTTAAATGGCACCCAGAATTATGTTGCACGAAGCACAATTTCACATCATTCTGGGTCCATTTGTGTGAAAACAAGGTCCAATCAGGCTGAAATCTTACAAGAAGGTAAAATAAACTTGACCTCTCTAGGACATTCAGAGGCCAAGTTATAAGCCCACAAATGTGTAACTGGACCACTTCTTTAAATTGACACCAGATCCGGTGACCTTTGGGACATGGTTTGACCCCCTTAGGAAAGTGCTATCATCATGAAACGTTCGGGTTACTTTAGAAGAAGACCCAAAATGGAGGCCTCCATCTTGGATTACTTTACAAGAAGCCCCAAAATGGAGTCTCCATTTTGGGTTACTTTGGAAAAAGTCCCAAAATGGAGGCCTCCATTTCGGGCTTCTTTTGCATGTAGTTGAAAGTAACCCAAATTGAAGGCTTCCTTAATTGAAAAATTCAGTTCTGGTTACTTTAGAATAAGCACCAAAAATGAGCCTACATTTCGGGTAACTTTAGAAGAAACCCCAAAATGTAGGCCTCCATTTTTGGTTACTTTAGAAGAAGCCCCAAAATGGAGACTCCGGTTTCCCCCCCAAGAGGGACACACACACACACACACACACACACACACACACACACACACACACACACACAAACAAATCCAATCCTCCAAACAGGAGTGGTTAACCCAAGCAAGAGAATATTTAAAGAGGTTTTTTGAGGAGTTCAGACATCTAGTAGGAACTGGCAGTGGAGCTGCTCCACTGAGGAGGTTCAGGCACTTGGTAAGAATGCCTTCCGGAGGAGGAGTTTCAGGTGTGCCCTGCCAACAGGAGGCCCCTGGGTCGCAGAACAAAGGACCCCCTATGATCTTCTGCATAATCACATGAGCCCAGGTGTGGAACCTATTCAGCCATAGTTACGGGTGAGCTCATTGTGAAAGCTGGCCCCACCCTATCATGTGATTTCCTGAGGTCAGATGGGCCAAGATGTGAGTGGGCGTTAAGTCATCTGGGAAGGCATCTCAAAACTGGATTATAGATGGCAGAGAGTTGGTGTCGTAAACCACCGCCTCTTTTCAAAGATGGTTGCTCACAGTGGATGTAAATGGCTTCTTTCACTCCTCTTTCAAACCATCTGTCCTCTCTGTCCAAACTGTGAACATTGTCATCCTGGAGTGACCTTTGTCCTTTTGATGCAGATGAACTGCTGAGTCCTGTCCCGTGGAGGTGGCTATTCTATGTTGTTCCTATGTTGTGCTACTTCATTTTCTATTAAGACAAGAAGCCCAAATTGGAGACTCCATTTCGGGCTTCTTTTGCATGTAGTTGAAAGTAACCCAAATTGAAGGCTTCATTAATTGAAGAATTACGTTTGGGCTACTTTTGCATGTATGGAAAAGTAGCCCAAAATGAATGCTCATTTTTGGCTACTTTTGTATGTTGTAAAAGTAGCCCAAAATGAATTCCTTTTGGGCTACTTTTACAACATTCAAAAGTAGCCCAAAATGAATGCTTCATTAATTGAAGAATTCAGTTTGGGTTACTTTAGAAGAAGACCCAAATTGGAGGCCTCCATTTCGGGTTACTTTTGAAGAAGCCCCAAAATGGAGGCCTCCATTTCCTCCATTTTGGGTTACTTTAGAAGAAGACCCAAATTGGAGGCCTCCATTTTGGGTTACTTTTGAAGAAGCCCCAAAATGGAGGCCTCCATTTCCTCCATTTTTGGGTTACTTTAGAAGAAGACCCAAATTGGAGGCCTCCATTTTGGGTTACTTTTGAAGAAGCCCCAAAATGGAGGCCTCCATTTCCTCCATTTTTGGGTTACTTTAGAAGAAGACCCAAATTGGAGGCCTCCATTTTGGGTTAATTTTGAAGAAGCCCCTAAATGGAGGCCTCCATTTCCTCCATTTTGGGTTACTTTAGAAGAAGACCCAAATTGGAGGCCTCCATTTTGGGTTACTTTTGAAGAAGCCCCAAAATGGAGGCCTCCATTTCCTCCATTTTGGGTTACTTTAGAAGAAGACCCAAATTGGAGGCCTCCAATTTGGGTTACTTTTGAAGAAGTCCCAAAATTGAGGCCTCCATTTCCTCCATTTTGGGTTACTTTAGAAGAAGACCCAAATTGGAGGGCTCCATTTTGGGTTACTTTTGAAGAAGCACCAAAATGGAGGCCTACATTTCGGGCTTCTTTTGCATGTAGTTGAAAGTAACCCAAATTGAAGGCTTCCTTAATTGAAAAATTCAGTTTGGGTTACTTTAGAAGAAGACCCAAAATGGAGGCCTCCATCTTGGGTTACTTTTGAAGAAGCCCCAAAATGGAGGCCTCCATTTCCTCCATTTTGGGTTACTTTAGAAGAAGACCCAAAACGGAGGCCTCCATTTTGGGTTACTTTTGAAGAAGCACCAAAATTGAGTCTCCATTTCAGGTCTGGTGACCTTTGTGACTTCATTTGACCCTGTTAGGGTAACGTTCAGATCACTTACAACTCCATAGACTATACGTTCATGTGATGTTTCAGCCTTATTGGACCTTGTTTTCGCACAAATGGACCCAGAAATATGTGAAATTGTGCTTTGTGCAACATAATTCTGGGTGCCATTTAAAGACCATAAGTGCTTATGACTCCATTCCTTTTTATGGTAGTAGGGGCTGTTAATTGGAGCATTTTAAAACCAACATGACCTCTCTAGGATATTCAGAAGCCAAGTTATAAGCCCACAAAGGTGTGTTACGAACCACACCTTTAAAGAAGAAGTGATCCAATGACCTTTGTGACAACATTTGACCCCCTAAGGAATGTGCTATCATCATGAAACACATGATTCATTTACAACTCAATAGATTGTACCTTCCTGTGATGTTTCAGCCTGATTGAAGCTTTTTTCAGAGAGCTGGACCCATAATAATGTGAACTTGTGCTTGGTGCAACATAGGTCTGGGTGCCATTTAAAAACTGTACATCCTATCCACTCCATTCATTCTGTTCTAGATACAGACCATTCATTGGAGTATTTTAAAACCAGCCTGACCTCTCTAGGATATTCAGAAGCCAAGTTATAAGCCCACAAAGGTGTAACCAGACACCTGACTATATCTGCTTGGACAAGCGTCCCGTAAGGGCGCTCGAAAAGGTCCGACGGCATCGATTTCGACGTGCGTCGATGAGATGGTAGCCGGGATGCACCACCCCAAATTTCGTGCGGCTACGCCAAACCGAATTCAAACGGCGGCCCAAAAGTGTGAAAATTTAGCTCAGGCTTCATTTGCGGCCTTCTGCCACTTGAGCCCCTTTTTGGCCGCCGTTCGGCCCACGTTGGTCCGAGGCGCACGAAAATTTTTTTGGTGCATCCCAGCACTGGTCCGAACCACAGATTTTGAAATCGTGCCGGTCGCATTGTGTTAAGCGTCCGTTTGGGGCCTGAGGGCGGTTTTCCCTCCATTTTGCCATGTGCTCGGCAAATTGGCATTTCTCAACCGATTTTCACCAAACAAACATCGATTTGGCATGCCGCCGTCACCCCGATCTAGCCCAGGCAGTTTGGTAGCCGTAGCTCGTTGTTCCGGTGCTGTTCTGGGTCAGAGGTCAGAGAAAATGATGGATTTGGGCTGTTTTGGGGCTGAAAAACAGGGTTCTCCTCAACCTAGAGACTTGAAACTGAGAATGTTTCTTTAAATAGCTGACAGCTACAACATATGCAGTTTTCAAGTTGCTGGCTTATTCAGAAGGGTCAAGGTTCACAGCCTCTTGGTACAAGCAGAGAAAATGATGGATTTGGGCTGTTTTGGAGCTGAAAAACAGGGTTCTGCTCAACCTAGAGAGTTGACACTTGCACATTTCCTTTAGATAGCTGACAGCTACCACATACGTCGAGCTCGTGCCGGTCGCAACGTGCTAAGCGTCCGTTTGGGGCCTGAGGGCAGTTTTCCCTCCATTTTGCCATGTGCTCGGCAAAGTGGCGTTTCTCAACCGATTTTCACCAAACAAACGTCGATTTGGCATGCCGCCGTCACCCCGAGCTAGCCCAGGCAGTTTGGTAGCCGTAGCTCTTTGTTTCGGTGCTTTTCCGAACCCCAGGTCTCCAGAGGTCACGCTCTTTTTGGCCACAGCTCCTCCGCCGTGAGGGCTATCAAAAAGACAAGTAGATTTTTGCGCTCGTACCGGACTTCCGAACCAGAGAGTGTAAACAATTTTTGACTGCGCCCCCTAGTGGCCGAACTTGGTCAGTGAGCGACGTAGCGTGACGCAACTAAAATATTATGATTCGGCATGTCCTTCTTTACAACATATGTGAATTTCATGTCCCTACGTGGAATTTAACTATTTTTAATGAATTAAAAGAGACCGGCAAAACCCTAGGCCCGAAACCACGATTTTTAGACCCTTTTAGGCTGCCGTTCGGCCATCGTTGATCCGAGGCGCCCGAAAACTCTTCTGGTGCATTCCAGCACTCGCCCGAAACACATACGTCGAGTTCGTGCCGGTCGCATCGTGTTACGCGTCCGTTTGGGGCCGTACGGCACTTTTCCCGCCTTTTCTGCCATGTGCTCGGCAAAGTGGCATTTCTCAACCGATTTTCACCAAACAAACGTCGATTTGGCATGCCACCGTCACCCAGAGCTAGCTCAGGCAGTTTGGTAGCCGTAGCTCGTTGTTCTGGTGCTGTTCTGGGTCAGAGGTCAGAAAAAAGATGGATTTCAGCTAAAAACGGGGTTCTCTTCAACCTCCAGACTTGACACTGATACTGTGTGCTCCTTGACCTCACAGGTCCATCATGTGTTAATTTCAGACAGATTGGAGCTTGTATCACAGGTTTTTCAACCAGAAATATGTGAAATTGTGCTTGGTGCGACATATTTCTGGGTGCCATTTAAAAACCATAAGTGCTGACGACTCCATTCCTTCTGCTGGTGATAGGGGCTGTTAATTGGAGTCATTTAAACCCAACCTGACCTCTCTAGGACATTCAGAAGCCAAGTTCTGAGCCTCCAAAGGTGTATCCGGACATTTGTCTTTAAGGCAGAAGTGATCCGGTGACCTTTGGGACATCATCTGACCCCCTTAGGAATGTGCTATCATGATGAAATGTACAGATAACTTACAACTCAATAGATTCTACCTTCCTGTTGTGTTTCAGCCAGATTGGACCTTGTTTTCACACAAAAGGAACCAACATTATGTGAAAATGTGCTTTGTGCGACATATTTCAGGGTGCTGTTTAAAAACCATAAGTGCTAATGACTCCATTCCTTCTGCTGGTGATAGGGGCTGTTAATTGGAGTCATTTAAACCCAACCTGACCTCTCTAGGACATTCAGAAGCCAAGTTATGAGCCTCCAAAGGTGTATCCGGACATTTTTCTTTAAGGCAGAAGTGATCCGGTGACCTTTGTGACATCATCTGACCCCCTTAGGAATGTGCTGTCATCATGAAACGTGCAGATCACTTACAACTCAATAGATTCTACCTTCCTGTGGTGTTTCAGCCAGATTGGACCTTGTTTGAGGGAACTGGAACCAAAATTATGTGAAATTGTGCTTGGTGCAACATAATTCTGTGTGTGCCATTTAAAAACTGTACATCCTATCCACTCCACTCCTTCTGTTATCAATACAGACCATTAATTGGAGTATCTTAAAACAAATTTGACCTCTCTAGGACATTCATAAGCCAAGTTATGAGCCTCCAAAGGTGTATCCGGACATTTTTCTTTAGGTGACACCATGCTCGGTGACCTTTGGGCCATGGTTTTACCCCCTTAGGAAGGTGCTATCATCATGAAAAGTTCAGATCACTTATAACTCAATAGATTCTACCTTTCTGTGGTGTTTCAGCCTGATTGAAGCTTTTTTCAGAGAACTGGATCCATAATAATTAGGCCAGAGCAGTGAAGCTGCGAAGGCCTATTGTATCTGCTCCGTTTATTAGGCCCGAGCAGTGAAGCTGCGAAGGCCTATTCTATCTGCTCCGTTTCTTCTTTCTTTCTTTCTTTTTTCTTTTTCTTCCGCGTCTTTGGGTGGCCTTTAGGGGGTCTTAGCATATCCAAAAACTCACCAAATTCTGGCCCAATATAGAAAGTGCGTGAAATTTACGTATTTCAGTGGCAACGTGAAAGTTGGTAAAAAAATGTTTCAACAGCGCCCCCTGGAAAATTAAAAATACCCCTCCGCTTTGACCTTTTTTCATAGTAGAGTGATGAAATTTGGTACACTTGTAGAACTCAACAATACGCACAGAAAAGCCTCTTGCACCCATGGTCAATATCAAACAGGAAGTCGGCCATTTTGGACTAAAGTGGCCATTTTGACCCCGTTTTGGTCATTTCTAGGGTCTACATTTGGTTGAACAGTTTGGTCATTTTTCGCACGATTGACTCAAAAATAGTGTGCGATCGAACAGAAGCGATGGACGAATCAAATGAGCAAATAAAATAGACTTTTCGTAAATACTGAAGGGGCGGGGCCAGGCCTCAAAGTTCGAGCACTCGCCAAAAAAATTCAAATTGCTTTAATTTCATAAATAAAATAATTACAGTTAAAGTAATTATCTATGGACAATTGTCATCGCCCCCCAAAGACAAATGAATGGTCCATTGATGATGTCACATAAGCCCCGCCCCCTCAGGCCTTAAAAGGTCAAGTTTTACTGGGAAATTTTCCAAAATTTGCCCTTTCAAATAATCACCCCAAATTTTTAGCAGGTAACTGAAGACAAGTTGGGGTTGCTTGGCGTCACTTCATGGGAGTTTTCTGCAGAAGGCGGGGCTGTGGCGGCACGGCGAAGTCAGGCGTACCGATGTGGCCTTACGTTTGCCTCCCATTTCGTCATTTCTAGAGATATCGCCACAAAACCTCTTGAGAGTGATCCTAGTTCGGCCCCCCACAAAATGGGATGTGAACATCCGGTGGGCGTGGCCTATTTTCTGAAATAGCGCCCCCTAGGACCATTAAAACTTTCAGCCCCAAGTCATGCTTTGACTGAGGATTACAAAATTTGGTATACTAATGTGGTGTCTCAGGACCTACAAAAAAGTCTCTTGGAGCCAAGTGCAAAGTCGCACAGGAAGTCGGCCATTTTGGTCCAAGTACTCGATTTAGTGGTTTTCGCACACGTTGTTTGGAGAGTGATGCTCCATCGCCCTTTTCACCAATCGCCTTCAATCTTCTGCTATATACTCTTAAGACATAAAGGAAAAAATTCAACCGTCGTATTTTAAATAAGTATAAAGGTGTGGGCGTGGCTAAGCCTCAAACTTTGACCTGTCACCACGCCACTCTTTTTTTCACAGCTCCCTATTGGACTCCTTTTACCCAATCACCAGCAATCTCTGGCAAATAGCAGCTGACAAGTTGAGGTCACTTAGTCTCCAGTACTGGCAGGTTTTGAAAAAAGGCGGGGCTTTGGGAGCATGGCGAAATTCACCATCACGCCATGGCAATACGTTTGTCTCTCATTTCTTCAATTATCGTGCCATCGCCACAAAATGTCTGGTGAGTGATCCTAGTTTGACCCCCAATAGAACTGGACAGCTTTAGTTTGTGGGCGTGGCCTATTTTCTGAAATAGCGCCCCCTAGGGCCATTAAAACTGCCAGCCCCAAGCCATGCTTTGACTGAGGAGTACGAAATTTGGTACACTAATGTGGAGTCTCAGGCCCTAAAAAAAAGTCTCTTGGAGCCAAGAGCAAAGTCGCACAGGAAGTTGGCCATTTTGGTCCAAGTACTCGATTTAGTGGTTTTCGCACACGTTGTTTGGATAAGGATTCTCCATCACCCTTTTCAACAATCACCTTCAAACATCTGCTATACACTCTTAAGACATAGATGAAAAAATTCAACCGTCGGATTTTAAATAAGTATAAAGGTGTGGGCGTGGCTAAGCCTCAAACTTTGACCTGTCGCCACGCCACTCTTTTTTTCACAGCTCCCTATTGGACTCCTTTTAACCAATCACCAGCAATCACTAGCAAATAGCAGCAGACAAGGTGAGGTCACTTGGTCTATAGTACTGGCAGGTTTCGAATAAAGGCGGGGCTTTGGGAGCATGGCGAAATTCGCCATCACGCCATGGAAATACGTTTGTCTCTCATTTCTTCAATCATTGTGACATTACCACACAATTTCTGATGAGTGATCCTACTCTGACCCCTAATAGAATTGGACAGCTGAAGTTTGTGGGCGTGGCCTATTTTCCGAAACAGTGCCCCCTAGGACCATTAAAACAGTCAGCCCCAAGCCATGCTTTGACTGAGGATCACAAAATTTGGCACACTAATGTAGTGTCTCAGGACCTACAAAAAAAGTCTCTTGGAGCCAAGCGCAATGTCGCACAGGAGGTCGGCCATTTTGGTCCAAGTGCTCGATTTAGTGGTTGTCGCACACGTTATTAGGAGAATGATGTCTCGTCGTCCTTTCCACCGATCACCTTCAAACTCCTGCTATATACTCTTAAGACATAGAGGAAAAAATTCAACCGTCAGATTTTAAATAAGTATAAAGGTGTGGGCGTGGCTAAGCCTCAAACCTTGACCAGTCGCCATTATGTTACTTGACTTAATAACTCCCATGTGCATGATCAGATCAATTTCAAACTTTGTCTGTGTGATCACTGACCACATCTGAAGACAGTGACAATGTGGACAGCTGGCATCACCTAAGCCCCGCCCCCTGACTACAGGAAGTTTACTGTTTTATGGTGAAATGCCCATATTTGTCCCCTCTAATTTAGTCAACATGACACTACGGTCATGCACTTTCTTCATGATGTTGTAATGACCATTCAGATCTGATAGATTTTCAGAAAGGCAGGGGCTTTGATGCCATGGTGAATTCTGGCGTGACGCTGTGACCTTACGTTTGACTGTAACTTCCACAAACAGCCTCCGATTTGCCCGAGACTGAACATCACATCACCAGTGTGGTAAAGATAGAGTATCTCCTACTGGTGAGACGTGTAATGCTGGGCTCAGAGGGGATGCTGAGTCAGGGTGAGGTGTGGACGAGGAGGCCGTTCACGGTTTCTGGTGTCGGGGTGGTTGACGTTTCTGTTCTGCCAGACGTGCCCTGGTTCCCCCGTCTGCCGGCCAGGACGGAGCGGCGCGGAGCTGGGTTTGGAGAGCGTCGGGGATGGAGCGGAGGGGGTGCGGCTGGAGGGCGAGCAGCTTCACTGCGAGGGCCGAACGACGCTGCTTGCAGCTTTAATTAGGCCCGAGCAGCGAAGCGCTGCGAAGGCCTATTGTATCTGCTCCGTTTATTATTAGGCCCGAGCAGCGAAAGCGCTGCGAAGGCCTCTTGTTTTTGCTCTGTTTATTATTAGGCCCGAGCAGCGAAAGCGCTGCGAAGGCCTCTTGTTTTTGCTCTGTTTATTATTATTTTTCTTTATTTATTATTCCGGTGCCGTTTTGAATGGCTTTTTGGGGACCTTAACATACCCCAAAACTCACAATATTTTGCACACTTGTCAAGCCTGGTGAAAAATTTGATATTTTAAAGGTCCCAAAAAAATCGCAAAGAAAATGGCTGAACAGCGCCCCCTACAAAATGAAAAAAAAAAACCCTCTCCATAAAGCTTAGTTTACCGTACAGTTTTGAAATTTGGTACATTTATAGTACTCAACAGTCCGCACAGAAAAGTCTCTTGCAAGCATGGTCAATATCAAACAGGAAGTCGGCCATTTTGGGTTGAAATGGCGATTTTTTGCCGTTTTTAGGGTTCGTTTCTGATTGGATTGCTCGATCATTTTTTGCACAATCCTCTTAAAAATTGTATACAATTGCTCAGAAGAGATGGGCGAACAAAATGAGACAATAAAATTGACTTTTCGTAAATGCTGAATGGGCGGGGCCAGGCCTCGAAGTTTGACTACTCGCCAAAAAAAATTAAATTGCTATAACTTCATAAATGAACGGAATAGAGTTACCAAACTTTCTGTGGTCATTCGTCATCCACCCACAAAGTAAACTGAATGGTCGGATGATGACATCACACAAGCCCCGCCCCCTCAGGACCAAAAAGATCAAGTGTTACTGTGAAAGGTCCCAAATTGCCCCATTTCACTTAATCACCACAAATTTGTAGCTGGTAACTCAAGACAAGTGGGGGTTGCTTGGCGTCACTTTATGGGAGTTTTCGGCAGAGGGCGGGGCTGTGGCGGCGCGGCGAATTCAGGCGTACCGCCGTGGCCTTACGTTTGCCTCCCATTTCGTCATTTCCAAAGATATCGTCACGAAACTTCTTGTGAGTGATCCTAGTCCGGCCCCCCAAAAGATCTGATGTGAACATCTGGTGGGCGTGGCCTATTTTCTGAAATAGCGCCCCCTAGGACCATTAAAACTGTCAGCCCCAAGCCATGCTTTGACTGAGGATTACGAAATTTGGTACACTAATGTGGTGTCTCAGGACCTACAAAAAAGTCTCTTGGAGCCAAGTGCAAAGTCGCACAGGAAGTCGGCCATTTTGGTCCAAGTGCGCGATTTAGTGGTTTTCACACACGTTGTTTGGAGAGTGATACTCCGTCGCCCTTTTCACCAATCACTTTCAAACTTCTGCTATATAGTCTTAAGACATAGAGGAAAAAATTCAACCGTCGGATTTTAAATAAGTATAAAGGTGTGGGCGTGGCTAAGCCTCAAACTTTGACCTTTCGCCACGCCACTCTTTTTTTCACAGCTCCCTATTGGACTCCTTTTACCCAATCACCAGGAATCTCTGGTAGATAGCAGCAGGCAAGTTGAGGTCACTTGGTCTCCAGTACTGGAAGGTTTTGAAAAAAGGCGGGGCTTTGGGAGCATGGCGAAATTCGCCATCACGCCATGGAAATACGTTTGCCTCTCATTTCTTCATTTATCGTGATATCACCTCGACCATTGTTGTGAGTGATCCTAGTCTGACCCCCAATAGAAAAGGTCAGCTTAAGTTTGTGGGCGTGGCCTATTTTCTGTATTAGCGCCCCCTAGGACCATTAAAACTGTCAGCCCCAAGCCATGCTTTGACTGAGGATTACAAAATTTGGTACACTAATGTGGTGTCTCAGGACCTACAAAAAAGTCTCTTGGAGCCAAGTGCAAAGTCGCACAGGAAGTCGGCCATTTTGGTCCAAGTGCGCGATTTAGTGGTTTTCACACACGTTGTTTGGAGAGTGATGCTCCGTCGCCCTTTTCACCAATCGCCTTCGAGCTTCTGCTATATACTCTTAAGACATAGAGGAAAAAATTCAACCGTCGGATTTTAAATAAGTATAAAGGTGTGGGCGTGGCTAAGCCTCAAACTTTGACCTTTCGCCACGCCACTCTTTTTTTCACAGCTCCCTATTGGACTCCTTTTACCCAATCACCTGGAATCTCTGGTAAATAGCAGCTGACAAGTTGAGGTCACTTGGTCTACAGTACTGGCAGGTTTTGAAAAAAGGCGGGGCTTTGGGAGCATGGCGAAATTCTCCATCACGCCATGGCAATACGTTTGCCTCTCATTTCTTCAATTATCGTGACATCGCCACAAAATGTCTGGTGAGTGATCCTAGTCTGACCCCCAATAGAAATGGGCATCTGAGATTTGTGGGCGTGGCCTATATTCTGAAATAGCGCCCCCTAGGACCATTAAAACTGTCAGCCCCAAGACAAGGTTTGACTGAGGATTACGAAAATTGGTACACTCATGTAGGGTCTCTGGACCTACAAAAAAGTATCTTGGAGCCAAGCGCAATTTCGCACAGGAGGTCGGCCATTTTGGTCCAAGTACTCGATTTAGTGGTTTTCGCACACGTTGTTTGGACATTGATGGCCCGTTGCCCTTTACACCGATCACCTTCAAACTTATGCTATGTACTTTTAAGTCAAAGGGGAAAAAATTCAACCGTCGGATTTTAAATAAGTATAAAGGTGTGGGCGTGGCTAAGCCTCAAACTTTGACCTTTCGCCATGACATTACTTGACTTAATAACTCCCATGTGCATGATCAGATCTAATTCAAAGTTTGTCTGTGTGATCACTGACCACATCTCAAGACAACGACAATGTGGACAGCTGACATCACCTAAGCCCCGCCCCCTGACAACAGGAAGTCTATTGTTTTATGGTGAAATGCCCATATTTGTCCCCTCTAATTTAGTGAAAATGACACTCAGGTCATACAGTGTCTTCATGATGTTTTAAAGACCATTCAGATCTGATAGCTTTCCAGAAAGGGAGGGGCTTTGATGCCATGGTGAATGCTGGCGTGACGCCATGACCTTACATTTGACTGTAACTTCCACAAACGGCCTCCGATTTGCCCGAAACTGAATATGGCAATGAACAATCATGCCCTTTAGCCAATGAGGCACAAACGGTTGGTGAATGTTATATAATGACACCAAAACTGACCTCAATGGGACTTTTCTGTAGTTGGTCACAGCGCCACCTAGATAACGTTATCCTTCGATAACTTTAAAAAACATGGTCAGAATAGCATTAAAGTTGGTCACTGTCATCACACCACCAGTGTGGTAAAGATAGAGGATTCCCTAGTGGTGAGACATAAAATATAATGGTGGGCTCAAAGGGGATGCTGAGTCAGGGTGAGTTGCGGACAAGGTGGCCGTTAGCAGTTTCTGGTGTTGGGGTGGTCGACGTTTGTGTTCTGCGGACGTGCCCTGGTGCCCCGGGCTGCCGGCCAGGCAGGAGCGGTGCGGAGCTGCGAGGGCCGAACGACGCTGCTTGCAGCTTTAATTAGGCCCGAGCAGTGAAGCTGCGAAGGCCTATTGTATCTGCTCCGTTTATTATTAGGCCCGAGCAGTGAAGTTGCGAAGGCCTATTGTATCTGCTCCGTTTATTATTAGGCCCGAGCAGTGACGCTGCGAAGGCCTATTGTATCTGCTCCGTTTATTATTAGGCCCGAGCAGCGAAAGCGCTGCGAAGGCCTCTTGTTTTTGCTCTGTTTATTATTATTTATTATTCCGGTGCCCCTTTGAACGGCTTTTTGGGGACCTTATCATACCCCAAAACTCACAATATTTTGCATACTTGTCAGGCCTGGTGAAAAATTTCATATTTTAAAGGTCCCAAAAAAATCGCAAAGAAAATGGCTGAACAGCGCCCCCTAGAAAGTGAAAAAAACCCCTCTCCATAAAGCTTAGTTTATCGTACAGTTATGAAATTTGGTACACTTGTAGTACTCAACAGTCCGCACAGAAAAGTCTCTTGCAAGCATGGTCAATATCAAACAGGAAGTCGGCCATTTTGGGTTGAAATGGCGATTTTTAGCCGTTTTTGCCGTTTTTAGGGTCAGTTTCTGAGTGGATTGCTCGATCATTTTTCGCACTATCGTCTCAAAAATTGTGTAAAATTGCTCAGAAGGGATGGACGAAAAAAATGAGACGAGGATTCTGAGTTTTCGTATATGTTGAAGGGGAGGGGCCAGGCCTCAAAGTTTGACTACTCGCCAAAAATATTTAAATTGCTATAACTTCATAACTGAATGGAATAGAGTTACCAAACTTTCTGTGCTGATTTGAAAACCACCCACAAAGTAAAATGAATGGTCGGATGATGACATCACACAAGCCCCGCCCCCTCAGAACCAAAAAGATCAAGTTTTACTGTGAAAGGTCCCAAATTGCCCCATTTCAGTTAATCACCACAAATTTGTAGCTGGTAACTCAAGACAAGTGGGGGTTGCTTGGCGTCACTTTATGGCAGTTTTCGGCAGAGGGCGGGGCTGTGGCGGCGCTGGCGAAGTCAGGCGTACCGCCGTGGCCTTACGTTTGCCTCCCATTTCGTCATTTCTAAATATATCGTCACGCAACTTCTTGTGAGTGATCCTAGTCCGGCCCCCCAAAAGATCTGATGTGAACATGCGGTAGGCGTGGCCTATTTTCTGAAATAGCGCCCCCTAGGACCATTAAAACTGCCAGCCCCAAGCCATGCTTTGACTGAGGATTACGAAATTTGGTACACTAATGTGGTGTCTAAGGACCTACAAAAAAGTCTCTTGGAGCCAAGTGCAAAGTCGCACAGGAAGTCGGCCATTTTGGTCTAAGTACGCTATTTAGTGGTTTTCACACACGTTGTTTGGAGAGTGATGCTCCGTCGCCCTTTTCACCAATCGCCTTCAAACTTCTGCTATATACTCTTAAGACATAGAGGAAAAACTTCAACCGTCGGATTTAAAATAAGTATAAAGGTGTGGGCGTGGCTAAGCCTCAAACTTTAACCTTTCGCCACGCCACCCTTATTTTCACAGCTCCCTAATGGACCTATTTTACCCAATCACCAGGAATCTCTGGTAAATAGCAGCAGACAAGTTGAGGTCACTTGGTGTCCAGTACTGGAAGGTTTTGAGAAAAGGCGGGGCTTTGGGAGCATGGCGAAATTCGCCATCACGTCATGGAAATACGTTTGCCTCTCATTTCTTCATTTATCGTGATATCACCTCGAAATTTGTTGTAAGTGATCCTAGTCTGACCCCCAATAGAAATGGATGGCTGAAGTTTGTGGGCGTGGCCTATTTTCTGAAATAGCGCCCCCTAGGTCCATTAAAACTGTCAGCCCCAAGCCATGCTTTGACTGAGGATTACGAAATTTGGTACACTAATGTGGTGTCTCAGGACCTACAAAAAAGTCTCTTGGAGCCAAGTGCAAAGGTGCACAGGAAGTCGGCCATTTTGGTCCAAGTGCGCGATTTAGTGGTTTTCACACACGTTGTTTGGAGAGTGATGCTCCGTCGCCCTTTTCACCAATCGCCTTCAATCTTCTGCTATATACTCTTAAGACAAAGAGGAAAAGATTCAACCGTCGGATTTTAAATAAGTATAAAGGTGTGGGCGTGGCTAAGCCTCAAACTTTGACCTTTCGCCACGCCACTCTTATTTTCACAGCTCCCTATTGGACTCCTTTTACCCAATCACCTGGAATCTCTGGTAAATAGCAGCTGACAAGTTGAGGTCACTTGGTCTACAGTACTGGCAGGTTTTGAAAAAAGGCGGGGCTTTGGGAGCATGGCGAAATTCGCCATCACGCCATGGCAATACGTTTGCCTCTCATTTCTTCAATTATCGTGACATCGCCACAAAATGTCTGGTGAGTGATCCTAGTCTGACCCCCAATAGAAAAGGGCATCTGAGATTTGTGGGCGTGGCCTATATTCTGAAATAGCGCCCCCTAGGACCATTAAAACTGTCAGCCCCAAGACAAGGTTTGACTGAGGATTACGAAAATTGGTACACTCATGTAGGGTCTCTGGCCCTACAAAAAAGTCTCTTGGAGCCAAGCGCAATTTCGCACAGGAGGTCGGCCATTTTGGTCCAAGTACTCGATTTAGTGGTTTTCGCACACGTTGTTTGGACATTGATGGCCCGTTGCCCTTTACACCGATCACCTTCAAACTTATGCTATGTACTTTTAAGTCAAAGGGGAAAAAATTCAACCGTCGGATTTTAAATAAGTATAAAGGTGTGGGCGTGGCTAAGCCTCAAACTTTGACCTTTCGCCATGACATTACTTGACTTAATAACTCCCATGTGCATGATCAGATCTAATTCAAACTTTGTCTGTGTGATCACTGACCACATCTCAAGACAACGACAATGTGGACAGCTGACATCACCTAAGCCCCGCCCCCTGACAACAGGAAGTCTATTGTTTTATGGTGAAATGCCCATATTTGTCCCCTCTAATTTAATGAAAATGACACTCAGGTCATACAGTGTCTTCATGATGTTTTAAAGACCATTCAGATCTGATAGCTTTCCAGAAAGGGAGGGGCTTTGATGCCATGGTGAATGCTGGCGTGACGCCATGACCTTACATTTGACTGTAACTTCCACAAACGGCCTCCGATTTGCCCGAAACTGAATATGGCAATGAACAATCATGCCCTTTAGCCAATGAGGCACAAACGGTTGGTGAATGTTATATTATGTCACCAAAGCTGACCTCAATGGGACTTTTCTGTAGTTGGTCACAGCGCCACCTAGATAACGTTATCCTTCGATAACTTTAAAAAACATGGTCAGAATAGCATTAAAGTTGGTCACTGTCATCACACCACCAGTGTGGTAAAGATAGAGGATTCCCTAGTGGTGAGACATAAAATATAATGGTGGGCTCAAGGGGATGCTGATTCAGGGTGAGGTGAGGCAGAGGTGACCGTTAGCAGTTTCTGGTGTCGGGGTGGTCGACGTTTCTGTTTCGCAGATGTAGCCTGGTGCCCCGGGCTGCCGGCCAGGCCGGAGCGGCACGGAGCTGCGAGGGCCGAACGACGCTGCTTGCAGCTTTAATTAGGCCCGAGCAGCGAAAGCGCTGCGAAGGCCTCTTGTTTTTGCTCTGTTTATTAGGCCCGAGCAGCGAAAGCGCTGCGAAGGCCTCTTGTTTTTGCTCTGATTATTATTAGGCCCGAGCAGCGAAGCGCTGCGAAGGCCTATTGTATCTGCTCCGTTTATTATTATTATTTTTTTTCTTTCTTTTTTTTTCTTTTTTCTTTTTTTTTCTTCCGCGTCTTTGGACAGCCTTTAGGGGGTCTTAGCATATCCAAAAACTCACCAAATTCTGGCCCAATATAGAAAGTGCGTGAAATTTACGTATTTCACTGGCAACGTGAAAGTTGGTATAAAAATGTTGCAACAGCGCCCCCTGGAAAATTAAAAATACCCCTCCGCATTGACCTTTTTTCATAGTAGAGTGATGAAATTTGGTACACCTGTAGAACTCAACAATACGCACAGAAAAGCCTCTTGCACCCATGGTCAATATCAAACAGGAAGTCGGCCATTTTGGACTAAAGTGGCCATTTTTACCCCGTTTTGGCCATTTCTAGGCTCTATATTTGGTTGAACAGTTTGGTCATTTTTCGCACGATTGTCTCAAAAATAGTGTGCGATCGAACAGAAGCGTTCGACGAATCAAATGAGAAAATAAAATTGACTTTTCGTAAATGCTGAAGGGGCGGGGCCAGGCCTCAAAGTTCGAGCACTCGCCAAAAAAATTCAAATTGCTATAATTTCATAAATGAAAGAATTACAGTTAAAGTAATTTTCTATGGACAATCGTCATCACCCCCCGAAGACAAATGAATGGTTGATTGATGATGTCACATAAGCCCCGCCCCCTCAGGCCTTAAAAGGTCAAGTTTTACTGGGAAATTGTCCAAAATTCGCCCTTTCAACTAATCACCCCATATTTGTAGCAGGTAACTGAAGACAAGTTGGGATTGCTTGGCGTCACTTTATGGGAGTTTTCTCCAGAAGGCGGGGCTGTGGCGGCGCGGCGAAGTCAGGCGTACCGATGTGGCCTTACGTTTGCCTCCCATTTCATCATTTCTTGAGATATCGCCACAAAACCTCTTGGGAGTGATCCTAGTCCGGCCCCCCAAAAAATGTGATGTGAACATCCGGTGGGCGTGGCCTATTTTATGAAATAGCGCCACCTAGGATCATTAGAACTGTCAGCCCCAAGCCATGCTTTGACTGAGGATTACGAAATTTGGTACACTAATGTGGTGTCTCAGGACCTACAAAAAAGTCTCTTGGAGCCTAGTGCAAAGTTGCACAGGAAGTCGGCCATTTTGGTCCAAGTACGCGATTTACTGGTTTTCGCACACGTTGTATGGACAGTGATGCTCCATCGCCCTTTTCACCAATCGCCTTCAAACTTCTGCTATATACTCTTAAGACATAAAGTAAAAAATTCAACCGTCGGATTTTAAATAAGTATAAAGGTGTGGGCGTGGCTAAGCCTCAAACTTTGACCTTTCGCCACGCCACTCTTTTTTTCACAGCTCCCTATTGGACTCCTTTTACCCAATCACCAGCAATCTCTGGCAAATAGCAGCTGACAAGTTGAGGTCACTTGATCTACAGTACTGGCAGGTTTTGAAAAAAGGCGGGGCTTTGGGAGCATGGCGAAATTCGCCATCACGCCATGGCAATACGTTTGCTTCTCATTTCTTCAATTATCGTGACATCGCCACAAAACGTCTGGTGAGTTATCCTAGTCTGAGCCCCAATAGAACTGGGCAGCTGAGATTTGTGGGCGTGGCCTATATTCTGAAATGGCGCCCCCTAGGACCATTAAAACTGTCAGCCCCAAGACAAGGTTTGACTGAGGATTACGAAAATTGGTACACTCATGTAGGGTCTGTGGACCTACAAAAAAGTCTCTTGGAGCCAAGCGCAATTTCGCACAGGAGGTCGGCCATTTTGGTCCAAGTACTCGATTTAGTGGTTTTCGCACACGTTGTTTGGACATTGATGGCCCGTCACCCTTTACACCGATCACCTTCAAACTTATGCTATGTACTTTTAAGTCAAAGGGGAAAAAATTCAACCGTCGGATTTTAAAAAAGTATAAAGGTGTGGGCGTGGCTAAGCCTCAAACTTTGACCTTTCGCCATGACATTACTTGACTTAATAACTCCCATGTGCATGATCAGATCTAATTCAAACTTTGTCTGTGTGATCACAGATCCACATCTCAAGACAACGACAATGTGGACAGCTTACATCACCTAAGCCCCGCCCCCTGACAACAGGAAGTCTATTGTTTTATGGTGAAATGCCCATATTTGTCCCCTCTAATTTAGTGAAAATGACACTCAGGTCATACAGTGTCTTCATGATGTTTTAATGACCATTCAGATCTGATAGCTTTCCAGAAAGGGGGGGGGGGGGGGGGGGGGGGGGCTTTGATGCCATGGTGAATGCTGGCGTGACGCCATGACCTTACATTTGACTGTAACTTCCACAAACGGCCTCCGATTTGCCCGAAACTGAATATGGCAATGAACAATCATGCCCTTTAGCCAATGAGGCACAAACGGTTGGTGAATGTTATATAATGTCACCCGAGCTGACCTCAATGGGACTTTTCTGTAGTTGGTCACAGAGCCACCTAGATAACGTTATCCTTCGATAACTTTAAAAAAACATGGTCAGAATAGCATTAAAGTTGGTCACTGTCATCACACCACCAGTGTGGTAAAGATAGAGGATTCCCTAGTGGTGAGACATAAAATATAATGGTGGGCTCAAAGGGGATGCTGAGTCAGGGTGAGGTGCGGAAAAGGTGGCCGTTAGCAGTTTCTGGTGTTGGGGTGGTCAACGTTTGTGTTCTGCAGACGTGCCCTGGTGCCCCGGGCTGCCGGCCAGGCCGGAGCGGCGCGGAGCTGCGAGGGCCGAACGACGCTGCTTGCAGCTTTAATTAGGCCCGAGCAGCGAAAGCGCTGCGAAGGCCTCTTGTTTTTGCTCTGATTATTTTTTGTTATTCCGTGCCCCCTTTGAACGGCTTTTTGGGGACCTTAACATACCCCAAAACTCACAATATTTTGCAGACTTGTCAGGCCTGGTGAAAAATTTTATATTTTAAAGGTCCCAAAAAAATCGCAATGAAAATGGCTGAACAGCGCCCCCTACAAGGTGAAAAAAACCCCTCTCCATAAAGCTTAGTTTATCGTACAGTTATGAAATTTGGTACACTTGTAGTACTCATCAGTCCGCACAGAAAAGTCTCTTGCAACCATGGTCAATATCAAACAGGAAGTCGGCCATTTTGGGTTGAAATGGCGATTTTTAGCCGTTTTTGCCGTTTTTAGAGTCCGTTTCTGATTGGATTGCTCAATCATTTTTTGCACGATTGTCTCATAAATTGTGTAAAATTGTTCAGAAGGGATGGGTGAACAAAATGAGACAAGGATTCTGATTTTTCGTATATGTTGAAGGGGCGGGGCCAGGCCTCGAAGTTTGACTACTCGCCAAAAAAATTTAAATTGCTATAACTTCATAACTGAATGGAATAGAGTTACCAAACTTTCTGTGGTCATTCGTCATTCCCTCATAAAGTAAATTGAATGGTCGGATGATGACATCACACAAGCCCCGCCCCCTCAGGAGCAAAAAGGTCGAGTTTTACTTTGAAAGGTCCCAAATTGCCCCATTTCACTTAATCACCACAAATTTGTAGCTCGTAACTCAAGACAAGTTGGAGTTGGTTGGCCTCACTTTATGGGAGTTTTCGGCAGAGGGCGGGGCTGTGGCGGCGCGGCGAAGTCAGGCGTACCGCCGTGGCCTTACGTTTGCCTCCCATTTCGTCATTTCTAAAGATATCGTCACAAAACTTCTTGTGAGTGATCCGAGTCCGGCCCCTCAAAAAATATGATGTCAACATCCGGTGGGCGTGGCCTATTTTCTGAAATAGCGCCCCCTAGGACCATTCAAACTGTCAGCCCCAAGCCATGCTTTGACTGAGGATTACGAAATTTGGTACACTAATGTGGTGTCTCAGGACCTACAAAAAAGTCTCTTGGAGCCAGGTGCAAAGTCGCACAGGAAGTCGGCCATTTTGGTCCAAGTACGCGATTTAGTGGTTTTCGCGCACGTTGTTTGGAGAGTGATGCTCTGTCGCCCTTTTCACCAATCTCCTTCAAACTTGTGCTATATACTCTTAAGACATAGGGGAAAAAATTCAACCGTCGGATTTTTCAAAAGTTGAAAGTTGTGGGCGTGGCTAAGCCTCAAACTTTGACCTGTCGCCACGCCACTCTTTTTTTCACAGCTCCCTACTGGACTCCTTTTACCCAATCACCAGGATTCTGTGGCAAACAGCAGTAGACAACTTCAGGTTACTTGTTCTCCAGTACTAGCAGGTTTTGAAAAAAGGCGGGGCTTTGGGAGTATGGCGAAAATCGCCATCACGCCATGGAAATACGTTTGCCTCTCATTTCTTCAGTTATCGTGATATCACTACGAAACTTCTGGTGAGTGATCCTAGTCTGACCCTCAAGAGAAATAGACAGCTGAAGTTTGTGGGCGTGGCCTATTCTCTTAAATAGCGCCCCCTAGGAACATTTAAACTTATAGCCCCAAGCCATGCTTTGACTGAGGATTACGAAATTTGGTACACTAATGTGGTGTCTCAGGACCTACAAAAAAGTCTATTGGAGCCAAGCGCAAAGTCGCACAGGAAGTCGGCCATTTTGGTGCAAGTACGTGACTCAGTGGTTTTCGCACACATTGTTTGGAGAGTGATGCTCCGTCGCCCTTTTCACCAATCACCTTGAAACTTCTGCAATATACTCTTAAGACGTAGGGGAAAAAATTCAACCGTCGGATTTTTCAAAAGTTGAAAGGCGTGGGCGTGGCTAAGCCTCAAACTTTGACCTTTCGCCATTACTTTACTTGACTTAATAACTCCCATGTGCATGATCAGATCTTTTTCGAACTTTGTCTGTGTGATCATTGACCATATCTGTAAACAATGACAATGTGGACAGCTGACATCACCTAAGCCCCGCCCCCTGACTACAGGAAGTTATTTTTTATGCTGAAATGCCCATATTTGTCCCCTCTAATTTAGTCAACTTGACACCAAGGTCATGCACTGTCTTCATGATGCTGTAATGACCATTCAGATCTGATAGCTTTCCAGAAAGGGAGGGGCTTTGATGCCATGGCGAATTCTGGCGTAACGCCGTAACCTTACAGTTCAATTTCATGGTGAGCTCAGAGGGGATGCTGAGTCAGGGTGAGATGAGGACTAGGAGGCCATTTGCGGTTTCTGGTGTCGGGGTGGTTGACGTTTCTGTTCTGCCAGACGTGCCCTGGTGCCCCAGGCTGCCGGCCAGGCCGGAGCAGCGTGGAGCTGCGAGGGCCGAACGACGCTGCTTGCAGCTTTAATTATTTTTTGTTATTCCGTGCCCCCTTTGAACAGCTTTTTTGGGACCTTAACATACCCCAAAACTCACAATATTTTGCACACTTGTCAGGCCTGGTGAAAAATTTGATATTTTAAAGGTCCCAAAAAAATCGCAAAGAAAATGGCTGAACAGCGCCCCCTACAAAGTGAAAAAAAACCCTCTCCTTAAAGCTTAGTTTATCGTACAGTTATGAAATTTGGTACACTTGTAGTACTCAACAGTCCGCACAGAAAAGTCTCTTGCAACCATGGTCAATATCAAACAGGAAGTCGGCCATTTTGGGTTGAAATGGCGATTTTTTGCCGTTTTTGCCGTTTTTAGGGTCCGTTTCTGATTGGATTGCTCGATCATTTTTCGCACGATCGTCTCAAAAATTGTGTAAAATTGCTCAGAAGGGATGGGCGAACAAAATGAGATAAGGATTCTGAGTTTTCGTATATGTTGAAGGGGCGGAGCCAGGCCTCGAAGTTTGACTACTCGCCAAAAATATTTAAATTGCTATAACTTCATAACTGAATGGAATACAGTTACCAAACTTTCTGTGGTCATTCGTCATCCACCCACAAAGTAAATTGAATGGTCGGATGATGACATCACACAAGCCCCGCCCCCTCAGGACCAAAAAGATCAAGTTTTACTGTGAAAGGTCCCAAATTGCCCCATTTCACTTAATCACCACAAATTTGTAGCTGGTAACTCAAGACAAGTGGGGGTTGCTTGGCGTCACTTTATGGGAGTTTTCGGCAGAGGGCGGGGCTGTGGCGGCGCGGCGAATTCAGGCGTACCGCCTTGGCCTTACGTTTGCCTCCCATTTCGTCATTTCCAAAGATATCGTCACGAAACTTCTTGTGAGTGATCCTAGTCCGGCCCCCCAAAAGATCTGATGTGAACATCTGGTGGGCGTGGCCTATTTTCTGAAATAGCGCCCCCTAGGACCATTAAAACTGTCAGCCCCAAGCCATGCTTTGACTGAGGATTACGAAATTTGGTACACTAATGTGGTGTCTCAGGACCTACAAAAAAGTCTCTTGAAGCCAAGTGCAAAGTCGCACAGGAAGTCGGCCATTTTGGTCCAAGTGCGCGATTTAGTGGTTTTCACACACGTTGTTTGGAGAGTGATACTCCGTCGCCCTTTTCACCAATCACTTTCAAACTTCTGCTATATAGTCTTAAGACATAGAGGAAAAAATTCAACCGTCGGATTTTAAATAAGTATAAAGGTGTGGGCGTGGCTAAGCCTCAAACTTTGACCTTTCGCCACGCCACTCTTTTTTTCACAGCTCCTTATTGGACTCCTTTTACCCAATCACCAGGAATCTCTGGTAAATAGCAGCAGGCAAGTTGAGGTCACTTGGTCTCCAGTACTGGAAGGTTTTGCAAAAAGGCGGGGCTTTGGGAGCATGGCGAAATTCGCCATCACGCCATGGAAATACGTTTGCCTCTCATTTCTTCATTTATCGTGATATCACCTCGACCATTGTTGTGAGTGATCCTAGTCTGACCCCCAATAGAAAAGGTCAGCTTAAGTTTGTGGGCGTGGCCTATTTTCTGTATTAGCGCCCCCTAGGACCATTAAAACTGTCAGCCCCAAGCCATGCTTTGACTGAGGATTACGAAATTTGGTACACTAATGTGGTGTCTCAGGACCTACAAAAAAGTCTCTTGGAGCCAAGTGCAAAGTCGCACAGGAAGTCGGCCATTTTGGTCCAAGTGCGCGATTTAGTGGTTTTCACACACGTTGTTTGGAGAGTGATGCTCCGTCGCCCTTTTCACCAATCGCCTTCGAGCTTCTGCTATATACTCTTAAGACATAGAGGAAAAAATTCAACCGTCGGATTTTAAATAAGTATAAAGGTGTGGGCGTGGCTAAGCCTCAAACTTTGACCTTTCGCCACGCCACTCTTTTTTTCACAGCTCCCTATTGGACTCCTTTTACCCAATCACCTGGAATCTCTGGTAAATAGCAGCTGACAAGTTGAGGTCACTTGGTCTACAGTACTGGCAGGTTTTGAAAAAAGGCGGGGCTTTGGGAGCATGGCGAAATTCGCCATCACGCCATGGCAATACGTTTGCCTCTCATTTCTTCAATTATCGTGACATCGCCACAAAATGTCTGGTGAGTGATCCTAGTCTGACCCCCAATAGAAATGGGCATCTGAGATTTGTGGGCGTGGCCTATATTCTGAAATAGCGCCCCCTAGGACCATTAAAACTGTCAGCCCCAAGACAAGGTTTGACTGAGGATTACGAAAATTGGTACACTCATGTAGGGTCTCTGGCCCTACAAAAAAGTCTCTTGGAGCCAAGCGCAATTTCGCACAGGAGGTCGGCCATTTTGGTCCAAGTACTCGATTTAGTGGTTTTCGCACACGTTGTTTGGACATTGATGGCCCGTTGCCCTTTACACCGATCACCTTCAAACTTATGCTATGTACTTTTAAGTCAAAGGGGAAAAAATTCAACCGTCGGATTTTAAATAAGTATAAAGGTGTGGGCGTGGCTAAGCCTCAAACTTTGACCTTTCGCCATGACATTACTTGACTTAATAACTCCCATGTGCATGATCAGATCTAATTCAAACTTTGTCTGTGTGATCACTGACCACATCTCAAGACAACGACAATGTGGACAGCTGACATCACCTAAGCCCCGCCCCCTGACAACAGGAAGTCTATTGTTTTATGGTGAAATGCCCATATTTGTCCCCTCTAATTTAATGAAAATGACACTCAGGTCATACAGTGTCTTCATGATGTTTTAAAGACCATTCAGATCTGATAGCTTTCCAGAAAGGGAGGGGCTTTGATGCCATGGTGAATGCTGGCGTGACGCCATGACCTTACATTTGACTGTAACTTCCACAAACGGCCTCCGATTTGCCCGAAACTGAATATGGCAATGAACAATCATGCCCTTTAGCCAATGAGGCACAAACGGTTGGTGAATGTTATATAATGTCACCAAAGCTGACCTCAATGGGACTTTTCTGTAGTTGGTCACAGCGCCACCTAGATAACGTTATCCTTCGATAACTTTAAAAAACATGGTCAGAATAGCATTAAAGTTGGTCACTGTCATCACACCACCAGTGTGGTAAAGATAGAGGATTCCCTAGTGGTGAGACATAAAATATAATGGTGGGCTCAAAGGGGATGCTGAGTCAGGGTGAGTTGCGGACAAGGTGGCCGTTAGCAGTTTCTGGTGTTGGGGTGGTCGACGTTTGTGTTCTGCGGACGTGCCCTGGTGCCCCGGGCTGCCGGCCAGGCCGGAGCGGCGCGGAGCTGCGAGGGCCGAACGACGCTGCTTGCAGCTTTAATTATTCTTTCTTTTTTTTTATTATTCTCGTGCCCCTTTGAACGGCTTTTTGGGGACCTTAACATACCCCAAAACTCACAATATTTTGCACACTTGTCAGGCCTGGTGAAAAATTTGATATTTTAAAGGTCCCAAAAAAATCGCAAAGAAAATGGCTGAACAGCGCCCCCTACAAAGTGAAAAAAACCCCTCTCCATAAAGCTTAGTTTATCGTACAGTTATGAAATTTGGTACACTTGTAGTACTCAACAGTCCGCACAGAAAAGTCTCTTGCAACCATGGTCAATATCAAACAGGAAGTCGGCCATTTTGGGTTGAAATGGCGATTTTTTGCCGTTTTTGCCGTTTTTAGGGTCCGTTTCTGATTGGATTGCTCGATCATTTTTCGCACGATCGTCTCAAAAATTGTGTAAAATTGCTCAGAAGGGATGGGCGAACAAAATGAGATAAGGATTCTGAGTTTTCGTATATGTTGAAGGGGCGGAGCCAGGCCTCGAAGTTTGACTACTCGCCAAAAATATTTAAATTGCTATAACTTCATAACTGAATGGAATAGAGTTACCAAACTTTCTGTGGTCATTCGTCATCCACCCACAAAGTAAATTGAATGGTCGGATGATGACATCACACAAGCCCCGCCCCCTCAGGACCAAAAAGATCAAGTTTTACTGTGAAAGGTCCCAAATTGCCCCATTTCACTTAATCACCACAAATTTATAGCTGGTAACTCAAGACAAGTGGGGGTTGCTTGGCGTCACTTTATGGGAGTTTTCGGCAGAGGGCGGGGCTGTGGCGGCGCGGCGAATTCAGGCGTACCGCCTTGGCCTTACGTTTGCCTCCCATTTCGTCATTTCCAAAGATATCGTCACCAAACTTCTTGTGAGTGATCCTAGTCCGGCCCCCCAAAAGATCTGATGTGAACATCTGGTGGGCGTGGCCTATTTTCTGAAATAGCGCCCCCTAGGACCATTAAAACTGTCAGCCCCAAGCCATGCTTTGACTGAGGATTACGAAATTTGGTACACTAATGTGGTGTCTCAGGACCTACAAAAAAGTCTCTTGAAGCCAAGTGCAAAGTCACACAGGAAGTCGGCCATTTTGGTCCAAGTGCGCGATTTAGTGGTTTTCACACACGTTGTTTGGAGAGTGATACTCCGTCGCCCTTTTCACCAATCACTTTCAAACTTCTGCTATATAGTCTTAAGACATAGAGGAAAAAATTCAACCGTCGGATTTTAAATAAGTATAAAGGTGTGGGCGTGGCTAAGCCTCAAACTTTGACCTTTCGCCACGCCACTCTTTTTTTCACAGCTCCTTATTGGACTCCTTTTACCCAATCACCAGGAATCTCTGGTAAATAGCAGCAGGCAAGTTGAGGTCACTTGGTCTCCAGTACTGGAAGGTTTTGAAAAAAGGCGGGGCTTTGGGAGCATGGCGAAATTCGCCATCACGCCATGGAAATACGTTTGCCTCTCATTTCTTCATTTATCGTGATATCACCTCGACCATTGTTGTGAGTGATCCTAGTCTGACCCCCAATAGAAAAGGTCAGCTTAAGTTTGTGGGCGTGGCCTATTTTCTGTATTAGCGCCCCCTAGGACCATTAAAACTGTCAGCCCCAAGCCATGCTTTGACTGAGGATTACGAAATTTGGTACACTAATGTGGTGTCTCAGGACCTACAAAAAAGTCTCTTGGAGCCAAGTGCAAAGTCGCACAGGAAGTCGGCCATTTTGGTCCAAGTACTCGATTTAGTGGTTTTCACACACGTTGTTTGGAGAGTGATGCTCCGTCGCCCTTTTCACCAATCGCCTTCGAGCTTCTGCTATATACTCTTAAGACATAGAGGAAAAAATTCAACCGTCGGATTTTAAATAAGTATAAAGGTGTGGGCGTGGCTAAGCCTCAAACTTTGACCTTTCGCCACGCCACTCTTTTTTTCACAGCTCCCTATTGGACTCCTTTTACCCAATCACCTGGAATCTCTGGTAAATAGCAGCTGACAAGTTGAGGTCACTTGGTCTACAGTACTGGCAGGTTTTGAAAAAAGGCGGGGCTTTGGGAGCATGGCGAAATTCGCCATCACGCCATGGCAATACGTTTGCCTCTCATTTCTTCAATTATCGTGACATCGCCACAAAATGTCTGGTGAGTGATCCTAGTCTGACCCCCAATAGAAATGGGCATCTGAGATTTGTGGGCGTGGCCTATATTCTGAAATAGCGCCCCCTAGGACCATTAAAACTGTCAGCCCCAAGACAAGGTTTGACTGAGGATTACGAAAATTGGTACACTCATGTAGGGTCTCTGGCCCTACAAAAAAGTCTCTTGGAGCCAAGCGCAATTTCGCACAGGAGGTCGGCCATTTTGGTCCAAGTACTCGATTTAGTGGTTTTCGCACACGTTGTTTGGACATTGATGGCCCGTTGCCCTTTACACCGATCACCTTCAAACTTATGCTATGTACTTTTAAGTCAAAGGGGAAAAAATTCAACCGTCGGATTTTAAATAAGTATAAAGGTGTGGGCGTGGCTAAGCCTCAAACTTTGACCTTTCGCCATGACATTACTTGACTTAATAACTCCCATGTGCATGATCAGATCTAATTCAAACTTTGTCTGTGTGATCACTGACAACATCTCAAGACAAAGACAATGTGGACAGCTGACATCACCTAAGCCCCGCCCCCTGACAACAGGAAGTCTATTGTTTTATGGTGAAATGCCCATATTTGTCCCCTCTAATTTAATGAAAATGACACTCAGGTCATACAGTGTCTTCATGATGTTTTAAAGACCATTCAGATCTGATAGCTTTCCAGAAAGGGAGGGGCTTTGATGTCATGGTGAATGCTGGCGTGACGCCATGACCTTACATTTGACTGTAACTTCCACAAACGGCCTCCGATTTGCCCGAAACTGAATATGGCAATGAACAATCATGCCCTTTAGCCAATGAGGCACAAACGGTTGGTGAATGTTATATAATGTCACCAAAGCTGACCTCAATGGGACTTTTCTGTAGTTGGTCACAGCGCCACCTAGATAACGTTATCCTTCGATAACTTTAAAAAACATGGTCAGAATAGCATTAAAGTTGGTCACTGTCATCACACCACCAGTGTGGTAAAGATAGAGGATTCCCTAGTGGTGAGACATAAAATATAATGGTGGGCTCAAAGGGGAGTCTGAGTCAGGGTGAGTTGCGTACAAGGTGGCCGTTAGCAGTTTCTGGTGTTGGGGTGGTCGACGTTTGTGTTCTGCGGACGTGCCCTGGTGCCCCGGGCTGCCGGCCAGGCCGGAGCGGCGCGGAGCTGTGAGGGCCGAACGACGCTGCTTGCAGCTTTAATTAGGCCCGAGCAGCGAAAGCGCTGCGAAGGCCTCTTGTTTTTGCTCTGTTTATTTATTATTCTTTCTTTTTAGGCCCGAGCAGCGAAAGCGCTGCGAAGGCCTCTTGTTTTTGCTCCGATTATTATTCTTTCTTTTTTTGTTATTCCGTGCCCCCTTTGAATGGCTTTTTGGGGACCTTAACATACCCCAAAACTCACAATATTTTGCAAACTTGTCAGGCCTGGTGAAAAATTTGATATTTTAAAGGTCCCAAAAAAATCGCAAAGAAAATGGCTGAACAGCGCCCCCTACAATGTGAAAAAAACCCCTCTCCATAAAGCTTAGTTTATCGTACAGTTATGAAATTTGGTACACTTGTAGTACTCAACAGTCCGCACAGAAAAGTCTCTTGCAAGCATGGTCAATATCAAACAGGAAGTCGGCCATTTTGGGTTGAAATGGCGATTTTTAGCCGTTTTTGCAGTTTTTAGGGTCCGTTTCTGATTGGATTGCTCGATCATTTTTCGCACGATCGTCTCAAAGATTGTGTAAAAATGCTCAGAAGGGATGGGCAAACAAAATGAGATGAGGATTCTGAGTTTTCGTATATGTTGAAGGGGCGGGGCCAGGCCTTGAAGTTTGACTACTCGCCAATTTTTTTTTAATTGCTATAACTTCATAACTGAATAGAATAAAGTTACCAAACTTTCTGTGGTCATTCATCATCCACCCACAAAGTAATATGAATGGTTGGATGATGACATCACACAAGCCCCGCCCGCTCAGGACCAAAAAGGTCAAGTTTTACTGTGAAAGGTCCCAAATTGCCCCATTTCACTTAATCACCACAAATTTGTAGCTGGTAACTCAAGACAAGTGGGGGTTGCTTGGCGTCACTTTATGGGAGTTTTCGGCAGAGGGCGGGGCTGTGGCGGCGCGGCGAAGTCAGACGTACCGCCGTGGCCTTACGTTTGCCTCCCATTTCGTCATTTCTAAAGATATCGTCACGAAACTTTTTGTGAGTAATCCTAGTCTGGCCCCTCAAACAATCTGATGTCAACATCCGGTGGGCGTGGCCTATTTTCTGAAATAGCGCCCCCTAGGACCATTAAAACTGTCAGCCCCAAGCCATGCTTTGACTGAGGATTACGAAATTTGGTACACTAATGTGGTGTCTCAGGACCTACAAAAAAGTCTCTTGGAGCCTAGTGAAAAGTCGCACAGGAAGTCGGCCATTTTGGTCCAAGTACGCGATTTAGTGGTTTTCGCACACGTTGTTTGGAGAGTGATGCTCCGTCGCCCTTTTCACCATTCTCCTTCAAACTTCTGCTATGTACTCGTAAGACATAGGGGAAAAAATTCAACCGTCGGATTTTTCAAAAGTTGAAAGGTGTGGGCGTGGCTAAGCCTCAAACTTTGACCTGCCGCCACACCACTCTTTTTTTCACAGCTCCCTACTGGACTCCTTTTACCCAATCACCAGGATTCTGTGGGAAACAGCAGTAGACAACTTGAGGTTACTTGGTCTCCAGTACCGGCAGGTTTTGAAAAAAGGCGGGGCTTTGGGAGCATGGCGAAAATCGCCATCACGCCATGGAAATACGTTTGCCTCTCATTTCTTCAGTTATCGTGATATCGCTCCGACACTTCTGGTGAGTGATCCTAGTCTGACCCCCAAGAGAAATAGACAGCTGAAGTTTGTGGGCGTGGCCTATTCTCTTAAATAGCGCCTCCTAGGACCATTTAAACTAATAGCCCCAAGCCAAGCTTTGACTGAGGATTGCGAAATTTGGTACACTAATGTGGTGTCTCAGGACCTACAAAAAAGTCTCTTGGAGCCAAGTGCAAAGTCGCACAGGAAGTCGGCCATTTTGGTCCAAGTACGCGATTTAGTGGTTTTCGCACACGTTGTTTGGAGAGTGATGCTCCGTCGCCCTTTTCACCAATCTCCTTCAAACTTCTGCTATATACTCTTAAGACATAGGGGAAAAAATTCAACCGTCGGATTTTTCAAAAGTTGAAAGGTGTGGGCGTGGCTAAGCCTCAAACTTTGACCTGTCGCCACGCCACTCTTTTTTTCACAGCTCCCTACTGGACTCCTTTTACCCAATCACCAGGATTCTGTGGGAAACAGCAGTAGACAACTTGAGGTTACTTAGTCTCCAGTACTGGCAGGTTTTGAAAAAAGGCGGGGCTTTGGGAGCATGGCGAAAATCGCCATCACGCCATGGAAATACGTTTGCCTCTCATTTCTTCAGTTATCGTGATATCGCTACGAAACTTCTGGTGAGTGATCCTAGTCTGACCCCCAAGAGAAATAGACAGCTGAAGTTTGTGGGCGTGGCCTATTCTCTTAAATAGCGCCCCCTAGGACCATTTAAACTAATAGCCCCAAGCCAAGCTTTGACTGAGGATTACGAAATTTGGTACACTAATGTGGTGTCTCAGGACCTACAAAAAAGTCTCTTGGAGCCAAGGACAAAGTCGCACAGGAAGTCGGCCATTTTGGTCCAAGTACGCGATTTAGTGGTTTTCGCACACGTTGTTTGGAGAGTGATGCTCCGTCGCCCTTTTCACCAATCACTTTCAAACTTCTGCTGTATACTCCTACGACGTAGGGGAAAAAATTCAACCGTCGGATTTTTCAAAAGTTGAAAGGTGTGGGCGTGGCTAAGCCTCAAACTTTGACCTTTCGCCATTACTTTACTTGACTTAACCCTCTGATGCATGAATTATGAAATCTTCAACCATGATTTTTTAAACAATTTTTTTCATTCATCTTTAGGTGTAAATTAAACAAATTTCAACAAATATTTTTTGTAACATTTTGTTAATTTACAAATAATTTATTACATATCCACCTTGGTGGACAGCGTGCATTCTGACCATGAAATATTTTGGCTTGACTTACTGAAGTCCAAATGGAGGGACTCACATGCAATAAAGTCTTCAACAGCTGTGCTTATAGCAAAAATAAATAAATAACAATTTTGAGTACCTGTCCACTGTAGTGACCATTATGCATCAAAGGGTTAATAACTCCCATGTGCATGATCAGATCTTTTTCAAACTTTGTCTGTGTGATCATTGACCATATCTGTAAAAAATGACAATGTGGACAGCTGACATCACCTAAGCCCCGCCCCCTGACTACAGGAAGTCTATTTTTTATGCTGAAATACCCATATTTGTCCCCTCTAATTTAGTGAACATGACACTAAGGTCATACACTGTCTTCATGATGTTGTAATGACCATTCAGATCTGATAGCTTTCCAGAAAGGGAGGGGCTTTTATGCCATGGCGAATTCTGGCGTAACGCCGTAACCTTACAATTAAATTTAATGGTGAGCTCAGAGGGGATGCTGAGTCAGGGTGAGGTGCGGACTAGGAGGCCATTTGCGGATTCTGGCGTCGGGGTGGTTGACGATTCTGTTCTGCCAGACGTGCCCTGGTGCCCCGGGCTGCTGGCCAGGCCGGAGCGGCGCAGAGCTGCGAGGGCCGAACGACGCTGCTTGCAGCTTTAATTATTATTAGGCCCGAGCAGCGAAAGCGCTGCGAAGGCCTCTTGTTTTTGCTCTGATTATTTTTTGTTATTCCGTGCCCCCTTTGAACAGCTTTTTGGGGACCTTAACATACCCCAAAACTCACAATATTTTGCAAACTTGTCAGGCCTGGTGAAAAATTTGATATTTTAAAGGTCACAAAAAAATCGCAAAGAAAATGGCTGAACAGCGCCCCCTACAAAGTGAAAAAAACCCCTCTCCATAAAGCTTAGTTTATCGTACAGTTATGAAATTTGGTACATTTATAGTACTAAACAGTCCGCACAGAAAAGTCTCTTGCATGCATGGTCAATATCAAACAGGAAGTCGGCCATTTTGGGTTGAAATGGCGATTTTTTGCCGTTTTGGCCCTTTTTAGGGTCCGTTTCTGATTGGATTGCTCGATCATTTTTTGCACGATCGTCTCAAAAATTGTGTAAAATTGCTCAGAAGGGATGGGCGAACAAAATGAGACAAAGATTCTGACTTTTCGTACATGTTGAAGGGGCGGGGCCAGGCCTCGAAGTTTGACTACTCGCCAAAAAATTTTAAATTGCTATAACTTCATAACTGAAAGGAATAGAATTACCAAACTTTCTGTGGTCATTCGTCATCCAGCCACAAAGTAAATTGAATGGTCGGATGATGACATCACACAAGCCCCGCCCCCTCAGGACCAAAAAGGTCAAGTTTTACTGTGAAAGGTCCCAAATTGCCCCATTTCACTTAATCACCACAAACTTGTAGCTGTTAACTCAAGACAAGTGGAGGTTGCTTGGCGTCACTTTATGGGAGTTTTCGGCAGAAGGTGGGGCTGTGGCGGCGCGGCGAAGTCAGGCGTACCGCCATGGCCTTACGTTTGCCTTCCATTTCGTCATTTCTAAAGATATCGTCACGAAACTTGTTGTGAGTGATCCTAGTCCGGCCCCTCAAAAGATCTGATGTGAACATCCGGTGGGCGTGGCCTATTTTCTGAAATAGCGCCCCCTAGGACCATTAAAACTGTCAGCCCCAAGCCATGCTTTGACTGAGGAGTACGAAATTTGGTACACTAATGTGGTGTCTCAGGACCTACAAAAAAGTCTCTTGGAGCCAAGTGCAAAGTTGCACAGGAAGTCGGCCATTTTGGTCCAAGTACGCAATTTAGTGGTTTTCGCACACGTTGTTTGGAGAGTGATGCTCCGTCGCCATTTTCACCAATCTCCTTCAAACTTCTGCCATCTGCTCTTAAGACATAGAGGAAAAAATTCAACCGTCGGATTTTTCAAAAGTTGAAAGGTGTGGGCGTGGCTAAGCCTCAAACTTTGACCTGTCGCCGCGCCACTCTTTTTTTCACAGCTCCCTACTGGACTCCTTTTACCCAATCAGCAGGAGTCTCTGGCAAATAGCAGTAGACAACTTGAGGTCACTTGGTCTCCAGTACTGGAAGGTTTCAAAAAAAGGCAGGGCTTTGGGAGCATGGCGAAAATCGCCATCACGCCATGGAAATACGTTTGCCTCTCATTTCTTCATTTATCGTGATATCATTACGAAACTTCTGGTGAGTGATCCTAGTCTGACCCCAAAGAGACATAGACAGCTGAAATATGTGGGCGTGGCCTAATTTCTGAAATAGCGCCCCCTAGGACCATTTAAACTAATAGCCCCAAGCCATGCTTTGACTGAGGATTACGAAATTTGGTACACTAATGTGGTGTCCCAGGGCCTACAAAAAAGTCTCTTGGAGCCAAGCACAAAATTGCACAGGAAGTCGGCCATTTTGGTCCAAGTACGCGATTTAGTGGTTTTCGCACACGTTGTTTGGAGAGTGATGCTCCGTCGCCCTTTTCACCAATCGCCTTCAAACTTCTGCTATATACTCTTAAGGCATAGGGGAAAAAATTCAACCGTCGGATTTTTCAAAAGTTGAAAGGTGTGGGCGTGGCTAAGCCTCAAACTTTGACCTTTCGCCATTACTTGACTTAATAACTCCCATGTGCATGATCAGATCTTTTTCGAACTTTGTCTGTGTGATCATTGACCATATCTGTAAACAATGACAATGTGGACAGCTGACATCATCTAAGCCCCGCCCCCTGACTAAAGGAAGTTATTATTTTATGCTGAAATGCCCATATTTGTCCCCTCTAATTTAGTCAACATGACACCTAGGTCATGCACTGTCTTCATGATGCTGTAATGGCCATTCAAATCTGATAGCTTTCCAGAAAGGGAGGGGCTTTGATGCCATGGCGAATTCTTGCGTATGCCGTAACCTTACAATTCAAACTAATGGTGAGCTCAGAGGGGATGCTTAGTCAGGGTGAGGTGCGGACTAGGAGGCCATTTGCTGTTTCCGGTGACGGGATGATTGACGTTTCTGTTCTGCCAGACATGCCCTGGTGCCCCGGGCTGCCGGCCAGGCCGGAGCGGCGCGGAGCTGCGAGGGCCGAACGACGCTGCTTGCAGCTTTAATTATTATTTATTATTCCGTGCGCGAAATGAATGGCTTTTTGGGGACCTTAACATACCCCAAAACTCACAATATTTTGCACAATTGTCAGGCCTGGTGAAAAATTTGATATTTTAAAGGTCCCAAAAAAATCGCAAAGAAAATGGCTGAACAGCGCCCCCTACAAAGTGAAAAAAAACCCTCTCCATAAAGCTTAGTTTATCGTACAGTTATGAAATTTGGTACACTTGTAGTACTCAACAGTCCGCACAGAAAAGTCTCTTGCAAGCAGGGTCAATATCAAACAGGAAGTCGGCCATTTTGGGATGAAATGGCGATTTTTGGCCGTTTTTGCCGTTTTTAGGGTCAGTCTCTGATTGGATTGCTCGATCAATTTTCGCACGATCGTCTCAAAAATGGTATAAAATTGCTCAGAAGAAATGGCCGAACAAAATGAGACAAGGATTCTGAGTTTTCGTATATGCTGAAGGGGCGGGGCCAGGCCTCGAAGTTTGACTACTCGCCAAAAAAATTAAAACTGCTATAACTTCATAATTGAATGGAATAGAGTTACCAAACTTTCTGTGGTCATTTGTCATCCTCCCACAAAGTAAAATGAATGGTCGGATGATGACATCACACAAGCCCCGCCCCCTCAGGACCAAAAAGGTCAAGTTTTACTATGAAAGGTCCCAAATGGCCCCATTTCACTCAATCCCCACAAATTTGTAACTGTTAACTCAAGACAAGTGGGGGTTGCTTGGCGTCACTTTATGGGAGTTTTCGACAGAGGGCGGGGCTGTGGCGGCGCGGCGAAGTCAGGCGTACCGCCGTGGCCTTACGTTTGCCTCCCATTTCGTCATTTCTAAAAATATCGTCACGAAACTTCTTGTGAGTGATCCTAGTCCGGCCCCTCAAAAGAACTGATGTGAACATCCGGTGGGCGTGGCCTATTTTCTGAAATAGCGCCCCCTAGGACCATTAAAATTTTCAGCCCCAAGCCATGCTTTGACTGAGGATTACGAAATTTGGTACACTAATGTGGTGTCTCAGGACCTACAAAAAAGTCTCTTGGACCCAGGTGCAAAGTCGTACAGGAAGTCGGCCATTTTGGTCCAAGTACGCGATTTAGTGGTTTTCGCACACGTTGTTTGGAGAGTGATGCTCCGTCGTCCTTTTCACCAATCTCCTTCAAACTTCTGCCATATGCTCTTAAGTCATCGGGGAAAAAATTCAACCGTCGGATTTTTCAAAAGTTGAAAGGTGTGGGCGTGGCTAAGCCTCAAACTTTGACCTTTCGCCACGCCACTCTTTTTTTCACAGCTTCCTATTGGACTCCTTTTACCCAATCACCAATAATCTCTGGCAAATAGCAGTAGACAACTTGAGGTCACTTGGTATCCAGTACTGGCAGGTTTCGAGTAAAGGCGGGGCTTTGGCAGCATGGCGAAAATCACCATCACGCCATGGAAATACGTTTGCCTCTCATTTCTTCAGTTATTGTGATAGCGCTACGAAACTTCTTGTAAGTGATCCTTGTCTGACCCCCAAGAGACAAACATAGCTGAAATTTGTGGGCGTGGCCTATTTTCATAAATAGCGCCCCCTAGGACCATTTAAACTAATAGCCCCAAGCCATGCTTTGACTGAAGATTACGAAATTTGGTACACTAATGTGGGGTCTCAGGACCTACAAAAAAGTCTCTTGGAGCCAAGCGTAAAGTCGCACAGGAAGTCAGCCATTTTGGTCCAAGTACGCGATTTAGTGGTTTTCGCACACGTTGTTTGGAGAGTGATGCTCCGTCGCCCTTTTCACCAATCACTTTCAAACTTCTACTATATACTCTTAAGACGTAGGGGAAAAAATTCAACCGTCGCATTTTTCAAAAGTTGAAAGGTGTGGGCGTGGCTAAGTCTCAAACTTTGACCTTTCGCCATTACTTTACTTGACTTAATAACTCCCATGTGCAAGATCAGATCTTTTTCAAACTTTGTCTGTGTGATCATTGACCATATCTGTAAAAAATGACAATGTGGACAGCTGACATCACCTAAGCCCCGCCCCCTGACCACAGGAAGTCTATTTTTTTATGCTGAAATGCCCATATTTGTCCCCTCTAATTTAGTCAACAAGACACCAAGGTCATGCACTGTCTTCATGATGCTGTATTGACCATTCAGATCTGATAGCTTTCCAGAAAGGGAAGGGCTTTGATGCCATGGCGAATTCTGGCATAACGCCGCACCCTTACAATTCAATTTAATGGTGAGCTCAGAGGGGATGCTGAGTAAGGGTGAGGTGCGGACTAGGAGGCCATTTGCGGTTTCTAGTGTCGGGGCGGTTGACGTTTCTGTTCTGCCAGACGTGCCCTGGTGCCCCGGGCTGTCGGCCAGGCCGGAGCGGCGCGGAGCTGCGAGGGCCGAACGACGCTGCTTGCAGCTTTAATTTTTTATTATTCTCGTGCCCCTTTGAACGGCTTTTTGGGGACCTTAACATACCCCAAAACTCACAATATTTTGCACACTTGTCAGGCCTGGTGAAAAATTTGATATTTTAAAGGTCCCAAAAAAATCGCAAAGAAAATGGCTGAACAGCGCCCCCTACAAAGTGAAAAAAAACCTCTCCATAAAGCTTAGTTTATCGTACAGTTATGAAATTTGGTACACTTGTAGTACTCAACAGTCCGCACAGAAAAGTCTCTTGCAACCATGGTCAATATCAAACAGGAAGTCGGCCATTTTGGGTTGAAATGGCGATTTTTTGCCGTTTTTGCCGTTTTTAGGGTCCGTTTCTGATTGGATTGCTCGATCATTTTTCGCACGATCGTCTCAAAAATTGTGTAAAATTGCTCAGAAGGGATGGGCGAACAAAATGAGATAAGGATTCTGAGTTTTCGTATATGTTGAAGGGGCGGAGCCAGGCCTCGAAGTTTGACTACTCGCCAAAAATATTTAAATTGCTATAACTTCATAACTGAATGGAATAGAGTTACCAAACTTTCTGTGGTCATTCGTCATGCACCCACAAAGTAAATTGAATGGTCGGATGATGACATCACACAAGCCCCGCCCCCTCAGGACCAAAAAGATCAAGTTTTACTGTGAAAGGTCCCAAATTGCCCCATTTCACTTAATCACCACAAATTTATAGCTGGTAACTCAAGACAAGTGGGGGTTGCTTGGCGTCACTTTATGGGAGTTTTCGGCAGAGGGCGGGGCTGTGGCGGCGCGGCGAATTCAGGCGTACCGCCTTGGCCTTACGTTTGCCTCCCATTTCGTCATTTCCAAAGATATCGTCACGAAACTTCTTGTGAGTGATCCTAGTCCGGCCCCCCAAAAGATCTGATGTGAACATCTGGTGGGCGTGGCCTATTTTCTGAAATAGCGCCCCCTAGGACCATTAAAACTGTCAGCCCCAAGCCATGCTTTGACTGAGGATTACGAAATTTGGTACACTAATGTGGTGTCTCAGGACCTACAAAAAAGTCTCTTGAAGCCAAGTGCAAAGTCGCACAGGAAGTCGGCCATTATGGTCCAAGTGCGCGATTTAGTGGTTTTCACACACGTTGTTTGGAGAGTGATACTCCGTCGCCCTTTTCACCAATCACTTTCAAACTTCTGCTATATAGTCTTAAGACATAGAGGAAAAAATTCAACCGTCGGATTTTAAATAAGTATAAAGGTGTGGGCGTGGCTAAGCCTCAAACTTTGACCTTTCGCCACGCCACTCTTTTTTTCACAGCTCCTTATTGGACTCCTTTTACCCAATCACCAGGAATCTCTGGTAAATAGCAGCAGGCAAGTTGAGGTCACTTGGTCTCCAGTACTGGAAGGTTTTGAAAAAAGGCGGGGCTTTGGGAGCATGGCGAAATTCGCCATCACGCCATGGAAATACGTTTGCCTCTCATTTCTTCATTTATCGTGATATCACCTCGACCATTGTTGTGAGTGATCCTAGTCTGACCCCCAATAGAAAAGGTCAGCTTAAGTTTGTGGGCGTGGCCTATTTTCTGTATTAGCGCCCCCTAGGACCATTAAAACTGTCAGCCCCAAGCCATGCTTTGACTGAGGATTACGAAATTTGGTACACTAATGTGGTCTCTCAGGACCTACAAAAAAGTCTCTTGGAGCCAAGGGCAAAGTCGCACAGGAAGTCGGCCATTTTGGTCCAAGTACTCGATTTAGTGGTTTTCACACACGTTGTTTGGAGAGTGATGCTCCGTCGCCCTTTTCACCAATCGCCTTCGAGCTTCTGCTATATACTCTTAAGACATAGAGGAAAAAATTCAACCGTCGGATTTTAAATAAGTATAAAGGTGTGGGCGTGGCTAAGCCTCAAACTTTGACCTTTCGCCACGCCACTCTTTTTTTCACAGCTCCCTATTGGACTCCTTTTACCCAATCACCTGGAATCTCTGGTAAATAGCAGCTGACAAGTTGAGGTCACTTGGTCTACAGTACTGGCAGGTTTTGAAAAAAGGCGGGGCTTTGGGAGCATGGCGAAATTCGCCATCACGCCATGGCAATACGTTTGCCTCTCATTTCTTCAATTATCGTGACATCGCCACAAAATGTCTGGTGAGTGATCCTAGTCTGACCCCCAATAGAAATGGGCATCTGAGATTTGTGGGCGTGGCCTATATTCTGAAATAGCGCCCCCTAGGACCATTAAAACTGTCAGCCCCAAGACAAGGTTTGACTGAGGATTACAAAAATTGGTACACTCATGTAGGGTCTCTGGCCCTACAAAAAAGTCTCTTGGAGCCAAGCGCAATTTCGCACAGGAGGTCGGCCATTTTGGTCCAAGTACTCGATTTAGTGGTTTTCGCACACGTTGTTTGGACATTGATGGCCCGTTGCCCTTTACACCGATCACCTTCAAACTTATGCTATGTACTTTTAAGTCAAAGGGGAAAAAATTCAACCGTCGGATTTTAAATAAGTATAAAGGTGTGGGCGTGGCTAAGCCTCAAACTTTGACCTTTCGCCATGACATTACTTGACTTAATAACTCCCATGTGCATGATCAGATCTAATTCAAACTTTGTCTGTGTGATCACTGACCACATCTCAAGACAACGACAATGTGGACAGCTGACATCACCTAAGCCCCGCCCCCTGACAACAGGAAGTCTATTGTTTTATGGTGAAATGCCCATATTTGTCCCCTCTAATTTAATGAAAATGACACTCAGGTCATACAGTGTCTTCATGATGTTTTAAAGACCATTCAGATCTGATAGCTTTCCAGAAAGGGAGGGGCTTTGATGCCATGGTGAATGCTGGCGTGACGCCATGACCTTACATTTGACTGTAACTTCCACAAACGGCCTCCGATTTGCCCGAAACTGAATATGGCAATGAACAATCATGCCCTTTAGCCAATGAGGCACAAACGGTTGGTGAATGTTATATAATGTCACCAAAGCTGACCTCAATGGGACTTTTCTGTAGTTGGTCACAGCGCCACCTAGATAACGTTATCCTTCGATAACTTTAAAAAACATGGTCAGAATAGCATTAAAGTTGGTCACTGTCATCACACCACCAGTGTGGTAAAGATAGAGGATTCCCTAGTGGTGAGACATAAAATATAATGGTGGGCTCAAAGGGGATGCTGAGTCAGGGTGAGTTGCGGACAAGGTGGCCGTTAGCAGTTTCTGGTGTTGGGGTGGTCGACGTTTGTGTTCTGCGGACGTGCCCTGGTGCCCCGGACTGCCGGCCAGGCCGGAGCGGCGCGGAGCTGCGAGGGCCGAACGACGCTGCTTGCAGCTTTAATTAGGCCCGAGCAGCGAAAGCGCTGCGAAGGCCTCTTGTTTTTGCTCTGTTTATTATTATTAGGCCCGAGCAGCGAAAGCGCTGCGAAGGCCTCTTGTTTTTGCTCTGATTATTATTATTTTTTGTTATTCCGTGCCCCCTTTGAACAGCTTTTTGGGGACCTTAACATACCCCAAAACTCACAATATTTTGCACACTTGTCAGGCCTGGTGAAAAATTTGATATTTTAAAGGTCCCAAAAAAATCGCAAAGAAAATGGCTGAACAGCGCCCCCTACAAAGTGAAAAAAACCCCTCTCCATAAAGCTTAGTTTATAGTACAGTTATGAAATTTGGTACACTTGTAGTACTCAACAGTCCGCACAGAAAAGTCTCTTGCAACCATGGTCAATATCAAACAGGAAGTCGGCCATTTTGGGTTGAAATGGCGATTTTTTGCCGTTTTTGCCGTTTTTAGGGTCCGTTTCTGATTGGATTGCTCGATCATTTTTCGCACGATCGTCTCAAAAATTGTGTAAAATTGCTCAGAAGGGATGGGCGAACAAAATGAGATAAGGATTCTGAGTTTTCGTATATGTTGAAGGGGCGGAGCCAGGCCTCGAAGTTTGACTACTCGCCAAAAATATTTAAATTGCTATAACTTCATAACTGAATGGAATAGAGTTACCAAACTTTCTGTGGTCATTCGTCATCCACCCACAAAGTAAATTGAATGGTCGGATGATGACATCACACAAGCCCCGCCCCCTCAGGACCAAAAAGATCAAGTTTTACTGTGAAAGGTCCCAAATTGCCCCATTTCACTTAATCACCACAAATTTGTAGCTGGTAACTCAAGACAAGTGGGGGTTGCTTGGCGTCACTTTATGGGAGTTTTCGGCAGAGGGCGGGGCTGTGGCGGCGCGGCGAATTCAGGCGTACCGCCTTGGCCTTACGTTTGCCTCCCATTTCGTCATTTCCAAAGATATCGTCACGAAACTTCTTGTGAGTGATCCTAGTCCGGCCCCCCAAAAGATCTGATGTGAACATCTGGTGGGCGTGGCCTATTTTCTGAAATAGCGCCCCCTAGGACCATTAAAACTGTCAGCCCCAAGCCATGCTTTGACTGAGGATTACGAAATTTGGTACACTAATGTGGTGTCTCAGGACCTACAAAAAATTCTCTTGAAGCCAAGTGCAAAGTCGCACAGGAAGTCGGCCATTTTGGTCCAAGTGCGCGATTTAGTGGTTTTCACACACGTTGTTTGGAGAGTGATACTCCGTCGCCCTTTTCACCAATCACTTTCAAACTTCTGCTATATAGTCTTAAGACAGAGAGGAAAAAATTCAACCGTCGGATTTTAAATAAGTATAAAGGTGTGGGCGTGGCTAAGCCTCAAACTTTGACCTTTCGCCACGCCACTCTTTTTTTCACAGCTCCTTATTGGACTCCTTTTACCCAATCACCAGGAATCTCTGGTAAATAGCAGCAGGCAAGTTGAGGTCACTTGGTCTCCAGTACTGGAAGGTTTTGCAAAAAGGCGGGGCTTTGGGAGCATGGCGAAATTCGCCATCACGCCATGGAAATACGTTTGCCTCTCATTTCTTCATTTATCGTGATATCACCTCGACCATTGTTGTGAGTGATCCTAGTCTGACCCCCAATAGAAAAGGTCAGCTTAAGTTTGTGGGCGTGGCCTATTTTCTGTATTAGCGCCCCCTAGGACCATTAAAACTGTCAGCCCCAAGCCATGCTTTGACTGAGGATTACGAAATTTGGTACACTAATGTGGTGTCTCAGGACCTACAAAAAAGTCTCTTGGAGCCAAGTGCAAAGTCGCACAGGAAGTCGGCCATTTTGGTCCAAGTGCGCGATTTAGTGGTTTTCACACACGTTGTTTGGAGAGTGATGCTCCGTCGCCCTTTTCACCAATCGCCTTCGAGCTTCTGCTATATACTCTTAAGACATAGAGGAAAAAATTCAACCGTCGGATTTTAAATAAGTATAAAGGTGTGGGCGTGGCTAAGCCTCAAACTTTGACCTTTCGCCACGCCACTCTTTTTTTCACAGCTCCCTATTGGACTCCTTTTACCCAATCACCAGGAATCTCTGGTAAATAGCAGCAGGCAAGTTGAGGTCACTTGGTCTCCAGTACTGGAAGGTTTTGCAAAAAGGCGGGGCTTTGGGAGCATGGCGAAATTCGCCATCACGCCATGGAAATACGTTTGCCTCTCATTTCTTCATTTATCGTGATATCACCTCGACCATTGTTGTGAGTGATCCTAGTCTGACCCCCAATAGAAAAGGTCAGCTTAAGTTTGTGGGCGTGGCCTATTTTCTGTATTAGCGCCCCCTAGGACCATTAAAACTGTCAGCCCCAAGCCATGCTTTGACTGAGGATTACAAAATTTTGTACACTAATGTGGTGTCTCAGGACCTACAAAAAAGTCTCTTGGAGCCAAGTGCAAAGTCGCACAGGAAGTCGGCCATTTTGGTCCAAGTGCGCGATTTAGTGGTTTTCACACACGTTGTTTGGAGAGTGATTGTCCGTCGCCCTTTTCACCAATCACCTTCAAGCTTCTGCTATATACTCTTAAGACATAGAGGAAAAAATTCAACCGTCGGATTTTAAATAAGTATAAAGGTGTGGGCGTGGCTAAGCCTCAAACTTTGACCTTTCGCCACGCCACTCTTTTTTTCACAGCTCCCTATTGGACTCCTTTTACCCAATCACCTGGAATATCTTGTAAATAGCAGCTGACAAGTTGAGGTCACTTGGTCTACAGTACTGGCAGGTTTTGAAAAAAGGCGGGGCTTTGGGAGCATGGCGAAATTCTCCATCACGCCATGGCAATACGTTTGCCTCTCATTTCTTCAATTATCGTGACATCGCCACAAAATGTCTGGTGAGTGATCCTAGTCTGACCCCCAATAGAAATGGGCATCTGAGATTTGTGGGCGTGGCCTATATTCTGAAATAGCGCCCCCTAGGACCATTAAAACTGTCAGCCCCAAGACAAGGTTTGACTGAGGATTACGAAAATTGGTACACTCATGTAGGGTCTCCGGACCTACAAAAAAGTATCTTGGAGCCAAGCGCAATTTCGCACAGGAGGTCGGCCATTTTGGTCCAAGTACTCGATTTAGTGGTTTTCGCACACGTTGTTTGGACATTGATGGCCCGTTGCCCTTTACATCGATCACCTTCAAACTTATGCTATGTACTTTTAAGTCAAAGGGGAAAAAATTCAACCGTCGGATTTTAAATAAGTATAAAGGTGTGGGCGTGGCTAAGCCTCAAACTTTGACCTTTCGCCATGACATTACTTGAAATAATAACTCCCATGTGCATGATCAGATCTAATTCAAACTTTGTCTGTGTGATCACTGACCACATCTCAAGACAACGACAATGTGGACAGCTGACATCACCTAAGCCCCGCCCCCTGACAACAGGAAGTCTATTGTTTTATGGTGAAATGCCCATATTTGTCCCCTCTAATTTAGTGAAAATGACACTCAGGTCATACAGTGTCTTCATGATGTTTTAAAGACCATTCAGATCTGATAGCTTTCCAGAAAGGGAGGGGCTTTGATGCCATGGTGAATGCTGGCGTGACGCCATGACCTTACATTTGACTGTAACTTCCACAAACGGCCTCCGATTAGCCCGAAAATGAATATGGCAATGAACAATCATGCCCTTTAGCCAATGAGGCACAAACGGTTGGTGAATGTTATATAATGTCACCAAAGCTGACCTCAATGGGACTTTTCTGTAGTTGGTCACAGCGCCACCTAGATAACGTTATCCTTCGATAACTTTAAAAAGCATGGTCAGAATAGCATTAAAGTTGGTCACTGTCATCACACCACCAGTGTGGTAAAGATAGAGGATTCCCTAGTGGTGAGACATAAAATATAATGGTGGGCTCAAAGGGGATGCTGAGTCAGGGTGAGTTGCGGACAAGGTGGCCGTTAGCAGTTTCTGGTGTTGGGGTGGTTGACGTTTGTGTTCTGCGGACGTGCCCTGGTGCCCCGGGCTGCCGGCCAGGCCGGAGCGGCGCGGAGCTGCGAGGGCCGAACGACGCTGCTTGCAGCTTTAATTTTTATTTATTATTCCGGTGCCGCTTTGAATGGCTTTTTGGGGACCTTAACATACCCCAAAACTCACAATATTTTGCATACTTGTCAGGCCTGGTGAAAAATTTGATATTTTAAAGGTCCCAAAAAAATCGCAAAGAAATTGGCTGAACAGCGCCCCCTAGAAAATGAAAAAAAACCCTCTCCATAAAGCTTAGTTTATCGTACCGTTATGAAATTTGGTACACTTATAGTACTCAATAGTCCGCACAGAAAAGTCTCTTGTAAGCATGGTCAATATCAAACAGGAAGTCGGCCATTTTGGGTTGAAATGGCGATTTTTTGCCGTTTTGGCCGTTTTTAGGGTCCGTTTCTGATTGGATTGCTCGATCATTTTTTGCACGATCATCTCAAAAATTCTGTAAAATTGCTCAGAAGAGATGGGCGAACAAAATGAGACAATAAAATTGACTTTTCGTAAATACTGAAGGGGCGGGGCCAGGCCTCGAAGTTTGACTACTCGCCAAAAATTTTTAAATTGCTATAACTTCATAACTGAATGGAATAGAGTTACCAAACTTTCTGTGGTCATTCGTCATCACCTCACAAAGTAAATTGAATGGTCGCATGATGACATCACACAAGCCCCGCCCCCTCAGGACCAAAAAGGTTAAGTTTTACTGTGAAAGGTCCCAAATTGCCCCATTTCACTAAATCACCACAAATTTGTAGCTGGTAACTCAAGACAAGTGGGGGTTGCTTGGTGTCACATTATGTGAGTTTTCGGCAGAGGGCGGGGCTGTGGCGGCGCGGCGAAGTCAGGCGTACCGCCGTGGCCTTACGTTTGCCTCCCATTTCGTCATTTCTAAAGATATCATCACGAAACTTCTTGTGAGTGATCCTAGTCTGGCCCCCCAAAAGATCTGATGTGAACATCCGGTGGGCGTGGCCTATTTTCTGAAATAGCGCCACCTAGGACCATTAAAACTGTCAGCCCCAAGCCATGCTTTGACTGAAGATTACGAAATTTGGTACACTAATGTGGTGTCTCAGGACCTACAAAAAAGTCTCTTGGACCCAAGTGCAAAGTCGCACAGGAAGTCGGCCATTTTGGTCCAAGTACGCGATTTACTGGTTTTCGCACACCTTGTTTGGAGAGTGATGCTCCGTCGCCCTTTTCACCAATCTCCTTGAAACGTCTGCTATATACTCTTAAGACAAAGAGGAAAAAATTCAACCGTCGGATTTTTCAAAAGTTTAACGGTGTGGGCGTGGCTAAGCCTCAAACTTTGACCTGTCGCCACGCCACTCATTTTTTCACAGCTCCCTACTGGACTCCTTTTACCCAATCAGCAGGAATCTCTGGCAAACAGCAGTAGACAACTTGAGGTCACTTGGTATCCAGTACTGGCAGGTTTCAAAAAAAGGCGGGGCTTCAGGAGCATGGCGAAAATCGCCATCACGCCGTGGAAGTATGTTTGCCTCTCATTTCTTCAGTTATCGTGATATTGCTACGAAACTTCTGGTGCGTGATCCTAGTCTGACCCCCAAGCGACATAGATATCTGAATTTAGTGGGCGTGGCCTATTTTCTTAAATAGCGCCCCCTAGGACCATTTAAACTAATAGCCCCAAGCTATGCTTTGACTGAGGATTACGAAATTTGGTACACTAATGTGGTGTCTCAGGACCTACAAAAAAGTCTCTTGGAGCCAAGCGCAAAGTCGCACAGGAAGTCGGCCATTTTGGTCCAAGTGCGCGATTTAGTGGTTTTCGCACACGTTGTTTGGAGAGTGATGCTCCGTCGCCCTTTTCACCAATCTCCTTCAAACTTCTGCTATATACTCTTAAGACATAGGGGAAAAAATTCAACCGTCGGATTTTTCAAAAGTTGAAAGATGTGGGCGTGGCTAAGCCTCAAACTTTGACCTGTCGCCACGCCACTCTTTTTTTCACAGCTCCCTACTGGACTCCTTTTACCCAAACACCAGGATTCTGTGGCAAACAGCAGTAGACAAGTTGAGGTTACTTTGTCTTCAGTACTGGAAGGTTTTGAAAAAAGGCGGGGCTTTGGGAGCATGGCGAAAATCGCCATCACGCCATGGAAATACGTTTGCCTCTCATTTCTTAAGTTATCGAGATATCACCTCGAAATTTGTTGTGAGTGATCCTAGTCTGACCCCCAATAGAAATGGACAGCTAAAATTTGTGGGCGTGGCCATTTTTCTGAAATAGCGCCCCCTAGGACCATTAAAACTGTCAGCCCCTAGCCATTCTTTGACTGAGGATTACGAAATTTGGTACACTAATGAGGTGTCTCCGGACCTACAAAAAAGTCTCTTGGAGCCAAGTGCAAAGTCGCACAGGAAGTCGGGCATTTTGGTCCAAGTACGCGATTTAGTTGTTTTGGCACACGTTGTTTGGAGAGTGATGCTCCGTTGCCCTTTTCACCAATCGCCTTCAAACTTCTGCTATTTACTCTTAAGACATAGGAGAAAAAATTCAACCGTCGGATTTTTCAAAAGTTGAAAGGTGTGGGCGTGGCTAAGTCTCAAACTTTGACCTTTCGCCATTACTTTACTTGACTTAATAACTCCCATGTGCATGATCAGATCTTTTTCGAACTTTGTCTGTGTGATCATTGACCATATCTTTAAACAATGACAATGTGGACAGCTGACATCACCTAAGCCCCGCCCCCTGAATACAGGAAGTCTATTGTTTTATGCTGAAATGCCCATATTTGTCCCCTCTAATTTAGTCAACATGACACTAAGGTCATGTACGGTCTTCATGATGCTGTAATGACCATTCAGATCTGAGAGCTTTCCAGATAGGGAGGGGCTTTGATGCCATGGCGAATTCTGGCGTAACGCCGTAACCTTATAATTCAATTTAATGGTGAGCTCAGAGGGGATGCTGAGTCAGGGTGAGGTGCGGACGAGGAGGCCATTTGCGGTTTCTGGTGTCGGGGTGGTTGACGTTTCTGTTCTGCCAGACGTGCCCTGGTGCCCCGGGCTGCCGGCCAGGCCGGAGCGGCGCGGAGCTGCGAGGGCCGAACGACGCTGCTTGCAGCTTTAATTAGGCCCGAGCAGCGAAAGCGCTGCGAAGGCCTCTTGTTTTTGCTCTGTTTATTATTTTTTTTATTTATTATTCCGGTGCCGCTTTGAATGGCTTTTTGGGGACCTTAACATACCCCAAAACTCACAATATTTTGCATACTTGTCAGGCCTGGTGAAAAATTTGATATTTTAAAGGTCCCAAAAAAATCGCAAAGAAATTGGCTGAACAGCGCCCCCTAGAAAATGAAAAAAAAACCCTCTCCATAAAGCTTAGTTTATCGTACCGTTATGAAATTTGGTACACTTATAGTACTCAATAGTCCGCACAGAAAAGTCTCTTGCAAGCATGGTCAATATCAAACAGGAAGTCGGCCATTTTGGGTTGAAATGGCGATTTTTTGCCGTTTTGGCCGTTTTTAGGGTCCGTTTCTGATTGGATTGCTCGATCATTTTTTGCACGATCATCTCAAAAATTCTGTAAAATTGCTCAGAAGAGATGGGCGAACAAAATGAGACAATAAAATTGACTTTTCGTAAATACTGAAGGGGCGGGGCCAGGCCTCGAAGTTTGACTACTCGCCAAAAATTTTTAAATTGCTATAACTTCATAACTGAATGGAATAGAGTTACCAAACTTTCTGTGGTCATTCGTCATCACCTCACAAAGTAAATTGAATGGTCGCATGATGACATCACACAAGCCCCGCCCCCTCAGGACCAAAAAGGTTAAGTTTTACTGTGAAAGGTCCCAAATTGCCCCATTTCACTAAATCACCACAAATTTGTAGCTGGTAACTCAAGACAAGTGGGGGTTGCTTGGTGTCACATTATGTGAGTTTTCGGCAGAGGGCGGGGCTGTGGCGGCGCGGCGAAGTCAGGCGTACCGCCGTGGCCTTACGTTTGCCTCCCATTTCGTCATTTCTAAAGATATCATCACGAAACTTCTTGTGAGTGATCCTAGTCTGGCCCCCCAAAAGATCTGATGTGAACATCCGGTGGGCGTGGCCTATTTTCTGAAATAGCGCCCCCTAGGACCATTAAAACTGTCAGCCCCAAGCCATGCTTTGACTGAAGATTACGAAATTTGGTACACTAATGTGGTGTCTCAGGACCTACAAAAAAGTCTCTTGGACCCAAGTGCAAAGTCGCACAGGAAGTCGGCCATTTTGGTCCAAGTACGCGATTTACTGGTTTTCGCACACCTTGTTTGGAGAGTGATGCTCCGTCGCCCTTTTCACCAATCTCCTTGAAACGTCTGCTATATACTCTTAAGACAAAGAGGAAAAAATTCAACCGTCGGATTTTTCAAAAGTTTAACGGTGTGGGCGTGGCTAAGCCTCAAACTTTGACCTGTCGCCACGCCACTCATTTTTTCACAGCTCCCTACTGGACTCCTTTTACCCAATCAGCAGGAATCTCTGGCAAACAGCAGTAGACAACTTGAGGTCACTGGGTATCCAGTACTGGCAGGTTTCAAAAAAAGGCGGGGCTTCAGGAGCATGGCGAAAATCGCCATCACGCCATGGAAGTATGTTTGCCTCTCATTTCTTCAGTTATCGTGATATTGCTACGAAACTTCTGGTGCGTGATCCTAGTCTGACCCCCAAGCGACATAGATATCTGAATTTAGTGGGCGTGGCCTATTTTCTTAAATAGCGCCCCCTAGGACCATTTAAACTAATAGCCCCAAGCTATGCTTTGACTGAGGATTACGAAATTTGGTACACTAATGTGGTGTCTCAGGACCTACAAAAAAGTCTCTTGGAGCCAAGCGGAAAGTCGCACAGGAAGTCGGCCATTTTGGTCCAAGTGCGCGATTTAGTGGTTTTCGCACACGTTGTTTGGAGAGTGATGCTCCGTCGCCCTTTTCACCAATCTCCTTCAAACTTCTGCTATATACTCTTAAGACATAGGGGAAAAAATTCAACCGTCGGATTTTTCAAAAGTTGAAAGATGTGGGCGTGGCTAAGCCTCAAACTTTGACCTGTCGCCACGCCACTCTTTTTTTCACAGCTCCCTACTGGACTCCTTTTACCCAAACACCAGGATTCTGTGGCAAACAGCAGTAGACAAGTTGAGGTTACTTTGTCTCCAGTACTGGCAGGTTTTGAAAAAAGGCGGGGCTTTGGGAGCATGGCGAAAATCGCCATCACGCCATGGAAATACGTTTGCCTCTCATTTCTTAAGTTATCGAGATATCACCTCGAAATTTGTTGTGAGTGATCCTAGTCTGACCCCCAATAGAAATGGACAGCTAAAATTTGTGGGCGTGGCCATTTTTCTGAAATAGCGCCCCCTAGGACCATTAAAACTGTCAGCCCCTAGCCATTCTTTGACTGAGGATTACGAAATTTGGTACACTAATGAGGTGTCTCCGGACCTACAAAAAAGTCTCTTGGAGCCAAGTGCAAAGTCGCACAGGAAGTCGGGCATTTTGGTCCAAGTACGCGATTTAGTTGTTTTGGCACACGTTGTTTGGAGAGTGATGCTCCGTTGCCCTTTTCACCAATCGCCTTCAAACTTCTGCTATTTACTCTTAAGACATAGGAGAAAAAATTCAACCGTCGGATTTTTCAAAAGTTGAAAGGTGTGGGCGTGGCTAAGTCTCAAACTTTGACCTTTCGCCATTACTTTACTTGACTTAATAACTCCCATGTGCATGATCAGATCTTTTTCGAACTTTGTCTGTGTGATCATTGACCATATCTTTAAACAATGACAATGTGGACAGCTGACATCACCTAAGCCCCGCCCCCTGAATACAGGAAGTCTATTGTTTTATGCTGAAATGCCCATATTTGTCCCCTCTAATTTAGTCCACATGACACTAAGGTCATGCACGGTCTTCATGATGCTGTAATGACCATTCAGATCTGATAGCTTTCCAGATAGGGAGGGGCTTTGATGCCATGGCGAATTCTGGCGTAACGCCGTAACCTTACAATTCAATTTAATGGTGAGCTCAGAGGGGATGCTGAGTCAGGGTGAGGTGCGGACGAGGAGGCCATTTGCGGTTTCTGGTGTCGGGGTGGTTGACGTTTCTGTTCTGCCAGACGTGCCCTGGTGCCCCGGGCTGCCGGCCAGGCCGGAGCGGCGCGGAGCTGCGAGGGCCGAACGACGCTGCTTGCAGCTTTAATTAGGCCCGAGCAGCGAAAGCGCTGCGAAGGCCTCTTGTTTTTGCTCTGATTATTATTATTTTTTGTTATTCCGTGCCCCCTTTGAACAGCTTTTTGGGGACCTTAACATACCCCAAAACTCACAATATTTTGCACACTTGTCAGGCCTGGTGAAAAATTTGATATTTTAAAGGTCCCAAAAAAATCGCAAAGAAAATGGCTGAACAGCGCCCCCTAAAAAGTGAAAAAACCCCTCTCCATAAAGCTTAGTTTATCGTACAGTTATGAAATTTGGTACACTTGTAGTACTCAACAGTCCGCACAGAAAAGTCTCTTGCAACCATGGTCAATATCAAACAGGAAGTCGGCCATTTTGGGTTGAAATGGCGATTTTTTGCCGTTTTTGCCGTTTTTAGGGTCCGTTTCTGATTGGATTGCTCGATCATTTTTCGCACGATCGTCTCAAAAATTGTGTAAAATTGCTCAGAAGGGATGGGCGAACAAAATGAGATAAGGATTCTGAGTTTTCGTATATGTTGAAGGGGCGGAGCCAGGCCTCGAAGTTTGACTACTCGCCAAAAATATTTAAATTGCTATAACTTCATAACTGAATGGAATAGAGTTACCAAACTTTCTGTGGTCATTCGTCATCGACCCACAAAGTAAATTGAAAGGTCGGATGATGACATCACACAAGCCCCGCCCCCTCAGGACCAAAAAGATCAAGTTTTACTGTGAAAGGTCCCAAATTGCCCCATTTCACTTAATCACCACAAATTTGTAGCTGGTAACTCAAGACAAGTGGGGGTTGCTTGGCGTCACTTTATGGGAGTTTTCGGCAGAGGGCGGGGCTGTGGCGGCGCGGCGAAGTCAGGCGTACCGCCTTGGCCTTACGTTTGCCTCCCATTTCGTCATTTCCAAAGATATCGTCACGAAACTTCTTGTGAGTGATCCTAGTCCGGCCCCCCAAAAGATCTGATGTGAACATCTGGTGGGCGTGGCCTATTTTCTGAAATAGCGCCCCCTAGGACCATTAAAACTGTCAGCCCCAAGCCATGCTTTGACTGAGGATTACGAAATTTGGTACACTAATGTGGTGTCTCAGGACCTACAAAAAAGTCTCTTGAAGCCAAGTGCAAAGTCGCACAGGAAGTCGGCCATTTTGGTCCAAGTGCGCGATTTAGTGGTTTTCACACACGTTGTTTGGAGAGTGATACTCCGTCGCCCTTTTCACCAATCACTTTCAAACTTCTGCTATATAGTCTTAAGACATAGAGGAAAAAATTCAACCGTCGGATTTTAAATAAGTATAAAGGTGTGGGCGTGGCTAAGCCTCAAACTTTGACCTTTCGCCACGCCACTCTTTTTTTCACAGCTCCTTATTGGACTCCTTTTACCCAATCACCAGGAATCTCTGGTAAATAGCAGCAGGCAAGTTGAGGTCACTTGGTCTCCAGTACTGGAAGGTTTTGCAAAAAGGCGGGGCTTTGGGAGCATGGCGAAATTCGCCATCACGCCATGGAAATACGTTTGCCTCTCATTTCTTCATTTATCGTGATATCACCTCGACCATTGTTGTGAGTGATCCTAGTCTGACCCCCAATAGAAAAGGTCAGCTTAAGTTTGTGGGCGTGGCCTATTTTCTGTATTAGCGCCCCCTAGGACCATTAAAACTGTCAGCCCCAAGCCATGCTTTGACTGAGGATTACGAAATTTGGTACACTAATGTGGTGTCTCAGGACCTACAAAAAAGTCTCTTGGAGCCAAGTGCAAAGTCGCACAGGAAGTCGGCCATTTTGGTCCAAGTGCGCGATTTAGTGGTTTTCACACACGTTGTTTGGAGAGTGATGCTCCGTCGCCCTTTTCACCAATCGCCTTCGAGCTTCTGCTATATACTCTTAAGACATAGAGGAAAAAATTCAACCGTCGGATTTTAAATAAGTATAAAGGTGTGGGCGTGGCTAAGCCTCAAACTTTGACCTTTCGCCACGCCACTCTTTTTTTCACAGCTCCCTATTGGACTCCTTTTACCCAATCACCTGGAATCTCTGGTAAATAGCAGCTGACAAGTTGAGGTCACTTGGTCTACAGTACTGGCAGGTTTTGAAAAAAGGCGGGGCTTTGGGAGCATGGCGAAATTCGCCATCACGCCATGGCAATACGTTTGCCTCTCATTTCTTCAATTATCGTGACATCGCCACAAAATGTCTGGTGAGTGATCCTAGTCTGACCCCCAATAGAAATGGGCATCTGAGATTTGTGGGCGTGGCCTATATTCTGAAATAGCGCCCCCTAGGACCATTAAAACTGTCAGCCCCAAGACAAGGTTTGACTGAGGATTACGAAATTTGGTACACTCATGTAGGGTCTCTGGCCCTACAAAAAAGTCTCTTGGAGCCAAGCGCAATTTCGCACAGGAGGTCGGCCATTTTGGTCCAAGTACTCGATTTAGTGGTTTTCGCACACGTTGTTTGGACATTGATGGCCCGTTGCCCTTTACACCGATCACCTTCAAACTTATGCTATGTACTTTTAAGTCAAAGGGGAAAAAATTCAACCGTCGGATTTTAAATAAGTATAAAGGTGTGGGCGTGGCTAAGCCTCAAACTTTGACCTTTCGCCATGACATTACTTGACTTAATAACTCCCATGTGCATGATCAGATCTAATTCAAACTTTGTCTGTGTGATCACTGACCACATCTCAAGACAACGACAATGTGGACAGCTGACATCACCTAAGCCCCGCCCCCTGACAACAGGAAGTCTATTGTTTTATGGTGAAATGCCCATATTTGTCCCCTCTAATTTAATGAAAATGACACTCAGGTCATACAGTGTCTTCATGATGTTTTAAAGACCATTCAGATCTGATAGCTTTCCAGAATGGGAGGGGCTTTGATGCCATGGTGAATGCTGGCGTGACGCCATGACCTTACATTTGACTGTAACTTCCACAAACGGCCTCCGATTTGCCCGAAACTGAATATGGCAATGAACAATCATGCCCTTTAGCCAATGAGGCACAAACGGTTGGTGAATGTTATATAATGTCACCAAAGCTGACCTCAATGGGACTTTTCTGTAGTTGGTCACAGCGCCACCTAGATAACGTTATCCTTCGATAACTTTAAAAAACATGGTCAGAATAGCATTAAAGTTGGTCACTGTCATCACACCACCAGTGTGGTAAAGATAGAGGATTCCCTAGTGGTGAGACATAAAATATAATGGTGGGCTCAAAGGGGATGCTGAGTCAGGGTGAGTTGCGGACAAGGTGGCCGTTAGCAGTTTCTGGTGTTGGGGTGGTCGACGTTTGTGTTCTGCGGACGTGCCCTGGTGCCCCGGGCTGCCGGCCAGGCCGGAGCGGCGCGGAGCTGCGAGGGCCGAACGACGCTGCTTGCAGCTTTAATTATTTTTTATTATTCTTAGCCCGCTTTGAACGGCTTTTTGGGGACCTTAACATACCCCAAAACTCACAATATTTTGCAAACTTGTCAGGCCTGGTGAAAAATTTGATATTTTAAAGGTCCCAAAAAAATCGCAAAGAAATTGGCTGAACAGCGCCCCCTAGAAAGTGAAAAAAAGCCCTCTCCATAAAGCTTAGTTTATCGTACAGTTATGAAATTTGGTACGCTTGTAGTACTCAATAGTCCGCACAGAAAAGTCTCTTGCAAGCATGGTCAATATCAAACAGGAAGTCGGCCATTTTGGGTTGAAATGGCGATTTTTTGCCGTTTTTGCCGTTTTTAGGGTCCGTTTCTGATTGGATTGCTCGATCATTTTTCGCACGATCATCTCAAAAATTGTGTAAAATTGCTAAGAAGGGATGGGCGAACAAAGTGAGATGATAATTCTGAGTTTTCGTATATGTTGAAGGGGCGGGGCCAGGCCTCGAAGTTTGACTACTCGCCAAAAATATTTAAATTGCTATAACTTCATAACTGAATGGAATAGAGTTACCAAACTTTCTGTGGTCATTCGTCATCCACCCACAAAGTAAATTGAACGGTCGGATGATGACATCACACAAGCCCCGCCCCCTCAGGACCAAAAAGATCAAGTTTTACTGTGAAAGGTCCCAAATTGCCCCATTTCACTTAATCACCACAAATTTGTAGCTGGTAACTCAAGACAAGTGGGGGTTGCTTGGCGTCACTTTATGGGAGTTTTCGGCAGAGGGCGGGGCTGCGGCGGCGCGGCGAATTCAGGCGTACCGCCGTGGCCTTACGTTTGCCTCCCATTTCGTCATTTCCAAAGATATCGTCACGAAACTTCTTGTGAGTGATCCTAGTCCGGCCCCCCAAAAGATCTGGTGTGAACATCTGGTGGGCGTGGCCTATTTTCTGAAATAGCGCCCCCTAGGACCATTAAAACTGTCAGCCCCAAGCCATGCTTTGACTGAGGATTACGAAATTTGGTACACTAATGTGGTGTCTAAGGACCTACAAAAAAGTCTCTTGGAGCCAAGTGCAAAGTCGCACAGGAAGTCGGCCATTTTGGTCCAAGTGCGCGATTTAGTGGTTTTCACACACGTTGTTTGGAGAGTGATACTCCGTCGCCCTTTTCACCAATCACTTTCAAACTTCTGCTATATAGTCTTAAGACATAGAGGAAAAAATTCAACCGTCGGATTTTAAATAAGTATAAAGGTGTGGGCGTGGCTAAGCCTCAAACTTTGACCTTTCGCCACGCCACTCATTTTTTCACAGCTCCTTATTGGACTCCTTTTACCCAATCACCAGGAATCTCTGGTAAATAGCAGCAGGCAAGTTGAGGTCACTTGGTCTCCAGTACTGGAAGGTTTTGAAAAAAGGCGGGGCTTTGGGAGCATGGCGAAATTCGCCATCACGCCATGGAAATACGTTTGCCTCTCATTTCTTCATTTATCGTGATATCACCTCGACCATTGTTGTGAGTGATCCTAGTCTGACCCCCAATAGAAAAGGTCAGCTTAAGTTTGTGGGCGTGGCCTATTTTCTGTATTAGCGCCCCCTAGGACCATTAAAACTGTCAGCCCCAAGCCATGCTTTGACTGAGGATTACGAAATTTGGTACACTAATGTGGTGTCTCAGGACCTACAAAAAAGTCTCTTGGAGCCAAGTGCAAAGTCGCACAGGAAGTCGGCCATTTTGGTCCAAGTGCTCGATTTAGTGGTTTTCACACACGTTGTTTGGAGAGTGATGCTCCGTCGCCCTTTTCACCAATCGCCTTCGAGCTTCTGCTATATACTCTTAAGACATAGAGGAAAAAATTCAACCGTCGGATTTTAAATAAGTATAAAGGTGTGGGCGTGGCTAAGCCTCAAACTTTGACCTTTCGCCACGCCACTCTTTTTTTCACAGCTCCCTATTGGACTCCTTTTACCCAATCACCTGGAATCTCTGGTAAATAGCAGCTGACAAGTTGAGGTCACTTGGTCTACAGTACTGGCAGGTTTTGAAAAAAGGCGGGGCTTTGGGAGCATGGCGAAATTCGCCATCACGCCATGGCAATACGTTTGCCTCTCATTTCTTCAATTATCGTGACATCGCCACAAAATGTCTGGTGAGTGATCCTAGTCTGACCCCCAATAGAAATGGGCATCTGAGATTTGTGGGCGTGGCCTATATTCTGAAATAGCGCCCCCTAGGACCATTAAAACTGTCAGCCCCAAGACAAGGTTTGACTGAGGATTACGAAAATTGGTACACTCATGTAGGGTCTCTGGCCCTACAAAAAAGTCTCTTGGAGCCAAGCGCAATTTCGCACAGGAGGTCGGCCATTTTGGTCCAAGTACTCGATTTAGTGGTTTTCGCACACGTTGTTTGGACATTGATGGCCCGTTGCCCTTTACACCGATCACCTTCAAACTTATGCTATGTACTTTTAAGTCAAAGGGGAAAAAATTCAACCGTCGGATTTTAAATAAGTATAAAGGTGTGGGCGTGGCTAAGCCTCAAACTTTGACCTTTCGCCATGACATTACTTGACTTAATAACTCCCATGTGCATGATCAGATCTAATTCAAAGTTTGTCTGTGTGATCACTGACCACATCTCAAGACAACGACAATGTGGACAGCTGACATCACCTAAGCCCCGCCCCCTGACAACAGGAAGTCTATTGTTTTATGGTGAAATGCCCATATTTGTCCCCTCTAATTTAATGAAAATGACACTCAGGTCATACAGTGTCTTCATGATGTTTTAAAGACCATTCAGATCTGATAGCTTTCCAGAAAGGGAGGGGCTTTGATGCCATGGTGAATGCTGGCGTGACGCCATGACCTTACATTTGACTGTAACTTCCACAAACGGCCTCCGATTTGCCCGAAACTGAATATGGCAATGAACAATCATGCCCTTTAGCCAATGAGGCACAAACGGTTGGTGAATGTTATATAATGTCACCAAAGCTGACCTCAATGGGACTTTTCTGTAGTTGGTCACAGCGCCACCTAGATAACGTTATCCTTCGATAACTTTAAAAAACATGGTCAGAATAGCATTAAAGTTGGTCACTGTCATCACACCACCAGTGTGGTAAAGATAGAGGATTCCCTAGTGGTGAGACATAAAATATAATGGTGGGCTCAAAGGGGATGCTGAGTCAGGGTGAGTTGCGGACAAGGTGGCCGTTAGCAGTTTCTGGTGTTGGGGTGGTCGACGTTTGTGTTCTGCGGACGTGCCCTGGTGCCCCGGGCTGCCGGCCAGGCCGGAGCGGCGCGGAGCTGCGAGGGCCGAACGACGCTGCTTGCAGCTTTAATTAGGCCCGAGCAGCGAAAGCGCTGCGAAGGCCTCTTGTTTTTGCTCTGATTATTATTAGGCCCGAGCAGTGAAGCTGCGAAGGCCTATTGTATCTGCTCCGTTTATTCTTTTTTTTTTTCTTTTTTTTTTTTTTTCTTTTTCTTCCGCGTCTTTGGGTGGCCTTTAGGGGGTCTTAGCATATCCAAAAACTCACCAAATTCTGGCCCAATATAGAAAGTGCGTGAAATTTACGTATTTCACTGGCAACGTGAACGTTGGTACAAAAATGTTTCGACAGCGCCCCCTAGAAAATTAAAAATACCCCTCTGCTTTGACCTTTTTTCATAGTAGAACGATGAAATTTGGTACACTTGTAGAACTCAACAATACGCACAGAAAAGCCTCTTGCACCCATGGTCAATATCAAACAGGAAGTCGGCCATTTTGGACTAAAGTGGCCATTTTGACCCCGTTTTGGCCATTTCTAGGGTCTACATTTGGTTGAACAGTTTGGTCATTTTTCGCACGATTGTCTCAAAAATAGTGTGCGATCGAACAGAAGCGATGGATGAATCAAATGAGAAAATAAAATTGACTTTTCGTAAATACTGAAGGGGCGGGGCCAGGCCTCAAAGTTCAAGCACTCGCCAAAAAAATTCAAATTGCTTTAATTTCATAAATGAAAGAATTACAGTTAAAGTAATTATCTATGGACAATCGGAATCGCCCCCCAAAGACAAATGAATGGTCGATTGATGATGTCACATAAGCACCGCCCCCTCAGGCCTTAAAAGGTCAAGTTTTACTGGGAAATTTTCCAAAATTCGCCCTTTCAACTAATCACCCCAAATTTGTAGCAGGTAACTGAAGACAAGTTGGGGTTGCTTGGCGTCACTTTATGGAAGTTTTCTGCAGAAGGCGGGGCTGTGGCGGCGCGGCGAAGTCAGGCGTACCGATGTGGCCTTACGTTTGCCTCCCATTTCGTCATTTCTAGCGATATCGCCACAAAACCTCTTGGGAGTGATCCTAGTTCGGCCCCCCACAAAATGTGATGTGAACATCCAGTGGGCGTGGCCTATTTTATGAAATAGCGCCCCCTAGGACCATTAAAACTGTCAGCCCCAAGTCATGCTTTGACTGAGGAGTACGAAATTTGGTTTCCTAATGTGGTGTCTCAGGACCTACAAAAAAGTCTCTTGGAGCCAAGTGCAAAGTCGCACAGGAAGTCGGCCATTTTGGTCCAAGTACTCGATTTAGTGGTTTTCGCACACGTTGTTTGGAGAGTGATGCTCCATCGCCCTTTTCACCAATCGCCTTCAAACTTCTGCTATACACTCTTAAGACATAAAGGAAAAAATTCAACCGTCGGATTTTAAATAAGTATAAAGGTGTGGGCGTGGCTAAGCCTCAAACTTTGACCTGTCGCCACGCCACTCTTTTTTTCACAACTCCCTATTGGACTCCTTTTAACCAATCGCCAGCAATCACTGGCAAATAGCAGCAGACAAGTTGAGGACACTTGGTCTTTAGTCCTGGCAGGTTTCGAATAAAGGCGGGGCTTTGGGAGCATGGCGAAATTCGCCATCACGCCATGACAATACGTTTGCCTCTCATTTCTTCAATTATCGTGCCATTGCCACAAAATGTCTGGTGAGTGATCCTAGTCTGACCCCCAATAGAACTGGAAACCTGTAATTTGTGGGCGTGGCCTATTTTCTGAAATAGCGCCCCCTAGGAACAATAAAACTGCCAGCCACAAGCCATGCTTTGACTGAGGAGTACGAAAATTGGTACACTAATGTGGTGTCTCAGGCCCTACAAAAAAGTCTCTTGGAGCCAAGAGCAAAGTCGCACAGGAAGTCGGCCATTTTGGTCCAAGTACTCGATTTAGTGGTTTTCGCACACATTGTTTGGATAAGGATTCTCCATCACCCTTTTCAACAATCACCTTCAAACATCTGCTATACACTCTTAAGACATAGATGAAAAAATTCAACCGTCGGATTTTAAATAAGTATAAAGATGTGGGCGTGGCTAAGCCTCAAACTTTGACCTGTCGCCACGCCACTCTTATTTTCACAGCTCCCTATTGGACTCCTTTTAACCAATCACCAGCAAACACTGGCAAATAGCAGCAGACAAGTTGAGGTCACTTGGTTTATAGTACTGGCAGGTTTCGAATAAAGGCGGGGCTTTGGGAGCATGGCGAAATTTGCCATCACGCCATGGAAATACGTTTGTCTCTCATTTCTTCAGTCATTGTGACATCGCCACACAAGTTCTGAAGAGTGATCCTACTCTGACCCCTAATAGAATTGGACAGCTGAAGTTTGTGGGCGTGACCTATTTTCTGAAACACCGCCCCCTAGGACTATTAAAACAGTCAGCCCCAAGCCATGCTTTGACTGAGGATCACAAAATTTGGCACACTAATGTAGTGTATCAGGACCTACAAAAAAGTCTCTTGGAGCCAAGAGCAATGTCCTACAGGAGGTCAGCCATTTTGGTCCAAGTACTCAATTTAGTGTTTTTCGCACACGTTATTAGGAGAATGATATCTCCTCGCCCTTTCCACCGATCTCCTTCAAACTTCTGCTATATACTCTTAGGACATAGAGGAAAAAATTCAACCGTCGGATTTTAAATAAGTATAAAGGTGTGGGCGTGGCTAAGCCTCAAACTTTGACCAGTCGCCATTACCTTATTTGACTTAACAACTCCCATGTGCATGATCAGATCAATTTCATACTTTGTCTATGTGATCACTGACCACATCTGAAGACAGTGACAATGTGGAGAGCTGACATCACCTAAGCCCCGCCCCCTGACTACAGGAAGTCTATTGTTTTATGGTGAACTGCCCATATTTGTCCCCTCTAATTTAGTCAAGATGACACTAAGGTCATGCACTGTCTTCATGATGTTGTAATGACCATTCAGATCTGATAGCTTTTTAGAAAGTGAGGGGCTTTGATGCCATGGCGATTTCTGGCGTGACGCTGTGACCTTACGTTTTACTGTAACTTCCACAAACAGCCTCCGATTTGCCCGAGACTGAACATCACATCACCAGTGTGGTAAAGATAGAGTATCTCCTAGTGGTGAGACATGTAATGGTGGGCTCAGAAGGGATGCTGAGTCAGGGTGAGGTGTGGACGAGGAGGCCTTTTACTGTTTCCGGTGTCGGGGTGGCTGAGTTTCTGTTCCGCCAGGCATGCCCTGGTGCCCTCGGCTGCCGGCCAGGATGGAAAAGCGCGGAGCCGGGTTTGGAGAGCGTCGGGGATGGAGCGGAGGGGGTGCAGAAGGAGGGCGAGCAGCTTCGCTGCGAGGGCCGAACGACGCTGCTTGCAGCTTTAATTAGGCCCGAGCAGTGAAGCTGCGAAGGCCTATTGTATCTGCTCCGTTTCTTATTTTTTTTTTTTTCTTTCTTTCTTTTTCTTCCGCGTCTTTGGGTGGCCTTTAGGGGGTCTTAGCATATCCAAAAACTCACCAAATTCTGGCCCAATATAGAAAGTGCGTGAAATTTACGTATTTCAGTGGCAACGTGAAAGTTGGTAAAAAAATGTTTCAACAGCGCCCCCTAGAAAATTAAAAATACCCCTCTGCTTTGACCTTTTTTCATAGTAGAATGATGAAATTTGGTACACTTGTAGAACTCAACAATACGCACAGAAAAGCCTCTTGCACCCATGGTCAATATCAAACAGGAAGTCGGCCATTTTGGACTAAAGTGGCCATTTTGACCCCGTTTTGGCCATTTCTAGGGTCTACATTTGGTTGAACAGTTTGGTCATTTTTCGCACGATTGTCTCAAAAATAGTGTGCGATCGAACAGAAGCGATAGATGAATCAAATGAGCAAATAAAATTGACTTTTCGTAAATACTGAAGGGGCGGGGCCAGGCCTCAAAGTTCAAGCACTCGCCAAAAAAATTCAAATTGCTTTAATTTCATAAATGAAAGAATTACAGTTAAAGTAATTATCTATGGACAATCGGCATCGCCCCCCGAAGACAAATGAATGGTCGATTGATGATGTCACATAGCAGTGAAGCTGCGAAGGCCTATTGTATCTGCTCCGTTTCTTATTTTTTTTTTTAGGCCCGAGCAGCGAAAGCGCTGCGAAGGCCTCTTGTTTTTGCTCTGATTATTATTATTTTTTGTTATTCCGTGCCCCCTTTGAACAGCTTTTTGGGGACCTTAACATACCCCAAAACTCACAATATTTTGCACACTTGTCAGGCCTGGTGAAAAATTTGATATTTTAAAGGTCCCAAAAAAATCGCAAAGAAAATGGCTGAACAGCGCCCCCTACAAAGTGAAAAAAACCCCTCTCCATAAAGCTTAGTTTATCGTACAGTTATGAAATTTGGTACACTTGTAGTACTCAACAGTCCGCACAGAAAAGTCTCTTGCAACCATGGTCAATATCAAACAGGAAGTCGGCCATTTTGGGTTGAAATGGCGATTTTTTGCCGTTTTTGCCGTTTTTAGGGTCCGTTTCTGATTGGATTGCTCGATCATTTTTCGCACGATCGTCTCAAAAATTGTGTAAAATTGCTCAGAAGGGATGGGCGAACAAAATGAGATAAGGATTCTGAGTTTTCGTATATGTTGAAGGGGCGGAGCCAGGCCTCGAAGTTTGACTACTCGCCAAAAATATTTAAATTGCTATAACTTCATAACTGAATGGAATAGAGTTACCAAACTTTCTGTGGTCATTCGTCATCCACCCACAAAGTAAATTGAATGGTCGGATGATGACATCACACAAGCCCCGCCCCCTCAGGACCAAAAAGATCAAGTTTTACTGTGAAAGGTCCCAAATTGCCCCATTTCACTTAATCACCACAAAATTGTAGCTGGTAACTCAAGACAAGTGGGGGTTGCTTGGCGTCACTTTATGGGAGTTTTCGGCAGAGGGCGGGGCTGTGGCGGCGCGGCGAATTCAGGCGTACCGCCTTGGCCTTACGTTTGCCTCCCATTTCGTCATTTCCAAAGATATCGTCACGAAACTTCTTGTGAGTGATCCTAGTCCGGCCCCCCAAAAGATCTGATGTGAACATCTGGTGGGCGTGGCCTATTTTCTGAAATAGCGCCCCCTAGGACCATTGAAACTGTCAGCCCCAAGCCATGCTTTGACTGAGGATTACGAAATTTGGTACACTAATGTGGTGTCTCAGGACCTACAAAAAAGTCTCTTGAAGCCAAGTGCAAAGTCGCACAGGAAGTCGGCCATTTTGGTCCAAGTGCGCGATTTAGTGGTTTTCACACACGTTGTTTGGAGAGTGATACTCCGTCGCCCTTTTCACCAATCACTTTCAAACTTCTGCTATATAGTCTTAAGACATAGAGGAAAAAATTCAACCGTCGGATTTTTCAAAAGTTGAAAGGTTTGGGCGTGGCTAAGCCTCAAACTTTGACCTGTCGCCACGCCACTCTTTTTTTCACAGCTCCCTATTGGACTCCTTTTACCCAATCACCTGGAATCTCTGGTAAATAGCAGCTGACAAGTTGAGGTCACTTGGTCTACAGTACTGGCAGGTTTTGAAAAAAGGCGGGGCTTTGGGAGCATGGCGAAATTCGCCATCACGCCATGGCAATACGTTTGCCTCTCATTTCTTCAATTATCGTGACATCACCACAAAATGTCTGGTGAGTGATCCTAGTCTGACCCCCAATAGAAATGGGCATCTGAGATTTGTGGGCGTGGCCTATATTCTGAAATAGCGCCCCCTAGGACCATTAAAACTGTCAGCCCCAAGACAAGGTTTGACTGAGGATTACGAAAATTGGTACACTCATGTAGGGTCTCTGGCCCTACAAAAAAGTCTCTTGGAGCCAAGCGCAATTTCGCACAGGAGGTCGGCCATTTTTGTCCAAGTACTCGATTTAGTGGTTTTCGCACACGTTGTTTGGACATTGATGGCCCGTTGCCCTTTACACCGATCACCTTCAAACTTATGCTATGTACTTTTAAGTCAAAGGGGAAAAAATTCAACCGTCGGATTTTAAATAAGTATAAAGGTGTGGGCGTGGCTAAGCCTCAAACTTTGACCTTTCGCCATGACATTACTTGACTTAATAACTCCCATGTGCATGATCAGATCTAATTCAAACTTTGTCTGTGTGATCACTGACCACATCTCAAGACAACGAAAATGTGGACAGCTGACATCACCTAAGCCCCGCCCCCTGACAACAGGAAGTCTATTGTTTTATGGTGAAATGCCCATATTTGTCCCCTCTAATTTAATGAAAATGACACTCAGGTCATACAGTGTCTTCATGATGTTTTAAAGACCATTCAGATCTGATAGCTTTCCAGAAAGGGAGGGGCTTTGATGCCATGGTGAATGCTGGCGTGACGCCATGACCTTACATTTGACTGTAACTTCCACAAACGGCCTCCGATTTGCCCGAAACTGAATATGGCAATGAACAATCATGCCCTTTAGCCAATGAGGCACAAACGGTTGGTGAATGTTATATAATGTCACCAAAGCTGACCTCAATGGGACTTTTCTGTAGTTGGTCACAGCGCCACCTAGATAACGTTATCCTTCGATAACTTTAAAAAACATGGTCAGAATAGCATTAAAGTTGGTCACTGTCATCACACCACCAGTGTGGTAAAGATAGAGGATTCCCTAGTGGTGAGACATAAAATATAATGGTGGGCTCAAAGGGGATGCTGAGTCAGGGTGAGTTGCGGACAAGGTGGCCGTTAGCAGTTTCTGGTGTTGGGGTGGTCGACGTTTGTGTTCTGCGGACGTGCCCTGGTGCCCCGGGCTGCCGGCCAGGCAGGAGCGGTGCAGAGCTGCGAGGGCCGAACGACGCTGCTTGCAGCTTTAATTTTCTTTCTTTCTTTTTCTTCCGCGTCTTTGGGTGGCCTTTAGGGGGTCTTAGCATATCCAAAAACTCACCAAATTCTGGCCCAATATAGAAAGTGCGTGAAATTTACGTATTTCAGTGGCAACGTGAAAGTTGGTAAAAAAATGTTTCAACAGCGCCCCCTAGAAAATTAAAAATACCCCTCTGCTTTGACCTTTTTTCATAGTAGAATGATGAAATTTGGTACACTTGTAGAACTCAACAATACGCACAGAAAAGCCTCTTGCACCCATGGTCAATATCAAACAGGAAGTCGGCCATTTTGGACTAAAGTGGCCATTTTGACCCCGTTTTGGCCATTTCTAGGGTCTACATTTGGTTGAACAGTTTGGTCATTTTTCGCACGATTGTCTCAAAAATAGTGTGCGATCGAACAGAAGCGATAGATGAATCAAATGAGCAAATAAAATTGACTTTTCGTAAATACTGAAGGGGCGGGGCCAGGCCTCAAAGTTCAAGCACTCGCCAAAAAAATTCAAATTGCTTTAATTTCATAAATGAAAGAATTACAGTTAAAGTAATTATCTATGGACAATCGGCATCGCCCCCCGAAGACAAATGAATGGTCGATTGATGATGTCACATAAGTCCCGCCCCCTCAGGCCTTAAAAGGTCAAGTTTTACTGGGAAATTTTCCAAAATTCGCCCTTTCAACTAATCACCCCAAATTTGTAGCAGTTAACTGAAGACAAGTTGGGGTTGCTTGGCGTCACTTTATGGGAGTTTTCTGCAGAAGGCGGGGCTGTGACGGTGCGGCGAAGTCAGGTGTACCGCTTAGGCCTTACGTTTGCCTCCCATTTCGTCATTTCTAAAGATATCACCACAACACTTCTTGGGAGTGATCCTAGTCCAGCCCCAAATAGAATCTGATGTGAACATCCGGTGGGCGTGGCCTTTTCTGAAATAGCGCCCCCTAGGACCATTAAAACTGTCAGCCCCAAGCCATACTTTGGCTGAGGATTACGAAATTTGGTACACTAATGTGGTGTCTCAGGACCTACAAAAAAGTCTCTTGGAGCCAAGTGCAAAGTCGCACAGGAAGTCGGCCATTTTGGTCAAAGTACTCGATTTAGTGGTATTCGCACACGTTGTTTGGAGAGTGTTGCACCATCACCCTTTTCACCAATCACCTTCAAACATCTGCTATACACTCTTAAGACATAGATGAAAAAATTCAACCGTCGGATTTTATATAAGTATAAAGGTGTGGGCGTGGCTAAGCCTCAAACTTTGACCTGTCGCCACGCCACTCTTTTTTTCACAGCTCCCTATCGGACTCCTTTTAACCAATCACCAGCAATCACTGGCAAATAGCAGCAGACAAGTTGAGGTCACTTGGTCTATAGTACTGGCAGGTTTCGAATAAAGGCGGGGCTTTGGGAGCATGGCGAAATTCGCCATCACGCCATGGAAATACGTTTGTCTCTCATTTCTTCAATCATTGTGACATCGCCACACAATTTCTGATGAGTGATCCTACTCTGACCCCTAATAGAACTGCACAGCTGAAGTTTGTGGGCGTGGCCTATTTAATGAAATAGCGCCCCCTAGGACCATTAAAACTGTCAGCCCCAAGCCATGCTTTGACTGAGGATTACGAAATTTGATACACTAATGTGGGGTCTCAGGACCTACAAAAAAGTCTCTTGGAGCCAAGTGCAAAGTCGCGCAGGAAGTCGGCCATTTTGGTCCAAGTACTCGATTTAGTGGTATTCGCACACGTTGTTTGGAGAGTGGTGCACCATTGCCCTTTTCACCAATCGCCTTCAAACATCTGCTATATACTCTTAAGACATAGATGAAAAAATTCAACCGTCGGATTTTATATAAGTATAAAGGTGTGGGCGTGGCTAAGCCTCAAACTTTGACCTGTCGCCACGCCACTCTTTTTTTCACAGCTCCCTATTGGACTCCTTTTAACCAATCACCAGCAATCACTGGCAAATGGCAGCAGACAAGTTGAGGTCACTTGATCTGTAGTACTGGCAGGTTTTGAATAAAGGCGGGGCTTTGGGAGCATGGCGAAATTCGCCATCACGCCATGAAAATACGTTTGTCTCTCATTTCTTCAATCATTGTGACATCACAACAAAATGTCTGATGAGTGATCCTAGTCTGACCCCCAATAGAAATGGACAGCTGAAGTTTGTGGGCGTGGCCTATTTTCTTAAATAGCGCCCCCTAGGACCATTAAAACTGTCAGCCCCAAGCCATGCTTTGACTGAGGATTACGAAATTTGATACACTAATGTGGGGTCTCAGGACCTACAAAAAAGTCTCTTGGAGCCAAGTACAAAGTCGCACAGGAAGTCGGCCATTTTGGTCCAAGTACTCGATTTAGTGGTTTTCGCACACGTTGTTTGGAGAGTGTTGCACCATCGCCCTTTTCACCAATCGCCTTCAAACTTCTGCTATATACTCTTAAGACAAAGGGAGAAAAATTCAACCATCGGATTTTATATAAGTATAAAAGTGTGGGCGTGGCTAAGCCTCAAACTTTGACCTTTCGCCATTACATCACTTGACTTAACTCCCATGTGCATGATCAGATCTATATCAAACTGTGTCTGTGTGATCATTGACCACATCTCAAGACAATGACAATGTGGACAGCTGACATCACCTAAGCCCCGCCCCCTGACTACAGGAAGTCTATTTTTTATGGTGAAATGCCCATATTTGTCCCCTCTAATTTAGTCAACATGACACTAAGGTCATGCACTGTCTTCATGATGTTGTAATGACCATTCAGATCTGCTAGCTTTTCAGAAAGGGAGGGGCTTTGATGCAATGGCGATTTCTTACTCTGACCCCTAATAGACATGGACAGCTGAAGTTTGTGGGCGTGGCCTATTTTCTGAAATAGCGCCCACCTAGGACCATTAAAACAATCAGCCCCAAGCCATGCTTTGACTGAGGATCACGAAATTTGGCACACTAATGTAGTGTCTCAGGACCTACAAAAAAGTCTCTTGGAGCCAAGTACAATGTCGCACAGGAGGTCGGCCATTTTTGTCCAAGTTCTCGATTTAGTGGTTTTCGCACACGTTATGAGGAGAATGATGTCTCGTCGTCCTTTCCACCGATCACCTTCAAACTCCTGCTATATACTCTTAAGACATAGAGGAAAAAATTCAACCGTTGGATTTTAAATAAGTATAAAGGTGTGGGCGTGGCTAAGCCTCAAACTTTGACCAGTCGCCATTATGTTACTTGACTTAATAACTCCCATGTGCATGATCAGATCAATTTCAAATTTTGTCTGTGTGATCACTGACCCCATCTGAAGACAGTGACAATGTGGACAGCTTACATCACCTAAGCCCGCCCCCTGACTACAGGAAGTCTACTGTTTTATGGTGAAATGTCCATATTTGTCCCCTCTAATTTAGTCAAGATGACACTAAGGTCATGCACTGTCTTCATGATGTTGTAATGACCATTCAGATCTGATAGCTTTTCAGAAAGGGGGGGCTTTTATGCCATGGCGATTTCTGGCATGACGCTGTGACCTTACGTTTGACTGTAACTTCCACAAACAGCCTTCGATATGCCCGAGACTGAACATCACATCACCAGTGTAGTAAAGATAGAGTATCTCCTAGTGGTGAGACGTGTAATGGTGGGCTCAGAGGGGATGCTGAGTCAGGGTGAGGTGTGGACGCGGAGGCCGTTCACGGTTTCTGGTGTCGGGGTGGTTGACTTTCTGTTCTGCCAGACGTGCCCTGGTGCCCCCGGCTGCCGGCCAGGATGGAGAAGCGCGGAGCTGGGTTTGGAGAGCGTCGCGGATGGAGCGGAGGGGTTGCGGAAGGAGGGCGAGCAGCTTCGCTGCGAGGGCCGAACGACGCTGCTTGCAGCTTTAATTAGGCCCGAGCAGCGAAGCGCTGCGAAGGCCTATTGTATCTGCTCCGTTTATTTTTCTTTTTTTTTCTTTTTTTTTCTTCCGCGTCTTTGGACGGCCTTTAGGGGGTCTTAGCATATCCAAAAAGTCACCAAATTCTGGCCCAATATAGAAAGTGCATGAAATTTACGTATTTCACTGGCAACGTGAAAGTTGGTATAAAAATGTTTCAACAGCGCCCCCTGGAAAATTAAAAATACCCCTCCGCATTGACCTTTTTTCATAGTAGAGTGATGAAATTTGGTGCACCTGTAGAACTCAACAATACGCACAGAAAAGCCTCTTGCAGCCATGGTCAATATCAAACAGGAAGTCGGCCATTTTGGACTAAAGTGGCCATTTTGACCCCGTTTTGGCCATTTCTAGGGTCTACATTTGGTTGAACAATTTGACCATTTTTCGCACGATCGTCTCAAAAATAGTGGGCGATCGAACAGAAGCGATGGACGAATCAAATGAGCAAATAAAATTGACTTTTCGTAAATACTAAAGGGGCGGGGCCAGGCCTCAAAGTTCGAGCACTCGCCAAAAAAATTCAAATTGCTATAATTTCATAAATGAAAGAATTACAGTTAAAGTAATTTTCTATGGACAATCGTCATCCGCCCCCGAAGACAAATGAATGGTTGATTGATGATGTCACATAAGCCCCGCCCCCTCAGGCCTTAAAAGGTCAAGTTTTACTGGGAAATTGTCCAAAATTCGCCCTTTCAACTAATCACCCCATATTTGTAGCAGGTAACTGAAGACAAGTTGGGATTGCTTGGCGTCACTTTATGGGAGTTTTCTCCAGAAGGCGGGGCTGTGGCGGCGCGGCGAAGTCAGGCGTACCGATGTGGCCTTACGTTTGCCTCCCATTTCATCATTTCTTGAGATATCACCACAAAACCTCTTGGGAGTGATCCTAGTCCGGCCCCCCAAAAAATGTGATGTGAACATCCGGTGGGCGTGGCCTATTTTATGAAATAGCGCCACCTAGGATCATTAAAACTGTCAGCCCCAAGCCATGCTTTGACTGAGGTTTACGAAATTTGGTACACTAATGTGGTGTCTCAGGACCTACAAAAAAGTCTCTTGGAGCCTAGTGCAAAGTTGCACAGGAAGTCGGCCATTTTGGTCCAAGTAAGCGATTTACTGGTTTTCGCACACGTTGTTTGGACAGTGATGCTCCATCGCCCTTTTCACCAATCGCCTTCAAACTTCTGCTATATACTCTTAAGACATAAAGTAAAAAATTCAACCGTCGGATTTTAAATAAGTATAAAGGTGTGGGCGTGGCTAAGCCTCAAACTTTGACCTGTCGCCACGCCACTCTTTTTTTCACAGCTCCCTATTGGACTCCTTTTACCCAATCACCAGCAATCTCTGGCAAATAGCAGCTGACAAGTTGAGGTCACTTGGTCTACAGTACTGGCAGGTTTTGAAAAAAGGCGGGGCTTTGGGAGCATGGCGAAATTCGCCATCACGCCATGGCAATACGTTTGCCTCTCATTTCTTCAATTATCGTGACATCGCCACAAAATGTCTGGTGAGTGATCCTAGTCTGACCCCCAATAGAATTGGGCAGCTGAGATTTGTGGGCGTGGCCTATATTCTGAAATAGCGCCCCCTAGGACCATTAAAACTGTCAGCCCCAAGACAAGGTTTTACTGAGGATTACGAAAATTGGTACACTCATGTAGGGTCTGTGGACCTACAAAAAAGTCTCTTGGAGCCAAGCGCAATTTCGCACAGGAGGTCGGCCATTTTGGTCCAAGTACTCGATTTAGTGGTTTTCGCACACGTTGTTTGGACATTGATGGCCCGTCGCCCTTTACACCGATCAACTTCAAACTTATGCTATGTACTTTTAAGTCAAAGGGGAAAAAATTCAACCGTCGGATTTTAAATAAGTATAAAGGTGTGGGCGTGGCTAAGCCTCAAACTTTGACCTTTCGCCATGACATTACTTGACTTAATAACTCCCATGTGCATGATCAGATCTAATTCAAACTTTGTCTGTGTGATCACTGACCACATCTCAAGACAACGACAATGTGGACAGCTTACATCACCTAAGCCCCGCCCCCTGACAACAGGAAGTCTATTGTTTTATGGTGAAATGGCCATATTTGTCCCCTCTAATTTAGTGAAAATGACACTCAGGTCATACAGTGTCTTCATGATGTTTTAATGACCATTCAGATCTGATAGCTTTCCAGAAAGGGAGGGGCTTTGATGCCATGGTGAATGCTGACGTGACGCCATGACCTTACATTTGACTGTAACTTCCACAAACGGCCTCCGATTTGCCCGAAACTGAATATGGCAATGAACAATCATGCCCTTTAGCCAATGAGGCACAAACGGTTGGTGAATGTTATATAATGTCACCAAAGCTGACCTCAATGGGACTTTTCTGTAGTTGGTCACAGAGCCACCTAGATAACGTTATCCTTCGATAACTTTAAAAAACATGGTCAGAATAGCATTAAAGTTGGTCACTGTCATCACACAACCAGTGTGGTAAAGATAGAGGATTCCCTAGTGGCGAGACATAAAATATAATGGTGGGCTCAAAGGGGATGCTGAGTCAGGGTGAGGTGCGGAAAAGGTGGCCGTTAGCAGTTTCTGGTGTTGGGGTGGTCGACGTTTGTGTTCTGCAGAGGTGCCCTGGTGCCCCGGGCTGCCGGCCAGGCCGGAGCGGCGCGGAGCTGCGAGGGCCGAACGACGCTGCTTGCAGCTTTAATTAGGCCCGAGCAGTGAAGCTGCGAAGGCCTATTGTATCTGCTCCGTTTATTCTTTCTTTCTTTCTTTCTTTCTTTTTTCTTCCGCGTCTTTGAATGGCCTTTAGGGGGTCTTAGCATATCCAAAAAGTCACCAAATTCTGGCTCAATATAGAAAGTGCGTGAAATTTACGTATTTCAATGGCGATGTGAAAGTTCGTAAAAAAGTGGCTGGACAGCGCCCCCTAGAAAGTGAAAAATACCCCTCTCCATAAAGCTTAGTTTATCGTACGGTTATGAAATTTGGTATACTTGTAGTACTCCACAGTCCGCACAGAAAAGTCTCTTGCAACCATGGTCAATATCAAACAGGAAGTCGGCCATTTTGGGTTGAAATGGCGATTTTTAGCCATTTTGGCCATTTCTAGGGTCTATATTTGGTTGAACAGTTTGGTCATTTTTCGCACGATCGTCTCAAAAATAGTGTGCGATCGAACAGAAGCGATGGACGATTCAAATGAGAAAATAAAATTGACTTTTCGTAAATACTGAAGGGGCGGGGCCAGGCCTCAAAGTTCGAGCACTCGCCAAAAAAATTCAAATTGCTATAATTTCATAAATGAAAGAACTACAGTTAAAGTAACTTTCTGTGGACAATCGTCATCGCCCCCCGAAGACAAATGAATGGTCGATTGATGATGTCACATAAGCCCCGCCCCCTCAGGACTTAAAAGGTCAAGTTTTACTGGGAAATTTTCTAAAATTCGCCCTTTCAAATAATCATCCCAAATTTGTACCAGGTAACTGAAGACAAGTTGGGGTTGCTTGGCGTCACTTTCTGGGAGTTTTCTGCAGAAGGCGGGGCTGTGGCGGCACGGCGAAGTCAGGCGTACCACTTAGGCCTTACGTTTGCCTCCCATTTCGTCATTTCTAAAGATATCGCCACGAAACTTCTTGGGAGTGATCCTAGTCCTGCCCCCCAAAAAATGGGATGTGAAAATCCGGTGGGCGTGGCCTATTTTCTGAAATAGCGCCCCCTAGGACCATTAAAACTGTCAGCCCCAAGCCATGCTTTGACTGAGGATTACGAAATTTGGTACACTAATGTGGGGTCTCAGGACCTACAAAAAAGTCTCTTGGAGCCAAGAACCAAGTCGCACAGGAAGTCGGCCATTTTGGTCCAAGTACTCGATTTAGTGGTTTTTGCACACGTTGTTTGGAGAGTGTTGCACCATCGCCCTTTTCACCAATCACCTTCAAACTTCTGCTATAGACTCTTAAGACAAAGGGGAAAAAATTCAACCTACGGATTTTAAATAAGTATAAAGGTGTGGGCGTGGCTAAGCCTCAAACTTTGACCTGTCGCCACGCCACTCTTTTTTTCACAGCTCCCTATTGGACTCCTTTTAACCAATCACCAGCAATCACTGGTAAATAGCAGCAGACAAGTTGAGGTCACTTGGTCTATAGTACTGGCAGGTTTCGAATAAAGGCGGGGCTTTGGGATCATGGCGAAATTCACCATCACGCCATGGAAATACGTTTGTCTCTCATTTCTTCAATCATTGTGACATCACCACACAATTTCTGATGAGTGATCTTACTCTGACCCCTAATAGAATTGGACAGCTGAAGTTTGTGGGCGTGGCCTATTTTCTGAAATAGCGCCCCCTAGGACCATTAAAACTGTCAGCCCCAAGCCATGCTTTGACTGAGGATTACGAAATTTGGTACACTAATGTGGTGTCTCAGGACCTACAAAAAAGTCTCTTGGAGCCAAGAACCAAGTCGCACAGGAAGTCGGCCATTTTGGTCCAAGTACTCGATTTAGTGGTTTTCGCACATGTTGTTTGGAGAATGTTGCACCATCGCCCTTTTCACCAATCACCTTCAAACTTCTGCTATAGACTCTTAAGACAAAGGGGAAAAAATTCAACCTACGGATTTTAAATAAGTATAAAGGTGTGGGCGTGGCTAAGCCTCAAACTTTGACCTGTCGCCACGCCACTCTTTTTTTCACAGCTCCCTATTGGACTCCTTTTAACCAATCACCAGCAATCACTGGTAAATAGCAGCAGACAAGTTGAGGTCACTTGGTCTATAGTACTGGCAGGTTTCGAATAAAGGCGGGGCTTTGGGATTATGGCGAAATTCACCATCACGCCATGGAAATACGTTTGTCTCTCATTTCTTCAATCATTGTGACATCACCACACAATTTCTGATGAGTGATCTTACTCTGACCCCTAATAGAATTGGACAGCTGAAGTTTGTGGGCGTGGCCTATTTTCTGAAATAGCGCCCCCTAGGACCATTAAAACTATCAGCCCCAAGCCATGCTTTGACTGAGGATCACGAAATTTGGCACACTAATGTAGTGTCTCAGGACCTACAAAAAAGTCTCTTTGAGCCAAGTACAATGTCGCACAGGAGGTCGGCCATTTTGGTCCAAGTACTCGATTTAGTGGTTTTTGCACACGTTATTAGGAGAATGATGTCTCGTCGTCCTTTCCACCGATCACCTTCAAACTCCTGCTATATACTCTTAAGACATAGAGGAAAAAATTCAACCGTCGGATTTTAAATAAGTATAAAGGTGTGGGCGTGGCTAAGCCTCAAACTTTGACCAGTCGCCTTTACGTTACTTGACTTAATAACTCCCATGTGCATGATCAGATCAATTTCAAACTTTGTCTGTGTGATCACTGACCACATCTGAAGACAGTGACAATGTGGACAGCTGACATCACCTAAGCCCCGCCCCCTGACTACAGGAAGTCTACTGTTTTATGGTGAAATGCTCATATTTGTCCCCTCTAATTTAGTCAACATGACACTAAGGTCATGCACTGTCTTCATGATGTTGTAATGACCATTCAGATCTGATAGCTTTTCAGAAAGGGAGGGGCTTTGATGCCATGGCGATTTCTGGCGTGACGCTGTGACCTTACGTTTGACTGTAACTTCCACAAACAGCCTCCGATTTGTACCGAGACTGAACATCACATCACCAGTGTGGTAAAGATAGAGTATCTCCTAGTGGTGAGACGTGTAATGGTGGGCTAAGAGGGGATGCTGAGTCAGGGTGAGGTGTGGACGAGGAGGCCGTTCACGGTTTCTGGTGTCGGGGTGGTTGACTTTCTGTTCTGCCAGACGTGCCCTGGTGCCCCCGGCTGCCGGCCAGGATGGAGAAGCGCGTAGCTGGGTTTGGAGAGCGTCTGGGATGGAGCGGAGGGGGTGCGGAAGGAGGGCGAGCAGCTTCGCTGCAAGGGCCGAACGACGCTGCTTGCAGCTTTAATTATTATTCTTTTTTCTTCCGCGTCTTTGAATGGCCTTTAGGGGGTCTTAGCATATCCAAAAAGTCACCAAATTCTGGCCCAATATAGAAAGTGCGTGAAATTTACGTATTTCACTGGCGATGTGAAAGTTCGTAAAAAATTGGCTGAACAGCGCCCCCTAGAAAGTGAAAAATACCCCTCTCCATAAAGCTTAGTTTATCGTACAGTTATGAAATTTGGTACACTTGTAGTACTCAACAGTCCGCACAGAAAAGTCTCTTGCAACCATGGTCTATATCACACAGGAAGTCGGCCATTTTAGGTTGAAATGGCGATTTTTAGCCATTTTGGCCATTTCTAGGGTCTATATTTGGTTGAACAGTTTGGTCATTTTTCGCACGATCGTCTCAAAAATTGTGTGCGATCGAACAGAAGCGATGGCCGATTCAAATGAGAAAATAAAATTGACTTTTCGTAAATACTGAAGGGGCGGGGCCAGGCCTCAAAGTTCGAGCACTCGCCAAGAAAATTCAAATTGCTATAATTTCATAAATGAAAGAATTACAGTTAAAGTAACATTCTATGGACAATCGTCATCGCCCCCCGAAGACAAATGAATGGTTGATTGGTGATGTCACATAAGCCCCGCCCCCTCAGTACTTAAAAGGTCAAGTTTTACTGGGAAATTTTCCAAAATTCGCCCTTTCAAATAATCATCCCAAATTTGTAGCTGGTAACTGAAGACAAGTTGGGGTTTCTTGGCGTCACTTTATGGGAGTTTTCTGCAGAAGGCGGGGCAGTGGCGGCACGGCGAAATCAGGCGTACCGACGTGGCCTTACGTTTGCCTCCCATTTCGTCATTTCTAGAGATATCGCCACGACACTTCTTGGGAGTGATCCTAGTCTGGCCCCCAAAAGAATCTGATGTGAACATCCGGTGGGCGTGGCCTATTTTCTGAAATAGCGCCCCCTAGGACCATTAAAACTGTCAGCCCCAAGCCATGCTTTGACTGAGGAGTACGAAATTTGGTACACTAATGTGGTGTCTCAGGACCTACAAAAAAGTCTCTTGGAGCCAAGTGCAAAGTCGCACAGGAAGTCGGCCATTTTGGTCCAAGTACTGGATTTAGTGGTTTTCGCACACGTTGTTTGGAGAAGGATGCTCCATCACTCTTTTCACCAATCACCTTCAAACCTCTGTCATACACTCTTAAGACATAGATGAAAAAATTCAACCGTCGGATTTTAAATAAGTATAAAGGTGTGGGCGTGGCTAAGCCTCAAACTTTGACCTGTCGCCACGCCACTCTTTTTTTCACAGCTCCCTATTGGCCTCCTTTTAACCAATCACCAGCAATCACTGGCTAATAGCAGCAGACAAGTTGAGGTCAATTGGTCTATAATACTGGCAGGTTTCGAATAAAGGCGGGGCTTTGGGAGCATGGCGAAATTCGCCATCACGCCATGGAAATACGTTTGTCTCTCATTTCTTCTATCACTGTGACATCGCCACACAATTTCTGATGAGTGATCCTACTCTGACCCCTAATAGATTTGGACAGCTGAAGTTTGTGGGCGTGGCCTATTTTCTGAAATAGCACCCCCTAGGACCATTAAAACTGTCAGCCCCAAGCCTTGCTTTGACTGAGGATCACGAAATTTGGCACACTAATGTAGTGTCTCAGGACCTACAAAAAAGTCTCTTGGAGCCAAGCACAATGTCGCACAGGAGGTCGGCCATTTTGGTCCAAGTACGCGATTTAGTGGTTTTCGCACACGTTATTAGGAGAATGATGTCTCGTCGACCTTTCCACCGATCACCTTCAAACTCCTGCTATATACTCTTAAGACATAGAGGAAAAAATTCAACCGTCGGATTTCAAATAAGTATAAAGATGTGGGCGTGGCTAAGCCTCAAACTTTGACCAGTCGCCATTACGTTACTTGACTTAGTAACTCTCATGTGCATGATCAGATCAATTTCAAACTTTGTCTGTGTTATCACTGACCACATCTGAAGACAGTGACAATGTGGACAGCTGGCATCACCTAAGCCCCACCCCCTGACTACAGGAAGTTTACTGTTTTATGGTGAAATGCCCATATTTGTCCCTTCTAATTTAGTCAACATGACACAAAGGTCATGCACTGTCTTCATGATGTTGTAATGACCATTCAGATCTGATAGCTTTTCAGAAAGGGAGGGGCTTTGATGCCATGGTGAATTCTGTTCTGGTGGACGTTTCTGTTCTGCTGACGCGCCCTGTTGTCCCGGGCTGCTGGTCAGGAAGGAGCGGCGGGGTGCTGGGTTTTGAGAGCATTGGGGATGGAGCGGAGGGGGTAAGGACGGAGGGCGAGCAGCTTCGCTGCGAGGGCCGAACGACGCTGCTTGCAGCTTTAATTATTTTTTGTTATTCCGTGCCCCCTTTGAACAGCTTTTTGGGGACCTTAACATACCCCAAAACTCACAATATTTTGCACACTTGTCAGGCCTAGTGAAAAATTTGATATTTTAAAGGTCCCAAAAAAATCGCAAAGAAAATGGCTGAACAGCGCCCCCTACAAAGTGAAAAAAACCCCTCTCCATAAAGCTTAGTTTATCGTACAGTTATGACATTTGGTACACTTGTAGTACTCAACAGTCCGCACAGAAAAGTCTCTTGCAACCATGGTCAATATCAAACAGGAAGTCGGCCATTTTGGGTTGAAATGGCGATTTTTTGCCGTTTTTGCCGTTCTTAGGGTCCGTTTCTGATTGGATTGCTCGATCATTTTTCGCACGATCGTCTCAAAAATTGTGTAAAATTGCTCAGAAGGGATGGGCGAACAAAATGAGATAAGGATTCTGAGTTTTCGTATATGTTGAAGGGGCGGAGCCAGGCCTCGAAGTTTGACTACTCGCCAAAAATATTTAAATTGCTATAACTTCATAACTGAATGGAATAGAGTTACCAAACTTTCTGTGGTCATTCGTCATCCACCCACAAAGTAAATTGAATGGTCGGATGATGACATCACACAAGCCCCGCCCCCTCAGGACCAAAAAGATCAAGTTTTACTTTGAAAGGTCCCAAATTGCCCCATTTCACTTAATCACCACAAATTTGTAGCTGGTAACTCAAGACAAGTGGGGGTTGCTTGGCGTCACTTTATGGGAGTTTTCGGCAGAGGGCGGGGCTGTGGCGGCGCGGCGAATTCAGGCGTACCGCCTTGGCCTTACGTTTGCCTCCCATTTCGTCATTTCCAAAGATATCGTCACGAAACTTCTTGTGAGTGATCCTAGTCCGGCCCCCCAAAAGATCTGATGTGAACATCTGGTGGGCGTGGCCTATTTTCTGAAATAGCGCCCCCTAGGACCATTAAAACTGTCAGCCCCAAGCCATGCTTTGACTGAGGATTACGAAATTTGGTACACTAATGTGGTGTCTCAGGACCTACAAAAAAGTCTCTTGAAGCCAAGTGCAAAGTCGCACAGGAAGTCGGCCATTTTGGTCCAAGTGCGCGATTTAGTGGTTTTCACACACGTTGTTTGGAGAGTGATACTCCGTCGCCCTTTTCACCAATCACTTTCAAACTTCTGCTATATAGTCTTAAGACATAGAGGAAAAAATTCAACCGTCGGATTTTAAATAAGTATAAAGGTGTGGGCGTGGCTAAGCCTCAAACTTTGACCTTTCGCCACGCCACTCTTTTTTTCACAGCTCCTTATTGGACTCCTTTTACCCAATCACCAGGAATCTCTGGTAAATAGCAGCAGGCAAGTTGAGGTCACTTGGTCTCCAGTACTGGAAGGTTTTGCAAAAAGGCGGGGCTTTGGGAGCATGGCGAAATTCGCCATCACGCCATGGAAATACGTTTGCCTCTCATTTCTTCATTTATCGTGATATCACCTCGACCATTGTTGTGAGTGATCCTAGTCTGACCCCCAATAGAAAAGGTCAGCTTAAGTTTGTGGGCGTGGCCTATTTTCTGTATTAGCGCCCCCTAGGACCATTAAAACTGTCAGCCCCAAGCCATGCTTTGACTGAGGATTACGAAATTTGGTACACTAATGTGGTGTCTCAGGACCTACAAAAAAGTCTCTTGGAGCCAAGTGCAAAGTCGCACAGGAAGTCGGCCATTTTGGTCCAAGTGCGCGATTTAGTGGTTTTCACACACGTTGTTTGGAGAGTGATGCTCCGTCGCCCTTTTCACCAATCGCCTTCGAGCTTCTGCTATATACTCTTAAGACATAGAGGAAAAAATTCAACCGTCGGATTTTAAATAAGTATAAAGGTGTGGGCGTGGCTAAGCCTCAAACTTTGACCTTTCGCCACGCCACTCTTTTTTTCACAGCTCCCTATTGGACTCCTTTTACCCAATCACCTGGAATCTCTGGTAAATAGCAGCTGACAAGTTGAGGTCACTTGGTCTACAGTACTGGCAGGTTTTGAAAAAAGGCGGGGCTTTGGGAGCATGGCGAAATTCGCCATCACGCCATGGCAATACGTTTGCCTCTCATTTCTTCAATTATCGTGACATCGCCACAAAATGTCTGGTGAGTGATCCTAGTCTGACCCCCAATAGAAATGGGCATCTGAGATTTGTGGGCGTGGCCTATATTCTGAAATAGCGCCCCCTAGGACCATTAAAACTGTCAGCCCCAAGACAAGGTTTGACTGAGGATTACGAAAATTGGTACACTCATGTAGGGTCTCTGGCCCTACAAAAAAGTCTCTTGGAGCCAAGCGCAATTTCGCACAGGAGGTCGGCCATTTTGGTCCAAGTACTCGATTTAGTGGTTTTCGCACACGTTGTTTGGACATTGATGGCCCGTTGCCCTTTACACCGATCACCTTCAAACTTATGCTATGTACTTTTAAGTCAAAGGGGAAAAAATTCAACCGTCGGATTTTAAATAAGTATAAAGGTGTGGGCGTGGCTAAGCCTCAAACTTTGACCTTTCGCCATGACATTACTTGACTTAATAACTCCCATGTGCATGATCAGATCTAATTCAAAGTTTGTCTGTGTGATCACTGACCACATCTCAAGACAACGACAATGTGGACAGCTGACATCACCTAAGCCCCGCCCCCTGACAACAGGAAGTCTATTGTTTTATGGTGAAATGCCCATATTTGTCCCCTCTAATTTAATGAAAATGACACTCAGGTCATACAGTGTCTTCATGATGTTTTAAAGACCATTCAGATCTGATAGCTTTCCAGAAAGGGAGGGGCTTTGATGCCATGGTGAATGCTGGCGTGACGCCATGACCTTACATTTGACTGTAACTTCCACAAACGGCCTCCGATTTGCCCGAAACTGAATATGGCAATGAGCAATCATGCCCTTTAGCCAATGAGGCACAAACTGTTGGTGAATGTTATATAATGTCACCAAAGCTGACCTCAATGGGACTTTTCTGTAGTTGGTCACAGCGCCACCTAGATAACGTTATCCTTCGATAACTTTAAAAAACATGGTCAGAATAGCATTAAAGTTGGTCACTGTCATCACACCACCAGTGTGGTAAAGATAGAGGATTCCCTAGTGGTGAGACAAAAAATATAATGGTGGGCTCAAAGGGGATGCTGAGTCAGGGTGAGTTGCGGACAAGGTGGCCGTTAGCAGTTTCTGGTGTTGGGGTGGTCGACGTTTGTGTTCTGCGGACGTGCCCTGGTGCCCCGGGCTGCCGGCCAGGCCGGAGCGGCGCGGAGCTGCGAGGGCCGAACGACGCTGCTTGCAGCTTTAATTAGGCCTGAGCAGCGAAAGCGCTGCGAAGGCCTCTTGTTTTTGCTCTGTTTATTATTCTTTCTTTTTTTTTATTATTCTCGTGCCCCTTTGAACGCTTTTTTGGGGACCTTAACATACCCCAAAACTCACAATATTTTGCAAACTTGTCAGGCCTGGTGAAAAATTTGATATTTTAAAGGTCCCAAAAAAATCACAAAGAAAATGGCTGAACAGCGCCCCCTAGAAAGTGAAAAAAACCCCTCTCCATAAAGCTTAGTTTATCGTACAGTTATGAAATTTGGTACACTTGTAGTACTCAACAGTCCGCACAGAAAAGTCTCTTGCAACCATGGTCAATATCAAACAGGAAGTCGGCCATTTTGGGTTGAAATGGCGATTTTTTGCAGTTTTTGCCGTTTTTAGGGTCCGTTCCTGATTGGATTGCTCGATCATTTTTCGCACGATCGTCTCAAAAATTGTGTAAAATTGCTAAGAAGGGATGGGCGAACAAAATGAGATGAGAATTCTGAGTTTTCGTATATGCTGAAGGGGCGGGGCCAGGCCTCGAAGTTTGACTACTCGCCAAAAATATTTAAATTGCTATAACTTCATAACTGAATGGAATAGAGTTACCAAACTTTCTGTGGTCATTCGTCATCCACCCACAAAGTAAATTGAATGGTCGGATGATGACATCACACAAGCCCCGCCCCCTCAGGACCAAAAAGATCAAGTTTTACTGTGAAAGGTCCCAAATTGCCCCATTTCACTTAATCACCACAAATTTGTAGCTGGTAACTCAAGACAAGTGGGGGTTGCTTGGCGTCACTTTATGGGAGTTTTCGCAGAGGGCGGGGCTGTGGCGGCGCGGCGAATTCAGGCGTACCGCCGTGGCCTTACGTTTGCCTCCCATTTCGTCATTTCCAAAGATATCGTCACGAAACTTCTTGTGAGTGATCCTAGTCCGGCCCCCCAAAAGATCTGATGTGAACATCTGGTGGGCGTGGCCTATTTTCTGAAATAGCGCCCCCTAGGACCATTAAAACTGTCAGCCCCAAGCCATGCTTTGACTGAGGATTACGAAATTTGGTACACTAATGTGGTGTCTCAGGACCTACAAAAAAGTCTCTTGGAGCCAAGTGCAAAGTCGCACAGGAAGTCGGCCATTTTGGTCCAAGTGCGCGATTTAGTGGTTTTCACACACGTTGTTTGGATAGTGATACTCCGTCGCCCTTTTCACCAATCACTTTCAAACTTCTGCTATATAGTCTTAAGACATAGAGGAAAAAATTCAACCGTCGGATTTTAAATAAGTATAAAGGTGTGGGCGTGGCTAAGCCTCAAACTTTGACCTTTCGCCACGCCACTCTTTTTTTCACAGCTCCTTATTGGACTCCTTTTACCCAATCACCAGGAATCTCTGGTAAATAGCAGCAGGCAAGTTGAGGTCACTTGGTCTCCAGTACTGGAAGGTTTTGAAAAAAGGCGGGGCTTTGGGAGCATGGCGAAATTCGCCATCACGCCATGGAAATACGTTTGCCTCTCATTTCTTCATTTATCGTGATATCACCTCGACCATTGTTGTGAGTGATCCTAGTCTGACCCCCAATAGAAAAGGTCAGCTTAAGTTTGTGGGCGTGGCCTATTTTCTGTATTAGCGCCCCCTAGGACCATTAAAACTGTCAGCCCCAAGCCATGCTTTGACTGAGGATTACGAAATTTGGTACACTAATGTGGTGTCTCAGGACCTACAAAAAAGTCTCTTGGAGCCAAGTGCAAAGTCGCACAGGAAGTCGGCCATTTTGGTCCAAGTACTCGATTTAGTGGTTTTCGCACACGTTGTTTGGAGAGTGATGCTCCGTCGCCCTTTTCACCAATCGCCTTCGAGCTTCTGCTATATACTCTTAAGACATAGAGGAAAAAATTCAACTGTCGGATTTTAAATAAGTATAAAGGTGTGGGCGTGGCTAAGCCTCAAACTTTGACCTTTCGCCACGCCACTCTTTTTTTCACAGCTCCCTATTGGACTCCTTTTACCCAATCACCTGGAATCTCTGGTAAATAGCAGCTGACAAGTTGAGGTCACTTGGTCTACAGTACTGGCAGGTTTTGAAAAAAGGCAGGGCTTTGGGAGCATGGCGAAATTCGCCATCACGCCATGGCAATACGTTTGCCTCTCATTTCTTCAATTATCGTGACATCGCCACAAAATGTCTGGTGAGTGATCCTAGTCTGACCCCCAATAGAAATGGGCATCTGAGATTTGTGGGCGTGGCCTATATTCTGAAATAGCGCCCCCTAGGACCATTAAAACTGTCAGCCCCAAGACAAGGTTTGACTGAGGATTACGAAAATTGGTACACTCATGTAGGGTCTCTGGCCCTACAAAAAAGTCTCTTGGAGCCAAGCGCAATTTCGCACAGGAGGTCGGCCATTTTGGTCCAAGTACTCGATTTAGTGGTTTTCGCACACGTTGTTTGGACATTGATGGCCCGTTGCCCTTTACACCGATCACCTTCAAACTTATGCTATGTACTTTTAAGTCAAAGGGGAAAAAATTCAACCGTCGGATTTTAAATAAGTATAAAGGTGTGGGCGTGGCTAAGCCTCAAACTTTGACCTTTCGCCATGACATTACTTGACTTAATAACTCCCATGTGCATGATCAGATCTAATTCAAACTTTGTCTGTGTGATCACTGACCACATCTCAAGACAAAGACAATGTGGACAGCTGACATCACCTAAGCCCCGCCCCCTGACAACAGGAAGTCTATTGTTTTATGGTGAAATGCCCATATTTGTCCCCTCTAATTTAATGAAAATGACACTCAGGTCATACAGTGTCTTCATGATGTTTTAAAGACCATTCAGATCTGATAGCTTTCCAGAAAGGGAGGGGCTTTGATGTCATGGTGAATGCTGGCGTGACGCCATGACCTTTCATTTGACTGTAACTTCCACAAACGGCCTCCGATTTGCCCGAAACTGAATATGGCAATGAACAATCATGCCCTTTAGCCAATGAGGCACAAACGGTTGGTGAATGTTATATAATGTCACCAAAGCTGACCTCAATGGGACTTTTCTGTAGTTGGTCACAGCGCCACCTAGATAACGTTATCCTTCGATAACTTTAAAAAACATGGTCAGAATAGCATTAAAGTTGGTCACTGTCATCACACCACCAGTGTGGTAAAGATAGAGGATTCCCTAGTGGTGAGACATGAAAATATATGTAACTCTCATATAAGCTCTTTTATTATTCATTCTTACATGCTACTCTTTTCATTATGGGATCATGTTATAATATAAAGGTCTCTCTGTGTTTCTCTCCTGCACAAGCTCTTAAAACAGCTGCAGGAACTCCAAAAGGGAGTGAGACATTGCAGTCTCTTCTTGTACCAGGTTACCAAGGATGTTTCTGCTTATCTTAAGAATTACAAGTTCTTGTGACATGTTAGATCCTGCCTAACAAGGCAATATATATATATATATTTACCTTATAAGCTCATTTTATTATCTATGCTATGGAAACTCGCTCAGATACTCAAGGCCTTCACACAAAGATTAATAGCTGTGTATCTTCTCCTGCACAAGAGAAAGGAGTGTGCACATTCCATCTCCACTCAGTGCCTCTCGGTACCAGTGAATGTATCTTCTCCTGTCATGAATATATCAGGATGTTTCTGGTAATCTCAAGGATGTATGTTCTATTGATGTATTAAACTGTCCGCTAACAAGGCTGTTATTTTCACCTGTCATGATCATTGACGTATGTACATGGCAAACTGCGTATGTAACATTCCTGTAATCTTCAATAAAAATCAGCCGTTTTCAGTAGAACGGCGAGAGTCTGTCCGAAGCATCTGGCAAGAGCAGGTCGCGGGACTTGCTGCAGAGGCTCTCCCCCTCATGAGCGGCGAAACAGTGAATGGACTTCTGATCATTTGTCTCCTCGTTCTGTCAACTTAAAAGGTGTTTAACTCCATCTACTCCGTACCCGTGCTTGGTCTAACGGAAGAGAGACCAACAAATTTGGCGTCACGAACAGGATTTTTTCTTTTTGAAGAAAAAGGAGTTTTTTGGAGGACGATTCGACCCACTGACCCAGCGAACAGATCTTGGCACAAAAACACCGCGGTGAAAAACTAAGGTAAGCAGACCTTATTTCCTAAAATCTGCTCATTGGATTTATCCAAAGCATTTGTGTCCAGAATCACAGTAGCTGTGGTCCTAAAATAATAGTTGGAGAAGAAAGTGGAGACAAGTGCAGAAAGAATAAGAGATTTTTTTGTAATGGTTTAATGGTGAAATGAAATGAGGATTTTTCTAATGGTTTAATGAGTAAATGAGAAAAGGAAATAGTACAGAAGAAGGGATGGTGACCCAGGGCTATTAGAATAGCCCTAAAGTTCCATTTCCAGGTCGTGGCTGACCACACTATTTGCTGACGAGCGGATAGAATATATAACGAGGTTATATAATGCTTGGCTGGATCCATAGGTGTGGGAACCCTAAAAGTCCACAGGTCAAGGACCTGGTTTTATGTTAAGGGAAGGGGAGGCTAAAGAGAGCTCCCTGGATTTTAAGGTCAAGGACCTGGTTTTATGTTAAGGGAAGGGGAGGCTAAAGAGAGCTCCCTGGATTTTAAGGTCAAGGACCTGGTTTTGTGTTAAGGGAAGGGGAGGCTAAAGAGAGCTCCCTGGATTTTTAAGGTCAAGGACCTTTTGCATGAGATGAGAAAAATGTTCTGAGGTAACTGTTTTTGCATAAGATGATAAATGTTTTGACTGCTTCTGTGTGAAGAGAGCAGTGCTTTTGGCTATTTCTGCGTGCTTTTGGCTGTTTTTGCATAAAATGAGCAATGTTTAAATATGACAAGCAGCCCAGTTGAAGCCACGAGAAATAAGGTTTTATTGAGAAAGTCAGCGGAAGAGGCGATGAAGAAAAAAGGGGTAGATGTTAACAGTAGAGGTAACTGGAGAAAGATTTGGGAAGTGAAGGCTGCAGAATCGAGAGAAAAAAGGCACAGCTGTAGACAAGCTTCCTGTGTGTGTAAGCTGAGTTCAGCCTGTGTGTGTGAGGCGCAGCAAGAGGCTGCTTACGGCTCTGGATTGAAAGTGCAGCACTAGGAGAGTGCAGAATGCAGAGCAGAGTTTTGGGAGCTCCATGTGTGTGCGTGTGAGTGTACAGCGCTGGGTGTGTGTGTGAAGGCCTGATGCGGTACCAGAAAATAAATAAATAAGATAAATAAGAGCTTTAAAAAGTTGCAACTCGTATATGTAAATTACACTGCAGTGCTAAAATTAATGTTTGGAGCTACGCAAAATTCAAATTCTGCAACCCTGTTCTGATCAGTCTTTGAACAGAACACCATAAGTTAATAAATAAAAGGTTTTTAAAGTAACATATGCATATGTATGTGTGTATGTATGTATATGTGTATACATATATACATATGTAGTGTAGAAGCGTGATAATCATTTGTGTGTGGGGCAGCATGTGAGTGACCCCGATCTGGGGGTTAAGTGACCTGGAGATGAAAAAAGGAAAAAAACCACCAAGAAACGCAAGTAAGGATGTAAATGACAGCTTTATTTTAGAAATATAGTCATATAGCTGCTAAACAGTAAAATCAAAACAGATCTGCAGAAAATAAATATATAAACTATTCCTCAGAGCGCTCTCAAAAAAAATTGCAATTGGATTTGCTCTAATGTTACATAAGGCCTGCTTAAAAGCATAGTAAGCATTAAATTCTGAAAATAACCAGTGCAGTGTTAAATAAATTCTGTGCTTAAAATATTATATATATATATATATAGAGAGAATAAATAAGTGACGAACTGACTTACTTTAAAAAAAAAAATAATAATAATAAAAAGAGACTGTGACAAACAAAGAATGTCTCTGTGCCTTGTGAATGAGTGAATGTGTGTCTTCTTGCATGAGAAGTAAATGCTGCTTTCGCTGGATCTTCTGAATGACGCAGTTTTTAATAGAGGGAGCAGCTGCTTGAGAAACAGGGTGCGTTCCATGTTTTTACTAGACGGTTATTTAGTTCGAGAGACTGTGGAAACAATAGAAAAAGAATTTATCGTTAGTGTGAGGACAAGAAAATCCTTTAAAATACAAAAGTTGTATGGTTGTGGTTATAAAGGAAGTATTTTGTCTGATTATGGGCCGTGGAGTCAGCTGGACTCCCTCGCTCTCACAGTTTTTCTGTGTAACATGCAGTTTTAAGCAATTTGTGACTTTAGAAAGGATATTTTTCGGTGTTTTGGACGTACCTTAAGGCTTCTGGTTAGGGTATTCAGGAGACCCTTCCTCTCGGACAGATCTAGTGAAAATGACTGGAGTTTCAGCCTGAGGACCTGACTCCACCCACTTTTACACACAGGAGTTCCGCAGTCTAAAAATAGCACAGGGTGCTGCGAAAAGCAGCTCTGAACCTCTCAGGATCATCTTTATGAAAACCATAAAATTAACAAATAATCAGTAAGGAAATAAAATATTTGTTAAATCTTGCTATAAAACAAAATCCAATAATTGTCTTGCCTCAACTTTAAGAACCATTAACGTTAATGGCTGGATTTTGGGACGCTGAATAATGAAAAAAACAGATAAACTAAGTATTATTTCCTGTAACCTGGCTAGAAACTGTACTAGGCTGTTTTGAGTTAAAAACTGGTAGTTATTTTCCCAAAATAAAATAGATAAATAAAAAATGAAAGGAGGGATCTTGCATTTGGGATAGATTGTGCTTAATGTTTAAAACCTGTGTAGAACTGATTTGATGATTCAGAACCAATTGTGCATAGGAAGTAGTTCAGATTTATTTTTGAGTCAATAAAGTCGACTAAATATTAGAAACCATCGTTGATTTTGATTTGTAAAAGAGAAAGTTCTGTCATTTCAACTCAATCAACATATTTAAGGAAAACGTTTGCTGTGCATTGTGGCGGTCATGAACTTTACTGGGTGGGCCTGTCACAACCAGCTGCAAAGAATGTTTGGGTCTGACTTCTATACAAAGAGAACCTGGAAGCCCTCACCAAAAACTGTGACTTATAACATCAAGACGGGGAGCACTACAAGATGGACAAAGAGGCAGAAACTTATTTGCCCTGCTGCTGATGAAACAAAGTACAAAAGGGGGAGCATGTGTGCTAACATGTGAACTTTAATCAATGACGGTGGTCATCCTGGACTTACAAAGAGAGGCTCAAAAGAGACTGTTTCCTATGGTTACACCCAGTAAAAGAGTGCTTGCTGCAGTCAGGTAATGAACAAGGCTTTTTGGCAACAACCAGTTGAATTGATGAAATGTCAGAACTGTGGAAAATTTACTAAACTACTGTAGAACATAGTTAACTGAGAAAGTTAGCCTAAAAAAAGATAATAATAATATCAATAAATAAATAAATAATAGGATTAGTAACCTGGATTTCAGCCCAACTCACCATTGGACGTCAATATAATCTTTATTGTCCTAGGATTCTCAGCTGCAGCGGACATGCAGTAAAGCCTTATTTTCTTTTCAAAACGGAATACATCAGCGTCATCACTTATTTTCATTGGTTAAGGAAACGGTGTCTATTTATAAGTCTAGGAGAACGCTTTAGGCTTCAACAGTTCTCTCCTTCGAGCAAACATGCGCAAATTTCCGGATAGTTTATAGTAACGTTCCATCCCATTCCATTCATTGCATAAAAATAAACATTAAATGAATAATTTGGCATCCAGCTGACTAAATGATTCATGGAACATCTCATCCGAGACAACAGTGTTGTTTCAGCTCCGTTGAGTTTCCCAACAGATCTAGCCAAACCTAGCTGATCCTATATTTTTCTATCAGCTGTAAGTTCTAACGTAGAAAATAATGTCACAAAAATATTGAATAATTGTACCCCTCATTCGATAAAAATTATGTTCACATTTTTATCTTGTGAAATCTTTAACATAATATTTTTAATTGGCCTTTTTGACGACAATTGGCTAAAAAGTCTTTAAGATTATCATCACAGGATGGCATGATAAATAAGTAAATAACATAAATAAATAAATAGACAAAAATAAGAGAGAAAAAGCAAAATTAATTAAATGAAACGTAATAGTGATAAAACGTTAAATTGATCTAAAATCTGTCATTCAGCGCCACTGGAAAAAGGAAGAGGATAGGGGAGTATTTCTTAGCACAAATCACGTTATTGATTTAGCAATGCAGCTTAATTTCAGATGCTTTAAGGATGATACTAACTTGTGTTATAGATGGAGGAGTAGCACAGAAACACTTCTAGATGAGGAGATAAGGAAAAAAAACTGCTGATTACCAATACTATGCACAAACAAACCTGTAACTGCAGTTTCGTTATTTATGAATTAACCTTAAGTAGTGAATTAATTCTTAGGATTTCTTGTGCGAGTAGTGTTCCTAAAAAAGAAAGAAAGAAAGAAAGAAAGAAGGTAAGAAAGACAGGTAGTTTAGGTAAGGGACAACCTGAAACTATTTGGTTGAATTGATAGTAAAAGTGGTTGTCCTAATTTTTAATTGGAGAGATCACACCGCAACATGAGTTTAGAACGGCAGTTATGGGAAGTTTTGTTGGATTAATTTGATTACACGCTTTAGGTCTTATTTTTTTTCTTTCCACTGATTTAGCGTTAGGTTAAGTGTTTTCACACTTTCGCTTCAGTCTGACATTTGCTTGGTGTGTGAGGGCACAGAGACGTGTATGGACCGTGTGTTTGACTGTGTTTGTCTTGTTTGTTTGTTTATTTATCTATATGGGCGTGGCTGAGCCTTGAGAAACATCAACAAAGCCATTGGGCTATTCTGAGTAAATTGACCAATTCAACTTCAGGATCCTGAAACAATTTGGCTATAACCTCTAATTGATGAAGGACATCTTAAGAATTCATTATACAAGGCTTCCTCTCCAGTGTTGCCGGAACTGTTATAAAACCCATGCATGGTTGTATATTTTAGTTTGATCATTTATACTCATTGAATTATTGTTGTTTGCTTTGTGTTTTAATTTCTTTGTAATTTTTCTCTGTGACACAGGTGGAGATGCTGGTGGCGAAGTGGATCCCACTCATTTCTTTCTCCCACACACATTCTTACTCTCTCCCTCTCTCTGTGTGTGTATGTGCATGTGTATGTGTTTGTGTGTCTGTGTGTGTCCATGTCGTGATGTCACTGTACCTTTAATTGCGCTTGCTGTTCGTAACTGTATGTGTCTGATGTTGAAGGTATCAGAGGCTAGGGTCAGTAAGAGCTAGGACATTTTTGTGCATAACCTTTAATCCCTAGGCGATCGGTTCGGGGAACTTCTGGTCCGGCCGGAGTGTGAATCTTCCTACCAACTATCTGCCAAAGCTCAATTGGACTGCACAAGTCGAGAAAGCCTTCATTGGACCAAAACCACGCACACGAAGATACTTCGCCTTCGGTGCCAGGCGTCTGGGTCCTGCTGAAGGTCACCAAAAGAAAGTGGACGGAACCAAGGTGGACCGGGCCATACAGGATCACGGAGAGGACGTCACACGCTGTCCGGCTGGACGGGAGGAGCCTAACCTGGAAGAGAAGCAGCCGACATCTGCCTGACCAGAAAAAGTACCCAAGGACCAGGACGAGAAGCAGCTGACATCTGCCTAACCAGAAAAAGGATCCAAAAGCCAGGAAGAGAAGTAGCTGACTGCAGTAGCATGCCAAGCTGCCACCACATCCTGCAGGACGAGAATCATGACATCATCACCCCCTGCAGCTGCCTGGAGCCAGTGAAGGGTCCTCAACAGGGGGAAGAAGTAGCCACCCTATGAACATTCTACAAGGGTTGTATTTAACACCCTCATTTATTTTACAAGGGTAATATTTTACACCCTCCACCTGCTGACCCAATTATCCAGATGCCCTTGTTACTAGCCAATCCTAACATCTATTTGGGAGGGGAACCCTCTGATGACAGTGAAGACTCTCATGATGAAGAAGATGATGTTAGAGTGTGAGAATGTTCAGTGATTTATGTAACAATCCCTTCACCTGTTCATTTCTATGAGCTTTTTGATTGTGTTGTTTTTATTTTTTGGTCATTGATGTCCTAGGCATGCCCACTCTGTGCCAAAAGGCGTTCGCCCCAAAATTGAGATATGACAAATGGGGGGACATGGGGGAATTTTCCCTATAGACATATGATAATTAGGGGTTTTCGCCCTCATATGGAGTTGCATGCGATCCATACATGTTGTAACATGTTCAGTTGAAAGTATAATGCTAGAGATGTGAGAAAATGTAATCTGATTGATTGATTGTATTGGTGTTTTAAAACTCTGCTTATTATATTCTTTTTGATGGAATTTGGGGTTGTTGTTGTTTTGATTTCCTACATCTTTGGTGAACTCTTAAAAGAGTTCAAAAGGGGGATTGAAAATATATGTAACTCTCATATAAGCTCTTTTATTATTCATTCTTACATGCTACTCTTTTCATTATGGGATCATGTTATAATATAAAGGTCTCTCTGTGTTTCTCTCCTGCACAAGCTCTTAAAACAGCTGCAGGAACTCCAAAAGGGAGTGAGACATTGCAGTCTCTTCTTGTACCAGGTTACCAAGGATGTTTCTGCTTATCTTAAGAATTACAAGTTCTTGTGACATGTTAGATCCTGCCTAACAAGGCAATATATATATATATTTACCTTATAAGCTCATTTTATTATCTATGCTATGGAAACTCGCTCAGATACTCAAGGCCTTCACACAAAGATTAATAGCTGTGTATCTTCTCCTGCACAAGAGAAAGGAGTGTGCACATTCCATCTCCACTCAGTGCCTCTCGGTACCAGTGAATGTATCTTCTCCTGTCATGAATATATCAGGATGTTTCTGGTAATCTCAAGGATGTATGTTCTATTGATGTATTAAACTGTCCGCTAACAAGGCTGTTATTTTCACCTGTCATGATCATTGACGTATGTACATGGCAAACTGCGTATGTAACATTCCTGTAATCTTCAATAAAAATCAGCCGTTTTCAGTAGAACGGCGAGAGTCTGTCCGAAGCATCTGGCAAGAGCAGGTCGCGGGACTTGCTGCAGAGGCTCTCCCCCTCATGAGCGGCGAAACAGTGAATGGACTTCTGATCATTTGTCTCCTCGTTCTGTCAACTTAAAAGGTGTTTAACTCCATCTACTCCGTACCCGTGCTTGGTCTAACGGAAGAGAGACCAACAGACATAAAATATAATGGTGGGCTCAAAGGGGATGCTGAGTCAGGGTGAGTTGCGGACAAGGTGGCCGTTAGCAGTTTCTGGTGTTGGGGTGGTCGACGTTTGTGTTCTGCGGACGTGCCCTGGTGCCCCGGGCTGCCGGCCAGGCCGGAGCGGCGCGGAGCTGCGAGGGCCGAACGACGCTGCTTGCAGCTTTAATTAGGCCCGAGCAGCGAAGCGCTGCGAAGGCCTATTGTATCTGCTCCGTTTATTATTAGGCCCGAGCAGCGAAAGCGCTGCGAAGGCCTCTTGTTTTTGCTCTGATTAGGCCCGAGCAGCGAAAGCGCTGCGAAGGCCTCTTGTTTTTGCTCTGATTATTATTATTTTTTGTTATTCCGTGCCCCCTTTGAACAGCTTTTTGGGGACCTTAACATACCCCAAAACTCACAATATTTTGCACACTTGTCAGGCCTGGTGAAAAATTTGATATTTTAAAGGTCCCAAAAAAATCGCAAAGAAAATGGCTGAACAGCGCCCCCTACAAAGTGAAAAAAACCCCTCTCCTTAAAGCTTAGTTTATCGTACAGTTATGAAATTTGGTACACTTGTAGTACTCAACAGTCCGCACAGAAAAGTCTCTTGCAACCATGGTCAATATCAAACAGGAAGTCGGCCATTTTGGGTTGAAATGGCGATTTTTTGCCGTTTTTGCCGTTTTTAGGGTCCGTTTCTGATTGGACTGCTCGATCATTTTTCGCACGATCGTCTCAAAAATGGTGTAAAATTGCTCAGAAGGGATGGGCGAACAAAATGAGATAAGGATTCTGAGTTTTCGTATATGTTGAAGGGGCGGAGCCAGGCCTCGAAGTTTGACTACTCGCCAAAAATATTTAAATTGCTATAACTTCATAACTGAATGGAATAGAGTTACCAAACTTTCTGTGGTCATTCGTCATCCACCCACAAAGTAAATTGAATGGTCGGATCATGACATCACACAAGCCCCGCCCCCTCAGGACCAAAAAGATCAAGTTTTACTGTGAAAGGTCCCAAATTGCCCCATTTCACTTAATCACCACAAATTTGTAGCTGGTAACTCAAGACAAGTGGGGGTTGCTTGGCGTCACTTTATGGGAGTTTTCGGCAGAGGGCGGGGCTGTGGCGGCGCGGCGAATTCAGGCGTACCGCCTTGGCCTTACGTTTGCCTCCCATTTCGTCATTTCCAAAGATATCGTCACGAAACTTCTTGTGAGTGATCCTAGTCCGGCCCCCCAAAAGATCTGATGTGAACATCTGGTGGGCGTGGCCTATTTTCTGAAATAGCGCCCCCTAGGACCATTAAAACTGTCAGCCCCAAGCCATGCTTTGACTGAGGATTACGAAATTTGGTACACTAATGTGGTGTCTCAGGACCTACAAAAAAGTCTCTTGAAGCCAAGTGCAAAGTCGCACAGGAAGTCGGCCATTTTGGTCCAAGTGCGCGATTTAGTGGTTTTCACACACGTTGTTTGGAGAGTGATACTCCGTCGCCCTTTTCACCAATCACTTTCAAACTTCTGCTATATAGTCTTAAGACATAGAGGAAAAAATTCAACCGTCGGATTTTAAATAAGTATAAAGGTGTGGGCGTGGCTAAGCCTCAAACTTTGACCTTTCGCCACGCCACTCTTTTTTTCACAGCTCCTTATTGGACTCCTTTTACCCAATCACCAGGAATCTCTGGTAAATAGCAGCAGGCAAGTTGAGGTCACTTGGTCTCCAGTACTGGAAGGTTTTGCAAAAAGGCGGGGCTTTGGGAGCATGGCGAAATTCGCCATCACGCCATGGAAATACGTTTGCCTCTCATTTCTTCATTTATCGTGATATCACCTCGACCATTGTTGTGAGTGATCCTAGTCTGACCCCCAATAGAAAAGGTCAGCTTAAGTTTGTGGGCGTGGCCTATTTTCTGTATTAGCGCCCCCTAGGACCATTAAAACTGTCAGCCCCAAGCCATGCTTTGACTGAGGATTACGAAATTTGGTACACTAATGTGGTGTCTCTGGACCTACAAAAAAGTCTCTTGGAGCCAAGTGCAAAGTCGCACAGGAAGTCGGCCATTTTGGTCCAAGTGCGCGATTTAGTGGTTTTCACACACGTTGTTTGGAGAGTGATGCTCCGTCGCCCTTTTCACCAATCGCCTTCGAGCTTCTGCTATATACTCTTAAGACATAGAGGAAAAAATTCAACCGTCGGATTTTAAATAAGTATAAAGGTGTGGGCGTGGCTAAGCCTCAAACTTTGACCTTTCGCCACGCCACTCTTTTTTTCACAGCTCCCTATTGGACTCCTTTTACCCAATCACCTGGAATCTCTGGTAAATAGCAGCTGACAAGTTGAGGTCACTTGGTCTACAGTACTGGCAGGTTTTGAAAAAAGGCGGGGCTTTGGGAGCATGGCGAAATTCGCCATCACGCCATGGCAATACGTTTGCCTCTCATTTCTTCAATTATCGTGACATCGCCACAAAATGTCTGGTGAGTGATCCTAGTCTGACCCCCAATAGAAATGGGCATCTGAGATTTGTGGGCGTGGCCTATATTCTGAAATAGCGCCCCCTAGGACCATTAAAACTGTCAGCCCCAAGACAAGGTTTGACTGAGGATTACGAAAATTGGTACACTCATGTAGGGTCTCTGGCCCTACAAAAAAGTCTCTTGGAGCCAAGCGCAATTTCGCACAGGAGGTCGGCCATTTTGGTCCAAGTACTCGATTTAGTGGTTTTCGCACACGTTGTTTGGACATTGATGGCCCGTTGCCCTTTACACCGATCACCTTCAAACTTATGCTATGTACTTTTAAGTCAAAGGGGAAAAAATTCAACCGTCGGATTTTAAATAAGTATAAAGGTGTGGGCGTGGCTAAGCCTCAAACTTTGACCTTTCGCCATGACATTACTTGACTTAATAACTCCCATGTGCATGATCAGATCTAATTCAAACTTTGTCTGTGTGATCACTGACCACATCTCAAGACAACGACAATGTGGACAGCTGACATCACCTAAGCCCCGCCCCCTGACAACAGGAAGTCTATTGTTTTATGGTGAAATGCCCATATTTGTCCCCTCTAATTTAATGAAAATGACACTCAGGTCATACAGTGTCTTCATGATGTTTTAAAGACCATTCAGATCTGATAGCTTTCCAGAAAGGGAGGGGCTTTGATGCCATGGTGAATGCTGGCGTGACGCCATGACCTTACATTTGACTGTAACTTCCACAAACGGCCTCCGATTTGCCCGAAACTGAATATGGCAATGAACAATCATGCCCTTTAGCCAATGAGGCACAAACGGTTGGTGAATGTTATATAATGTCACCAAAGCTGACCTCAATGGGACTTTTCTGTAGTTGGTCACAGCGCCACCTAGATAACGTTATCCTTCGATAACTTTAAAAAACATGGTCAGAATGGCATTAAAGTTGGTCACTGTCATCACACCACCAGTGTGGTAAAGATAGAGGATTCCCTAGTGGTGAGACATAAAATATAATGGTGGGCTCAAAGGGGATGCTGAGTCAGGGTGAGTTGCGGACAAGGTGGCCGTTAGCAGTTTCTGGTGTTGGGGTGGTCGACGTTTGTGTTCTGCGGACGTGCCCTGGTGCCCCGGGCTGCCGGCCAGGCCGGAGCGGCGCGGAGCTGCGAGGGCCGAACGACGCTGCTTGCAGCTTTAATTATTATTATTTTTTGTTATTCCGTGCCCCCTTTGAACAGCTTTTTGGGGACCTTAACATACCCCAAAACTCACAATATTTTGCACACTTGTCAGGCCTGGTGAAAAATTTGATATTTTAAAGGTCCCAAAAAAATCGCAAAGAAAATGGCTGAACAGCGCCCCCTACAAAGTGAAAAAAAACCCTCTCCATAAAGCTTAGTTTATCGTACAGTTATGAAATTTGGTACACTTGTAGTACTCAACAGTCCGCACAGAAAAGTCTCTTGCAACCATGGTCAATATCAAACAGGAAGTCGGCCATTTTGGGTTGAAATGGCGATTTTTTGCCGTTTTTGCCGTTTTTAGGGTCCGTTTCTGATTGGATTGCTCGATCATTTTTCGCACGATCGTCTCAAAAATTGTGTAAAATTGCTCAGAAGGGATGGGCGAACAAAATGAGATAAGGATTCTGAGTTTTCGTATATGTTGAAGGGGCGGAGCCAGGCCTCGAAGTTTGACTACTCGCCAAAAATATTTAAATTGCTATAACTTCATAACTGAATGGAATAGAGTTACCAAACTTTCTGTGGTCATTCGTCATCCACCCACAAAGTAAACTGAAAGGTCGGATGATGACATCACACAAGCCCCGCCCCCTCAGGACCAAAAAGATCAAGTTTTACTGTGAAAGGTCCCAAATTGCCCCATTTCACTTAATCACCACAAATTTGTAGCTGGTAACTCAAGACAAGTGGGGGTTGCTTGGCGTCACTTTATGGGAGTTTTCGGCAGAGGGCGGGGCTGTGGCGGCGCGGCGAATTCAGGCGTACCGCCTTGGCCTTACGTTTGCCTCCCATTTCGTCATTTCCAAAGATATCGTCACGAAACTTCTTGTGAGTGATCCTAGTCCGGCCCCCCAAAAGATCTGATGTGAACATCTGGTGGGCGTGGCCTATTTTCTGAAATAGCGCCCCCTAGGACCATTAAAACTGTCAGCCCCAAGCCATGCTTTGACTGAGGATTACGAAATTTGGTACACTAATGTGGTGTCTCAGGACCTACAAAAAAGTCTCTTGAAGCCAAGTGCAAAGTCGCACAGGAAGTCGGCCATTTTGGTCCAAGTGCGCGATTTAGTGGTTTTCACACACGTTGTTTGGAGAGTGATACTCCGTCGCCCTTTTCACCAATCACTTTCAAACTTCTGCTATATAGTCTTAAGACATAGAGGAAAAAATTCAACCGTCGGATTTTTCAAAAGTTGAAAGGTGTGGGCGTGGCTAAGCCTCAAACTTTGACCTGTCGCCGCACCACTCTTTTTTTCACAGCTCCCTACTGGACTCCTTTTACCCAATCAGCAGGAGTCTCTGGCAAATAGCAGTAGACAACTTGAGGTCACTTGGTATCCAGTACTGGAAGGTTTCAAAAAAAGGCAGGGCTTTGGGAGCATGGCGAAAATCGCCATCACGCCATGGAAATACGTTTGCCTCTCATTTCTTCATTTATCGTGATATCGTTACGAAACTTCTGGTGAGTGATCCTAGTCTGACCACAAAGAGACATAGACAGCTGAAATATGTGGGCGTGGCCTAATTTCTGAAATAGCGCCCCCTAGGACCATTTAAACTAATAGCCCCAAGCCATGCTTTGACTGAGGATTACGAAATTTGGTACACTAATGTGGTGTCCCAGGACCTACAAAAAAGTCTCTTGGAGCCAATCACAAAATTGCACAGGAAGTCGGCCATTTTGGTCCAAGTACGCGATTTAGTGGTTTTCGCACACGTTGTTTGGAGAGTGATGCTCCGTCGCCCTTTTCACCAATCGCCTTCAAACTTCTGCTATATACTCTTAAGGCATAGGGGAAAAAATTCAACCGTCGGATTTTTCAAAAGTTGAAAGGTGTGGGCGTGGCTAAGCCTCAAACTTTGACCTGTCGCCGCGCCACTCTTTTTTTCACAGCTCCCTACTGGACTCCTTTTACCCAATCAGCAGGAGTCTCTGGCAAATAGCAGTAGACAACTTGAGGTCACTTGGTATCCAGTACTGGAAGGTTTCAAAAAAAGGCGGGGCTTTGGGAGCATGGCGAAAATCGCCAGCACGCCATGGAAATACGTTTGCCTCTCATTTCTTCATTTATCGTGATATTGTTACGAAACTTCTGGTGAGTGATCCTAGTCTGACCCCAAAGAGACATAGACAGCTGAAATATGTGGGCGTGGCCTAATTTCTGAAATAGCGCCCCCTAGGACCATTTAAACTATTAGCCCCAAGCCATGCTTTCATTGAGGATTACGAAATTTGGTACACTAATGTGGTGTCCCAGGACCTACAAAAAAGTCTCTTGGAGCCAAGCACAAAATTGCACAGGAAGTCGGCCATTTTGGTCCAAGTACGCGATTTAGTGGTTTTCGCACACGTTGTTTGAAGAGTGATGCTCCGTCGCCCTTTTCACCAATCTCCTTCAAACTTCTGCTATATACTCTTAAGACATAGGGGAAAAAATTCAACCGTCGGATTTTTCAAAAGTTGAAAGATGTGGGCGTGGCTAAGCCTCAAACTTTGACCTGTAGCCACGCCACTCTTTTTTTCACAGCTCCCTACTGGACTCCTTTTACCCAAACACCAGGATTCTGTGGCAAACAGCAGTAGACAAGTTGAGGTTACTTTGTCTCCAGTACTGGCAGGTTTTGAAAAAAGGCGGGGCTTTGGGAGCATGGCGAAAATCGCCATCACGCCATGGAAATACGTTTGCCTCTCATTTCTTAAGTTATCGAGATATCACCTCGAAATTTGTTGTGAGTGATCCTAGTCTGACCCCCAATAGAAATGGACAGCTAAAATTTGTAGGCGTGGCCATTTTTCTGAAATAGCGCCCCCTAGGACCATTAAAACTGTCAGCCCCTAGCCATTCTTTGACTGAGGATTACGAAATTTGGTACACTAATGAGGTGTCTCCGGACCTACAAAAAAGTCTCTTGGAGCCAAGTGCAAAGTCGCACAGGAAGTCGGGCATTTTGGTCCAAGTACGCGATTTAGTTGTTTTGGCACACGTTGTTTGGAGAGTGATGCTCCGTTGCCCTTTTCACCAATCGCCTTCAAACTTCTGCTATTTACTCTTAAGACATAGGAGAAAAAATTCAACCGTCGGATTTTTCAAAAGTTGAAAGGTGTGGGCGTGGCTAAGTCTCAAACTTTGACCTTTCGCCATTACTTTACTTGACTTAATAACTCCCATGTGCATGATCAGATCTTTTTCGAACTTTGTCTGTGTGATCATTGACCATATCTTTAAACAATGACAATGTGGACAGCTGACATCACCTAAGCCCCGCCCCCTGAATACAGGAAGTCTATTGTTTTATGCTGAAATGCCCATATTTGTCCCCTCTAATTTAGTCAACATGACACTAAGGTCATGCACGGTCTTCATGATGCTGTAATGACCATTCAGATCTGATAGCTTTCCAGATAGGGAGGGGCTTTGATGCCATGGCGAATTCTGGCGTAACGCCGTAACCTTACAATTCAATTTAATGGTGAGCTCAGAGGGGATGCTGAGTCAGGGTGAGGTGCGGACGAGGAGGCCATTTGCGGTTTCTGGTGTCGGGGTGGTTGACGTTTCTGTTCTGCCAGACGTGCCCTGGTGCCCCGGGCTGCCGGCCAGGCCGGAGCGGCGCGGAGCTGCGAGGGCCGAACGACGCTGCTTGCAGCTTTAATTATTATTATTTTTTTTTTCTTTCTTTTTTTTTCTTCCGCGTCTTTGGATGGCCTTTAGGGGGTCTTAGCATATCCAAAAAGTCACCAAATTCTGGCCCAATATAGAAAGTGCGTGAAATTTACGTATTTCACTGGCAACGTGAAAGTTGGTAAAAAAATGTTTCAACAGCGCCCCCTGGAAAATTAAAAATACCCCTCCGCTTTGACCTTTTTTCATAGTAGAGTGATGAAATTTGGTACACTTGTAGAACTCAACAATACGCACAGAAAAGCCTCTTGCACGCATGGTCAATATCAAACAGGAAGTCGGCCATTTTGGACTAAAGTGGCCATTTTGACCCCGTTTTGGCCATTTCTAGGGTCTATATTTGGTTGAACAGTTTGGTCATTTTTCGCACGATCGTCTCAAAAATAGTGTGCGATCGAACAGAAGCGATGGACGATTAAAATGAGACAATAAAATTGACTTTTCGTAAATACTGAAGGGGCGGGACCAGGCCTCAAAGTTCGAGCACTCGCCAAAAAAATTCAAATTGCTATAGATTCATAAATGAAAGAATTACAGTTAAAGAAATGTTCTATGGACAATCGACGTCGCCCTCCGAAGACAAATGAATGGTCGTTTGATGATGTCACATAAGCCCCGCCCCCTCAGGACTTAAAAGGTGAAGTTTTACTGGGAAATTTTCCAAAATTCGCCCTTTCAAATAATCATCCCAGATTTGTAGCAGGTAACTGAAGACAAGTTAGGGTTGCTTGGCGTCACTTTATGGGAGTTTTCTGCAGAAGGCGGGGCTGTGGCGGTGCGGCGAAGTCAGGTGTACCGCTTAGGCCTTACGTTTGCCTCCCATTTCGTCATTTCTAAAGATATCACCACAACACTTCTTGGGAGTGATCCTAGTCCAGCCCCAAATAGAATCTGATGTGAACATCCGGTGGGCGTGGCCTATTTTCTGAAATAGCGCCCCCTAGGACCATTAAAACTGTCAGCCCCAAGCCATACTTTGGCTGAGGATTACGAAATTTGGTACACTAATGTGGTGTCTCAGGACCTACAAAAAAGTCTCTTGGAGCCAAGTGCAAAGTCGCACAGAAAGTCGGCCATTTTGGTCAAAGTACTCGATTTAGTGGTTTTCGCACACGTTGTTTGGAGAGTGTTGCACCATCACCCTTTTCACCAATCACCTTCAAACATCTGCTATACACTCTTAAGACATAGATGAAAAAATTCAACCGTCGGATTTTATATAAGTATAAAGGTGTGGGCGTGGCTAAGCCTCAAACTTTGACCTGTCGCCACGCCACTCTTTTTTTCACAGCTCCCTATCGGACTCCTTTTAACCAATCACCAGCAATCACTGGCAAATAGCAGCAGACAAGTTGAGGTCACTTGGTCTATAGTACTGGCAGGTTTCGAATAAAGGCGGGGCTTTGGGAGCATGGCGAAATTCGCCATCACGCCATGGAAATACGTTTGTCTCTCATTTCTTCAATCATTGTGACATCGCCACACAATTTCTGATGAGTGATCCTACTCTGACCCCTAATAGAACTGCACAGCTGAAGTATGTGGGCGTGGCCTATTTAATGAAATAGCGCCCCCTAGGACCATTAAAACTGTCAGCCCCAAGCAATGCTTTGACTGAGGATTACGAAATTTGATACACTAATGTGGGGTCTCAGGACCTACAAAAAAGTCTCTTGGAGCCAAGTGCAAAGTCGCGCAGGAAGTCGGCCATTTTGGTCCAAGTACTCGATTTAGTGGTATTCGCACACTTTGTTTGGAGAGTGGTGCACCATTGCCCTTTTCACCAATCGCCTTCAAACATCTGCTATATACTCTTAAGACATAGATGAAAAAATTCAACCGTCGGATTTTATATAAGTATAAAGGTGTGGGCGTGGCTAAGCCTCAAACTTTGACCTGTCGCCACGCCACTCTTTTTTTCACAGCTCCCTATTGGACTCCTTTTAACCAATCACCAGCAATCACTGGCAAATGGCAGCAGACAAGTTGAGGTCACTTGATCTGTAGTACTGGCAGGTTTTGAATAAAGGCGGGGCTTTGGGAGCATGGCGAAATTCGCCATCACGCCATGAAAATACGTTTGTCTCTCATTTCTTCAATCATTGTGACATCACAACAAAATGTCTGATGAGTGATCCTAGTCTGACCCCCAATAGAAATGGACAGCTGAAGTTTGTGGGCGTGGCCTATTTTCTTAAATAGCGCCCCCTAGGACCATTAAAACTGTCAGCCCCAAGCCATGCTTTGACTGAGGATTACGAAATTTGATACACTAATGTGGGGTCTCAGGACCTACAAAAAAGTCTCTTGGAGCCAAGTACAAAGTCGCACAGGAAGTCGGCCATTTTGGTCCAAGTACTCGATTTAGTGGTTTTCGCACACGTTGTTTGGAGAGTGTTGCACCATCGCCCTTTTCACCAATCGCCTTCAAACTTCTGCTATATACTCTTAAGACAAAGGGAGAAAAATTCAACCATCGGATTTTATATAAGTATAAAAGTGTGGGCGTGGCTAAGCCTCAAACTTTGACCTTTCGCCATTACATCACTTGACTTAACTCCCATGTGCATGATCAGATCTATATCAAACTGTGTCTGTGTGATCATTGACCACATCTCAAGACAATGACAATGTGGACAGCTGACATCACCTAAGCCCCGCCCCCTGACTACAGGAAGTCTATTTTTTATGGTGAAATGCCCATATTTGTCCCCTCTAATTTAGTCAACATGACACTAAGGTCATGCACTGTCTTCATGATGTTGTAATGACCATTCAGATCTGCTAGCTTTTCAGAAAGGGAGGGGCTTTGATGCCATGGCGATTTCTTACTCTGACCCCTAATAGACATGGACAGCTGAAGTTTGTGGGCGTGGCCTATTTTCTGAAATAGCGCCCCCCTAGGACCATTAAAACAATCAGCCCCAAGCCATGCTTTGACTGAGGATCACGAAATTTGGCACACTAATGTAGTGTCTCAGGACCTACAAAAAAGTCTCTTGGAGCCAAGTACAATGTCGCACAGGAGGTCGGCCATTTTTGTCCAAGTTCTCGATTTAGTTGTTTTCGCACACGTTATGAGGAGAATGATGTCTCGTCGTCCTTTCCACCGATCACCTTCAAACTCCTGCTATATACTCTTAAGACATAGAGGAAAAAATTCAACCGTTGGATTTTAAATAAGTATAAAGGTGTGGGCGTGGCTAAGCCTCAAACTTTGACCAGTCGCCATTATGTTACTTGACTTAATAACTCCCATGTGCATGATCAGATCAATTTCAAATTTTGTCTGTGTGATCACTGACCCCATCTGAAGACAGTGACAATGTGGACAGCTTACATCACCTAAGCCCGCCCCCTGACTACAGGAAGTCTACTGTTTTATGGTGAAATGTCCATATTTGTCCCCTCTAATTTAGTCAAGATGACACTAAGGTCATGCACTGTCTTCATGATGTTGTAATGACCATTCAGATCTGATAGCTTTTCAGAAAGGGGGGGCTTTTATGCCATGGCGATTTCTGGCGTGACGCTGTGACCTTACGTTTGACTGTAACTTCCACAAACAGCCTTCGATATGCCCGAGACTGAACATCACATCACCAGTGTAGTAAAGATAGAGTATCTCCTAGTGGTGAGACGTGTAATGGTGGGCTCAGAGGGGATGCTGAGTCAGGGTGAGGTGTGGACGCGGAGGCCGTTCACGGTTTCTGGTGTCGGGGTGGTTGACTTTCTGTTCTGCCAGACGTGCCCTGGTGCCCCCGGCTGCCGGCCAGGATGGAGAAGCGCGGAGCTGGGTTTGGAGAGTGTCGCGGATGGAGCGGAGGGGTTGCGGAAGGAGGGCGAGCAGCTTCGCTGCGAGGGCCGAACGACGCTGCTTGCAGCTTTAATTAGGCCCGAGCAGTGAAGCTGCGAAGGCCTATTGTATCTGCTCCGTTAATTTTTTTTTTTTCTTTTTTTTTTTTTTCTTTTTTTTTCTTCCGCGTCTTTGGATGGCCTTTAGGGGGTCTTAGCATATCCAAAAAGTCACCAAATTCTGGCCCAATATAGAAAGTGCGTGAAATTTACGTATTTCACTGGCAACGTGAAAGTTGGTAAAAAAATGTTTCAACAGCGCCCCCTGGAAAATTAAAAATACCCCTCCGCTTTGACCTTTTTTCATAGTAGAGTGATGAAATTTGGTACACTTGTAGAACTCAACAATACGCACAGAAAAGCCTCTTGCACGCATGGTCAATATCAAACAGGAAGTCGGCCATTTTGGACTAAAGTGGCCATTTTGACCCCGTTTTGGCCATTTCTAGGGTCTATATTTGGTTGAACAGTTTGGTCATTTTTCGCACGATCGTCTCAAAAATAGTGTGCGATCGAACAGAAGCGATGGACGATTAAAATGAGACAATAAAATTGACTTTTCGTAAATACTGAAGGGGCGGGACCAGGCCTCAAAGTTCGAGCACTCGCCAAAAAAATTCAAATTGCTATAGATTCATAAATGAAAGAATTACAGTTAAAGAAATGTTCTATGGACAATCGACGTCGCCCTCCGAAGACAAATGAATGGTCGTTTGATGATGTCACATAAGCCCCGCCCCCTCAGGACTTAAAAGGTGAAGTTTTACTGGGAAATTTTCCAAAATTCGCCCTTTCAAATAATCATCCCAGATTTGTAGCAGGTAACTGAAGACAAGTTAGGGTTGCTTGGCGTCACTTTATGGGAGTTTTCTGCAGAAGGCGGGGCTGTGGCGGTGCGGCGAAGTCAGGTGTACCGCTTAGGCCTTACGTTTGCCTCCCATTTCGTCATTTCTAAAGATATCACCACAACACTTCTTGGGAGTGATCCTAGTCCAGCCCCAAATAGAATCTGATGTGAACATCCGGTGGGCGTGGCCTATTTTCTGAAATAGCGCCCCCTAGGACCATTAAAACTGTCAGCCCCAAGCCATACTTTGGCTGAGGATTACGAAATTTGGTACACTAATGTGGTGTCTCAGGACCTACACAAAAGTCTCTTGGAGCCAAGTGCAAAGTCGCACAGGAAGTCGGCCATTTTGGTCAAAGTACTCGATTTAGTGGTATTCGCACACGTTGTTTGGAGAGTGTTGCACCATCACCCTTTTCACCAATCACCTTCAAACATCTGCTATACACTCTTAAGACATAGATGAAAAAATTCAACCGTCGGATTTTATATAAGTATAAAGGTGTGGGCGTGGCTAAGCCTCAAACTTTGACCTGTCGCCACGCCACTCTTTTTTTCACAGCTCCCTATCGGACTCCTTTTAACCAATTACCAGCAATCACTGGCAAATAGCAGCAGACAAGTTGAGGTCACTTGGTCTATAGTACTGGCAGGTTTCGAATAAAGGCGGGGCTTTGGGAGCATGGCGAAATTCGCCATCACGCCATGGAAATACGTTTGTCTCTCATTTCTTCAATCATTGTGACATCGCCACACAATTTCTGATGAGTGATCCTACTCTGACCCCTAATAGAACTGCACAGCTGAAGTATGTGGGCGTGGCCTATTTAATGAAATAGCGCCCCCTAGGACCATTAAAACTGTCAGCCCCAAGCAATGCTTTGACTGAGGATTACGAAATTTGATACACTAATGTGGGGTCTCAGGACCTACAAAAAAGTCTCTTGGAGCCAAGTGCAAAGTCGCGCAGGAAGTCGGCCATTTTGGTCCAAGTACTCGATTTAGTGGTATTCGCACACGTTGTTTGGAGAGTGGTGCACCATTGCCCTTTTCACCAATCGCCTTCAAACATCTGCTATATACTCTTAAGACATAGATGAAAAAATTCAACCGTCGGATTTTATATAAGTATAAAGGTGTGGGCGTGGCTAAGCCTCAAACTTTGACCTGTCGCCACGCCACTCTTTTTTTCACAGCTCCCTATTGGACTCCTTTTAACCAATCACCAGCAATCACTGGCAAATGGCAGCAGACAAGTTGAGGTCACTTGATCTGTAGTACTGGCAGGTTTTGAATAAAGGCGGGGCTTTGGGAGCATGGCGAAATTCGCCATCACGCCATGAAAATACGTTTGTCTCTCATTTCTTCAATCATTGTGACATCACAACAAAATGTCTGATGAGTGATCCTAGTCTGACCCCCAATAGAAATGGACAGCTGAAGTTTGTGGGCGTGGCCTATTTTCTTAAATAGCGCCCCCTAGGACCATTAAAACTGTCAGCCCCAAGCCATGCTTTGACTGAGGATTACGAAATTTGATACACTAATGTGGGGTCTCAGGACCTACAAAAAAGTCTCTTGGAGCCAAGTACAAAGTCGCACAGGAAGTCGGCCATTTTGGTCCAAGTACTCGATTTAGTGGTTTTCGCACACGTTGTTTGGAGAGTGTTGCACCATCGCCCTTTTCACCAATCGCCTTCAAACTTCTGCTATATACTCTTAAGACAAAGGGAGAAAAATTCAACCATCGGATTTTATATAAGTATAAAAGTGTGGGCGTGGCTAAGCCTCAAACTTTGACCTTTCGCCATTACATCACTTGACTTAACTCCCATGTGCATGATCAGATCTATATCAAACTGTGTCTGTGTGATCATTGACCACATCTCAAGACAATGACAATGTGGACAGCTGACATCACCTAAGCCCCGCCCCCTGACTACAGGAAGTCTATTTTTTATGGTGAAATGCCCATATTTGTCCCCTCTAATTTAGTCAACATGACACTAAGGTCATGCACTGTCTTCATGATGTTGTAATGACCATTCAGATCTGCTAGCTTTTCAGAAAGGGAGGGGCTTTGATGCCATGGCGATTTCTTACTCTGACCCCTAATAGACATGGACAGCTGAAGTTTGTGGGCGTGGCCTATTTTCTGAAATAGCGCCCCCCTAGGACCATTAAAACAATCAGCCCCAAGCCATGCTTTGACTGAGGATCACGAAATTTGGCACACTAATGTAGTGTCTCAGGACCTACAAAAAAGTCTCTTGGAGCCAAGTACAATGTCGCACAGGAGGTCGGCCATTTTTGTCCAAGTTCTCGATTTAGTGGTTTTCGCACACGTTATGAGGAGAATGATGTCTCGTCGTCCTTTCCACCGATCACCTTCAAACTCCTGCTATATACTCTTAAGACATAGAGGAAAAAATTCAACCGTTGGATTTTAAATAAGTATAAAGGTGTGGGCGTGGCTAAGCCTCAAACTTTGACCAGTCGCCATTATGTTACTTGACTTAATAACTCCCATGTGCATGATCAGATCAATTTCAAATTTTGTCTGTGTGATCACTGACCCCATCTGAAGACAGTGACAATGTGGACAGCTTACATCACCTAAGCCCGCCCCCTGACTACAGGAAGTCTACTGTTTTATGGTGAAATGTCCATATTTGTCCCCTCTAATTTAGTCAAGATGACACTAAGGTCATGCACTGTCTTCATGATGTTGTAATGACCATTCAGATCTGATAGCTTTTCAGAAAGGGGGGGCTTTTATGCCATGGCGATTTCTGGCGTGACGCTGTGACCTTACGTTTGACTGTAACTTCCACAAACAGCCTTCGATATGCCCGAGACTGAACATCACATCACCAGTGTAGTAAAGATAGAGTATCTCCTAGTGGTGAGACGTGTAATGGTGGGCTCAGAGGGGATGCTGAGTCAGGGTGAGGTGTGGACGCGGAGGCCGTTCACGGTTTCTGGTGTCGGGGTGGTTGACTTTCTGTTCTGCCAGACGTGCCCTGGTGCCCCCGGCTGCCGGCCAGGATGGAGAAGCGCGGAGCTGGGTTTGGAGAGTGTCGCGGATGGAGCGGAGGGGTTGCGGAAGGAGGGCGAGCAGCTTCGCTGCGAGGGCCGAACGACGCTGCTTGCAGCTTTAATTAGGCCCGAGCAGTGAAGCTGCGAAGGCCTATTGTATCTGCTCCGTTTTTTTTTTTTTTTTTTCTTTCTTTTTTTTTTCTTTTTTTTTCTTCCGCGTCTTTGGATGGCCTTTAGGGGGTCTTAGCATATCCAAAAAGTCACCAAATTCTGGCCCAATATAGAAAGTGCGTGAAATTTACGTATTTCACTGGCAACGTGAAAGTTGGTAAAAAAATGTTTCAACAGCGCCCCCTGGAAAATTAAAAATACCCCTCCGCTTTGACCTTTTTTCATAGTAGAGTGATGAAATTTGGTACACTTGTAGAACTCAACAATACGCACAGAAAAGCCTCTTGCACCCATGGTCAATATCAAACAGGAAGTCGGCCATTTTGGACTAAAGTGGCCATTTTGACCCCGTTTTGGCCATTTCTAGGGTCTATATTTGGTTTAACAGTTTGGTCATTTTTCGCACGATCGTCTCAAAAATAGTGTGCGATCGAACAGAAGCGATGGACGATTAAAATGAGACAATAAAATTGACTTTTTGTAAATACTGAAGGGGCGGGACCAGGCCTCAAAGTTCGAGCACTCGCCAAAAAAATTCAAATTGCTATAGATTCATAAATGAAAGAATTACAGTTAAAGAAATGTTCTAAGGACAATCGTCGTCGACCTCCGAAGACAAATGAATGGTCGATTGATGATGTCACATAAGCCCCGCCCCCTCAGGACTTAAAAGGTCAAGATTTACTGGGAAAATTTCCAAAATTCGCCCTTTCCAATAACCACCCCAAATTTGTAGCGGGTAACTGAAGACAAGTTGGGGTTGCTTGGCGTCACTTTATGGGAGTTTTCTCCAGAAGGCGGGGCTGTGGCGGCGCGGCGAAGTCAGGCGTACCGCTTAGGCCTTACGTTTGCCTCCCATTTCGTCATTTCTAGAGATATCGCCACAAAACCTCTTGGGAGTGATCCTAGTTCAGCCCCCCACAAAATGTGATGTGAACATCCGGTGGGCGTGGCCTATTTTCTGAAATAGCGCCCCCTAGGACCATTAAAACTGTCAACCCCAAGTCATGCTTTGACTGAGGATTATGAAATTTGGCACACTAATGTGGGGTCTCAGGACCTACAAAAAAGTCTCTTGGAGCCAAGTGCAAAGTCGCACAGGAAGTCGGCCATTTTGGTCCAAGTACTCGATTTAGTGGTTTTCGCACACGTTGTTTGGAGAGTGATGCTCCATGGCCCTTTTCACCAATCGCCTTCAAACTTCTGCTATAGACTATTAAGACATAAAGGAAAAAATTCAACCGTCGGATTTTAAATAAGTATAAAGGTGTGGGCGTGGCTAAGCCTCAAACTTTGACCTGTCACCACGCCACTCTTTTTTTCACAGCTACCTATTGGACTCCTTTTACCCAATCGCCAGCAATCTCTTGCGAATAGCAGCTGACAAGTTGAGGTCACTTAGTCTCCAGTACTGGCAGGTTTTGAAAAAAGGCGGGGCTTTGGGAGCATGGCAAAATTCACCATCACGCCATGGCAATACGTTTGCCTCTCATTTCTTCAATTATCGTGCCATCACCACAAAATGTCTGGTGAGTGATCCTAGTCTGACCCCCAATAGATTTGGACAGCTGTAGTTTGTGGGCGTGGCCTATTTTCTGAAATGGCGCCCTCTAGGACCATTAAAACTGTCAGCCCCTAGCCATGCTTTGACTGAGGAGTACGAAATCTGGTACACTAATGTGGTGTCTCCGGTCCTACAAAAAAGTCTCTTGGAGCCAAGTGCAAAGTCGCACAGGAAGTCGGCCATTTTGGTCCAAGTAGTCGATTTAGTGGTTTTCGCACACGTTGTTTGGAGAGTGTTACACCATTGCCCTTTTCACCAATCACCTTCAAACTTCTGCTATAGACTCTTAAGACAAAGGGGAAAAAATTCAACCTACGGATTTTAAATAGGTATAAAGGTGTGGGCGTGGCTAAGCCTCAAACTTTGACCTGTCGCCACGCCACTCTTTTTTTCACAGCTCCCTATTGGACTCCTTTTAACCAATCACCAGCAATCACTGGCAAATAGCAGCAGACAAGTTGAGGTCACTTGGTCTATAGTACTGGCAGGTTTCGAATAAAGGCGGGGCTTTGGGAGCATGGCGAAATTCGCCATCACGCCATGGAAATACGTTTGTCTCTCATTTCTTCAATCATTGTGACATCGCCACACAATTTCTGATGAGTGATCCTACTCTGACCCCTAATTGAATTGGACAGCTGAAGTTTGTGGGCGTGGCCTATTTTCTGAAATAGCGCCCCCTAGGACCATTAAAACTGTCAGCCCCAAGCCGTGCTTTGACTGAGGATCACGAAATTTGGCACACTAATGTAGTGTCTCAGGACCTACAAAAAAGTCTCTTGGAGCCAAGCGCAATGTCGCACAGGAGGTCGGCCATTTTGGTCCAAGTACTCGATTTAGTGGTTTTCGCACACGTTATTAGGAGAATGATGTCTCGTCGCCCTTTCCACCGATCACCTTCAAACTCTTGCTATATACTCTTAAGACATAGAGGAAAAGATTCAACCGTCGGATTTTAAATAAGTATAAAGGTGTGGGCGTGGCTAAGCCTCAAACTTTGACCAGTCGCCATTACGTTACTTGACTCAATAACTCCCTTGTGCATGATCAGATCAATTTCAAACTTTGTCCGTGTGATCACTGACCACATCTGAAGACAGTGACAATGTGGACAGCTGGCATCACCTAAGCCCCGCCCCCTGACTACAGGAAGTCTTCTGTTTTATGGTGAAATGCCCATATTTGTCCCCTCTAATTTAGTCAACATGACACTAAGGTCATGCACTGTCTTCATGATGTTCTAATGACTATTCAGATCTGATAGCTTTTCAGAAAGGGAGGAGCTTTGATGCCATGGCGATTTCTGGCGTGACGCTGTGACCTTACGTTTGACTGTAACTTCCACAAACAGCCTCCGATTTGCCAGAGACTGAACATCACATCACCAGTGTGGTAAAGATAGAGTATCTCCTAGTGGTGAGACGTGTAATGCTGGGCTCAGAGGGGATGCTGAATCAGGGTGAGGTGTGGACGAGGAGGCCGTTCACGGTTTCTGGTGTCGGGGTGGTTGACTTTCTGTTCTGCCAGACGTGCCCTGGTGCCCCCGGCTGCCGTCCAGGATGGACAAGCGCGGAGCTGGGTTTGGAGAGCGTCGGGGATGGAGCGGAGGGGGTGCGGAAGGAGGGCGAGCAGCTTCGCTGCGAGGGCCGAACGACGCTGCTTGCAGCTTTAATTAGGCCCGAGCAGCGAAGCGCTGCGAAGGCCTATTGTATCTGCTCCGTTTATTTTTCTTTTTTTTTCTTTTTTTTTCTTCCGCGTCTTTGGGTGGCCTTTAGGGGGTCTTAGCATATCCAAAAAGTCACCAAATTCTGGCCCAATATAGAAAGTGCGTGAAATTTACGTATTTCACTGTCAACATGAAAGTTGGTATAAAAATGTTTCAACAGCGCCCCCTGGAAAATTAAAAATACCCCTCCGCATTGACCTTTTTTCATAGTAGAGTGATGAAATTTGGTACACCTGTAGAACTCAACAATACGCACAGAAAAGCCTCTTGCACCCATGGTCAATATCAAACAGGAAGTCGGCCATTTTGGACTAAAGTGGCCATTTTTACCCCGTTTTGGCCATTTCTAGGCTCTATATTTGGTTGAACAGTTTGGTCATTTTTCGCACGATTGTCTCAAAAATAGTGTGCGATCGAACAGAAGCGATGGACGATTGAAATGAGAAAATAAAACTGACTTTTCGTAAATACTGAAGGGGCGGGACCAGGCCTCAAAGTTCGAGCACTCGCCAAAAAAATTCAAATATCTTTAATTTCATAAATAAAAGAATTACATTTAAAGTAATTTTCTATGGACAATCGTCATCGCCCCCCGAAGACAAATGAATGGTTGATTGATGATGTCACATAAGCCCCGCCCCCTCAGGCCTTAAAAGGTCAAGTTTTACTGGGAAATTGTCCAAAATTCGCCCTTTCAACTAATCACCCCATATTTGTAGCAGGTAACTGTAGACAAGTTGGGATTGCTTGGCGTCACTTTATGGGAGTTTTCTCCAGAAGGCGGGGCTGTGGCGGCGCGGCGAAGTCAGGCGTACCGACGTGGCCTTACGTTTGCCTCCCATTTCGTCATTTCTAAAGATATCGCCACAAAACCTCTTGTGAGTGATCCTAGTCCAGCCCCCCAAAAAATTTGATGTGAACATACGGTGGGCGTGGCCTATTTTATGAAATAGCGCCCCCTAGGACCATTAAAACTGTCAGCCCCAAGCCATGCTTTGACTGAGGATTTCGAAATTTGGTACACTAATGTGGTGTCTCAGGACCTACAAAAAAGTCTCTTGGAGCCAAGTGCAAAGTTGCACAGGAAGTCAGCCATTTTGGTCCAAGTACGTGATTTACTGGTTTTCGCACACGTTGTTTGGAGAGTGATGCTCCATCGCCCTTTTCACCAATCGCCTTCAAACATCTGCTATATACTCTTAAGACATAAAGTAAAAAATTCAACCGTCGGATTTTAAATAAGTATAAAGGTGTGGGCGTGGCTAAGCCTCAAACTTTGACCTGTCGCCACGCCACTCTTTTTTTCACAGCTCCCTATTGGACTCCTTTTACGCAATCACCAGCAATCTCTGGCAAATAAAAGCTGACAAGTTGAGGTCACTTGGTCTACAGTACTGGCAGGTTTTGAAAAAAGGCGGGGCTTTGGGAGCATGGCGAAATTCGCCATCACGCCATGGCAATACGTTTGCCTCTCATTTCTTCAATTATCGTGACATCGCCACAAAATGTCTGGTGAGTGATCCTAGTCTGACCCCCAATAGAATTGGGCAGCTGAGATTTGTGGGCGTGGCCTATATTCTGAAATATCGCCCCCTAGGACCTTTAAAACTGTCAGCCCCAAGACACGGTTTGACTGAGGATTACGAAAATTGGTACACTCATGTAGGGTCTCTGGACCTACAAAAAAGTCTCCTGGAGCCAAGCGAAATTTCGCACAGGAGGTCGGCCATTTTGGTCCAAGTACTCGATTTAGTGGTTTTCGCACACGTTGTTTGGACATTGATGGCCCGTCGCCCTTTACACAGATCACCTTCAAACTTATGCTATGTACTTTTAAGTCAAAGGGGAAAAAATTCAACCGTCGGATTTTAAATAAGTATAAAGGTGTGGGCGTGGCTAAGCCTCAAACTTTGATCTTTCGCCATGACATTACTTGACTTAATAACTCCCATGTGCATGATCAGATCTAATTCAAACTTTGTCTGTGTGATCACTGACCACATCTCAAGACAACGACAATGTGGACAGCTGACATCACCTAAGCCCCGCCCCCTGACAACAGGAAGTCTATTGTTTTATGGTGAAATGGCCATATTTGTCCCCTCTAATTTAGTGAAAATGACACTCAGGTCATACATTGTCTTCATGATGTTTTAATGACCATTCAGATCTGATAGCTTTCCAGAAAGGGAGGGGCTTTGATGCCATGGTGAATGCTGGCGTGACGCCATGACCTTACATTTGACTGTAACTTCCACAAACGGCCTCCGATTTGCCCGAAACTGAATATGGCAATGAACAATCATCCCCTTTAGCCAATGAGGCACAAACGGTTGGTGAATGTTATATAATGTCACCAAAGCTGACCTCAATGGGACTTTTCTGTAGTTGGTCACAGCGCCACCTAGATAACGTTATCCTTCGATAACTTTAAAAAACATGGTCAGAATAGCATTAAAGTTGGTCACTGTCATCACACCACCAGTGTGGTAAAGATAGAGGATTCCCTAGTGGTGAGACATAAAATGTAATGGTGAGCTCAAAGGGGATGCTGAGTCAGGGTGAGGTGCGGACAAGGTGGCCGTTAGCCGTTTCTGGTGTTGGGGTGGTCGACGTTTGTGTTCTGCGGACGTGCCCTGGTGCCCAGGGCTGCCGGCCAGGCCGGAGCGGCGCGGAGCTGCGAGGGCCGAACGACGCTGCTTGCAGCTTTAATTATTATTATTTTTTTTCTTCCGCGTCTTTGGGTGGCCTTTAGGGGGTCTTAGCATATCCAAAAAGTCACCAAATTCTGGCCCAATATAGAAAGTGCGTGAAATTTACGTATTTCACTGGCGATGTGAAAGTTCATAAAAAAGTGGCAAACAGCGCCCTCTAGAAAGTGAAAAATACCCCTCTCCATAAAGCTTAGTTTATCGTACAGTTATGAAATTTGGTTTACTTGTAGTACTCAACAGTCCGCACAGAAAAGTCTCTTGCAACCATGGTCAATATCAAACAGGAAGTCGGCCATTTTGGGTTTAAATGGCGATTTTTAGCCGTTTTGGCCATTTCTAGGGTCTATATTTGGTTGAACAGTTTGGTCATTTTTAGCACGATCGTCTCAAAAATAGTGTGCAATCGAACAGAAGCGATGGACGATTAAAATGAGACAATAAAATTGACTTTTCGTAAATACTGAAGGGGCGGGGCCAGGCCTCAAAGTTCGAGCACTCGCCAAAAAAATTCAAATTGCTATAATTTCATAAATGAAAGAATTACAGTTAAAGTAACTTTCTATGGACAATCGGCATCGCCCCCCGAAGACAAATGAATGGTCGATTGATGATGTCACATAAGCCCCGCCCCCTCAGGACTTAAAAGGTCAAGTTTTACTGGGAAATTTTCAAAAATTCGCCCTTTCAAATAATCATCCCAAATTTGTAGCAGGTAACTGAAGACAAGTTGGGGTTGCTTGGCGTCACTTTATGGGAGTTTTCTGCAGAAGGCGGGGCTGTGGCGGCGCGGCGAAGTCAGGCGTACCGACGTGGCCTTACGTTTGCCTTCCATTTCGTCATTTCTAGAGATATCGCCACGACACTTCTTGGGAGTGATCCTAGTCCGGCCCCAAAAAGAATCTGATGTGAACATCTGGTGGGCGTGGCCTATTTTCTGAAATAGCGCCCCCTAGGACCATTTAAACTGTCAGCCCCAAGCCATGCTTTGACTGAGGAGTACGAGATTTGGTACACTAATATGGTGTCTCAGGACCTACAAAAAAGTCTCTTGGAGCCAAGTGTAAAGTCGCACAGGAAGTCGGCCATTTTGGTCCAAGTACTCGATTTAGTGGTTTTCGCACACGTTGTTTGGAGAGTGATGCTCCATCACCCTTTTCACCAATCACCTTCAAACATCTGCTATACACTCTTAAGACATAGAAGAAAAAATTCAACCGTCGGATTTTAAATGAGTATAAAGGTGTGGGCGTGGCTAAGCCTCAAAATTTGACTTGTCGCCACGCCACTCTTTTTTTCACAGCTCCCTATTGGACTCCTTTTACTCAATCACCAGCAATCACTGACAAATAGCAGCAGACAAGTTGAGGTCACTTGGTCTATAGTACTGGCAGGTTTCGAATAAAGGTGGGGCTTTGGGAGCATGGCGAAATTTGCCATCATGCCATGGAAATACGTTTGTCTCTCATTTCTTCAATCATTGTGACATCGCCACACAATTTCTGATGAGTGATCCTACTCTGACCCATAATAGAAATGGACAGCTGAAGTTTGTGGGCGTGGCCTATTTTCTGAAATAACGCCCCCTAGGACCATTAAAACTGTCAGCCCCAAGCCATGCTTTCACTGAGGAACACGAAATTTGGCACACTAATGTGGTGTCTCAGGACCTACAAAAAAGTCTCTTGGAGCTAAGTGCAAAGTCGCACAGGAAGTCGGCCATTTTGGTCCAAGTACTCGATTTAGTGGTTTTCGCACACGTTGTTTGGAGAGTGTTGCACCATCGCCGTTTTCACCAATCGCCTTCAAACTTCTGCTACATACTCTTAAGACAAAAGGGGAAAAATTCAACCATCGGATTTCAAATAAGTATAAAGGTGTGGGCGTGGCTAAGCCTCAAACCTTGACCTTTCGCCATTACATTCCTTGACTTAACAACTCCCATGTGCATGATCAGATCTATATCAAACTGTGTCTGTGTGATCATTGACCAAATCTCAAGACAATGACAATGTGGACAGCTGACATCACCTAAGCCCCGCCCCCTGACTACAGGAAGTCGATTTTTTCATGGTGAAATGCCCATATTTGTCCCCTCTAATTTAGTGAACATGACACTAAGGTAATGCACTGTCTTCATGATGTTGTAATGACCATTCAGATCTGATAGCTTTTCAGAAAGGGAGGGGATTTGATGCCATGGCGAATTCTGGCGTGACGCTGTGACCTTACGTTTGACTGTAACTTCCACAAACAGCCTCCGATTTGCCCGAGACTGAACATCACATCACCAGTGTGGTAAAGATAGAGTATCTCCTAGTGGTGAGACGTGTAATGGTGGGCTCAGAGGGGATGCTGAGTCAGGGTGAGGTGTGGACGAGGAGGCCGTTCACGGTTTCTGGTGTCGGGGTGGTTGACTTTCTGTTCCGCCAGACGTGCCCTGGAGCCCCCGGCTGCCGGCCAGGATGGAGAAGCGCGTAGCTGGGTTTGGAGAGCGTCTGGGATGGAGCGGAGGGGGTGCGGAAGGAGGGCGAGCAGCTTCGCTGCGAGGGCCGAACGACGCTGCTTGCAGCTTTAATTAGGCCCGAGCAGCGAAAGCGCTGCGAAGGCCTCTTGTTTTTGCTCTGATTATTATTAGGCCCGAGCAGCGAAAGCGCTGCGAAGGCCTCTTGTTTTTGCTCTGTTTATTAGGCCCGAGCAGCGAAAGCGCTGCGAAGGCCTCTTGTTTTTGCTCTGATTATTATTATTTTTTGTTATTCCGTGCCCCCTTTGAACAGCTTTTTGGGGACCTTAACATACCCCAAAACTCACAATATTTTGCACACTTGTCAGGCCTGGTGAAAAATTTGATATTTTAAAGGTCCCAAAAAAATCGCAAAGAAAATGGCTGAACAGCGCCCCCTACAAAGTGAAAAAAACCCCTCTCCATAAAGCTTAGTTTATCGTACAGTTATGAAATTTGGTACACTTGTAGTACTCAACAGTCCGCACAGAAAAGTCTCTTGCAACCATGGTCAATATCAAACAGGAAGTCGGCCATTTTGGGTTGAAATGGCGATTTTTTGCCGTTTTTGCCGTTTTTAGGGTCCGTTTCTGATTGGATTGCTCGATCATTTTTCGCACGATCGTCTCAAAAATTGTGTAAAATTGCTCAGAAGGGATGGGCGAACAAAATGAGATAAGGATTCTGAGTTTTCGTATATGTTGAAGGGGCGGAGCCAGGCCTCGAAGTTTGACTACTCGCCAAAAATATTTAAATTGCTATAACTTCATAACTGAATGGAATAGAGTTACCAAACTTTCTGTGGTCATTCGTCATCCACCCACAAAGTAAATTGAATGGTCGGATGATGACATCACACAAGCCCCGCCCCCTCAGGACCAAAAAGATCAAGTTTTACTGTGAAAGGTCCCAAATTGCCCCATTTCACTTAATCACCACAAAATTGTAGCTGGTAACTCAAGACAAGTGGGGGTTGCTTGGCGTCACTTTATGGGAGTTTTCGGCAGAGGGCGGGGCTGTGGCGGCGCGGCGAATTCAGGCGTACCGCCTTGGCCTTACGTTTGCCTCCCATTTCGTCATTTCCAAAGATATCGTCACGAAACTTCTTGTGAGTGATCCTAGTCCGGCCCCCCAAAAGATCTGATGTGAACATCTGGTGGGCGTGGCCTATTTTCTGAAATAGCGCCCCCTAGGACCATTGAAACTGTCAGCCCCAAGCCATGCTTTGACTGAGGATTACGAAATTTGGTACACTAATGTGGTGTCTCAGGACCTACAAAAAAGTCTCTTGAAGCCAAGTGCAAAGTCGCACAGGAAGTCGGCCATTTTGGTCCAAGTGCGCGATTTAGTGGTTTTCACACACGTTGTTTGGAGAGTGATACTCCGTCGCCCTTTTCACCAATCACTTTCAAACTTCTGCTATATAGTCTTAAGACATAGAGGAAAAAATTCAACCGTCGGATTTTTCAAAAGTTGAAAGGTTTGGGCGTGGCTAAGCCTCAAACTTTGACCTGTCGCCACGCCACTCTTTTTTTCACAGCTCCCTATTGGACTCCTTTTACCCAATCACCTGGAATCTCTGGTAAATAGCAGCTGACAAGTTGAGGTCACTTGGTCTACAGTACTGGCAGGTTTTGAAAAAAGGCGGGGCTTTGGGAGCATGGCGAAATTCGCCATCACGCCATGGCAATACGTTTGCCTCTCATTTCTTCAATTATCGTGACATCACCACAAAATGTCTGGTGAGTGATCCTAGTCTGACCCCCAATAGAAATGGGCATCTGAGATTTGTGGGCGTGGCCTATATTCTGAAATAGCGCCCCCTAGGACCATTAAAACTGTCAGCCCCAAGACAAGGTTTGACTGAGGATTACGAAAATTGGTACACTCATGTAGGGTCTCTGGCCCTACAAAAAAGTCTCTTGGAGCCAAGCGCAATTTCGCACAGGAGGTCGGCCATTTTTGTCCAAGTACTCGATTTAGTGGTTTTCGCACACGTTGTTTGGACATTGATGGCCCGTTGCCCTTTACACCGATCACCTTCAAACTTATGCTATGTACTTTTAAGTCAAAGGGGAAAAAATTCAACCGTCGGATTTTAAATAAGTATAAAGGTGTGGGCGTGGCTAAGCCTCAAACTTTGACCTTTCGCCATGACATTACTTGACTTAATAACTCCCATGTGCATGATCAGATCTAATTCAAACTTTGTCTGTGTGATCACTGACCACATCTCAAGACAACGAAAATGTGGACAGCTGACATCACCTAAGCCCCGCCCCCTGACAACAGGAAGTCTATTGTTTTATGGTGAAATGCCCATATTTGTCCCCTCTAATTTAATGAAAATGACACTCAGGTCATACAGTGTCTTCATGATGTTTTAAAGACCATTCAGATCTGATAGCTTTCCAGAAAGGGAGGGGCTTTGATGCCATGGTGAATGCTGGCGTGACGCCATGACCTTACATTTGACTGTAACTTCCACAAACGGCCTCCGATTTGCCCGAAACTGAATATGGCAATGAACAATCATGCCCTTTAGCCAATGAGGCACAAACGGTTGGTGAATGTTATATAATGTCACCAAAGCTGACCTCAATGGGACTTTTCTGTAGTTGGTCACAGCGCCACCTAGATAACGTTATCCTTCGATAACTTTAAAAAACATGGTCAGAATAGCATTAAAGTTGGTCACTGTCATCACACCACCAGTGTGGTAAAGATAGAGGATTCCCTAGTGGTGAGACATAAAATATAATGGTGGGCTCAAAGGGGATGCTGAGTCAGGGTGAGTTGCGGACAAGGTGGCCGTTAGCAGTTTCTGGTGTTGGGGTGGTCGACGTTTGTGTTCTGCGGACGTGCCCTGGTGCCCCGGGCTGCCGGCCAGGCAGGAGCGGTGCAGAGCTGCGAGGGCCGAACGACGCTGCTTGCAGCTTTAATTTTCTTTCTTTCTTTTTCTTCCGCGTCTTTGGGTGGCCTTTAGGGGGTCTTAGCATATCCAAAAACTCACCAAATTCTGGCCCAATATAGAAAGTGCGTGAAATTTACGTATTTCAGTGGCAACGTGAAAGTTGGTAAAAAAATGTTTCAACAGCGCCCCCTAGAAAATTAAAAATACCCCTCTGCTTTGACCTTTTTTCATAGTAGAATGATGAAATTTGGTACACTTGTAGAACTCAACAATACGCACAGAAAAGCCTCTTGCACCCATGGTCAATATCAAACAGGAAGTCGGCCATTTTGGACTAAAGTGGCCATTTTGACCCCGTTTTGGCCATTTCTAGGGTCTACATTTGGTTGAACAGTTTGGTCATTTTTCGCACGATTGTCTCAAAAATAGTGTGCGATCGAACAGAAGCGATAGATGAATCAAATGAGCAAATAAAATTGACTTTTCGTAAATACTGAAGGGGCGGGGCCAGGCCTCAAAGTTCAAGCACTCGCCAAAAAAATTCAAATTGCTTTAATTTCATAAATGAAAGAATTACAGTTAAAGTAATTATCTATGGACAATCGGCATCGCCCCCCGAAGACAAATGAATGGTCGATTGATGATGTCACATAAGTCCCGCCCCCTCAGGCCTTAAAAGGTCAAGTTTTACTGGGAAATTTTCCAAAATTCGCCCTTTCAACTAATCACCCCAAATTTGTAGCAGTTAACTGAAGACAAGTTGGGGTTGCTTGGCGTCACTTTATGGGAGTTTTCTGCAGAAGGCGGGGCTGTGACGGTGCGGCGAAGTCAGGTGTACCGCTTAGGCCTTACGTTTGCCTCCCATTTCGTCATTTCTAAAGATATCACCACAACACTTCTTGGGAGTGATCCTAGTCCAGCCCCAAATAGAATCTGATGTGAACATCCGGTGGGCGTGGCCTTTTCTGAAATAGCGCCCCCTAGGACCATTAAAACTGTCAGCCCCAAGCCATACTTTGGCTGAGGATTACGAAATTTGGTACACTAATGTGGTGTCTCAGGACCTACAAAAAAGTCTCTTGGAGCCAAGTGCAAAGTCGCACAGGAAGTCGGCCATTTTGGTCAAAGTACTCGATTTAGTGGTATTCGCACACGTTGTTTGGAGAGTGTTGCACCATCACCCTTTTCACCAATCACCTTCAAACATCTGCTATACACTCTTAAGACATAGATGAAAAAATTCAACCGTCGGATTTTATATAAGTATAAAGGTGTGGGCGTGGCTAAGCCTCAAACTTTGACCTGTCGCCACGCCACTCTTTTTTTCACAGCTCCCTATCGGACTCCTTTTAACCAATCACCAGCAATCACTGGCAAATAGCAGCAGACAAGTTGAGGTCACTTGGTCTATAGTACTGGCAGGTTTCGAATAAAGGCGGGGCTTTGGGAGCATGGCGAAATTCGCCATCACGCCATGGAAATACGTTTGTCTCTCATTTCTTCAATCATTGTGACATCGCCACACAATTTCTGATGAGTGATCCTACTCTGACCCCTAATAGAACTGCACAGCTGAAGTTTGTGGGCGTGGCCTATTTAATGAAATAGCGCCCCCTAGGACCATTAAAACTGTCAGCCCCAAGCCATGCTTTGACTGAGGATTACGAAATTTGATACACTAATGTGGGGTCTCAGGACCTACAAAAAAGTCTCTTGGAGCCAAGTGCAAAGTCGCGCAGGAAGTCGGCCATTTTGGTCCAAGTACTCGATTTAGTGGTATTCGCACACGTTGTTTGGAGAGTGGTGCACCATTGCCCTTTTCACCAATCGCCTTCAAACATCTGCTATATACTCTTAAGACATAGATGAAAAAATTCAACCGTCGGATTTTATATAAGTATAAAGGTGTGGGCGTGGCTAAGCCTCAAACTTTGACCTGTCGCCACGCCACTCTTTTTTTCACAGCTCCCTATTGGACTCCTTTTAACCAATCACCAGCAATCACTGGCAAATGGCAGCAGACAAGTTGAGGTCACTTGATCTGTAGTACTGGCAGGTTTTGAATAAAGGCGGGGCTTTGGGAGCATGGCGAAATTCGCCATCACGCCATGAAAATACGTTTGTCTCTCATTTCTTCAATCATTGTGACATCACAACAAAATGTCTGATGAGTGATCCTAGTCTGACCCCCAATAGAAATGGACAGCTGAAGTTTGTGGGCGTGGCCTATTTTCTTAAATAGCGCCCCCTAGGACCATTAAAACTGTCAGCCCCAAGCCATGCTTTGACTGAGGATTACGAAATTTGATACACTAATGTGGGGTCTCAGGACCTACAAAAAAGTCTCTTGGAGCCAAGTACAAAGTCGCACAGGAAGTCGGCCATTTTGGTCCAAGTACTCGATTTAGTGGTTTTCGCACACGTTGTTTGGAGAGTGTTGCACCATCGCCCTTTTCACCAATCGCCTTCAAACTTCTGCTATATACTCTTAAGACAAAGGGAGAAAAATTCAACCATCGGATTTTATATAAGTATAAAAGTGTGGGCGTGGCTAAGCCTCAAACTTTGACCTTTCGCCATTACATCACTTGACTTAACTCCCATGTGCATGATCAGATCTATATCAAACTGTGTCTGTGTGATCATTGACCACATCTCAAGACAATGACAATGTGGACAGCTGACATCACCTAAGCCCCGCCCCCTGACTACAGGAAGTCTATTTTTTATGGTGAAATGCCCATATTTGTCCCCTCTAATTTAGTCAACATGACACTAAGGTCATGCACTGTCTTCATGATGTTGTAATGACCATTCAGATCTGCTAGCTTTTCAGAAAGGGAGGGGCTTTGATGCAATGGCGATTTCTTACTCTGACCCCTAATAGACATGGACAGCTGAAGTTTGTGGGCGTGGCCTATTTTCTGAAATAGCGCCCACCTAGGACCATTAAAACAATCAGCCCCAAGCCATGCTTTGACTGAGGATCACGAAATTTGGCACACTAATGTAGTGTCTCAGGACCTACAAAAAAGTCTCTTGGAGCCAAGTACAATGTCGCACAGGAGGTCGGCCATTTTTGTCCAAGTTCTCGATTTAGTGGTTTTCGCACACGTTATGAGGAGAATGATGTCTCGTCGTCCTTTCCACCGATCACCTTCAAACTCCTGCTATATACTCTTAAGACATAGAGGAAAAAATTCAACCGTTGGATTTTAAATAAGTATAAAGGTGTGGGCGTGGCTAAGCCTCAAACTTTGACCAGTCGCCATTATGTTACTTGACTTAATAACTCCCATGTGCATGATCAGATCAATTTCAAATTTTGTCTGTGTGATCACTGACCCCATCTGAAGACAGTGACAATGTGGACAGCTTACATCACCTAAGCCCGCCCCCTGACTACAGGAAGTCTACTGTTTTATGGTGAAATGTCCATATTTGTCCCCTCTAATTTAGTCAAGATGACACTAAGGTCATGCACTGTCTTCATGATGTTGTAATGACCATTCAGATCTGATAGCTTTTCAGAAAGGGGGGGCTTTTATGCCATGGCGATTTCTGGCATGACGCTGTGACCTTACGTTTGACTGTAACTTCCACAAACAGCCTTCGATATGCCCGAGACTGAACATCACATCACCAGTGTAGTAAAGATAGAGTATCTCCTAGTGGTGAGACGTGTAATGGTGGGCTCAGAGGGGATGCTGAGTCAGGGTGAGGTGTGGACGCGGAGGCCGTTCACGGTTTCTGGTGTCGGGGTGGTTGACTTTCTGTTCTGCCAGACGTGCCCTGGTGCCCCCGGCTGCCGGCCAGGATGGAGAAGCGCGGAGCTGGGTTTGGAGAGCGTCGCGGATGGAGCGGAGGGGTTGCGGAAGGAGGGCGAGCAGCTTCGCTGCGAGGGCCGAACGACGCTGCTTGCAGCTTTAATTAGGCCCGAGCAGCGAAGCGCTGCGAAGGCCTATTGTATCTGCTCCGTTTATTTTTCTTTTTTTTTCTTTTTTTTTCTTCCGCGTCTTTGGACGGCCTTTAGGGGGTCTTAGCATATCCAAAAAGTCACCAAATTCTGGCCCAATATAGAAAGTGCATGAAATTTACGTATTTCACTGGCAACGTGAAAGTTGGTATAAAAATGTTTCAACAGCGCCCCCTGGAAAATTAAAAATACCCCTCCGCATTGACCTTTTTTCATAGTAGAGTGATGAAATTTGGTGCACCTGTAGAACTCAACAATACGCACAGAAAAGCCTCTTGCAGCCATGGTCAATATCAAACAGGAAGTCGGCCATTTTGGACTAAAGTGGCCATTTTGACCCCGTTTTGGCCATTTCTAGGGTCTACATTTGGTTGAACAATTTGACCATTTTTCGCACGATCGTCTCAAAAATAGTGGGCGATCGAACAGAAGCGATGGACGAATCAAATGAGCAAATAAAATTGACTTTTCGTAAATACTAAAGGGGCGGGGCCAGGCCTCAAAGTTCGAGCACTCGCCAAAAAAATTCAAATTGCTATAATTTCATAAATGAAAGAATTACAGTTAAAGTAATTTTCTATGGACAATCGTCATCCGCCCCCGAAGACAAATGAATGGTTGATTGATGATGTCACATAAGCCCCGCCCCCTCAGGCCTTAAAAGGTCAAGTTTTACTGGGAAATTGTCCAAAATTCGCCCTTTCAACTAATCACCCCATATTTGTAGCAGGTAACTGAAGACAAGTTGGGATTGCTTGGCGTCACTTTATGGGAGTTTTCTCCAGAAGGCGGGGCTGTGGCGGCGCGGCGAAGTCAGGCGTACCGATGTGGCCTTACGTTTGCCTCCCATTTCATCATTTCTTGAGATATCACCACAAAACCTCTTGGGAGTGATCCTAGTCCGGCCCCCCAAAAAATGTGATGTGAACATCCGGTGGGCGTGGCCTATTTTATGAAATAGCGCCACCTAGGATCATTAAAACTGTCAGCCCCAAGCCATGCTTTGACTGAGGTTTACGAAATTTGGTACACTAATGTGGTGTCTCAGGACCTACAAAAAAGTCTCTTGGAGCCTAGTGCAAAGTTGCACAGGAAGTCGGCCATTTTGGTCCAAGTAAGCGATTTACTGGTTTTCGCACACGTTGTTTGGACAGTGATGCTCCATCGCCCTTTTCACCAATCGCCTTCAAACTTCTGCTATATACTCTTAAGACATAAAGTAAAAAATTCAACCGTCGGATTTTAAATAAGTATAAAGGTGTGGGCGTGGCTAAGCCTCAAACTTTGACCTGTCGCCACGCCACTCTTTTTTTCACAGCTCCCTATTGGACTCCTTTTACCCAATCACCAGCAATCTCTGGCAAATAGCAGCTGACAAGTTGAGGTCACTTGGTCTACAGTACTGGCAGGTTTTGAAAAAAGGCGGGGCTTTGGGAGCATGGCGAAATTCGCCATCACGCCATGGCAATACGTTTGCCTCTCATTTCTTCAATTATCGTGACATCGCCACAAAATGTCTGGTGAGTGATCCTAGTCTGACCCCCAATAGAATTGGGCAGCTGAGATTTGTGGGCGTGGCCTATATTCTGAAATAGCGCCCCCTAGGACCATTAAAACTGTCAGCCCCAAGACAAGGTTTTACTGAGGATTACGAAAATTGGTACACTCATGTAGGGTCTGTGGACCTACAAAAAAGTCTCTTGGAGCCAAGCGCAATTTCGCACAGGAGGTCGGCCATTTTGGTCCAAGTACTCGATTTAGTGGTTTTCGCACACGTTGTTTGGACATTGATGGCCCGTCGCCCTTTACACCGATCAACTTCAAACTTATGCTATGTACTTTTAAGTCAAAGGGGAAAAAATTCAACCGTCGGATTTTAAATAAGTATAAAGGTGTGGGCGTGGCTAAGCCTCAAACTTTGACCTTTCGCCATGACATTACTTGACTTAATAACTCCCATGTGCATGATCAGATCTAATTCAAACTTTGTCTGTGTGATCACTGACCACATCTCAAGACAACGACAATGTGGACAGCTTACATCACCTAAGCCCCGCCCCCTGACAACAGGAAGTCTATTGTTTTATGGTGAAATGGCCATATTTGTCCCCTCTAATTTAGTGAAAATGACACTCAGGTCATACAGTGTCTTCATGATGTTTTAATGACCATTCAGATCTGATAGCTTTCCAGAAAGGGAGGGGCTTTGATGCCATGGTGAATGCTGACGTGACGCCATGACCTTACATTTGACTGTAACTTCCACAAACGGCCTCCGATTTGCCCGAAACTGAATATGGCAATGAACAATCATGCCCTTTAGCCAATGAGGCACAAACGGTTGGTGAATGTTATATAATGTCACCAAAGCTGACCTCAATGGGACTTTTCTGTAGTTGGTCACAGAGCCACCTAGATAACGTTATCCTTCGATAACTTTAAAAAACATGGTCAGAATAGCATTAAAGTTGGTCACTGTCATCACACAACCAGTGTGGTAAAGATAGAGGATTCCCTAGTGGCGAGACATAAAATATAATGGTGGGCTCAAAGGGGATGCTGAGTCAGGGTGAGGTGCGGAAAAGGTGGCCGTTAGCAGTTTCTGGTGTTGGGGTGGTCGACGTTTGTGTTCTGCAGAGGTGCCCTGGTGCCCCGGGCTGCCGGCCAGGCCGGAGCGGCGCGGAGCTGCGAGGGCCGAACGACGCTGCTTGCAGCTTTAATTATTCTTTCTTTTTTTTTATTATTCTCGTGCCCCTTTGAACGGCTTTTTGGGGACCTTAACATACCCCAAAACTCACAATATTTTGCACACTTGTCAGGCCTGGTGAAAAATTTGATATTTTAAAGGTGCCAAAAAAATCGCAAAGAAAATGGCTGAACAGCGCCCCCTACAAAGTGAAAAAAAACCCCTCTCCATAAAGCTTAGTTTATCGTACAGTTATGAAATTTGGTACACTTGTAGTACTCAACAGTCCGCACAGAAAAGTCTCTTGCAACCATGGTCAATATCAAACAGGAAGTCGGCCATTTTGGGTTGAAATGGCGATTTTTTGCCGTTTTTGCCGTTTTTAGGGTCCGTTTCTGATTGGATTGCTCGATCATTTTTCGCACGATCGTCTCAAAAATTGTGTAAAATTGCTCAGAAGGGATGGGCGAACAAAATGAGATAAGGATTCTGAGTTTTCGTATATGTTGAAGGGGCGGAGCCAGGCCTCGAAGTTTGACTACTCGCCAAAAATATTTAAATTGCTATAACTTCATAACTGAATGGAATAGAGTTACCAAACTTTCTGTGGTCATTCGTCATCCACCCACAAAGTAAATTGAATGGTCGGATGATGACATCACACAAGCCCCGCCCCCTCAGGACCAAAAAGATAAAGTTTTCCTGTGAAAGGTCCCAAATTGCCCCATTTCACTTAATCACCACAAATTTATAGCTGGTAACTCAAGACAAGTGGGGGTTGCTTGGCGTCACTTTATGGGAGTTTTCGGCAGAGGGCGGGGCTGTGGCGGCGCGGCGAATTCAGGCGTACCGCCTTGGCCTTACGTTTGCCTCCCATTTCGTCATTTCCAAAGATATCGTCACGAAACTTCTTGTGAGTGATCCTAGTCCGGCCCCCCAAAAGATCTGATGTGAACATCTGGTGGGCGTGGCCTATTTTCTGAAATAGCGCCCCCTAGGACCATTAAAACTGTCAGCCCCAAGCCATGCTTTGACTGAGGATTACGAAATTTGGTACACTAATGTGGTGTCTCAGGACCTACAAAAAAGTCTCTTGAAGCCAAGTGCAAAGTCGCACAGGAAGTCGGCCATTTTGGTCCAAGTGCGCGATTTAGTGGTTTTCACACACGTTGTTTGGAGAGTGATACTCCGTCGCCCTTTTCACCAATCACTTTCAAACTTCTGCTATATAGTCTTAAGACATAGAGGAAAAAATTCAACCGTCGGATTTTAAATAAGTATAAAGGTGTGGGCGTGGCTAAGCCTCAAACTTTGACCTTTCGCCACGCCACTCTTTTTTTCACAGCTCCTTATTGGACTCCTTTTACCCAATCACCAGGAATCTCTGGTAAATAGCAGCAGGCAAGTTGAGGTCACTTGGTCTCCAGTACTGGAAGGTTTTGAAAAAAGGCGGGGCTTTGGGAGCATGGCGAAATTCGCCATCACGCCATGGAAATACGTTTGCCTCTCATTTCTTCATTTATCGTGATATCACCTCGACCATTGTTGTGAGTGATCCTAGTCTGACCCCCAATAGAAAAGGTCAGCTTAAGTTTGTGGGCGTGGCCTATTTTCTGTATTAGCGCCCCCTAGGACCATTAAAACTGTCAGCCCCAAGCCATGCTTTGACTGAGGATTACGAAATTTGGTACACTAATGTGGTGTCTCAGGACCTACAAAAAAGTCTCTTGGAGCCAAGTGCAAAGTCACACAGGAAGTCGGCCATTTTGGTCCAAGTGCGCGATTTAGTGGTTTTCACACACGTTGTTTGGAGAGTGATGCTCCGTCGCCCTTTTCACCAATCGCCTTCGAGCTTCTGCTATATACTCTTAAGACATAGAGGAAAAAACTCAACCGTCGGATTTTAAATAAGTATAAAGGTGTGGGCGTGGCTAAGCCTCAAACTTTGACCTTTCGCCACGCCACTCTTTTTTTCACAGCTCCCTATTGGACTCCTTTTACCCAATCACCTGGAATCTCTGGTAAATAGCAGGTGACAAGTTGAGGTCACTTGGTCTACAGTACTGGCAGGTTTTGAAAAAAGGCGGGGCTTTGGGAGCATGGCGAAATTCGCCATCACGCCATGGCAATACGTTTGCCTCTCATTTCTTCAATTATCGTGACATCGCCACAAAATGTCTGGTGAGTGATCCTAGTCTGACCCCCAATAGAAATGGGCATCTGAGATTTGTGGGCTTGGCCTATATTCTGAAATAGCGCCCCCTAAGACCATTAAAACTGTCAGCCCCAAGACAAGGTTTGACTGAGGATTACGAAAATTGGTACACTCATGTAGGGTCTCTGGCCCTACAAAAAAGTCTCTTGGAGCCAAGCGCAATTTCGCACAGGAGGTCGGCCATTTTGGTCCAAGTACTCGATTTAGTGGTTTTCGCACACGTTGTTTGGACATTGATGGGCTGTTGCCCTTTACACCGATCACCTTCAAACTTATGCTATGTACTTTTAAGTCAAAGGGGAAAAAATTCAACCGTCGGATTTTAAATAAGTATAAAGGTGTGGGCGTGGCTAAGCCTCAAACTTTGACCTTTCGCCATGACATTACTTGACTTAATAACTCCCATGTGCATGATCAGATCTAATTCAAACTTTGTCTGTGTGATCACTGACCACATCTCAAGACAACGACAATGTGGACAGCTGACATCACCTAAGCCCCGCCCCCTGACAACAGGAAGTCTATTGTTTTATGGTGAAATGCCCATATTTGTCCCCTCTAATTTAATGAAAATGACACTCAGGTCATACAGTGTCTTCTTGATATTTTAAAGACCATTCAGATCTGATAGCTTTCCAGAAAGGGAGGGGCTTTGATGCCATGGTGAATGCTGGCGTGACGCCATGACCTTACATTTGACTGTAACTTCCACAAACGGCCTCCGATTTGCCCGAAACTGAATATGGCAATGAACAATCATGCCCTTTAGCCAATGAGGCACAAATGGTTGGTGAATGTTATATAATGTCACCAAAGCTGACCTCAATGGGACTTTTCTGTAGTTGGTCACAGCGCCACCTAGATAACGTTATCCTTCGATAACTTTAAAAAACATGGTCAGAATAGCATTAAAGTTGGTCACTGTCATCACACCACCAGTGTGGTAAAGATAGAGGATTCCCTAGTGGTGAGACATAAAATATAATGGTGGGCTCAAAGGGGATGCTGAGTCAGGGTGAGTTGCGGACAAGGTGGCCGTTAGCAGTTTCTGGTGTTGGGGTGGTCGACGTTTGTGTTCTGCGGACGTGCCCTGGTGCCCCGGGCTGCCGGCCAGGCCGGAGCGGCGCGGAGCTGCGAGGGCCGAACGACGCTGCTTGCAGCTTTAATTATTAGGCCCGAGCAGCGAAAGCGCTGCGAAGGCCTCTTGTTTTTGCTCTGTTTATTATTTTTTATTATTCCGTGTCCGCTTTGAACGGCTTTTTGGGGACCTTAACATACCCCAAAACTCACAATATTTTGCACACTTGTCAGGCCTGGTGAAAAATTTGATATTTTAAAGGTCCCAAAAAAATCGCAAAGAAAATGGCTGAACAGCGCCCCCTAGAAAGTGAAAAAAACCCCTCTCCATAAAGCTTAGTTTATTGTACAGTTATGAAATTTGGTACACTTGTAGTACTCAACAGTCCGCACAGAAAAGTCTCTTGCAAGCATGGTCAATATCAAACAGGAAGTCGGCCATTTTGGGTTGAAATGGCGATTTTTTGGCGTTTTGGCCGTTTTTAGGGTCCGTTTCTGATTGGATTGCTTGATCATTTTTCGCACGATCGTCTCAAAAATGGTGTACAATTGCTCAGAAGGGATGGGCGAACAAAATGAGACAATAAAATTGACTTTTTGTAAATACTGAAGGGGCGGGGCCAGGCCTCGAAGTTTGACTACTCGCCATAAAAATTTAAACTGCTATAACTTCATAACTGAATTGAATAGAGTTACCAAACTTTCTGTGGTCATTCGTCATCCACCCACAAAGTAGATTGAATGGTCGGATGATGACATCACACAAGCCCCGCCCCCTCAGGACCAAGAAGATCAAGTTTTACTGTGAGAGGTCCCAAATTGCCCCATTTCACTTAATCGCCACGCATTTGTAGCTGGTAACTCAAGAAAAGTGGGGGTTGCTTGGCATCACTTTATGGGAGTTTTCGGCAGAAGGCGGGGCTGTGGCGGCGCGGCGAAGTCAGGCGTACCGCCGTGGCCTTACGTTTGCCTCCCATTTCGTCATTTCTAAAGAAATCGTCACGAAACTTCTTGTGAGTGATCCTAGTCCGGCCCCCCAAAAGACCTGATGTGAACATCCGGTGGGCGTGGCCTATTTTCTGAAATAGCGCCCCCTAGGACCATTAAAACTGTCAGCCCCAAGCCAGGCTTTGACTGAGGATTACGAAATTTGGTACACTAATGTGGTGTCTCAGGACCTACAAAAAAGTCTCTTGGAGCCAAGTGCAAAGTCGCACAGGAAGTCGGCCATTTTGGTCCAAGTACGTGATTTAGTGGTTTTCGCACACGTTGTTTGGAGAGTGATGCTCTGTCGTCCTTTTCACCAATCGCCTTCAAACTTCTGCTATATACTCTTAAGACATAGAGGAAAAAATTCAACCGTCGGATTTTAAATAAGTGTAAAGGTGTGGGCGTGGCTAAGCCTCAAACTTTGACCTTTCGCCAGGCCACTCTTTTTTTCACAGCTCCCTATTGGACTCCTTTTACCCAATCACCAGGAATCTCTGGTAAATAGCAGCAGACAAGTTGAGGTCACTTGGTCTCCAGTACTGGAAGGGTTTGAAAAAAGGCGGGGCTTTGGGAGCATGGCGAAATTCGCCATCACGCCATGGAAATACGTTTGCCTCTCATTTCTTCATTTATCGTGATATCACCTCGAAATTTGTTTTGAGTGATCCTAGTCTGACCCCCAATAGAACTGGTTAGCTTTAAATTGTGGGCGTGGCCTATTTTTGGAATTAGCGCCCCCTAGGACCATTTAAACTGTCAGCCCCAAGCCATGCTTTGACTGAGGATTACGAAATTTGGTACACTAATGTGGTGTCTCAGGACCTACAAAAAAGTCTCTTGGAGCCAAGTGCAAAGTCGCACAGGAAGTCGGCCATTTTGGTCCAAGTACTCGATTTAGTGGTTTTCGCACACGTTGTTTGGAGAGTGATGCTCCATCGCCCTTTTCACCAATCACCTTCAAACTACTGCTATATACTCTTAAGACATAGAGGAAAAAATTCAACCGTCGGATTTTAAATAAGTATAAAGGTGTGGGCGTGGCTAAGCCTCAAACGTTGACCTTTCGCCATTACATTACTTGACTTAATAACTCCCATGTGCACGATCAGATCTATATCAAACTGTGTCTGTGTGATCACTGACCACATCTGAAGACAATGACAATGTGGACAGCTTACATCACCTTAAGCCCCGCCCCCTGACTACAGGACGTCTATAGTTTTATGGTGAAATGCCGGTATTTGTCCCTTCTAATTTAGTCAACATGACACTAAGGTCATGCACTGTCTTCGTGATGTTGTAATGAAAATTCTGATCTGATAGCTTTCCAGAAAGGGAGGGGCTTTGAAGCCATGGCGAATACTGGCTTGGCGCCGTGACCTTACAATTCAATTTAATGGTGAGCTAAGAGCGGATGCTGAGTCTGGGTGAGGTGCGGACGAGGTGACCGTTAGCGGTTTCTGGTGTCGGGGTGGTCGACGTTTGTGTTCCGCGGACGTGCCCTGGTGCCCCGGGCTGCCGGCCAGGCCGGAGCGGCGCGGAGCTGCGAGGGCCGAACGACGCTGCTTGCAGCTTTAATTTTTTTTTTTTTTCTTCCGCGTCTTTGGGTGGCCTTTAGGGGGTCTTAGCATATCCAAAAACTCACCAAATTCTGGCCCAATATAGAAAGTGCGTGAAATTTACGTATTTCACTGGCGATGTGAAAGTTCATAAAAAAGTGGCTGAACAGCGCCCTCTAGAAAGTGAAAAATACCCCTCTCCATAAAGCTTAGTTTATCGTACAGTTATGAAATTTGGTTTACTTGTAGTACTCAACAGTCCGCACAGAAAAGTCTCTTGCAACCATGGTCAATATCAAACAGGAAGTCGGCCATTTTGGGTTGAAATGGAGATTTTTAGCCGTTTTGGCCATTTCTAGGGTCTACATTTGGTTGAACAGTTTGGTCATTTTTCGCACGATTGTCTCAAAAATAGTGTACTATCGAACAGAAGCGATGGACGGTTCAAATGAGAAAATAAAATTGACTTTTCGTAAATACTGAAGGGGCGGGGCCAGACCTCAAAGTTCGAGCACTCCCCAAAAAAATTCAAATTGCTATAATTTCATAAATGAAAGAATTAGAGTTAAAGTAACTTTCTACAGATAATTGTCATCGCCCCCCGAAGACAAATGAATGGTCGATTGATGATGTCACACAAGCCCCGCCCCCTCAGGACTTAAAAGGTCAAGTTTTACTGGGAAATTTTCCAAAATTCGCCCTTTCGAATAATCAGCCCAAATTTGTAGCAGTTAACTGAAGAGAATGTGGCGTTGCTTGGCGTCACTTTATGGGTGTTTTCTGCAGAAGGCGGGGCAGTGGCGGCGCTGCGAAGTCAGGCGTACCGCTTAGGCCTTACGTTTGCCTCCCATTTCGTCATTTCTAGAGATATCGCCACGACACTTCTTGGGAGACATCCTAGTCCGGCCCCGAAAAGAATCTGATGTGAACATCTGGTGGGCGTGGCCTATTTTCTGAAATAGCGCCCCCTAGGACCATTAAAACTGTCAGCCCCAAGCCATGCTTTGACTGAGGAGTATGAGATTTGGTACACTAATGTGGTGTCTCAGGACCTACAAAAATGTCTCTTGGAGCCAAGTGCAAAGTCGCACAGGAAGTCGGCCATTTTGGTCCAAGTACTCGATTTAGTGGTTTTTGCACACGTTGTTTGGAGAGTGATGCTCCATCACCCTTTTCACCAATCACCTTCAAACATCTGCTATACACTCTTAAGACATAGAAGAAAAAATTCAACCGTCGGATTTTAAATAAGTATAAAGGTGTGGGCGTGGCTAAGCCTCAAACTTTGACTTGTCGCCACGCCACTCTTTTTTTCACAGCTCCCTATTGGACTCCTTTTACTCAATCACCAGCAATCACTGGCACATAGCAGCAGACAAGTTGAGGTCACTTAGGGTATGGTACTGGCAGGTTTCGAATAAAGGCGGGGCTTTGGGAGCATGGCGAAATTCGCCATCACGCCATGGAAATACGTTTGTCTCTCATTTCTTCAATCATTGTGACATCGCCACACAATTTCTGATGAGTGATCCTACTCTGACCCCTAATAGAAAAGGACAGCTGAAGTTTGTGGGCGTGGCCTATTTTCTGAAATAGCGCCCCCTATGACCATTAAAACTGTCAGCCCCAAGCCATGCTTTGACTGAGGAACACGAAATTTGGCACACTAATGTGGTGTCTCAGGACCTACAAAAAAGTCTCTTGGAGCTAAGTGCAAAGTCGCACAGGAAGTCGGCCATTTTGGTCCAAGTACTCGATTTAGTGGTTTTCGCACACGTTGTTTGGAGAGTGTTGCACCATCGCCGTTTTCACCAATCGCCTTCAAACTTCTGCTACATACTCTTAAGACAAAAGGGGAAAAATTCAACCATCGGATTTCAAATAAGTATAAAGGTGTGGGCGTGGCTAAGCCTCAAACCTTGACCTTTCGCCATTACATTCCTTGACTTAACAACTCGCATGTGCATGATCAGATCTATATCAAACTGTGTCTGTGTGATCATTGACCAAATCTCAAGACAATGACAATGTGGACAGCTGACATCACCTAAGCCCCGCCCCCTGACTACAGGAAGTCGATTTTTTCATGGTGAAATGCCCATATTTGTCCCCTCTAATTTAGTGAACATGACACTAAGGTCATGCACTGTCTTCATGATGTTGTAATGACCATTCAGATCTGCTAGCTTTTCAGAAAGGGAGGGGATTTGATGCCATGGCGAATTCTGGCGTGACGCTGTGACCTCACGTTTGACTGTAACTTCCACAAACAGCCTCCGATTTGCCCGAGACTGAACATCACATCACCAGTGTGGTAAAGATAGAGTATCTCCTAGTGGTGAGACGTGTAATGGTGGGCTCAGAGGGGATGCTGAGTCAGGGTGAGGTGTGGACGAGGAGGCCGTTCACGGTTTCTGGTGTCGGGTTGGTTGACTTTCTGTTCTGCCAGACGTGCCCTGGTGCCCCCGGCTGCCGGACAGGATGGAGAAGCGCGGAGCTGGGTTTGGAGAGGGTCGGGGATGGAGGGTAGGGGGTGCGGAAGGAGGGCGAGCAGCTTTGCTGCGAGGGCCGAACGACGCTGCTTGCAGCTTTAATTATTATTTATTATTCCGTGCGCGAAACGAATGGCTTTTTTGGGACCTTAATATACCCCAAAACTCACAATATTTTGCAAACTTGTCAGGCCTGGTGAAAAATTTGATATTTTAAAGGTCCCAAAAGAATCGCAAAGAAAATGGCTGAACAGCGCCCCCTAGAAGGTGAAAAAAACCCCTCTCCTTAAAGCTTAGTTTATCGTACAGTTATGAAATTTGGTACACTTGTAGTACTCAACAGTCCGCACAGAAAAGTCTCTTGCAAGCATGGTCAATATCAAACAGGAAGTCGGCCATTTTGGGTTGAAATGGCGATTTTTAGCCGTTTTTGCCGTTTTTAGGGTCCGTTTCTGATTGGATTGCTCGATCATTTTTTGCACGATCATCTCAAAATGTGTGTAAAATTGCTCAGAAGGGATGGGCGAACAAAATGAGACGAGAATTCTGAGTTTTCGTATATGCTGAAGGGGCGGGGCCAGGCCTCAAAGTTTGACTACTCGCCAAAAATATTTAAACTGCTATAACTTCATAACTGAATGGAATAGAGTTACCAAACTTTCTGTGGTCATTCGTCATCCACCCACAAAGTAAATTGAATGGTCGGATGATGACATCACACAAGCCCCGCCCCCTCAGGACCAAAAAGATCAAGTTTTACTGTGAAAGGTCCCAAATTGCCCCATTTCACTTAATCACCACAAATTTGTGGCTGGTAACTGAAGACAAGTGGGGGTTGCTTGGCGTCACTTTATGGGAGTTTTCGGCAGAGGGCGGGGCTGTGGCGGCGCGGCGAAGTCAGACGTACCGCCGTGGCCTTACGTTTGCCTCCCATTTCGTCATTTCTAAAGATATCGTCACAAAACTTCTTGTGAGTGATCCTAGTCCGGCCCCCCAAAAGATCTGATGTCAACATCCGGTGGGCGTGGCCTATTTTCTGAAATAGCGCCCCCTAGGTCCATTAAAACTGTCAGCCCGAAGCCATGCTTTGACTGAGGATTACGAAATTTGGTACACTAATGTGGTGTCTCAGGACCTACAAAAAAGTCTCTTGGAGCCAAGTGCAAAGTCGCACAGGAAGTCGGCCATTTTGGTCCATGTGCGCGATTTAGTGGTTTTCACACACGTTGTTTGGAGAGTGATGCTCCGTCGCCCTTTTCACCAATCGCCTTCAAACTGCTGCTATATACTCTTAAGACATAGAGGAAAAAATCCAACCGTCGGATTTTAAATAAGTATAAAGGTGTGGGCGTGGCTAAGCCTCAAACTTTGACCTTTCGCCACGCCACTCTTTTTTCCACAGCTCCCTTTTGGACTCCTTTTACCCAATCACCAGGAATCTCTGGTAAATAGCAGCAGACAAGTTGAGGTGACTTGTTCTCCAGTACTGGAAGGTTTTGAATAAAGGCGGGGCTTTGGCAGCATGGCGAAATTCGCCATCACGCCATGGAAATACGTTTGCCTCTCATTTCTTCATTTATCGTGATATCACCTCGAAATTTGTTGTGAGTGATCCTAGTCTGACCCCCAATAGACATGGTCAGCTTAAGTTTGTGGGCGTGGCCTATTTTCTGAATTAGCGCCCCCTAGGACCATTAAAACTGTCAGCCCCAAGCCATGCTTTGACTGAGGATTACGAAATTTGGTACACCAATGTGGTGTCTCAGGACCTACAAAAAAGTCTCTTGGAGCCAAGTGCAAAGTCGCACAGAAAGTCGGCCATTTTGGTCCAAGTACTCGATTTAGTGGTTTTCGCACACGTTGTTTGGAGAGTGATGCTCCGTCGCCCTTTTCACCGATCACCTTCAAACTTCTGTTATATCTTCTTAAGACAAAGGTGAAAAAATTCAACCGTCGGATTTTAAATAAGTATAAAGGTGTGGGCGTGGCTAAGCCTCAAACTTTGACCTTTCGCCATTACATTACTTGACTTATTAACTCCCATGTGCACGATCAGATCTATATCAAACTTTGTATGTGTGATCACTGACCACATCTCAAGGCAACGTCATTGTGGACAGCTGACATCACCTAAGCCCCGCCCCCTGACAACAGGAAGTCTATTGTTTTATGGTGAAATGCCCATATTTGTCCCCTCTAATTTAGTCAACATGACACTAAGGTCATGCACTGTCTTCATGATGTTGTAATGACCATTCAGATCTGATAGCTTTCCAGATAGGGAGGGGCTTTGATGCCATGGCGAATTCTGGCATGACGCCGTGACCTTACAATTCAATTTAATGGTGAGCTCAGAGGGGATGCTGAGTCAGGGTGAGGTGCGGACTTGGAGGCCATTTGCGGTTTCTGGTGTCGGGGTGGTTGACGTTTCTGTTCCGCCAGACGTGCCCTGGTGCCCCGGGCTGCCGGCCAGGCCGGAGCGGCGCGGAGCTGCGAGGGCCGAACGACGCTGCTTGCAGCTTTAATTAGGCCCGAGCAGCGAAAGCGCTGCGAAGGCCTCTTGTTTTTGCTCTGATTATTAGGCCCGAGCAGCGAAAGCGCTGCGAAGGCCTCTTGTTTTTGCTCTGTTTATTCTTTTTTATTTATTATTCTTAGCCCGCTTTGAACGGCTTTTTGGGGACCTTAACATACCCCAAAACTCACAATATTTTGCACACATGTCAGGCCTGGTGAAAAATTTGATATTTTAAAGGTCCCAAAAAAATCGCAAAGAAAATGGCTGAACAGCGCCCCCTAGAAAGTGAAAAAAAACCCTCTCCATAAAGCTTAGTTTATCGTACAGTTATGAAATTTGGTACACTTGTAGTACTCAACAGTCCGCACAGAAAAGTCTCTTGCAAGCATGGTCAATATCAAACAGGAAGTCGGCCATTTTCGGTTGAAATGGCGATTTTTTGCCGTTTTGGCCGTTTTTAGGGTCCGTTTCTGATTGGATTGCTCGATCATTTTTCGCACGATCGTCTCAAAAATTGTGTAAAATTGCTCAGAAGAGATGGAGGAACAAATTGAGACAATAAAATTGACTTTTCGTAATTACTGAAGGGGCGGGGCCAGGCCTCGAAGTTTGACTACTCGCCAAAAACTTTTAAATTGCTATAACTTAATAACTGAAAGGAATAGAATTACCAAACTTTCTGTGGTCATTCGTCATCCAGCCACAAAGTAAATTGAATGGTCGGATGATGACATCACACAAGCCCCGCCCCCTCAGGACCAAAAAGGTCAAGTTTTACTTTGAAAGGTCCCAAATTGCCCCATTTCACTTAATCACCACAAACTTGTAGCTGGTAACTCAAGACAAGTGGAGGTTGCTTGGCGTCACTTTATGGGAGTTTTCGGCAGAAGGCGGGGCTGTGGCGGCGCGGCGAAGTCAGGCGTACCGCCATGGCCTTACGTTTGCCTTCCATTTCGTCATTTCTAAAGATATCGTCATGAAACTTGTTGTGAGTGATCCTAGTCCGGCCCCTCAAAAGATCTGATTGAACATCCGGTGGGCGTGGCCTATTTTCTGAAATAGCGCCCCCTAGGACCATTAAAACTGTCAGCCCCAAGCCATGCTTTGACTGAGGAGTACGAAATTTGGTACACTAATGTGGTGTCTCAGGACCTACAAAAAAGTCTCTTGGAGCCAAGTGCAAAGTTGCACAGGAAGTCGGCCATTTTGGTCCAAGTACGCAATTTAGTGGTTTTCGCACACGTTGTTTGGAGAGTGATGCTCCGTCGCCATTTTCACCAATCTCCTTCAAACTTCTGCCATCTGCTCTTAAGACATAGAGGAAAAAATTCAACCGTCGGATTTTTCAAAAGTTGAAAGGTGTGGGCGTGGCTAAGCCTCAAACTTTGACCTGTCGCCGCACCACTCTTTTTTTCACAGCTCCCTACTGGACTCCTTTTACCCAATCAGCAGGAGTCTCTGGCAAATAGCAGTAGACAACTTGAGGTCACTTGGTATCCAGTACTGGAAGGTTTCAAAAAAAGGCAGGGCTTTGGGAGCATGGCGAAAATCGCCATCACGCCATGGAAATACGTTTGCCTCTCATTTCTTCATTTATCGTGATATCGTTACGAAACTTCTGGTGAGTGATCCTAGTCTGACCACAAAGAGACATAGACAGCTGAAATATGTGGGCGTGGCCTAATTTCTGAAATAGCGCCCCCTAGGACCATTTAAACTAATAGCCCCAAGCCATGCTTTGACTGAGGATTACGAAATTTGGTACACTAATGTGGTGTCCCAGGACCTACAAAAAAGTCTCTTGGAGCCAATCACAAAATTGCACAGGAAGTCGGCCATTTTGGTCCAAGTACGCGATTTAGTGGTTTTCGCACACGTTGTTTGGAGAGTGATGCTCCGTCGCCCTTTTCACCAATCGCCTTCAAACTTCTGCTATATACTCTTAAGGCATAGGGGAAAAAATTCAACCGTCGGATTTTTCAAAAGTTGAAAGGTGTGGGCGTGGCTAAGCCTCAAACTTTGACCTGTCGCCGCACCACTCTTTTTTTCACAGCTCCCTACTGGACTCCTTTTACCCAATCAGCAGGAGTCTCTGGCAAATAGCAGTAGACAACTTGAGGTCACTTGGTATCCAGTACTGGAAGGTTTCAAAAAAAGGCGGGGCTTTGGGAGCATGGCGAAAATCGCCAGCACGCCATGGAAATACGTTTGCCTCTCATTTCTTCATTTATCGTGATATTGTTAAGAAACTTCTGGTGAGTGATCCTAGTCTGACCCCAAAGAGACATAGACAGCTGAAATATGTGGGCGTGGCCTAATTTCTGAAATAGCGCCCCCTAGGACCATTTAAACTATTAGCCCCAAGCCATGCTTTCACTGAGGATTACGAAATTTGGTACACTAATGTGGTGTCCCAGGACCTACAAAAAAGTCTCTTGGAGCCAAGCACAAAATTGCACAGGAAGTCGGCCATTTTGGTCCAAGTACGCGATTTAGTGGTTTTCGCACACGTTGTTTGAAGAGTGATGCTCCTTCGCCCTTTTCACCAATCGCCTTCAAACTTCTGCTATATACTCTTAAGGCATAGGGGAAAAAAGTCAACCGTCGGATTTTTGTAAAGTTGAAAGGTGTGGGCGTGGCTAAGCCTCAAACTTTGACCTTTCGCCATTACTTGACTTAATAACTCCCATGTGCATGATCAGATCTTTTTCGAACTTTGTCTGTGTGATCATTGACCATATCTGTAAACAATGACAATGTGGACAGCTGACATCATCTAAGCCCCGCCCCCTGACTAAAGGAAGTTATTATTTTATGCTGAAATGCCCATATTTGTCCCCTCTAATTTAGTCAACATGACACCTAGGTCATGCACTGTCTTCATGATGCTGTAATGGCCATTCAAATCTGATAGCTTTCCAGAAAGGGAGGGGCTTTGATGCCATGGCGAATTCTGGCGTAACGCCGTAACCTTACAATTCAATTTAATGGTGAGCTCAGAGGGGATGCTTAGTCAGGGTGAGGTGCGGACTAGGAGGCCATTTGCTGTTTCCGGTGACGGGATGATTGACGTTTCTGTTCTGCCACACATGCCCTGGTGCCCCGGGCTGCCGGCCAGGCCGGAGCGGCGCGGAGCTGCGAGGGCCGAACGACGCTGCTTGCAGCTTTAATTAGGCCCGAGCAGCGAAAGCGCTGCGAAGGCCTCTTGTTTTTGCTCTGATTATTATTATTTTTTGTTATTCCGTGCCCCCTTTGAACGGCTTTTTGGGGACCTTAACATACCCCAAAACTCACAATATTTTGCAAACTTCTCAGGCCTGGTGAAAAATTTGATATTTTAAAGGTCCCAAAAAAATCGCAAAGAAAATGGCTGAACAGCGCCCCCTACAAAGTGAAAAAAAAACCCTCTCCATAAAGCTTAGTTTATCATACAGTTATGAAATTTGGTACACTTGTAGAACTCAACAGTCCGCACAGAAAAGTCTCTTGCAAGCATGGTCAATATCAAACAGGAAGTCGGCCATTTTGGGTTGAAATGGCGATTTTTAGCCGTTTTTGCCGTTTTTAGGGTCCGTTTCTGATTGGATTGCTCGATCATTTTTCGCACGATCGTCTCAAAACTTGTGTAAAATTGCTCAGAAGGAATGGGCGAACAAAATGAGACAAGGATTCTGAGTTTTCGTATATGTTGAAGGGGCGGGGCCAGGCCTCGAAGTTTGACTACTCGCCAAAAAATTTAAAATTGCTATAACTTAATAACTGAAAGGAATAGAATTACCAAACTTTCTGTGGTCATTCGTCATCCAGCCACAAAGTAAATTGAATGGTCGGATGATGACATCACACAAGCCCCGCCCCCTCAGGACCAAAAAGGTCAAGTTTTACTGTGAAAGGTCCCAAATTGCCCCATTTCACTTAATCACCACAAACTTGTAGCTGGTAACTCAAGACAAGTGGAGGTTGCTTGGCGTCACTTTATGGGAGTTTTCGAAAGAAGGCGGGGCTGTGGCGGCGCGGCGAAGTCAGGCGTACCGCCATGGCCTTACGTTTGCCTTCCATTTCGTCATTTCTAAAGATATCGTCACGAAACTTGTTGTGAGTGATCCTAGTCCGGCCCCTCAAAAGATCTGATGTGAACATCCGGTGGGCGTGGCCTATTTTCTGAAATAGGGCCCCCTAGGACCATTAAAACTGTCAGCCCCAAGCCATGCTTTGACTGAGGAGTACGAAATTTGGTACACTAATGTGGTGTCTCAGGACCTACAAAAAAGTCTCTTGGAGCCAAGTGCAAAGTTGCACAGGAAGTCGGCCATTTTGGTCCAAGTACGCAATTTATTGGTTTTCGCACACGTTGTTTGGAGAGTGATGCTCCGTCGCCCTTTTCACCAATCTGCTTCAAACTTCTGCCATCTGCTCTTAAGACATAGAGGAAAAAATTCAACCGTCGGATTTTTCAAAAGTTGAAAGGTGTGGGCGTGGCTAAGCCTCAAACTTTGACCTGTCGCCGCACCACTCTTTTTTTCACAGCTCCCTACTGGACTCCTTTTACCCAATCAGCAGGAGTCTCTGGCAAATAGCAGTAGACAACTTGAGGTCACTTGGTATCCAGTACTGGAAGGTTTCAAAAAAAGGCAGGGCTTTGGGAGCATGGCGAAAATCGCCATCACGCCATGGAAATACGTTTGCCTCTCATTTCTTCATTTATCGTGAAATCGTTACGAAACTTCTGGTGAGTGATCCTAGTCTGACCACAAAGAGACATAGACAGCTGAAATATGTGGGCGTGGCCTAATTTCTGAAATAGCGCCCCCTAGGACCATTTAAACTAATAGCCCCAAGCCATGCTTTGACTGAGGATTACGAAATTTGGTACACTAATGTGGTGTCCCTGGACCTACAAAAAAGTCTCTTGGAGCCAATCACAAAATTGCACAGGAAGTCGGCCATTTTGGTCCAAGTACGCGATTTAGTGGTTTTCGCACACGTTGTTTGGAGAGTGATGCTCCGTCGCCCTTTTCACCAATCGCCTTCAAACTTCTGCTGTATACTCTTAAGGCATAGGGGAAAAAATTCAACCGTCGGATTTTTCAAAAGTTGAAAGGTGTGGGCGTGGCTAAGCCTCAAACTTTGACCTGTCGCCGCGCCACTCTTTTTTTCACAGCTCCCTACTGGACTCCTTTTACCCAATCGGCAGGAGTCTCTGGCAAATAGCAGTAGACAACTTGAGGTCACTTGGTATCCAGTACTGGAAGGTTTCAAAAAAAGGCGGGGCTTTGGGAGCATGTTGAAAATCGCCATCACGCCATGGAAATACGTTTGCCTCTCATTTCTTCATTTATCGTGATATTGTTACGAAACTTCTGGTGAGTGATCCTAGTCTGACCCCAAAGAGACATAGACACCTGAAATATGTGGGCGTGGCCTAATTTCTGAAATAGCGCCCCCTGACCTTTCGCCATTACTTGACTTAATAACTCCCATGTGCATGATCAGATCTTTTTCGAACTTTGTCTGTGTGATCATTGACCATATCTGTAAACAATGACAATGTGGACAGCTGACATCATCTAAGCCCCGCCCCCTGACTAAAGGAAGTTATTATTTTATGCTGAAATGCCCATATTTGTCCCCTCTAATTTAGTCAACATGACACCTAGGTCATGCACTGTCTTCATGATGCTGTAATGGCCATTCAAATCTGATAGCTTTCCAGAAAGGGAGGGGCTTTAATGCCATGGCGAATTCTGGCGTAACGCCGTAACCTTACAATTCAATTTAATGGTGAGCTCAGAGGGGATGCTTAGTCAGGGTGAGGTGCGGACTAGGAGGCCATTTGCTGTTTCCGGTGACGGGATGATTGACGTTTCTGTTCTGCCAGACATGCCCTGGTGCCCCGGGCTGCCGGCCAGGCCGGAGCGGCGCGGAGCTGCGAGGGCCGAACGACGCTGCTTGCAGCTTTAATTATTATTATTTTTTGTTATTCCGTGCCCCCTTTGAACAGCTTTTTGGGGACCTTAACATACCCCAAAACTCACAATATTTTGCACACTTGTCAGGCCTGGTGAAAAATTTGATATTTTAAAGGTCCCAAAAAAATCGCAAAGAAAATGGCTGAACAGCGCCCCCTACAAAGTGAAAAAAACCCCTCTCCATAAAGCTTAGTTTATCGTACAGTTATGAAATTTGGTACACTTGTAGTACTCAACAGTCCGCACAGAAAAGTCTCTTGCAACCATGGTCAATATCAAACAGGAAGTCGGCCATTTTGGGTTGAAATGGCGATTTTTTGCCGTTTTTGCCGTTTTTAGGGTCCGTTTCTGATTGGATTGCTCGATCATTTTTCGCACGATCGTCTCAAAAATTGTGTAAAATTGCTCAAAAGGGATGGGCGAACAAAATGAGATAAGGATTCTGAGTTTTCGTATATGTTGAAGGGGCGGAGCCAGGCCTCGAAGTTTGACTACTCGCCAAAAATATTTAAATTGCTATAACTTCATAACTGAATGGAATACAGTTACCAAACTTTCTGTGGTCATTCGTCATCCACCCACAAAGTAAATTGAATGGTCGGATGATGACATCACACAAGCCCCGCCCCCTCAGGACCAAAAAGATCAAGTTTTACTTTGAAAGGTCCCAAATTGCCCCATTTCACTTAATCACCACAAATTTGTAGCTGGTAACTCAAGACAAGTGGGGGTTGCTTGGCGTCACTTTATGGGAGTTTTCGGCAGAGGGCGGGGCTGTGGCGGCGCGGCGAATTCAGGCGTACCGCCTTGGCCTTACGTTTGCCTCCCATTTCGTCATTTCCAAAGATATCGTCACGAAACTTCTTGTGAGTGATCCTAGTCCGGCCCCCCAAAAGATCTGATGTGAACATCTGGTGGGCGTGGCCTATTTTCTGAAATAGCGCCCCCTTGGACCATTAAAACTGTCAGCCCCAAGCCATGCTTTGACTGAGGATTACGAAATTTGGTACACTAATGTGGTGTCTCAGGACCTACAAAAAAGTCTCTTGAAGCCAAGTGCAAAGTCGCACAGGAAGTCGGCCATTTTGGTCCAAGTGCGCGATTTAGTGGTTTTCACACACGTTGTTTGGAGAGTGATACTCCGTCGCCCTTTTCACCAATCACTTTCAAACTTCTGCTATATAGTCTTAAGACATAGAGGAAAAAATTCAACCGTCGGATTTTAAATAAGTATAAAGGTGTGGGCGTGGCTAAGCCTCAAACTTTGACCTTTCGCCACGCCACTCTTTTTTTCACAGCTCCTTATTGGACTCCTTTTACCCAATCACCAGGAATCTCTGGTAAATAGCAGCAGGCAAGTTGAGGTCACTTGGTCTCCAGTACTGGAAGGTTTTGCAAAAAGGCGGGGCTTTGGGAGCATGGCGAAATTCGCCATCACGCCATGGAAATACGTTTGCCTCTCATTTCTTCATTTATCGTGATATCACCTCGACCATTGTTGTGAGTGATCCTAGTCTGACCCCCAATAGAAAAGGTCAGCTTAAGTTTGTGGGCGTGGCCTATTTTCTGTATTAGCGCCCCCTAGGACCATTAAAACTGTCAGCCCCAAGCCATGCTTTGACTGAGGATTACGAAATTTGGTACACCAATGTGGTGTCTCAGGACCTACAAAAAAGTCTCTTGGAGCCAAGTGCAAAGTCGCACAGAAAGTCGGCCATTTTGGTCCAAGTACTCGATTTAGTGGTTTTCGCACACGTTGTTTGGAGAGTGATGCTCCGTCGCCCTTTTCACCGATCACCTTCAAACTTCTGTTATATCTTCTTAAGACAAAGGTGAAAAAATTCAACCGTCGGATTTTAAATAAGTATAAAGGTGTGGGCGTGGCTAAGCCTCAAACTTTGACCTTTCGCCATTACATTACTTGACTTATTAACTCCCATGTGCACGATCAGATCTATATCAAACTTTGTATGTGTGATCACTGACCACATCTCAAGGCAACGTCATTGTGGACAGCTGACATCACCTAAGCCCCGCCCCCTGACAACAGGAAGTCTATTGTTTTATGGTGAAATGCCCATATTTGTCCCCTCTAATTTAGTCAACATGACACTAAGGTCATGCACTGTCTTCATGATGTTGTAATGACCATTCAGATCTGATAGCTTTCCAGATAGGGAGGGGCTTTGATGCCATGGCGAATTCTGGCATGACGCCGTGACCTTACAATTCAATTTAATGGTGAGCTCAGAGGGGATGCTGAGTCAGGGTGAGGTGCGGACTTGGAGGCCATTTGCGGTTTCTGGTGTCGGGGTGGTTGACGTTTCTGTTCCGCCAGACGTGCCCTGGTGCCCCGGGCTGCTGGCCAGGCCGGAGCGGCGCGGAGCTGCGAGGGCCGAACGACGCTGCTTGCAGCTTTAATTAGGCCCGAGCAGCGAAAGCGCTGCGAAGGCCTCTTGTTTTTGCTCTGATTATTAGGCCCGAGCAGCGAAAGCGCTGCGAAGGCCTCTTGTTTTTGCTCTGTTTATTCTTTTTTATTTATTATTCTTAGCCCGCTTTGAACGGCTTTTTGGGGACCTTAACATACCCCAAAACTCACAATATTTTGCACACATGTCAGGCCTGGTGAAAAATTTGATATTTTAAAGGTCCCAAAAAAATCGCAAAGAAAATGGCTGAACAGCGCCCCCTAGAAAGTGAAAAAAAACCCTCTCCATAAAGCTTAGTTTATCGTACAGTTATGAAATTTGGTACACTTGTAGTACTCAACAGTCCGCACAGAAAAGTCTCTTGCAAGCATGGTCAATATCAAACAGGAAGTCGGCCATTTTGGGTTGAAATGGCGATTTTTTGCCGTTTTGGCCGTTTTTAGGGTCCGTTTCTGATTGGATTGCTCGATCATTTTTCGCACGATCGTCTCAAAAATTGTGTAAAATTGCTCAGAAGAGATGGAGGAACAAATTGAGACAATAAAATTGACTTTTCGTAATTACTGAAGGGGCGGGGCCAGGCCTCGAAGTTTGACTACTCGCCAAAAACTTTTAAATTGCTATAACTTAATAACTGAAAGGAATAGAATTACCAAACTTTCTGTGGTCATTCGTCATCCAGCCACAAAGTAAATTGAATGGTCGGATGATGACATCACACAAGCCCCGCCCCCTCAGGACCAAAAAGGTCAAGTTTTACTGTGAAAGGTCCCAAATTGCCCCATTTCACTTAATCACCACAAACTTGTAGCTGGTAACTCAAGACAAGTGGAGGTTGCTTGGCGTCACTTTATGGGAGTTTTCGGCAGAAGGCGGGGCTGTGGCGGCGCGGCGAAGTCAGGCGTACCGCCATGGCCTTACGTTTGCCTTCCATTTCGTCATTTCTAAAGATATCGTCATGAAACTTGTTGTGAGTGATCCTAGTCCGGCCCCTCAAAAGATCTGATGTGAACATCCGGTGGGCGTGGCCTATTTTCTGAAATAGCGCCCCCTAGGACCATTAAAACTGTCAGCCCCAAGCCATGCTTTGACTGAGGAGTACGAAATTTGGTACACTAATGTGGTGTCTCAGGACCTACAAAAAAGTCTCTTGGAGCCAAGTGCAAAGTTGCACAGGAAGTCGGCCATTTTGGTCCAAGTACGCAATTTAGTGGTTTTCGCACACGTTGTTTGGAGAGTGATGCTCCGTCGCCATTTTCACCAATCTCCTTCAAACTTCTGCCATCTGCTCTTAAGACATAGAGGAAAAAATTCAACCGTCGGATTTTTCAAAAGTTGAAAGGTGTGGGCGTGGCTAAGCCTCAAACTTTGACCTGTCGCCGCACCACTCTTTTTTTCACAGCTCCCTACTGGACTCCTTTTACCCAATCAGCAGGAGTCTCTGGCAAATAGCAGTAGACAACTTGAGGTCACTTGGTATCCAGTACTGGAAGGTTTCAAAAAAAGGCAGGGCTTTGGGAGCATGGCGAAAATCGCCATCACGCCATGGAAATACGTTTGCCTCTCATTTCTTCATTTATCGTGATATCGTTACGAAACTTCTGGTGAGTGATCCTAGTCTGACCACAAAGAGACATAGACAGCTGAAATATGTGGGCGTGGCCTAATTTCTGAAATAGCGCCCCCTAGGACCATTTAAACTAATAGCCCCAAGCCATGCTTTGACTGAGGATTACGAAATTTGGTACACTAATGTGGTGTCCCAGGACCTACAAAAAAGTCTCTTGGAGCCAATCACAAAATTGCACAGGAAGTCGGCCATTTTGGTCCAAGTACGCGATTTAGTGGTTTTCGCACACGTTGTTTGGAGAGTGATGCTCCGTCGCCCTTTTCACCAATCGCCTTCAAACTTCTGCTATATACTCTTAAGGCATAGGGGAAAAAATTCAACCGACGGATTTTTCAAAAGTTGAAAGGTGTGGGCGTGGCTAAGCCTCAAACTTTGACCTGTCGCCGCACCACTCTTTTTTTCACAGCTCCCTACTGGACTCCTTTTACCCAATCAGCAGGAGTCTCTGGCAAATAGCAGTAGACAACTTGAGGTCACTTGGTATCCAGTACTGGAAGGTTTCAAAAAAAGGCGGGGCTTTGGGAGCATGGCGAAAATCGCCAGCACGCCATGGAAATACGTTTGCCTCTCATTTCTTCATTTATCGTGATATTGTTAAGAAACTTCTGGTGAGTGATCCTAGTCTGACCCCAAAGAGACATAGACAGCTGAAATATGTGGGCGTGGCCTAATTTCTGAAATAGCGCCCCCTAGGACCATTTAAACTATTAGCCCCAAGCCATGCTTTCACTGAGGATTACGAAATTTGGTACACTAATGTGGTGTCCCAGGACCTACAAAAAAGTCTCTTGGAGCCAAGCACAAAATTGCACAGGAAGTCGGCCATTTTGGTCCAAGTACGCGATTTAGTGGTTTTCGCACACGTTGTTTGAAGAGTGATGCTCCTTCGCCCTTTTCACCAATCGCCTTCAAACTTCTGCTATATACTCTTAAGGCATAGGGGAAAAAAGTCAACCGTCGGATTTTTGTAAAGTTGAAAGGTGTGGGCGTGGCTAAGCCTCAAACTTTGACCTTTCGCCATTACTTGACTTAATAACTCCCATGTGCATGATCAGATCTTTTTCGAACTTTGTCTGTGTGATCATTGACCATATCTGTAAACAATGACAATGTGGACAGCTGACATCATCTAAGCCCCGCCCCCTGACTAAAGGAAGTTATTATTTTATGCTGAAATGCCCATATTTGTCCCCTCTAATTTAGTCAACATGACACCTAGGTCATGCACTGTCTTCATGATGCTGTAATGGCCATTCAAATCTGATAGCTTTCCAGAAAGGGAGGGGCTTTGATGCCATGGCGAATTCTGGCGTAACGCCGTAACCTTACAATTCAATTTAATGGTGAGCTCAGAGGGGATGCTTAGTCAGGGTGAGGTGCGGACTAGGAGGCCATTTGCTGTTTCCGGTGACGGGATGATTGACGTTTCTGTTCTGCCACACATGCCCTGGTGCCCCGGGCTGCCGGCCAGGCCGGAGCGGCGCGGAGCTGCGAGGGCCGAACGACGCTGCTTGCAGCTTTAATTATTATTATTTTTTGTTATTCCGTGCCCCCTTTGAACAGCTTTTTGGGGACCTTAACATACCCCAAAACTCACAATATTTTGCACACTTGTCAGGCCTGGTGAAAAATTTGATATTTTAAAGGTCCCAAAAAAATCGCAAAGAAAATGGCTGAACAGCGCCCCCTACAAAGTGAAAAAAACCCCTCTCCATAAAGCTTAGTTTATCGTACAGTTATGAAATTTGGTACACTTGTAGTACTCAACAGTCCGCACAGAAAAGTCTCTTGCAACCATGGTCAATATCAAACAGGAAGTCGGCCATTTTGGGTTGAAATGGCGATTTTTTGCCGTTTTTGCCGTTTTTAGGGTCCGTTTCTGATTGGATTGCTCGATCATTTTTCGCACGATCGTCTCAAAAATTGTGTAAAATTGCTCAGAAGGGATGGGCGAACAAAATGAGATAAGGATTCTGAGTTTTCGTATATGTTGAAGGGGCGGAGCCAGGCCTCGAAGTTTGACTACTCGCCAAAAATATTTAAATTGCTATAACTTCATAACTGAATGGAATACAGTTACCAAACTTTCTGTGGTCATTCGTCATCCACCCACAAAGTAAATTGAATGGTCGGATGATGACATCACACAAGCCCCGCCCCCTCAGGACCAAAAAGATCAAGTTTTACTTTGAAAGGTCCCAAATTGCCCCATTTCACTTAATCACCACAAATTTGTAGCTGGTAACTCAAGACAAGTGGGGGTTGCTTGGCGTCACTTTATGGGAGTTTTCGGCAGAGGGCGGGGCTGTGGCGGCGCGGCGAATTCAGGCGTACCGCCTTGGCCTTACGTTTGCCTCCCATTTCGTCATTTCCAAAGATATCGTCACGAAACTTCTTGTGAGTGATCCTAGTCCGGCCCCCCAAAAGATCTGATGTGAACATCTGGTGGGCGTGGCCTATTTTCTGAAATAGCGCCCCCTAGGACCATTAAAACTGTCAGCCCCAAGCCATGCTTTGACTGAGGATTACGAAATTTGGTACACTAATGTGGTGTCTCAGGACCTACAAAAAAGTCTCTTGAAGCCAAGTGCAAAGTCGCACAGGAAGTCGGCCATTTTGGTCCAAGTGCGCGATTTAGTGGTTTTCACACACGTTGTTTGGAGAGTGATACTCCGTCGCCCTTTTCACCAATCACTTTCAAACTTCTGCTATATAGTCTTAAGACATAGAGGAAAAAATTCAACCGTCGGATTTTAAATAAGTATAAAGGTGTGGGCGTGGCTAAGCCTCAAACTTTGACCTTTCGCCACGCCACTCTTTTTTTCACAGCTCCTTATTGGACTCCTTTTACCCAATCACCAGGAATCTCTGGTAAATAGCAGCAGGCAAGTTGAGGTCACTTGGTCTCCAGTACTGGAAGGTTTTGCAAAAAGGCGGGGCTTTGGGAGCATGGCGAAATTCGCCATCACGCCATGGAAATACGTTTGCCTCTCATTTCTTCATTTATCGTGATATCACCTCGACCATTGTTGTGAGTGATCCTAGTCTGACCCCCAATAGAAAAGGTCAGCTTAAGTTTGTGGGCGTGGCCTATTTTCTGTATTAGCGCCCCCTAGGACCATTAAAACTGTCAGCCCCAAGCCATGCTTTGACTGAGGATTACGAAATTTGGTACACTAATGTGGTGTCTCAGGACCTACAAAAAAGTCTCTTGGAGCCAAGTGCAAAGTCGCACAGGAAGTCGGCCATTTTGGTCCAAGTGCGCGATTTAGTGGTTTTCACACACGTTGTTTGGAGAGTGATGCTCCGTCGCCCTTTTCACCAATCGCCTTCGAGCTTCTGCTATATACTCTTAAGACATAGAGGAAAAAATTCAACCGTCGGATTTTAAATAAGTATAAAGGTGTGGGCGTGGCTAAGCCTCAAACTTTGACCTTTCGCCACGCCACTCTTTTTTTCACAGCTCCCTATTGGACTCCTTTTACCCAATCACCTGGAATCTCTGGTAAATAGCAGCTGACAAGTTGAGGTCACTTGGTCTACAGTACTGGCAGGTTTTGAAAAAAGGCGGGGCTTTGGGAGCATGGCGAAATTCGCCATCACGCCATGGCAATACGTTTGCCTCTCATTTCTTCAATTATAGTGACATCGCCACAAAATGTCTGGTGAGTGATCCTAGTCCGACCCCCAATAGAAATGGGCATCTGAGATTTGTGGGCGTGGCCTATATTCTGAAATAGCGCCCCCTAGGACCATTAAAACTGTCAGCCCCAAGACAAGGTTTGACTGAGGATTACGAAAATTGGTACACTCATGTAGGGTCTCTGGCCCTACAAAAAAGTCTCTTGGAGCCAAGCGCAATTTCGCACAGGAGGTCGGCCATTTTGGTCCAAGTACTCGATTTAGTGGTTTTCGCACACGTTGTTTGGACATTGATGGGCTGTTGCCCTTTACACCGATCACCTTCAAACTTATGCTATGTACTTTTAAGTCAAAGGGGAAAAAATTCAACCGTCGGATTTTAAATAAGTATAAAGGTGTGGGCGTGGCTAAGCCTCAAACTTTGACCTTTCGCCATGACATTACTTGACTTAATAACTCCCATGTGCATGATCAGATCTAATTCAAACTTTGTCTGTGTGACCACTGACCACATCTCAAGACAACGACAATGTGGACAGCTGACATCACCTAAGCCCCGCCCCCTGACAACAGGAAGTCTATTGTTTTATGGTGAAATGCCCATATTTGTCCCCTCTAATTTAATGAAAATGACACTCAGGTCATACAGTGTCTTCATGATGTTTTAAAGACCATTCAGATCTGATAGCTTTCCAGAAAGGGAGGGGCTTTGATGCCATGGTGAATGCTGGCGTGATGCCATGACCTTACATTTGACTGTAACTTCCACAAACGGCCTCCGATTTGCCCGAAACTGAATATGGCAATGAACAATCATGCCCTTTAGCCAATGAGGCACAAACGGTTGGTGAATGTTATATAATGTCACCAAAGCTGACCTCAATGGGACTTTTCTGTAGTTGGTCACAGCGCCACCTAGATAACGTTATCCTTCGATAACTTTAAAAAACATGGTCAGAATAGCATTAAAGTTGGTCACTGTCATCACACCACCAGTGTGGTAAAGATAGAGGATTCCCTAGTGGTGAGACATAAAATATAATGGTGGGCTCAAAGGGGATGCTGAGTCAGGGTGAGTTGCGGACAAGGTGGCCGTTAGCAGTTTCTGGTGTTGGGGTGGTCGACGTTTGTGTTCTGCGGACGTGCCCTGGTGCCCCGGGCTGCCGGCCAGGCCGGAGCGGCGCGGAGCTGCGAGGGCCGAACGACGCTGCTTGCAGCTTTAATTAGGCCCGAGCAGTGAAGCTGCGAAGGCCTATTGTATCTGCTCCGTTTATTCTTTCTTTCTTTCTTTCTTTCTTTTTTCTTCCGCGTCTTTGAATGGCCTTTAGGGGGTCTTAGCATATTCAAAAAGTCACCAAATTCTGGCTCAATATAGAAAGTGCGTGAAATTTACGTATTTCACTGGCGATGTGAAAGTTCGTAAAAAAGTGGCTGGACAGCGCCCCCTAGAAAGTGAAAAATACCCCTCTCCATAAAGCTTAGTTTATCGTACGGTTATGAAATTTGGTATACTTGTAGTACTCCACAGTCCGCACAGAAAAGTCTCTTGCAACCATGGTCAATATCAAACAGGAAGTCGGCCATTTTGGGTTGAAATGGCGAATTTTAGCCATTTTGGCCATTTCTAGGGTCTATATTTGGTTGAACAGTTTGGTCATTTTTCGCACGATCGTCTCAAAAATAGTGTGCAATCGAACAGAAGCGATGGACGAATCAAATGAGAAAATAAAATTGACTTTTCGTAAATACTGAAGGGGCGGGGCCAGGCCTCAAAGTTCGAGCACTCGCCAAAAAAATTCAAATTGCTATAATTTCATAAATGAAAGAATTACAGTTAAAGTAACTTTCTGTGGACAATCGTCATCGCCCCCCGAAGACAAATGAATGGTCGATTGATGATGTCACATAAGCCCCGCCCCCTCAGGACTTAAAAGGTCAAGTTTTACTGGGAAATTTTCTAAAATTCGCCCTTTCAAATAATCATCCCAAATTTGTACCAGTTAACTGAAGACAAGTTGGGGTTGCTTGGCGTCACTTTATGGGAGTTTTCTGCAGAAGGCGGGGCTGTGGCGGCACGGCGAAGTCAGGCGTACCACTTAGGCCTTACGTTTGCCTCCCATTTCGTCATTTCTAAAGATATCGCCACGAAACTTCTTGGGAGTGATCCTAGTCCTGCCCCCCAAAAAATGTGATGTGAAAATCCGGTGGGCGTGGCCTATTTTCTGAAATAGCGCCCCCTAGGAGCATTAAAACTGTCAGCCCCAAGCCATGCTTTGACTGAGGATTACGAAATTTGGTACACTAATGTGGTGTCTCAGGACCTACAAAAAAGTCTCTTGGAGCCAAGAACCAAGTCGCACAGGAAGTCGGCCATTTTGGTCCAAGTACTCGATTTAGTGGTTTTCGCACACGTTGTTTGGAGAGTGTTGCACCATCGCCCTTTTCACCAATCACCTTCAAACTTTTGCTATAGACTCTTAAGACAAAGGGGAAAAAATTCAACCTACGGATTTTAAATAAGTATAAAGGTGTGGGCGTGGCTAAGCCTCAAACTTTGACCTGTCGCCACGCCACTCTTTTTTTTCACCGCTCCCTATTGGACTCCTTTTAACCAATCACCACCATTCACTGGCAAATAGCAGCAGACAAGTTGAGGTCACTTGGTCTATAGTACTGGCAGGTTTCGAATAAAGGCGGGGCTTTGGGATCATGGCGAAATTCACCATCACGCCATGGAAATACGTTTGTGTCTCATTTCTTCAATCATTGTGACATCACCACACAATTTCTGATGAGTGATCTTACTCTGACCCCTAATAGAATTGGACAGCTGAAGTTTGTGGGCGTGGCCTATTTTCTGAAATAGCGCCCCCTAGGACCATTAAAACTATCAGCCCCAAGCCATGCTTTGACTGAGGATCACGAAATTTGGCACACTAATGTAGTGTCTCAGGACCTACAAAAAAGTCTCTTGGAGCCAAGTACAATGTCGCACAGGAGGTCGGCCATTTTGGTCCAAGTACTCGATTTAGTGGTTTTTGCACACGTTATTAGGAGAATGATGTCTCGTCGTCCTTTCCACCGATCACCTTCAAACTCCTTCTATATACTCTTAAGACATAGAGGAAAAAATTCAACCGTCGGATTTTAAATAAGTATAAAGGTGTGGGCGTGGCTAAGCCTCAAACTTTGACCAGTCGCCATTACGTTACATGACTTAATAACTCCCATGTGCATGATCAGATCAATGTCAAACTTTGTCTGTGTGATCACTGACCACATGTGAAGACAGTGACAATGTGGACAGCTGACATCACCTAAGCCCCGCCCCCTGACTACAGGAAGTCTACTGTTTTATGGTGAAATGCCCATATTTGTCCCCTCTAATTAAGTCAACATGACACTAAGGTCATGCACTGTCTTCATGATGTTGTAATGACCATTCAGATCTGATAGCTTTTCAGAAAGGGAGGGGCTTTGATGCCATGGCGATTTCTGGCGTGACGCTGTGACCTTACGTTTGACTGTAACTTCCACAAACAGCCTCCGATTTGCCCGAGACTGAACATCACATCACCAGTGTGGTAAAGATAGAGTATCTCCTAGTGGTGAGACGTGTAATGGTGGGCTCAGAGGGGATGCTGAGTCAGGATGAGGTGTGGACGAGGAGGCCGTTCACGGTTTCTGGTGTCGGGGTGGTTGACTTTCTGTTCTGCCAGACGTGCCCTGGTGCCCCCGGCTGCCGGCCAGGACGGAGAAGCGCGGAGCTGGGTTTGGAGAGCGTAGGGGATGGAGCGGAGGGGGTGCGGAAGGAGGGCGAGCAGCTTCGCTGCGAGGGCCGAACGACGCTGCTTGCAGCTTTAATTATTTTTTATTATTCTTAGCCCGCTTTGAACGGCTTTTTGGGGACCTTAACATACCCCAAAACTCACAATATTTTGCAAACTTGTCAGGCCTGGTGAAAAATTTGATATTTTAAAGGTCCCAAAAAAATCGCAAAGAAATTGGCTGAACAGCGCCCCCTAGAAAGTGAAAAAAAGCCCTCTCCATAAAGCTTAGTTTATCGTACAGTTATGAAATTTGGTACGCTTGTAGTACTCAATAGTCCGCACAGAAAAGTCTCTTGCAAGCATGGTCAATATCAAACAGGAAGTCGGCCATTTTGGGTTGAAATGGCGATTTTTTGCCGTTTTTGCCGTTTTTAGGGTCCGTTTCTGATTGGATTGCTCGATCATTTTTCGCACGATCATCTCAAAAATTGTGTAAAATTGCTAAGAAGGGATGGGCGAACAAAGTGAGATGAGAATTCTGAGTTTTCGTATATGTTGAAGGGGCGGGGCCAGGCCTCGAAGTTTGACTACTCGCCAAAAATATTTAAATTGCTATAACTTCCTAACTGAATGGAATAGAGTTACCAAACTTTCTGTGGTCATTCGTCATCCACCCACAAAGTAAATTGAATGGTCGGATGATGACATCACACAAGCCCCGCCCCCTCAGGACCAAAAAGATCAAGTTTTACTGTGAAAGGTCCCAAATTGCCCCATTTCACTTAATCACCACAAATTTGTAGCTGGTAACTCAAGACAAGTGGGGGTTGCTTGGCGTCACTTTATGGGAGTTTTCGGCAGAGGGCGGGGCTGCGGCGGCGCGGCGAATTCAGGCGTACCGCCGTGGCCTTACGTTTGCCTCCCATTTCGTCATTTCCAAAGATATCGTCACGAAACTTCTTGTGAGTGATCCTAGTCCGGCCCCCCAAAAGATCTGGTGTGAACATCTGGTGGGCGTGGCCTATTTTCTGAAATAGCGCCCCCTAGGACCATTAAAACTGTCAGCCCCAAGCCATGCTTTGACTGAGGATTACGAAATTTGGTACACTAATGTGGTGTCTCAGGACCTACAAAAAAGTCTCTTGGAGCCAAGTGCAAAGTCGCACAGGAAGTCGGCCATTTTGGTCCAAGTGCGCGATTTAGTGGTTTTCACACACGTTGTTTGGAGAGTGATACTCCGTCGCCCTTTTCACCAATCACTTTCAAACTTCTGCTATATAGTCTTAAGACATAGAGGAAAAAATTCAACCGTCGGATTTTAAATAAGTATAAAGGTGTGGGCGTGGCTAAGCCTCAAACTTTGACCTTTCGCCACGCCACTCTTTTTTTCACAGCTCCTTATTGGACTCCTTTTACCCAATCACCAGGAATCTCTGGTAAATAGCAGCAGGCAAGTTGAGGTCACTTGGTCTCCAGTACTGGAAGGTTTTGAAAAAAGGCGGGGCTTTGGGAGCATGGCGAAATTCGCCATCACGCCATGGAAATACGTTTGCCTCTCATTTCTTCATTTATCGTGATATCACCTCGACCATTGTTGTGAGTGATCCTAGTCTGACCCCCAATAGAAAAGGTCAGCTTAAGTTTGTGGGCGTGGCCTATTTTCTGTATTAGCGCCCCCTAGGACCATTAAAACTGTCAGCCCCAAGCCATGCTTTGACTGAGGATTACGAAATTTGGTACACTAATGTGGTGTCTCAGGACCTACAAAAAAGTCTCTTGGAGCCAAGTGCAAAGTCGCACAGGAAGTCGGCCATTTTGGTCCAAGTGCGCGATTTAGTGGTTTTCACACACGTTGTTTGGAGAGTGATGCTCCGTCGCCCTTTTCACCAATCGCCTTCGAGCTTCTGCTATATACTCTTAAGACATAGAGGAAAAAATTCAACCGTCGGATTTTAAATAAGTATAAAGGTGTGGGCGTGGCTAAGCCTCAAACTTTGACCTTTCGCCACGCCACTCTTTTTTTCACAGCTCCCTATTGGACTCCTTTTACCCAATCACCTGGAATCTCTGGTAAATAGCAGCTGACAAGTTGAGGTCACTTGGTCTACAGTACTGGCAGGTTTTGAAAAAAGGCGGGGCTTTGGGAGCATGGCGAAATTCGCCATCACGCCATGGCAATACGTTTGCCTCTCATTTCTTCAATTATCGTGACATCGCCACAAAATGTCTGGTGAGTGATCCTAGTCTGACCCCCAATAGAAATGGGAATCTGAGATTTGTGGGCGTGGCCTATATTCTGAAATAGCGCCCCCTAGGACCATTAAAACTGTCAGCCCCAAGACAAGGTTTGACTGAGGATTACGAAAATTGGTACACTCATGTAGGGTCTCTGGCCCTACAAAAAAGTCTCTTGGAGCCAAGCGCAATTTCGCACAGGAGGTCGGCCATTTTGGTCCAAGTACTCGATTTAGTGGTTTTCGCACACGTTGTTTGGACATTGATGGCCCGTTGCCCTTTACACCGATCACCTTCAAACTTATGCTATGTACTTTTAAGTCAAAGGGGAAAAAATTCAACCGTCGGATTTTAAATAAGTATAAAGGTGTGGGCGTGGCTAAGCCTCAAACTTTGACCTTTCGCCATGACATTACTTGACTTAATAACTCCCATGTGCATGATCAGATCTAATTCAAAGTTTGTCTGTGTGATCACTGACCACATCTCAAGACAACGACAATGTGGACAGCTGACATCACCTAAGCCCCGCCCCCTGACAACAGGAAGTCTATTGTTTTATGGTGAAATGCCCATATTTGTCCCCTCTAATTTAATGAGAATGACACTCAGGTCATACAGTGTCTTCATGATGTTTTAAAGACCATTCAGATCCTATAGCTTTCCAGAAAGGGAGGGGCTTTGATGCCATGGTGAATGCTGGCGTGACGCCATGACCTTACATTTGACTGTAACTTCCACAAACGGCCTCCGATTTGCCCGAAACTGAATATGGCAATGAATAATCATGCCCTTTAGCCAATGAGGCACAAACGGTTGGTGAATGTTATATAATGTCACCAAAGCTGACCTCAATGGGACTTTTCTGTAGTTGGTCACAGCGCCACCTAGATAACGTTATCCTTCGATAACTTTAAAAAACATGGTCAGAATAGCATTAAAGTTGGTCACTGTCATCACACCACCAGTGTGGTAAAGATAGAGGATTCCCTAGTGGTGAGACATAAAATATAATGGTGGGCTCAAAGGGGATGCTGAGTCAGGGTGAGTTGCGGACTAGGAGGCCATTTGCGGTTTCTGGTGTCGGGGTGGTTGACGTTTCTGTTCTGCCAGACGTGCCCTGGTGCCCCGGGCTGCTGGCCAGGCCGGAGCGGCGTGGAGCTGCGAGGGCCGAACGACGCTGCTTGCAGCTTTAATTAGGCCCGAGCAGTGAAGCTGCGAAGGCCTATTGTATCTGCTCCGTTTATTATTATTATTATTTATTATTATTAGGCCCGAGCAGCGAAAGCGCTGCGAAGGCCTCTTGTTTTTGCTCTGTTTATTATTCTTTCTTTTTTTTTATTATTCTCGTGCCCCTTTGAACGGCTTTTTGGGGACCTTAACATACCCCAAAACTCACAATATTTTGCACACTTGTCAGGCCTGGTGAAAAATTTGATATTTTAAAGGTCCCAAAAAAATCGCAAAGAAAATGGCTGAACAGCGCCCCCTACAAAGTGAAAAAAACCCCTCTCCATAAAGCTTAGTTTATCGTACAGTTATGAAATTTGGTACACTTGTAGTACTCAACAGTCCGCACAGAAAAGTCTCTTGCAAGCATGGTCAATATCAAACAGGAAGTCGGCCATTTTGGGTTGAATTGGCGATTTTTTGCCGTTTTTGCCGTTTTTAGGGTCCGTTTCTGATTGGATTGCTCGATCATTTTTCGCACGATTGTCTCAAAAATTGTGTAAAATTGCTAAGAAGGGATGGGCGAACAAAATGAGATGAGAATTCTGAGTTTTCGTATATGTTGAAGGGGCGGGGCCAGGCCTCGAAGTTTGACTACTCGCCAAAAATATTTAAATTGCTATAACTTCATAACTGAATGGAATAGAGTTACCAAACTTTCTGTGGTCATTCGTCATCCACCCACAAAGTTAATTGAATGGTCGGATGATGACATCACACAAGCCCCGCCCCCTCAGGACCAAAAAGATCAAGTTTTACTGTGAAAGGTCCCAAATTGCCCCATTTCACTTAATCACCACAAATTTGTAGCTGGTAACTCAAGACAAGTGGGGGTTGCTTGGCGTCACTTTATGGGAGTTTTCGACAGAGGGCGGGGCTGTGGCGGCGCGGCGAATTCAGGCGTACCGCCGTGGCCTTACGTTTGCCTCCCATTTCGTCATTTCCAAAGATATCGTCACGAAACTTCTTGTGAGTGATCCTAGTCCGGCCCCCCAAAAGATCTGATGTGAACATTTGGTGGGCGTGGCCTATTTTCTGAAATAGCGCCCCCTAGGACCATTAAAACTGTCAGCCCCAAGCCATGCTTTGACTGAGGATTACGAAATTTGGTACACTAATGTGGTGTCTCAGGACCTACAAAAAAGTCTCTTGGAGCCAAGTGCAAAGTCGCACAGGATTTCGGCCATTTTGGTCCAAGTGCGCGATTTAGTGGTTTTCGCACACGTTGTTAGGAGAGTGATGCTCCGTCGCCCTTTTCACCAATCGCCTTCAAACTTCTGCTATATAGTCTTAAGACATAGAGGAAAAAATTCAACCGTCGGATTTTAAATAAGTATAAAGGTGTGGGCGTGGCTAAGCCTCAAACTTTGACCTTTCGCCACGCCACTCTTTTTTTCACAGCTCCTTATTGGACTCCTTTTACCCAATCACCAGGAATCTCTGGTAAATAGCAGCAGGCAAGTTGAGGTCACTTGGTCTCCAGTACTGGAAGGTTTTGAAAAAAGGCGGGGCTTTGGGAGCATGGCGAAATTCGCCATCACGCCATGGAAATACGTTTGCCTCTCATTTCTTCATTTATCGTGATATCACCTCGACCATTGTTGTGAGTGATCCTAGTCTGACCCCCAATAGAAAAGGTCAGCTTAAGTTTGTGGGCGTGGCTTATTTTCTGTATTAGCGCCCCCTAGGACCATTAAAACTGTCAGCCCCAAGCCATGCTTTGACTGAGGATTACGAAATTTGGTACACTAATGTGGTGTCTCAGGACCTACAAAAAAGTCTCTTGGAGCCAAGTGCAAAGTCGCACAGGAAGTCGGCCATTTTGGTCCAAGTGCGCGATTTAGTGGTTTTCACACACGTTGTTTGGAGAGTGATGCTCCGTCGCCCTTTTCACCAATCGCCTTCGAGCTTCTGCTATATACTCTTAAGACATAGAGGAAAAAATTCAACCGCCGGATTTTAAATAAGTATAAAGGTGTGGGCGTGGCTAAGCCTCAAACTTTGACCTTTCGCCACGCCACTCTTTTTTTCACAGCTCCCTATTGGACTCCTTTTACCCAATCACCTAGAATCTCTGGTAAATAGCAGCTGACAAGTTGAGGTCACTTGGTCTACAGTACTGGCAGGTTTTGAAAAAAGGCGGGGCTTTGGGAGCATGGCGAAATTCGCCATCACGCCATGGCAATACGTTTGCCTCTCATTTCTTCAATTATCGTGACATCGCCACAAAATGTCTGGTGAGTGAACCTAGTCCGACCCCCAATAGAAATGGGCATCTGAGATTTGTGGGCGTGGCCTATATTCTGAAATAGCGCCCCCTAGGACCATTAAAACTGTCAGCCCCAAGACAAGGTTTGACTGAGGATTACGAAAATTGGTACACTCATGTAGGGTCTCTGGCCCTACAAAAAAGTCTCTTGGAGCCAAGCGCAATTTCGCACAGGAGGTCGGCCATTTTGGTCCAAGTACTCGATTTAGTGGTTTTCGCACACGTTGTTTGGACATTGATGGGCTGTTGCCCTTTACACCGATCACCTTCAAACTTATGCTATGTACTTTTAAGTCAAAGGGGAAAAAATTCAACCGTCGGATTTTAAATAAGTATAAAGGTGTGGGCGTGGCTAAGCCTCAAACTTTGACCTTTCGCCATGACATTACTTGACTTAATAACTCCCATGTGCATGATCAGATCTAATTCAAACTTTGTCTGTGTGATCACTGACCACATCTCAAGACAACGACAATGTGGACAGCTGATATCACCTAAGCTCCGCCCCCTGACAACAGGAAGTCTATTGTTTTATGGTGAAATGCCCATATTTGTCCCCTCTAATTTAATGAAAATGACACTCAGGTCATACAGTGTCTTCATGATGTTTTAAAGACCATTCAGATCTGATAGCTTTCCAGAAAGGGAGGGGCTTTGATGCCATGGTGAATGCTGGCGTGACGCCATGACCTTACATTTGACTGTAACTTCCACAAACGGCCTCCGATTTGCCCGAAACTGAATATGGCAATGAACAATCATGCCCTTTAGCCAATGAGGCACAAACGGTTGGTGAATGTTATATAATGTCACCAAAGCTGACCTCAATGGGACTTTTCTGTAGTTGGTCACAGCGCCACCTAGATAACGTTATCCTTCGATAACTTTAAAAAACATGGTCAGAATAGCATTAAAGTTGGTCACTGTCATCACACCACCAGTGTGGTAAAGATAGAGGATTCCCTAGTGGTGAGACATAAAATATAATGGTGGGCTCAAAGGGGATGCTGAGTCAGGGTGAGTTGCGGACAAGGTGGCCGTTAGCAGTTTCTGGTGTTGGGGTGGTCGACGTTTGTGTTCTGCGGACGTGCCCTGGTGCCCCGGTCTGCCGGCCAGGCCGGAGCGGCGCGGAGCTGCGAGGGCCGAACGACGCTGCTTGCAGCTTTAATTATTATTATTAGGCCCGAGCAGCGAAAGCGCTGCGAAGGCCTCTTGTTTTTGCTCTGATTATTTTTTGTTATTCCGTGCCCCCTTTGAACAGCTTTTTGGGGACCTTAACATACCCCAAAACTCACAATATTTTGCACACTTGTCAGGCCTGGTGAAAAATTTGATATTTTAAAGGTCCCAAAAAAATCGCAAAGAAAATGGCTGAACAGCGCCCCCTAGAAAGTGAAAAAAACCCCTCTCCATAAAGCTTAGTTTATCGTACAGTTATGAAATTTGGTACACTTGTAGTACTCAACAGTCCGCACAGAAAAGTCTCTTGCAAGCATGGTCAATATCAAACAGGAAGTCGGCCATTTTGGGTTGAAATGGCGATTTTTAGCCGTTTTTGCCGTTTTTAGGGTCCGTTTCTGATTGGATTGCTCGATCATTTTTCGCACGATCAACTCAAAAATTGTGTAAAATTGCTCAGAAGGGATGGGCGAACAAAATGAGACAAGGATTCTGACTTTTCGTATATGTTGAAGGGGCGGGGCAAGGCCTCGAAGTTTGACTACTCGCCAAAAAAATTTAAATTGCTATAACTTCATAACTGAATGGAGTAGAGTTACCAAACTTTCTGTGGTCATTTGTCATCCACCCACAAAGTAAGTTGAATAGTCGGATGATGACATCACACAAGCCCCGCCCCCTCAGGACCAAAAAGGTCAAGTTTTACTGTGAAAGGTCCCAAATGGCCCCATTTCACTCAATCACCACAAATTTGTAGCTGGTAACTCAAGACAAGTGGGGGTTGCTTTGTGTCACTTCATGGGAGTTTTCGGCAGAGGGCGGGGCTGTGGCGGCGCGGCGAAGTCAGGCGTACTGCCGTGGCCTTACGTTTGCCTCCCATTTCGTCACTTCTAAAGATATCGCCACGAAACTTCTTGTGAGTGATCCTAGTCCTCCCCCACAAAATATCTGATGTGAACATCCGGTGGGCGTGGCCTATTTTCTGAAATAGTGCCCCCTAGGACCATTAAAACTGTCAGCCCCAAGCCATGCTTTGACTGAGGATTACGAAATTTGGTACACTAATGCGGTGTCTCAGGACCTACAAAAAAGTCTCTTGGAGCCAAGTGCAAAGTCACACAGGAAGTCGGCCATTTTGGTCCAAGTGCGCGATTTAGTGGTTTTCGCACACGTTGTTTGGAGAGTGATGCTCCGTCGCCCTTTTCACCAATCTCCTTCAAACTTCTGCTATATACTCTTAAGACATAGGGGAAAAAATTCAAACGTCGGATTTTTCAAAAGTTGAAAGATGTGGGCGTGGCTAAGCCTCAAACTTTGACCTGTCGCCACGCCACTCTTTTTTTCACAGCTCCCTACTGGACTCCTTTTACCCAAACACCAGGATTCTGTGGCAAACAGCAGTAGACAAGTTGAGGTTACATTGTCTCCAGTACTGGCAGGTTTCGAAAAAAGGTGGGGCTTTGGGAGCATGGCGAAAATCGCCATCACGCCATGGAAATACGTTTGCCTCTCATTTCTTAAGTTATCGAGATATCACCTCGAAATTTGTTGTGAGTGATCCTAGTCTGACCCCCAATAGAAATGGACAGCTAAAATTTGTGGGCGTGGCCAATTTTCTGAAATAGCGCCCCCTAGGACCATTAAAACTGTCAGCCCCAAGCCATGCTTTGACTGAGGATTACGAAATTTGGTACACTAATGTGGTGTCTCAGGACCTACAAAAAAGTCTCTTGGAGCCAAGGGCAAAAACGCACAGGAAGTCGGCCATTTTGGTCCAAGTGCGCGATTTAGTGGTTTTCGCACACGTTGTTTGGAGAGTGATGCTCCGTCGCCCTTTTCACCAATCTCCTTCAAACTTCTGCTATATACTCTTAAGACATAGGGGAAAAAATTCAACCGTCGGATTTTTCAAAAGTTGAAAGATGTGGGCGTGGCTAAGCCTCAAACTTTGACCTGTCGCCACGCCACTCTTTTTTCACAGCTCCCTACTGGACTCCTTTTACCCAAACACCAGGATTCTGTGGCAAACAGCAGTAGACAAGTTGAGGTTACTTTGTCTCCAGTACTGGCAGGTTTCGAAAAAAGGCGGGGCTTTGGGAGCATGGCGAAAATCGCCATCACGCCATGGAAATACGTTTGCCTCTCATTTCTTAAGTTATCGAGATATCACCTCGAAATTTGTTGTGAGTGATCCTAGTCTGACCCCCAATAGAAATGGACAGCTAAAATGTGTGGGCGTGGCCAATTGTCTGAAATAGCGCCCCCTAGGACCATTAAAACTGTCAGCCCCAAGCCATGCTTTGACTGAGGATTACGAAATTTGGTACACTAATGTGGTGTCTCAGGACCTACAAAAAAGTCTCTTGGAGCCAAGGGCAAAAACGCACAGGAAGTCGGCCATTTTGGTCCAAGTGCGCGATTTAGTGGTTTTCGCACACGTTGTTTGGAGAGTGATGCTCCGTCGCCCTTTTCACCAATCTCCTTCAAACTTCTGCTATATACTCTTAAGACATAGGGGAAAAAATTCAACCGTCGGATTTTTCAAAAGTTGAAAGATGTGGGCGTGGCTAAGCCTCAAACTTTGACCTGTCGCCACGCCACTCTTTTTTCACAGCTCCCTACTGGACTCCTTTTACCCAAACACCAGGATTCTGTGGCAAACAGCAGTAGACAAGTTGAGGTTACTTTGTCTCCAGTACTGGCAGGTTTCGAAAAAAGGCGGGGCTTTGGGAGCATGGCGAAAATCGCCATCACGCCATGGAAATACGTTTGCCTCTCATTTCTTAAGTTATCGAGATATCACCTCGAAATTTGTTGTGAGTGATCCTAGTCTGACCCCCAATAGAAATGGACAGCTAAAATGTGTGGGCGTGGCCAATTGTCTGAAATAGCGCCCCCTAGGACCATTAAAACTGTCAGCCCCAAGCCATGCTTTGACTGAGGATTACGAAATTTGGTACACTAATGTGGTGTCTCAGGACCTACAAAAAAGTCTCTTGGAGCCAAGGGCAAAAACGCACAGGAAGTCGGCCATTTTGGTCCAAGTGCGCGATTTAGTGGTTTTCGCACACGTTGTTTGGAGAGTGATGCTCCGTCGCCCTTTTCACCAATCTCCTTCAAACTTCTGCTATATACTCTTAAGACGTAGGGGAAAAAATTCAACCGTCGGATTTTTCAAAAGTTGAAAGGTGTGGGCGTGGCTAAGCCTCAAACTTTGACCTTTCGCCATGCCACTCTTATTTTCACAGCTCCCTATTGGACTCCTTTTACCCAATCACCAGGAATCTCAGGCAAATAGCAGTAGACCACTTGAGATCACTTGGTATGCAGTACTGGCAGGTTTCGAAAAAAGGCGGGGCTTTGGGAGCATGGCGAAAATCGCCATCACGCCATGGCAATACGTTTGCCTCTCATTTCTTCAGTTATCGTGATATTGCTACTAAACTTCTGGTGAGTGATCCTATTCTGACCCCCAAGAGAAATTCACAGCTGTGTTTGTGGGCGTGGCCTATTTTCTCAAATAGCGCCCACTAGAGCCATTAAAACTGTCAGCCCCAAGCCAAGCTTTGACTGAGGTTTACGAAATTTGGTACACTAATGTGGTGTCTCAGGACCTACAAAAAAGTCTCCTGGAGCCAAGCGCAAAGTCGCACAGGAAGTCGGCCATTTTGGTCCAAATACTCGATTTAGTGGTTTTCTCACACATTGTATGGACAGTGATGCTCCATCGTCCTTTTCACCAATCTCCTTCAAATTTCTGCTATATACTCTTAAGACATAGAGGAAAAAATTCAACCGTCGGATTTTTCAAAAGTTGAAAGGTGTGGGCGTGGCTAAGCCTCAAACTTTAACCTTTCGCCATTACATTACATGACTTAATAACTCCCAAGTGCATGAACAGATCTATTTCAAACTTTGTCTGTGTGATCACTGACCACATCTCAAGACAACGACAATGTGGACAGCTGACATCACCTAAGCCACGCCCCCTGACAACAGGAAGTATATTGTTTTATGGTGAAATACCCATATTTGTCCCATCTAATTTAGTGAACATGACACTAAGGTCATACACTGTCTTCATGATGTTGTAATGACCATTCAGATCTGATAGCTTTCCAGAAAGGGAGGGGATTTGATGCCATGGTGAATGCTGGCATGACGCCATGACCGTATATTTGACTGTAACTTCCACAAACGGCCTCCGATTTGCCCGAGACTGAACATGGCAATGAACAATCATGCCCTTTAGCCAATGAGGCACAAACGGTTGGTGAATGTTATATAATGTCACCAAAGCTGACCTCAATGGGACTTTTCTGTAGTTGGTCACAGCGCCCCCTAGATAACGTTATCCTTCAAAAACTTTAAAAAACATGGTCAGAATAGCATTAAAGTTGGTCACTGTCATCACATCACCAGTGTGGTTAAGATAGAGGATTCCCTAGTGGTGAGACATAAAATATAATGGTGGGCTCAAAGGGGATGCTGAGTCAGGGTGAGGTGCGGACGAGGTGGCCGTTAGCAGTTTCGGGTGTCGGGGTGGTCGATGTTTCTGTTTCGCAGACGTAGCCTGGTGCCCCGGGCTGCCGGCCAGGCCGGAGCGGCGCGGAGCTGCGAGGGCCGAACGACGCTGCTTGCAGCTTTAATTAGGCCCGAGCAGCGAAAGCGCTGCGAAGGCCTCTTGTTTTTGCTCTGTTTATTATTTTTTATTATTCCGTGTCCGCTTTGAACGGCTTTTTGGGGACCTTAACATACCCCAAAACTCACAATATTTTGCACACTTGTCAGGCCTGGTGAAAAATTTGATATTTTAAAGGTCCCAAAAAAATCGCAAAGAAAATGGCTGAACAGCGCCCCCTAGAAAGTGAAAAAAAACCCTCTCCATAAAGCTTAGTTTATTGTACAGTTATGAAATTTGGTACACTTGTAGTACTCAACAGTCCGCACAGAAAAGTCTCTTGCAAGCATGGTCAATATCAAACAGGAAGTCGGCCATTTTGGGTTGAAATGGCGATTTTTTGGCGTTTTGGCCGTTTTTAGGGTCCGTTTCTGATTGGATTGCTTGATCATTTTTCGCACGATCGTCTCAAAAATGGTGTACAATTGCTCAGAAGGGATGGGCGAACAAAATGAGACAATAAAATTGACTTTTTGTAAATACTGAAGGGGCGGGGCCAGGCCTCGAAGTTTGACTACTCGCCATAAAAATTTAAACTGCTATAACTTCATAACTGAATTGAATAGAGTTACCAAACTTTCTGTGGTCATTCGTCATCCACCCACAAAGTAGATTGAATGGTCGGATGATGACATCACACAAGCCCCGCCCCCTCAGGACCAAGAAGATCAAGTTTTACTGTGAGAGGTCCCAAATTGCCCCATTTCACTTAATCGCCACGCATTTGTAGCTTGTAACTCAAGAAAAGTGGGGGTTGCTTGGCATCACTTTATGGGAGTTTTCGGCAGAAGGCGGGGCTGTGGCGGCGCGGCAAAGTCAGGCGTACCGCCGTGGCCTTACGTTTGCCTCCCATTTCGTCATTTCTAAAGAAATCGTCACGAAACTTCTTGTGAGTGATCCTAGTCCGGCCCCCCAAAAGACCTGATGTGAACATCCGGTGGGCGTGGCCTATTTTCTGAAATAGCGCCCCCTAGGACCATTAAAACTGTCAGCCCCAAGCCAGGCTTTGACTGAGGATTACGAAATTTGGTACACTAATGTGGTGTCTCAGGACCTACAAAAAAGTCTCTTGGAGCCAAGTGCAAAGTCGCACAGGAAGTCGGCCATTTTGGTCCAAGTACGTGATTTAGTGGTTTTCGCACACGTTGTTTGGAGAGTGATGCTCTGTCGTCCTTTTCACCAATCGCCTTCAAACTTCTGCTATATACTCTTAAGACATAGAGGAAAAAATTCAACCGTCGGATTTTAAATAAGTATAAAGGTGTGGGCGTGGCTAAGCCTCAAACTTTGACCTTTCGCCAGGCCACTCTTTTTTTTCACAGCTCCCTATTGGACTCCTTTTACCCAATCACCAGGAATCTCTGGTAAATAGCAGCAGACAAGTTGAGGTCACTTGGTCTCCAGTACTGGAAGGTTTTGAAAAAAGGCAGGGCTTTGGGAGCATGGCGAAATTCGCCATCACGCCATGGAAATACGTTTGCCTCTCATTTCTGCATTTATCGTGATATCACCTCGAAATTCGTTGTGAGTGATCCTAGTCTAACCCCCAATAGAAATGGTCAGCTTAAGTTTGTGGGCGTGGCCTATTTTCTGAATTAGCGCCCCCTAGGACCATTAAAACTGTCAGCCCCAAGCCATGCTTTGACTGAGGATTACGAAATTTGGTACACTAATGTGGTGTCTCAGGACCTACAAAAAAGTCTCTTGGAGCCAAGTGCAAAGTCGCACAGGAAGTCGGCCATTTTGGTCCAAGTACGTGATTTAGTGGTTTTCGCACACGTTGTTTGGAGAGTGATGCTCTGTCGTCCTTTTCACCAATCTCCTTCAAACTTCTGCTATATACTCTTAAGATGTAGAGGGAAAAATTCAACCGTCGGATTTTTCAAAAGTTAAAAGGTGTGGGCGTGGCTAAGCCTCAAACTTTGACCTTTCGCCACGCCACTCTTTTTTTCACAGCTCCCTATTGGACTCCTTTTACCCAATCACCTGGAATCTCTGGTAAATAGCAGCTGACAAGTTGAGGTCACTTGGTCTACAGTACTGGCAGGTTTTGAAAAAAGGCGGGGCTTTGGGAGCATGGCGAAATTCGCCATCACGCCATGGCATTACGTTTGCCTCTCATTTCTTCAATTATCGTGACATCGCCACAAAATGTCTGGTGAGTGATCCTAGTCTGACCCCCAATAGAAATGGGCATCTGAGATTTGTGGGCGTGGCCTATATTCTGAAATAGCGCCCCCTAGGACCATTAAAACTGTCAGCCCCAAGACAAGGTTTCACTGAGGATTACGAAAATTGGTACACTCATGTAGGGTCTCTGGACCTACAAAAAAGTCTCTTGGAGCCAAGCGCAATTTCGCACAGGAGGTCGGCCATTTTGGTCCAAGTACTCGATTTAGTGGTTTTCGCACACGTTGTTTGGACATTGATGGCCCGTTGCCCTTCACACCGATCACCTTCAAACTTATGCTATGTACTTTTAAGTCAAAGGGGAAAAAATTCAACCGTCGGATTTTAAATAAGTATAAAGGTGTGGGCGTGGCTAAGCCTCAAACTTTGACCTTTCGCCATGACATTACTTGACTTAACTCCCATGTGCATGATCAGATCTAATTCAAACTTTGTCTGTGTGATCACTGACCACATCTCAAGACAACGACAATGTGGACAGCTGAAATCACCTAAGCCCCGCCCCCTGACAACAGGAAGTCTATTGTTTTATGGTGAAATGCCCATATTTGTCCCCTCTAATTTAGTGAAAATGACACTCAGGTCATACAGTGTCTTCATGATGTTTTAAAGACCATTCAGATCTGATAGCTTTCCAGAAAGGGAGGGGCTTTGATGCCATGGTGAATGCTGGCGTGACGCCATGACCTTGCATTTGACTGTAACTTCCACAAACGGCCTCCGATTTGCCCGAAACTGAATATGGCAATGAACAATCATGCCCTTTAGCCAATGAGGCACAAACGGTTGATGAATGTTATATAATGTCACCAAAGCTGACCTCAATGGGACTTTTCTGTAGTTGGTCACAGCGCCACCTAGATAACGTTATCCTTTGATAACTTTAAAAAACATGGTCAGAATAGCATTAAAGTTGGTCACTGTCATCACACCACCAGTGTGGTAAAGATAGAGGATTCCCTAGTGGTGAGACATAAAATATAATGGTGGGCTCAAAGGGGATGCTGAGTCAGGGTGAGTTGCGGACAAGGTGGCCGTTAGCAGTTTCTGGTGTTGGGGTGGTCGACGTTTGTGTTCTGCGGACGTGCCCTGGTGCCCCGGGCTGCCGGCCAGGCCGGAGCGGCGCGGAGCTGCGAGGGCCGAACGACGCTGCTTGCAGCTTTAATTAGGCCCGAGCAGCGAAAGCGCTGCGAAGGCCTCTTGTTTTTGCTCTGATTATTATTATTTTTTGTTATTCCGTGCCCCCTTTGAACAGCTTTTTGGGGACCTTAACATAACCCAAAACTCACAATATTTTGCACACTTGTCAGGCCTGGTGAAAAATTTGATATTTTAAAGGTCCCAAAAAAATCGCAAAGAAAATGGCTGAACAGCGCCCCCTACAAAGTGAAAAAAACCCCTCTCCATAAAGCTTAGTTTATCGTACAGTTATGAAATTTGGTACACTTGTAGTACTCAACAGTCCGCACAGAAAAGTCTCTTGCAACCATGGTCAATATGAAACAGGAAGTCGGCCATTTTGGGTTGAAATGGCGATTTTTTGCCGTTTTTGCCGTTTTTAGGGTCCGTTTCTGATTGGATTGCTCGATCATTTTTCGCACGATCGTCTCAAAAATTGTGTAAAATTGCTCAGAAGGGATGGGCGAACAAAATGAGATAAGGATTCTGAGTTTTCGTATATGTTGAAGGGGCGGAGCCAGGCCTCGAAGTTTGACTACTCGCCAAAAATATTTAAATTGCTATAACTTCATAACTGAATGGAATAGAGTTACCAAACTTTCTGTGGTCATTCGTCATCCACCCACAAAGTAAATTGAATGGTCGGATGATGACATCACACAAGCCCCGCCCCCTCAGGACCAAAAAGATCAAGTTTTACTGTGAAAGGTCCCAAATTGCCCCATTTCACTTAATCACCACAAATTTGTAGCTGGTAACTCAAGACAAGTGGGGGTTGCTTGGCGTCACTTTATGGGAGTTTTCGGCAGAGGGCGGGGCTGTGGCGGCGCGGCGAATTCAGGCATACCGCCTTGGCCTTACGTTTGCCTCCCATTTCGTCATTTCCAAAGATATCGTCACGAAACTTCTTGTGAGTGATCCTAGTCCGGCCCCCCAAAAGATCTGATGTGAACATCTGGTGGGCGTGGCCTATTTTCTGAAATAGCGCCCCCTAGGACCATTAAAACTGTCAGCCCCAAGCCATGCTTTGACTGAGGATTACGAAATTTGGTACACTAATGTGGTGTCTCAGGACCTACAAAAAAGTCTCTTGAAGCCAAGTGCAAAGTCGCACAGGAAGTCGGCCATTTTGGTCCAAGTGCGCGATTTAGTGGTTTTCACACACGTTGTTTGGAGAGTGATACTCCGTCGCCCTTTTCACCAATCACTTTCAAACTTCTGCTATATAGTCTTAAGACATAGAGGAAAAAATTCAACCGTCGGATTTTAAATAAGTATAAAGGTGTGGGCGTGGCTAAGCCTCAAACTTTGACCTTTCGCCACGCCACTCTTTTTTTCACAGCTCCTTATTGGACTCCTTTTACCCAATCACCAGGAATCTCTGGTAAATAGCAGCAGGCAAGTTGAGGTCACTTGGTCTCCAGTACTGGAAGGTTTTGCAAAAAGGCGGGGCTTTGGGAGCATGGCGAAATTCGCCATCACGCCATGGAAATACGTTTGCCTCTCATTTCTTCATTTATCGTGATATCACCTCGACCATTGTTGTGAGTGATCCTAGTCTGACCCCCAATAGAAAAGGTCAGCTTAAGTTTGTGGGCGTGGCCTATTTTCTGTATTAGCGCCCCCTAGGTCCATTAAAACTGTCAGCCCCAAGCCATGCTTTGACTGAGGATTACGAAATTTGGTACACTAATGTGGTGTCTCAGGACCTACAAAAAAGTCTCTTGGAGCCAAGTGCAAAGTCGCACAGGAAGTCGGCCATTTTGGTCCAAGTGCGCGATTTAGTGGTTTTCACACACGTTGTTTGGAGAGTGATGCTCCGTCGCCCTTTTCACCAATCGCCTTCGAGCTTCTGCTATATACTCTTAAGACATAGAGGAAAAAATTCAACCGTCGGATTTTAAATAAGTATAAAGGTGTGGGCGTGGCTAAGCCTCAAACTTTGACCTTTCGCCACGCCACTCTTTTTTTCACAGCTCCCTATTGGACTCCTTTTACCCAATCACCTGGAATCTCTGGTAAATAGCAGCTGACAAGTTGAGGTCACTTGGTCTACAGTACTGGCAGGTTTTGAAAAAAGGCGGGGCTTTGTGAGCATGGCGAAATTCGCCATCACGCCATGGCAATAAGTTTGCCTCTCATTTCTTCAATTATCGTGACATCGCCACAAAATGTCTGGTGAGTGATCCTAGTCTGACCCCCAATAGAAATGGGCATCTGAGATTTGTGGGCGTGGCCTATATTCTGAAATAGCGCCCCCTAGGACCATTAAAACTGTCAGCCCCAAGACAAGGTTTGACTGAGGATTACGAAAATTGGTACACTCATGTAGGGTCTCTGGCCCTACAAAAAAGTCTCTTGGAGCCAAGCGCAATTTCGCACAGGAGGTCGGCCATTTTGGTCCAAGTACTCGATTTAGTGGTTTTCGCACACGTTGTTTGGACATTGATGGCCCGTTGCCCTTTACACCGATCACCTTCAAACTTATGCTATGTACTTTTAAGTCAAAGGGGAAAAAATTCAACCGTCGGATTTTAAATAAGTATAAAGGTGTGGGCGTGGCTAAGCCTCAAACTTTGACCTTTCGCCATGACATTACTTGACTTAATAACTCCCATGTGCATGATCAGATCTAATTCAAACTTTGTCTGTGTGATCACTGACCACATCTCAAGACAACGACAATGTGGACAGCTGACATCACCTAAGCCCCGCCCCCTGACAACAGGAAGTCTATTGTTTTATGGTGAAATGCCCATATTTGTCCCCTCTAATTTAATGAAAATGACACTCAGGTCAAAAAGTGTCTTCATGATGTTTTAAAGACCATTCAGATCTGATAGCTTTCCAGAAAGGGAGGGGCTTTGATGCCATGGTGAATGCTGGCGTGACGCCATGACCTTACATTTGACTGTAACTTCCACAAACGGCCTCCGATTTGCCCGAAACTGAATATGGCAATGAACAATCATGCCCTTTAGCCAATGAGGCACAAACGGTTGGTGAATGTTATATAATGTCACCAAAGCTGACCTCAATGGGACTTTTCTGTAGTTGGTCACAGCGCCACCTAGATAACGTTATCCTTCGATAACTTTAAAAAACATGGTCAGAATAGCATTAAAGTTGGTCACTGTCATCACACCACCAGTGTGGTAAAGATAGAGGATTCCCTAGTGGTGAGACATAAAATATAATGGTGGGCTCAAAGGGGATGCTGAGTCAGGGTGAGTTGCGGACAAGGTGGCCGTTAGCAGTTTCTGGTGTTGGGGTGGTCGACGTTTGTGTTCTGCGGACGTGCCCTGGTGCCCCGGGCTGCCGGCCAGGCCGGAGCGGCGCGGAGCTGCGAGGGCCGAACGACGCTGCTTGCAGCTTTAATTATTATTATTTTTTTTCTTCCGCGTCTTTGACTGGCCCTTAGGGGGTCTTAGCATATCCAAAAAGTCACCAAAATCTGGCCCAATATAGAAAGTGCGTGAAATTTACGTATTTCCTTGGCGATGTGAAAGTTGATAAGAAAGTGGCTCGACAGCGCCCCCTAAAAAGTGAAAAATACCCCTCTCCATAAAGCTTAGTTTATCGTACAGTTATGAAATTTGGTACACTTGTAGTACTCAGCAGTCCGCACAGAAAAGTCTCTTGCACCCATGGTCAATATCAAACAGGAAGTCGGCCATTTTGGACTAAAGTGGCCATTTTGACCCCGTTTTGACCATTTCTAGGGTCTATATTTGGTTCAACAGTTTGGCCATTTTTCGCACGATCGTCTCAAAAATAGTGTGCGATCGAACAGAAGCGATGGACGAATCAAATGAGACAGTAAAATTGACTTTTCGTAAATACTGAAGGGGCGGGACCAGGCCTCAAAGTTCGAGCACTCGCCAAAAAAATTCAAATTGCTATAATTTCATAAATGAAAGAACTACAGTTAAATAAATGTTCTATGGACAATCGTCATCAACCTCCGAAGACAAATGAATGGTCGATTGATGATGTCACATAAGCCCCGCCCCCTCAGGACTTAAAAGGTCAAGTTTTACTGGGAAATTTTCCAAAATTCGCCCTTTCAAATAATCACCCCAAATTTGTAGCAGGTAACTGAAGACAAGTTGGAGTTGCTTGGCGTCACTTTATGGGAGTTTTCTGCAGAAGGCGGGGCTGTGGCGGCGCGGCGAAGTCAGGCGTACCGCTTAGGCCTTACGTTTGCCTCCCATTTCATCATTTCTAAAGATATCGCCACGAAACTTCTTGGGAGTGATCCTAGTCCTGCCCCCCAAAAAATATGATGTGAAAATCCGGTGGGCGTGGCCTATTTTCTGAAATAGCGCCCCCTAGGACCATTAAAACTGTCAGCCCCAAGCCATGCTTTGACTGAGGATTACGAAATTTGGTACACTAATGTGGTGTCTCAGGACCTACAAAAAAGTCTCTTGGAGCCAAGCACCAAGTCGCACAGGAAGTCGGCCATTTTGGTCCAAGTACTCGATTTAGTGGTTTTCGCACACGTTGTTTGGAGAGTGTTGCACCATCGCCCTTTTCACCAATCACCTTCAAACTTCTGCTATAGACTCTTAAGACAAAGGGGAAAAAATTCAACCTACGGATTTTAAATAAGTATAAAGGTGTGGGCGTGGCTAAGCCTCAAACTTTGACTTGTCGCCACGCCACTCTTTTTTTCACAGCTCCCTATTGGACTCCTTTTAACCAATCACCAGCAATCACTGGCAAATAGCAGCAGACAAGTTGAGGTCACTTGGTTTATAGTACTGGCAGATTTCGAATAAAGGCGGGGCTTTGGGAGCATGGCGAAATTCACCATCAAGCCATGGAAATACATTTGTCTCTCATTTCTTCAATCATTGTGACATCACCACACAATTTCTGATGAGTGATCTTACTCTGACCCCTAATAGAATTGGACAGCTGAAGTTTGTGGGCGTGGCCTATTTTCTGAAATAGCGCCCCCTAGGACCATTAAAACTATCAGCCCCAAGCCATGCTTTGACTGAGGATCACGAAATTTGGCACACTAATGTAGTGTCTCAGGACCTACAAAAAAGTCTCTTGGAGCCAAGTACAATGTCGCACAGGAGGTCGGCCATTTTGGTCCAAGTACTCGATTTAGTGGTTTTCGCACACGTTATTAGGAGAATGATGTCTCGTCGTCCTTTCCACCGATCACCTTCAAACTCCTGCTATATACTCTTAAGACATAGAGGAAAAAATTCAACCGTCGGATTTTAAATAAGTATAAAGGTGTGGGCGTGGCTAAGCCTCAAACTTTGACCAGTCGCCATTACGTTACTTGACTTAATAACTCCCATGTGCATGATCAGATCAATTTCAAACTTTGTCTGTGTGATCACTGACCACATCTGAAGACAGTGACAATGTGGACAGCTGACATCACCTAAGCCCCGCCCCCTGACTACAGGAAGTCTACTGTTTTATGGTGAAATGCCCATATTTGTCCCCTCTAATTTAGTCAACATGACACTAAGGTCATGCACTGTCTTCATGATGTTGTAATGACCATTCCGATCTGATAGCTTTTCAGAAAGGGAGGGGCTTTGATGCCATGGCGATTTCTGGCGTGACGCTGTGACCTTACGTTTGCCTGTAACTTCCACAAACAGCCTCCGATTTGCCCGAGACTGAACATCACATCACCAGTGTGGTAAAGATAGAGTGTATCCTAGTGGTGAGACGTGTAATGGTGGGCTAAGAGGGGATGCTGAGTCAGGGTGAGGTGTGGACGAGAAGGCCGTTCACGGTTTCTGGTGTCGGGGTGGTTGACTTTCTGTTCTGCCAGACGTGCCCTGGTGCCCCCGGCTGCCGGCCAGGATGGAGAAGCGTGGAGCTGGGTTTGGAGAGCGTCGGGGATGGAGTGGAGGGGGTGCGGAAGGAGGGCGAGCAGCTTCGCTGCGAGGGCCGAACGACGCTGCTTGCAGCTTTAATTATTTTTTTTTTTTTCTTCCGCGTCTTTGGGTGGCCTTTAGGGGGTCTTAGCATATCCAAAAACTCACCAAATTCTGGCCCAATATAGAAAGTGCGTGAAATTCACGTATTTCACTGGCGATGTGAAAGTTCATAAAAAAGTGGCTGAACAGCGCCCTCTAGAAAGTGAAAAATACCCCTCTCCATAAAGCTTAGTTTATCGTACAGTTATGAAATTTGGTTTACTTGTAGTACTCAACAGTCCGCACAGAAAAGTCTCTTGCAACCATGGTCAATAACAAACAGGAAGTCGGCCATTTTGGGTTGAAATGGAGATTTTTAGCCGTTTTGGCCATTTCTAGGGTCTACATTTAGTTGAACAGTTTGGTCATTTTTCGCACGATTGTCTCAAAAATAGTGTACTATCGAACAGAAGCGATGGACGATTCAAATGAGAAAATAAAATTGACTTTTCGTAAATACTGAAGGGGCGGGGCCAGACCTCAAAGTTCGAGCACTCGCCAAAAAAATTCAAATTGCTATAATTTCATAAATGAAAGAATTAGAGTTAAAGTAACTTTCTATGGATAATTGTCATCGCCCCCCGAAGACAAATGAATGGTCGATTGATGATGTCACACAAGCCCCGCCCCCTCAGGACTTAAAAGGTCAAGTTTTACTGGGAAATTTTCCAAAATTCGCCCTTTCGAATAATCAGCCCAAATTTGTAGCAGTTAACTGAAGAGAAGGTGACGTTGCTTGGCGTCACTTTATGGGTGTTTTCTGCAGAAGGCGGGGCAGTGGCGGTGTGGCGAAGTCAGGCGTACCGCTTAGGCCTTACGATTGCCTCCCATTTCGTCATTTCTAGAGATATCGCCACGACACTTCTTGGGAGACATCCTAGTCCGGCCCCCAAAAAAATCTGATGTGAACATCTGGTGGGCGTGGCCTATTTTCTGAAATAGCGCCCCCTAGGACCATTAAAACTGTCACCCCTAAGCCATGCTTTGACTGAGGAGTATGAGATTTGGTACACTAATGTGGTGTCTCAGGACCTACAAAAAAGTCTCTTGGAGCCAAGTGCAAAGTCGCACAGGAAGTCGGCCATTTTGGTCCAAGTACTCGATTTAGTGGTTTTTGCACACGTTGTTTGGAGAGTGATGCTCCATCACCCTTTTCACCAATCACCTTCAAACATCTGCTATACACTCTTAAGACATAGAAGACAAAATTCAACCGTCGGATTTTAAATAAGTATAAAGGTGTGGGCGTGGCTAAGCCTCAAACTTTGACTTGTCGCCACGCCACTCTTTTTTTCACAGCTCCCTATTGGACTCCTTTTACTCAATCACCAGCAATCACTGGCACATAGCAGCAGACAAGTTGAGGTCACTTGGTGTATAGTACTGGCAGGTTTCGAATAAAGGCGGGGCTTTGGGAGCATGGCGAAATTCGCCATCACGCCATGGAAATAAGTTTGTCTCTCATTTTTTCAATCATTGTGACATCGCCACACAATTTCTGATGAGTGATCCTACTCTGACCCCTAATAGAAAAGGACAGCTGAAGTTTGTGGGTGTGGCCTATTTTCTGAAATAGCGCCCCCTATGACCATAAAAACGGTCAGCCCCAAGCCATGCTTTGACTGAGGAACACGAAATTTGGCACACTAATGTGGTGTCTCAGGACCTACAAAAAAGTCTCTTGGAGCTAAGTGCAAAGTCGCACAGGAAGTCGGCCATTTTGGTCCAAGTACTCGATTTAGTGGTTTTCGCACACATTGTTTGGAGAGTGTTGCACCATCGCCCTTTTCACCAATCGCCTTCAAACTTCTGCTACATACTCTTAAGACAAAGGGGGAAAAATTCAACCATCGGATTTCAAATAAGTATAAAGGTGTGGGCGTGGCTAAGCCTCAAACTTTGACCTTTCGCCATTACATTCCTTGACTTAACAACTCCCATGTGCATGATCAGATATATATCAAACTGTGTCTGTGTGATCATTGACCACATCTCAAGACAATGACAATGTGGACAGCTGACATCACCTAAGCCCCGCCCCCTGACTACAGGAAGTCGATTTTTTCATGGTGAATTGCCCATATTTGTCCCCTCTAATTTAGTGAACATGACACTAAGGTCATGCACTGTCTTCATGATGTTGTAATAACCATTCAGATCTGCTAGCTTTTCAGAAAGGGAGGGGATTTGATGCCATGGCGAATTCTGGCGTGACGCTGTGACCTTACGTTTGACTGTAACTTCCACAAGCAGCCTCCGATTTGCCCGAGACTGAACATCACATCACCAGTGTGGTAAAGATAGAGTATCTCCTAGTGGTGAGACGTGTAATGGTGGGCTCAGAGGGGATGCTGAGTCAGGGTGAGGTGTGGACGAGGAGGCCGTTCACGGTTTCTGGTGTCGGGTTGGTTGACTTTCTGTTCTGCCAGACGTGCCCTGGTGCCCCCGGCTGCCGGACAGGATGGAGAAGCGCGGAGCTGGGTTTGGAGAGGGTCGGGGATGGAGGGTAGGGGGTGCGGAAGGAGGGCGAGCAGCTTCGCTGCGAGGGCTGAACGACGCTGCTTGCAGCTTTAATTAGGCCCGAGCAGCGAAAGCGCTGCGAAGGCCTCTTGTTTTTGCTCTGTTTATTATTCTTTCTTTTTTTTTATTATTCTCGTGCCCCTTTGAACGGCTTTTTGGGGACCTTAACATACCCCAAAACTCACAATATTTTGCAAACTTGTCAGGCCTGGTGAAAAATTTGATATTTTAAAGGTCCCAAAAAAATCGCAAAGAAAATGGCTGAACAGCGCCCCCTAGAACGTGAAAAAAACCCCTCTCCATAAAGCTTAGTTTATCGTACAGTTATGAAATTTGGTACACTTGTAGTACTCAACAGTCCGCACAGAAAAGTCTCTTGCAAGCATGGTCAATATCAAACAGGAAGTCGGCCATTTTGGGTTGAAATGGCGATTTTTAGCCGTTTTTGCCGTTTTTAGGGTCCGTTTCTGATTGGATTGCTCGATCATTTTTCGGAAAATCGTCTCAAAAATTGTGTAAAATTGCTCAGAAGGGATGGGCGAACAAAATGAGATGAGGATTCTGAGTTTTCGTATATGTTGAAGGGGCGGGGCCAGGCCTCAAAGTTTGACTACTCGCCAAAAATATTTAAATTGCTATAACTTCAAAACTGAAAGGAATAGAGTTACCAAACTTTCTGTGGTCATTCGTCATCCACCCACAAAGTAAATTGAATGGTCGGATTATGACATCACACAAGCTCCGCCCCCTCAGGACCAAAAAGATCAAGTTTTACTGTGAAAGGTCCCAAATTGCCCCATTTCACTTAATCATCACGAATTTGTAGCTGGTAACTCAAGACAAGTGGGAGTTGCTTGGCGTCACTTTATGGGAGTTTTCGGCAGAGGGCGGGGCTTTGGCGGCGCAGCGAATTCAGGCGTACCGCCGTGGCCTTACGTTTGCCTCCCATTTCGTCATTTCTAGAGATATCGTCACGAAACTTCTTGTGAGTGATCCTAGTCCGGCCCCCCAAAAGATCTGATGTCAATATCCGGTGGGCGTGGCCTATTTTCTGAAATAGCGCCCCCTAGGACCATTAAAACTGTCAGCCCCAAGCCATGCTTTGACTGAGGATTACGAAATTTGGTACACTAATGTGGTGTCTCAGGACCTACAAAAAAGTCTCTTGGAGCCAAGTGCAAAGTCGCACAGGAAGTCGGCCATTTTGGTCCAAGTGCGCAATTTAGTGGTTTTCGCACACGTTGTTAGGAGAGTGATGCTCCGTCGCCCTTTTCACCAATCGCCTTCAAACTTCTGCTATATACTCTTAAGACATAGAGGAAAAAATTCAACCGTCGGATTTTAAATAAGTATAAAGGTGTGGGCGTGGCTAAGCCTCAAACTTTGACCTTTCTCCAGGCCACTCTTTTTTTCACAGCTCCCTATTGGACTCCTTTTACCCAATCACCAGGAATCTCTGGTAAATAGCAGCAGACACGTTGAGGTCACTTGGTCTCCAGTACTGGAAGGTTTTGAAAAAATGCGGGGCTTTGGGAGCATGGCGAAATTCGCCATCACGCCATGGAAATACGTTTGCCTCTCATTTCTTCATTTATCGTGATATCACCTCGAAATTTGTTGCGAGTGATCCTAGTCTGACCCCCAATAGACATGGTCAGCTTAAGTTTGTGGGCGTGGCCTATTTTCTGAATTAGCGCCCCCTAGGACCATTAAAACTGTCAGCCCCAAGCCATGCTTTGACTGAGGATTACGAAATTTGGTACACCAATGTGGTGTCTCAGGACCTACAAAAAAGTCTCTTGGAGCCAAGTGCAAAGTCGCACAGGAAGTCGGCCATTTTGGTCCAAGTACTCGATTTAGTGGTTTTCGCACACGTTGTTTGGAGAGTGATGCTCCGTCGACCTTTTCACCAATCGCCTTGTAACTTCTGCTAGATACTCTTAAGATATAGTGGAAAAAATTCAACCGTCGGATTTTAAATAAGTATAAAGGTGTGGGCGTGGCTAAGCCTCAAACTTTGACCTTTCTCCAGGCCACTCTTTTTTTCACAGCTCCCTATTGGACTCCTTTTACCCAATCACCAGGAATCTCTGGTAAATAGCAGCAGACACGTTGAGGTCACTTGGTCTCCAGTACTGGAAGGTTTTGAAAAAATGCGGGGCTTTGGGAGCATGGCGAAATTCGCCATCACGCCATGGAAATACGTTTGCCTCTCATTTCTTCATTTATCGTGATATCACCTCGAAATTTGTTGCGAGTGATCCTAGTCTGACCCCCAATAGACATGGTCAGCTTAAGTTTGTGGGCGTGGCCTATTTTCTGAATTAGCGCCCCCTAGGACCATTAAAACTGTCAGCCCCAAGCCATGCTTTGACTGAGGATTACGAAATTTGGTACACCAATGTGGTGTCTCAGGACCTACAAAAAAGTCTCTTGGAGCCAAGTGCAAAGTCGCACAGGAAGTCGGCCATTTTGGTCCAAGTACTCGATTTAGTGGTTTTCGCACACGTTGTTTGGAGAGTGATGCTCCGTCGACCTTTTCACCAATCGCCTTGTAACTTCTGCTAGATACTCTTAAGATATAGTGGAAAAAATTCAACCGTCGGATTTTAAATAAGTATAAAGGTGTGGGCGTGGCTAAGCCTCAAACTTTGACCTTTCGCCATTACATTACTTGACTTAATAACTCCCATGTGCACGATCAGATCTATATCAAACTTTGTCTGTGTGATCACTGACCACATCTTAAGGCAACGTCATTATGGACAGCTGACATCACCTAAGCCCCGCCCCCTGACAACAGGAAGTCTATTGTTTTATGGTGAAATGCCCATATTTGTCCCCTCTAATTTAGTCAACATGACACTGAGGTCATGCACTGTCTTCATGATGTTGTAATGACCATTCAGATCTGATAGCTTTCCAGATAGGGAGGGGCTTTGATGCCATGGTGAATTCTGGCATGACGTCGTGACCTTACAATTCAATTTAATGGTGAGCTCAGAGGGGATGCTGAGTCAGGGTGAGGTGCCGTCTAGGAGGCCATTTGCGGTTTCTGGTGTCGGGGTGGGTGACGTTTCTGTTCTGCCAGACGTGCCCTGGTGCCCCGGGCTGCCGGCCAGGCCGGAGCGGCGCGGAGCTGCGAGGGCCGAACGACGCTGCTTGCAGCTTTAATTAGGCCCGAGCAGCGAAGCGCTGCGAAGGCCTATTGTATCTGCTCCGTTTCTTTTTTTTCTTTCTTTCTTTTTTTTTCTTTTTTTTTCTTCCGCGTCTTTGGACGGCCTTTAGGGGGTCTTAGCATTTCCAAAAACTCACCAAATTCTGGCCCAATATAGAAAGTGCGTGAAATTTACGTATTTCACTGGCAATGTGAAAGTTGGTATAAAAGTGTTTCAACAGCGCCCCCTGGAAAATTAAAAATACCCCTCCGCATTGACCTTTTTTCATAGTAGAGTGATAAAATTTGGTACACCAGTAGAATTCAACAATACGCACAGAAAAGCCTCTTGCACCCATGGTCAATATCAAACAGGAAGTCGGCCATTTTGGACTAAAGTGGCCATTTTTACCCCATTTTGGCCATTTCTAGGCTCTATATTTGGTTAAACAGTTTGGTCATTTTTCGCACGATTGTCTCAAAAATAATGTGCGATCGAACAGAAGCGATGGATGAATCAAATGAGAAAATAAAATTGACTTTTCGTAAATGCTGAAGGGGCGTGGCCAGGCCTCAAAGTTCGAGCACTCGCCAAAAAAATTCAAATTGCTATAATTTCATAAATGAAAGAATTACAGTTAAAGTCGTTTTCTATGGACAATCGTCATCGCCCCCCGAAGACAAATGAATGGTTGATTGATGATATCAAATAAGCCCCGCCCCCTCAGGCCTTAAAAGGTCAAGTTTTTACTGGGAAATTGTCCAAAATTCGCCCTTTCAACTAATCACCCCATATTTGTAGCAGGTAACTGAAGACAAGGTGGGATTGCTTGGCGTCACTTTATGGGAGTTTTCTCCAGAAGGCGGGGCTGTGGCGGTGCGGCGAAGTCAGGCGTACCGATGTGGCCTTACGTTTGCCTCCCATTTCATCATTTCTTGAGATATCGCCACAAAACCTCTTGGGAGTGATCCTAGTCCGGCCCCCCAAAAAATTTGATGTGAACATCCGGTGGGCGTGGCCTATTTTATGAAATAGCGCCACCTAGGATCATTAAAGCTGTCAGCCCCAAGCCATGCTTTGACTGAGGATTACGAAATTTGGTACACTAATGTGGTGTCTCAGGACCTACAAAAAAGTCTCTTGGATCCTAGTGCAAAGTTGCACAGGAAGTCGGCCATTTTGGTCCAAGTACGCGATTTACTGGTTTTCGCACACGTTGTTTTGACAGTGATGCTCCATCGCCCTTTTCACCAATCGCCTTCAAACTTCTTCTATATACTCTTAAGACATAAAGTAAAAAATTCCACCGTCGGATTTCAAATAAGTATAAAGGTGTGGGCGTGGCTAAGCCTCAAACTTTGACCTGTCGCCACGCCACTCTTTTTTTCACAGCTCCCTATTGGACTCCTTTTACCCAATCACCAGCAATCTCTGGCAAATAGCAGCTGACAAGTTGAGGTCACTTGGTCTACAGTACTGGCAGGTTTTGAAAAAAGGCGGGGCTTTGGGAGCATGGTGAAATTCGCCATCACGCCATGGCAATACGTTTGCCTCTCATTTCTTCAATTATCGTGACATCGCCACAAAATGTCTGGTGAGTGATCCTAGTCTGACCCCCAATAGAATTGGGCAGCTGAGATTTGTGGGCGTGGCCTATATTCTGAAATAGCGCCCCCTAGGACCATTAAAACTGTCAGCCCCAAGACAAGGTTTGACTGAGGATTACGAAAATTGGTACACTCATGTAGGGTCTCTGGACCTACAAAAAAGTCTGTTGGAGCCAAGCGCAATTTCGCACAGGAGGTCGGCCATTTTGGTCCAAGTACTCGATTTAGTGGTTTTCGCACACGTTGTTTGGACATTGATGGACCATCGCCCTTTACACCGATCACCTTCAAACTTATGCTATGTACTTTTAAGTCAAAGGGGAAAAAATTCAACCGTCGGATTTTAAATAAGTATAAAGGTGTGGGCGTGGCTAAGCCTCAAACTTTGACCTTTCGCCATGACATTACTTGACTTAATAACTCCCATGTGCATGATCAGATCTAATTCAAACTTTGTCTGTGTGATCACTGACCACATCTCAAGACAACGACAATGTGGACAGCTGACATCACCTAAGCCCCGCCCCCTGACAACAGGAAGTCTATTGTTTTATGGTGAAATGCCCATATTTGTCCCCTCTAATTTAGTGAAAATGACACTCAGGTCATACAGTGTCTTCATGATGTTTTAATGACAATTCAGATCTGATAGCTTTCCAGAAAGGGAGGGGTTTTGATGCCATGGTGAATGCTGGCGTGACGCCATGACCTTACATTTGACTGTAACTTCCACAAACGGCCTCCGATTTGCCCGAAACTGAATATGGCAATGAACAATCATGCCCTTTAGCCAATGAGGCACAAACGGTTGGTGAATGTTATATAATGTCACCAAAGCTGACCTCAATGGGACTTTTCTGTAGTTGGTCACAGCGCCACCTAGATAACGTTATCCTTCGATAACTTTAAAAAACATGGTCAGAATAGCATTAAAGTTGGTCACTGTCATCACACCGCCAGTGTGGTAAAGATAGAGGATTCCCTAGTGGTGAGACATAAAATATAATGGAGGGCTCAAAGGGGATGCTGAGTCAGGGTGAGGTGCGGACAAGGTGGCCGTTAGCAGTTTCTGGTGTTGGGGTGGTCGACGTTTGTGTTCTGCGGACGTGCCCTGGTGCCCCGGGCTGCTGGCCAGGCCGGAGCGGCGCGGAGCTGCGAGGGCCGAACGACGCTGCTTGCAGCTTTAATTATTATTTTTCTTTATTTATTATTCCGGTGCCGCTTTGAATGGCTTTTTGGGGACCTTAACATACCCCAAAACTCACAATATTTTGCACACTTGTCAAGCCTGGTGAAAAATTTAATATTTTAAAGGTCCCAAAAAAATCGCAAAGAAAATGGCTGAACAGCGCCACCTACAAAATGAAAAAAAACCCTCTCCATAAAGCTTAGTTTACCGTACAGTTTGGAAATTTGGTACACTTATAGTACTCAACAGTCCGCACAGAAAAGTCTCTTGCAAGCATGGTCAATATCAAACAGGAAGTCGGCCATTTTGTGTTGAAATGGCGATTTTTTGCCGTTTTTGCCGTTTTTAGGGTCCGTTTCTGATTGGATTGCTCGATCATTTTTTGCACAATCCTCTTAAAAATGGTATAAAATTGCTCAGAAGAGATGGGCGAACAAAATGAGACAATAAAATTGACTTTTCGTAAATGCTGAATGGGCGGGGCCAGGCCTCGAAGTTTGACTACTCGCCAAAAAAAATTAAATTGCTATAACTTCATAAATGAATGGAATAGAGTTACCAAACTTTCTGTGGTCATTCGTCATCCACTCACAAAGTAAATTGAATGGTCGGATGATGACATCACACAAGCCCCGCCCCCTCAGGACCAAAAAGATCAAGTTTTACTTTGAAAGGTCCCAAATTGCCCCATTTCACTTAATCACCACAAATTTGTAGCTGGTAACTCAAGACAAGTGGGGGTTGCTTGGCGTCACTTTATGGGAGTTTTCGGCAGAGGGCGGGGCTGTGGCGGCGCGGCGAATTCAGGCGTACCGCCGTGGCCTTACGTTTGCCTCCCATTTCGTCATTTTCAAAGATATCGTCACGAAACTTCTTGTGAGTGATCCTAGTCCAGCCCCCAGAAAGATCTGATGTGAACATCTGGTGGGCGTGGCCTATTTTCTGAAATAGCGCCCCCTAGGACCATTAAAACTGTCAGCCCCAAGCCATGCTTTGACTGAGGATTACGAAATTTGGTACCCTAATGTGGTGTCTCAGGACCTACAAAAAAGTCTCTTGGAGCCAAGTGCAAAGTCGCACAGGAAGTCGGCCATTTTGGTCCAAGTGCGCGATTTAGTGGTTTTCACACACGTTGTTTGGAGAGTGATACTCCGTCGCCCTTTTCACCAATCACTTTCAAACTTCTGCTATATAGTCTTAAGACATAGAGGAAAAAATTCAACCGTCGGATTTTAAATAAGTATAAAGGTGTGGGCGTGGCTAAGCCTCAAACTTTGACCTTTCGCCACGCCACTCTTTTTTTCACAGCTCCCTATTGGACTCCTTTTACCCAATCACCAGGAATCTCTGGTAAATAGCAGCAGGAAAGTTGAGGTCACTTGGTCTCCAGTACTGGAAGGTTTTGAAAAAAGGCGGGGCTTTGGGAGCATGGCGAAATTCGCCATCACGCCATGGAAATACGTTTGCCTCTCATTTCTTCATTTATCGTGATATCACCTCGACCATTGTTGTGAGTGATCCTAGTCTGACCCCCAATAGAAAAGGTCAGCTTAAGTTTGTGGGCGTGGCCTATTTTCTGTATTAGCGCCCCCTAGGACCATTAAAACTGTCAGCCCCAAGCCATGCTTTGACTGAGGATTACAAAATTTGGTACACTAATGTGGTGTCTCAGGACCTACAAAAAAGTCTCTTGGAGCCAAGTGCAAAGTCGCACAGGAAGTCGGCCATTTTGGTCCAAGTGCGCGATTTAGTGGTTTTCACACACGTTGTTTGGAGAGTGATGCTCCGTCGCCCTTTTCACCAATCGCCTTCGAGCTTCTGCTATATACTCTTAAGACATAGAGGAAAAAATTCAACCGTCGGATTTTAAATAAGTATAAAGGTGTGGGCGTGGCTAAGCCTCAAACTTTGACCTTTCGCCACGCCACTCTTTTTTTCACAGCTCCCTATTGGACTCCTTTTACCCAATCACCTGGAATCTCTGGTAAATAGCAGCTGACAAGTTGAGGTCACTTGGTCTACAGTACTGGCAGGTTTTGAAAAAAGGTGGGGCTTTGGGAGCATGGCGAAATTCTCCATCACGCCATGGCAATACGTTTGCCTCTCATTTCTTCAATTATCGTGACATCGCCACAAAATGTCTGGTGAGTGATCCTAGTCTGACCCCCAATAGAAATGGGCATCTGAGATTTGTGGGCGTGGCCTATATTCTGAAATAGCGCCCCCTAGGACCATTAAAACTGTCAGCCCCAAGACAAGGTTTGACTGAGGATTACGAAAATTGGTACACTCATGTAGGGTCTCTGGACCTACAGAAAAGTATCTTGGAGCCAAGCGCAATTTCGCACAGGAGGTCGGCCATTTTGGTCCAAGTACTCGATTTAGTGGTTTTCGCACACGTTGTTTGGACATTGATGGCCCGTTGCCCTTTACACCGATCACCTTCAAACTTATGCTATGTACTCTGAAGACAAAGGTGAAAAAATTCAACTGTCGGATTTTAAATAAGTATCAAGGTGTGGGCGTGGCTAAGCCTCAAACTTTGACCTTTCGCCATGACATTACTTGACTTAATAACTCCCATGTGCATGATCAGATCTAATTCAAACTTTGTCTGTGTGATCACTGACCACATCTCAAGACAACGACAATGTGGACAGCTGACATCACCTAAGCCCCGCCCCCTGACAACAGGAAGTCTATTGTTTTATGGTGAAATGCTCATATTTGTCCCCTCTAATTTAGTGAAAATGACACTCAGGTCATACAGTGTCTTCATGATGTTTTAAAGACCATTCAGATCTGATAGCTTTCCAGAAAGGGAGGGGCTTTGATGCCATGGTGAATGCTGGCGTGACGCCATGACCTTACATTTGACTGTAACTTCCACAAACGGCCTCCGATTTGCCCGAAACTGAATATGGCAATGAACAATCATGCCCTTTAGCCAATGAGGCACAAACGGTTGGTGAATGTTATATAATGTCACCAAAGCTGACCTCAATGGGACTTTTCTGTAGTTGGTCACAGCGCCACCTAGATAACGTTATCCTTCGATAACTTTAAAAAACATGGTCAGAATAGCATTAAAGTTGGTCACTGTCATCACACCACCAGTGTGGTAAAGATAGAGGATTCCCTAGTGGTGAGACATAAAATATAATGGTGGGCTCAAAGGGGATGCTGAGTCAGGGTGAGTTGCGGACAAGGTGGCCGTTAGCAGTTTCTGGTGTTGGGGTGGTCGACGTTTGTGTTCTGCGGACGTGCCCTGGTGCCCCGGGCTGCCGGCCAGGCAGGAGCGGTGCGGAGCTGCGAGGGCCGAACGACGCTGCTTGCAGCTTTAATTATTTTTTCTTTTTCTTCCGCATCTTTGGGTGGCCTTTAGGGGGTCTTAGCATATCCAAAAACTCACCAAATTCTGGCCCAATATAGAAAGTGCGTGAAATTTACGTATTTCACTGGCAACGTGAAATTTGGTAAAAAAATGTTTCGACAGCGCCCCCTGGAAAATTAAAAATACCCCTCCGCTTTGACCTTTTTTCATAGTAGAGTTATGAAATTTGGTACACTTGTAGAACTCAACAATACGCACAGAAAAGCCTCTTGCACCCATGGTCAAACAGGAAGTCGGCCATTTTGGACTAAAGTGGCCATTTTGACCCCGTTTTGGCCATTTCTAGGGTCTATATTTGGTTGAACAGTTTGGTCATTTTTCGCACCATCGTCTCAAAAATAGTGTGCGATCGAACAGAAGCGATGTTCGATTAAAATGAGACAATAAAATTGACTTTTCAAAAATACTGAAGGGGCGGGACCAGGCCTCAAAGTTCGAGCACTCGCCAAAAAAATTCAAATTGCTATAATTTCATAAATGAAAGAATCACAGGTAACGTAACTTTCTATGGACAATCGTCATCGCCCCTCAAAGACAAATGAATGGTCGTTTGATGATGTCACATAAGCCCCGCCCCCTCAGTACTTAAAAGGTCAAGTTTTACTGGGAAATTTTCAAAAATTCGCCCTTTCAAATAATCATCCCAAATTTGTAGCAGGTAACTGAAGACAAGTTGGGGTTGCTTGGCGTCACGTTATGGGAGTTTTCTGCAGAAGGCGGGGCTGTGGCGGTGCGGCGAAGTCAGGCGTACTGACGTGGCCTTACGTTTGCCTCCCATTTCGTCAATTCTAAAGATATCGCCACGAAACTTCTTGTGAGTGATCCTAGTCCGGCCCCCCAAAAAATTTGATGTGAACATCCGGTGGGCGTGGCCTATTTTCTGAAATAGCGCCCCCTAGGACCATTACAACTGTCAGCCCCAAGCCATGCTTTGACTGAGGATTACGAAATTTGGTACACCAATGTGGTGTCTCAGGACCTACAAAAAAGTCTCTTGGAGCCAAGTGCAAAGTCGCACAGGAAGTCGGCCATTTTGGTCCAAGTACTCGATTTAGTGGTTTTTGCACACGTTGTTTGGAGAGTGTTGCACCATCGCCCTTTTCACCAATCGCCTTCTAACTTCTGCTATACACTCTTAAGACATAGATGAAAAAATTCAACCGTCGGATTTTAAATAAGTTTAAAGGTGTGGGCGTGGCTAAGCCTCAAACTTTGACCTGTCGCCACGCCACTCTTTATTTCATAGCTCCCTATTGGAGTCCTTTTAACCAATCACCAGCAATCACTGGCAAATAGCAGCAGACAAGTTCAGGTCACTTGATCTATAGTACTGGCAGGTTTCGAATAAAGGCGGGGCTTTGGGAGCATGGCGAAATTCGCCATCACGCCATGGAAATACGTTTGTCTCTCATTTCTTCAATCATTGTGACATCACCACACAATTTCTGATGAGTGATCTTACTCTGACCCCTAATAGAATTGGACAGCTGAAGTTTGTGGGCGTGGCCTATTTTCTGAAAAAGTGCCCCCTAGGACCATTAAAACTGTCAGCCCCAAGCCACGCTTTGACTGAGGATCACGAAATTTGGCACACTAATATAGTGTCTCAGGACCTAAAAAAAAGTCTCTTGGAGCCAAGTACAATATCGCACAGGAGGTCGGCCATTTTTGTCCAAGTACGCAATTTAGTGGTTTTCGCACACGTTATTAGGAGAATGATGTCTCGTCGTCCTTCCCACTGATCACCTTCAAACTCCTGCTATATACTCTTAAGACATAGAGGAAAAAATTCAACTGTCGGATTTTAAATAAGTATAAAGGTGTGGGCGTGGCTAAGCCTCAAACTTTGACCAGTCGCCAATACGTTACTTGACTTAATAACTCCCATGTGCATGATCAGATCAATTTCAAACTTTGTCTGTGTGATCACTGACCACATCTGAAGACAGTGACAATGTGGACAGCTGACATCACCTAAGCCCCGCCCCCTGACTACAGGAAGTCTACTGTTTTATGGTGAAATGCCCATATTTGTCCCCTCTAATTTAGTCAAGATGACACTAAGGTCATGCACTGTCTTCATGATGTTGTAATGACCATTCAGATCTGATAGCTTTTCAGAAGGGGAGGGGCTTTGATGCCATGGCGATTTCTGGCGTGACGCTGTGACCTTACGTTTGACTGTACCTTCCACAAACAGCCTCCGATTTGCCCGAGACTGAACATCACATCACCAGTGTGGTAAAGATAGAGTATCTCCTAGTGGTGAGACATGTAATGGTGGGCTCAGATGGGATGCTGAGTCAGGGTGAGGTGTGGACGAGGAGACCGTTCAAGGTTTCTGGTGTCGGGGTGGTTGACTTTCTGTTCCGCCAGACTTGCCCTGGTGCCCCCGGCTGCCTTCCAGGATGGAGAAGCGCGGAGCTGGGTTTGGACAGCGTCGGGGATGGAGCGGAGGGGGTGCGGAAGGAGGGCGAGCAGCTTCGCTGCGAGGGCCGAACGACACTGCTTGCAGCTTTAATTAGGCCCGAGCAGTGAAGCTGCGAAGGCCTATTGTATCTGCTCCGTTTCTTCTTATTATTCTTTTTTCTTCCGCGTCTTTGAATGGCCTTTAGGGGGTCTTAGCATATCCAAAAACTCACCAAATTCTGGCCCAATATAGAATGTGCGTGAAATTTACGTATTTCAATGGCGATGTGAAAGTTCATAAAAAAGTGGCTGAACAGCGCCCCCTAGAAAGTGAAAAATACCCCTCTCCATAAAGCTTAGTTTATCGTACAGTTATGAAATTTGGTTTACTGGTACTACTCAACAGTCCGCACAGAAAAGCCTCTTGCAACCATGGTCAATATAAAACAGGAAGTCGGCCATTTTGGGTTGAAATGGCGATTTTTAGCCGTTTTGGCCATTTCTAGGGTCTATATTTGGTTGAACAGTTTGGTCATTTTTCGCACGATTGTCCCAAAAATAGTGTGCGATCGATGAGAAGCAATGGACGAATCAAATGAGCAAATAAAATTGACTTTTCGTAAATACTGAAGGGGCGGGGCCAGGCCTCAAAGTTCGAGCGCTCGCCAAAAAAATTCAAATTGCTTTAATTTCATAAATGAAAGAATTACAGTTAAAGTAATTATCTATGGACAATCGTCATCGCCCCCCGAAGACAAATGAATGGTCGATTGATGATGTCACATAAGCCCCGCCCCCTCAGGCCTTAAAAGGTCAAGTTTTACTGGGAAATTTTCCAAAATTCGCCCTTTCAAATAATCACCCCAAATTTGTTGCAGGTAACTGAAGACAAGTTGGGGTTGCTTGGCGTCACTTTATGGGAGTTTTCTGCAGAAGGCGGGGCTGTGGCGGCGCGGCGAAGTCAGGCGTACCGACGTGGACTTACGTTTGCCTCCCATTTCATCATTTCTGGAAATATCGCCACGACACTTCTTGGGAGTGATCCTAGTTCGGCCCCCAAAAGAATCTGATGTGAACATCCGGTGGGCGTGGCCTATTTTCTGAAATAGCGCCCCCTAGGACCATTAAAACTGTCAGCCCCAAGCCATGCTTTGACTGAGGAGTACGAAATTTGGTACACTAATGTGGTGTCTCAGGACCTACAAAAAAGTCTCTTGGAGCCAAGTGCAAAGTCGCACAGGAAGTCGGCCATTTTGGTCCAAGTACTCGATTTAGTGGTTTTCACACACATTGTTTGGAGAAGGATGCTTCATCACCCTTTTCACCAATCACCTTCAAACATCTGCTATACACTCTTAAGACATAGATGAAAAAATTCAACCGTCGGATTTTAAATAAGTATAAAGGTGTGGGCGTGGCTAAGCCTCAAACTTTGACCTGTCGCCACGCCACTCTTTTTTTCACAGCTCCCTATTGGACTCCTTTTAACCAATCATCAGCAATCACTGGCAAATAGCAGCAGACAAGTTGAGGTCACTTGGTCTATAGTACTGGCAGGTTTCGAATAAAGGCGGGGCTTTGGGAGCATGGCGAAATTCGCCATCACGCCATGGAAATACGTTTGTCTCTCATTTCTTCAGTCATTGTGACATCGCCACACAAGTTCTGATGAGTGATCCTACTCTGACCCCTAATAGAATTGGACAGCTGAAGTTTGTGGGCGTGGCCTATTTTCTGAAACAGCGCCCCCTAGGACCATCAAAACAGTCAGCCCCAAGCCATGGTTTGACTGAGGATCACGAAATTTGGCACACTAATGTCGTGTCTCAGGACCTACAAAAAAGTATCTTGGAGCCAAGCGCAATGTCGCACAGAAGGTCGGCCATTTTCGTCCAAGTACTCGATTTAGTGGTTTTCGCACACGTTATTAGGAGAATGATGTCTCATCGTCCTTTCCACCGATCACCTTCAAACTCCTGCTATATACTCTTAAGACATAGAGGAAAAAATTCAACCGTCGGATTTTAAACAAGTATAAAGGTGTGGGCGTGGCTAAGCCTCAAACTTTGACCAGTCCCCATTACGTTACTTGACTTAATAACTTCCATGTGCATGATCAGATCAATTTCAAACTTTGTCTGTGTGATCACTGACCACACCTGAAGACATTGACAATGTGGACAGCTGACATAACCTAAGCCCCGCCCCCTGACTACAGGAAGTCTACTGTTTTATGGTGAAATGCCCATATTTGTCCCCTCTAATTTAGTCAACATGACACTAAGGTCATGCACTGTCTTCATGATGTTGTAATGACCATTCAGATCTGCTAGCTTTTCAGAAAGGGAGGGGCTTTGATGCCATGGCGATTTCTGGCGTGACGCTGTGACCTTACGTTTGACAGGAAATTCCACAAACAGCCTCCGATTTGCCCGAGACTGAACATCACATCACCAGTGTGGTAAAGATAGAGTATCTCCTAGTAGTGAGACGTGTAATGGTGGGCTCAGAGGGGATGCTGAGTAAGGGTGAGGTGTGGCCGAGGAGGCCGTTCACGGTTTCTTGTGTCGGGGTGGTTGACTTTCTATTACGCCAGACGTGCCCTGGTGCCCCCGGCTGCCGGCCAGGATGGAGAGGCGCGGAGCTGGGTTTGGAGAGCGGAGGGGGTGCTGAAGGAGGGCGAGCAGCTTCACTGTGAGGGCCGAACGACGCTGCTTGCAGCTTTAATTAGGCCCGAGCAGCGAAAGCGCTGCGAAGGCCTCTTGTTTTTGCTCTGATTATTCTTTCTTTCTTTCTTTTTTTATTATTCCGGTGCCACTTTGAATGGCTTTTTGGGGACCTTACCATACCCCAAAACTCATAATATTTTGCACACTTGTCAGGCCTGGTGAAAAATTTGATATTTTAAAGGTCTCAAAAAAATCGCAAAGAAAATGGCTGAACAGCGCCCCCTACAAACTGAAAAAACCCCCTCTCCATAAAGCTTAGTTTATCGTACAGTTATGAAATTTGGTACACTTGTAGTACTCAACGGTCCGCACAGAAAAGTCTCTTGCAAGCATGGTCAATATCAAACAGGAAGTCGGCCATTTTGGGTTGAAATGGCGATTTTTAGCCGTTTTGGCCGTTTTTAGGGTCCGTTTCTGATTGGATTGCTCGATCATTTTTCGCACGATTGTCTCAAAAATTGTGTAAAATTGCTCAGAAGGGATGGGCGAACAAAATGAGACGAGGATTCTGAGTTTTCGTATATGTTGAAGGGGCGGGGCCAGGCCTCAAAGTTTGACTACTCGCCAAAAATATTTAAATTGCTATAACTTCATAACTGAATGGAATAGAGTTACCAAACTTTCTGTGGTCATTCGTCATCCACCCACAAAGTAAATTGAATGGTCAGATGATGACATCACACAAGCCCCGCCCCCTCAGGACCAAAAAGATCAAGTTTTACTGTGAAAGGTCCCAAATTGCCCCATTTCACTTAATCACCACGAATTTGTAGCTGGTAACTCAAGACAAGTGGGGGTTGCTTGGCGTCACTTTATAGGAGTTTTCGGCAGAGGGCGGGGCTGTGGCGGCGCGGCGAAGTCAGGCATACCACCGTGGCCTTACGTTTGCCTCCCATTTCGTCATTTCTAAAGATATCGTCACGAAACTTCTTGTGAGTGATCCTAGTCCGGCCCCCCAAAAGATCTGATGTGAACATCCGGTGGGCGTGGCCTATTTTCTGAAATAGCGCCCTCTAGGACCATTAAAACTGTCAGCCCCAAGCCATGCTTTGACTGAGGATTACGAAATTTGGTACACTAATGTGGTGTCTCAGGACCTAAAAAAAAGTCTCTTGGAGCCAAGTGCAAAGTCGCACAGGAAGTCGGCCATTTTGGTCCAAGTGCGCGATTTAGTGGTTTTCACACACGTTGTTTGGAGAGTGATGCTCCGTCGCCCTTTTCACCAAACGCCTTCAAACTTCTGCTATATACTCTTAAGACAAAGAGGAAAAGATTCAACCGTCGGATTTTAAATAAGTATAAAAGTGTGGGCGTGGCTAAGCCTCAAACTTTGACCTTTCGCCATGCCACTCTTTTTTTCACAGCTCCCTATTGGACTCCTTTTACCCAATCACCAGGAATCTCTGGTAAATAGCAGCAGACAAGTTGAGGTCACTTGGTCTCCAGTACTGGAAGCTTTTGAAAAAAGGCGGGGCTTTGGGAGCATGGCGAAATTCGCCATCACGCCATGGAAATACGTTTGCCTGTCATTTCTTCATTTATCGTGATATCACCTCAAAATTTGTTGTGAGTGATCCTAGTCTGACCCCCAATAGAAATGGTCAGTTTAACTTTGTGGGCGTGGCCTATTTTCTGAATTAGCGCCCCCTAGGACCATTAAAACTGTCAGCCCCAAGCCATGCTTTGACTGAGGATTACGAAATTTGGTCCACTAATGTGGTGTCTCAGGACCTACAAAAAAGTCTCTTGGAGCCAAGTGCAAAGTCGCACAGGAAGTCGGCCATTTTGGTCCAAGTACTCGATTTAGTGGTTTTCGCACACGTTGTTTGGAGAGTGATGCTCCATCGCCCTTTTCACCAATCGCCTTCAAACTTCTGCTATATCCTCTTAAGACATAGAGGAAAAAGTTCAACCGTCGGATTTTAAATAAGTATAAAGGTGTGGGCGTGGCTAAGCCTCAAACTTTGACCTTTCGCCATTACATTACTTGACTTAACAACTCCCATGTGCACGATCAGATCTATATCAAACTTTGTCTGTGTGATCACTGACCACATCTCAAGGCAACGTCATTGTGGACAGCTGACAACACCTAAGCCCCGCCCCCTGACAAAAGGAAGTCTATTGTTTTATGGTGAAATGCCCATATTTGTCCCCTCTAATCTAGTCAACATGACACTAAGGTCATGCACTGTCTTCATGATGTTGTAATGACCATTCTGATCTGATAACTTTCCAGAAAGGGAGGGGCTTTGATGCCATAGCGAATTCTGGCATGACGCCGTGACCTTACGTTTGATCGTAATTTCCACAAACAGCCTCCCATCTGCACGAGACTGAACATGACAATCAACAATGATGCCCTTTATCGAATGAGACACAAACAGTTGGTCAGATTTGTATGTTGTCACCACAGCGCCCCCTACACACCATTAAAACTGTAATAACTCCTACAGACCAGGTTGTTACTGCACCAAACTTGCTATGTGTCATCACACAAAGGCACCCAACACAATCCTGTGGTAATTGGTTGATATCCCTTTAGCTCCGCCCCCTGATAGATATTAGGCCCTGAATAACACATGCATGATGCAATTCACACCAAACTGCACACAAATGACTGTTATCAACCTATAAACTTCTTCATTGATTAATTCCTAAATTTGAGACAGCGCCCCCTAGATACATAAAACCTTTGTAACTTCTGCAAAAACGCTCCAAACTATATCAAACTTTGTGGGAGTCATCACACAACTGCAATAAACACATGTATGTGCTCACTTGTTCAATTCACTTTAACTCCACCCACTTACAGCTTTTTGTCTCTAGATGACCCATGCAACGTTTGATTGATGCCAAATTAACAGAAAACCATCTTTGATGACCAAAGATGACCTCTATGGCATTTTGTTGTAAATGGTCACAGCGCCTCCTAGATGGGTTCAAACTTTATTAACTTCTAAAGACAAGGTCAGAATGGCATTATACTTGGCTTGTGACATCACGTGACTGCACCAAACACATTGATTGAGTTGTTGGTTCAAATCCCTGTAGCTCCGCCCCTTTCACTCACTGGCTTTAGATAACGCACACAACGTCCGATTGATGCCAAAATAACAGAAAACCATCTTTGTCAACCAACGCTGACCTCAATGGGACTTTTCTGTAGTTGGTCACAGCGCCCCCTAGATATCTTTAACCTTCAATGACTTAAAAAAACATGGTCAGAATAGCATTAAAGTTGGTCACTGTCATCACACCATCAGTGTGGTAAAGATAGAGTATGCCCTAGTGGTGAGACGTGTAATTCAATGGTAAGCTCAGAGGGGATGCTGAGTCATGGTGAGGTGCGGACAAGGTGACCGTTAGCGGTTTCTGGTGTCGGGGTGGTGGACTTTCTGTTCCGGGGACGTGCCCTGGTGCCCCGGGCTGCCGGCCAGGCCGGAGCGGCGCGGAGCTGCGAGGGCCGAACGACGCTGCTTGCAATTTTAATTAGGCCCGAGCAGCGAAAGCGCTGCGAAGGCCTCTTGTTTTTGCTCTGTTTATTATTTTTAGGCCCGAGCAGCGAAAGCGCTGCGAAGGCCTCTTGTTTTTGCTCTGTTTATTATTATTTTTCTTTATTTATTATTCCGGTGCCGCTTTGAATGGCTTTTTGGGGACCTTAACATACCCCAAAACTCACAATATTTTGCACACTTGTCAAGCCTGGTGAAAAATTTAATATTTTAAAGGTCCCAAAAAAATCGCAAAGAAAATGGCTGAACAGCGCCCCCTACAAAATGAAAAAAAAAAACCCTCTCCATAAAGCTTAGTTTACCGTACAGTTTGGAAATTTGGTACACTTATAGTACTCAACAGTCCGCACAGAAAAGTCTCTTGCAAGCATGGTCAATATCAAACAGGAAGTCGGCCATTTTGGGTTGAAATGGCGATTTTTTGCCGTTTTTGCCGTTTTTAGGGTCCGTTTCTGATTGGATTGCTCGATCATTTTTTGAACAATCCTCTTAAAAATGGTATAAAATTGCTCAGAAGAGATGGGCGAACAAAATGAGACAGTAAAATTGACTTGTCGTAAATGCTGAATGGGCGGGGCCAGGCCTCGAAGTTTGACTACTCGCCAAAAAAAATTAAATTGCTATAACTTCATAAATGAATGGAATAGAGTTACCAAACTTTCTGTGGTCATTCGTCATCCACTCACAAAGTAAATTGAATGGTCGGATGATGACATCACACAAGCCCCGCCCCCTCAGGACCAAAAAGATCAAGTTTTACTGTGAAAGGTCCCAAATTGCCCCATTTCACTTAATCACCACAAATTTGTAGCTGGTAACTCAAGACAAGTGGGGGTTGCTTGGCGTCACTTTATGGGAGTTTTCGGCAGAGGGCGGGGCTGTGGCGGCGCGGCGAATTCAGGCGTACCGCCGTGGCCTTACGTTTGCCTCCCATTTCGTCATTTCCAAAGATATCGTCACGAAACTTCTTGTGAGTGATCCTAGTCCAGCCCCCCAAAAGATCTGATGTGAACATCTGGTGGGCGTGGCCTATTTTCTGAAATAGCGCCCCCTAGGACCATTAAAACTGTCAGCCCCAAGCCATGCTTTGACTGAGGATTACGAAATTTGGTACACTAATGTGGTGTCTCAGGACCTACAAAAAAGTCTCTTGGAGCCAAGTGCAAAGTCGCACAGGAAGTCGGCCATTTTGGTCCAAGTGCGCGATTTAGTGGTTTTCACACACGTTGTTTGGAGAGTGATACTCCGTCGCCCTTTTCACCAATCACTTTCAAACTTCTGCTATATAGTCTTAAGACATAGAGGAAAAAATTCAACCGTCGGATTTTAAATAAGTATAAAGGTGTGGGCGTGGCTAAGCCTCAAACTTTGACCTTTCGCCACGCCACTCTTTTTTTCACAGCTCCCTATTGGACTCCTTTTACCCAATCACCAGGAATCTCTGGTAAATAGCAGCAGGCAAGTTGAGGTCACTTGGTCTCCAGTACTGGAAGGTTTTGAAAAAAGGCGGGGCTTTGGGAGCATGGCGAAATTCGCCATCACGCCATGGAAATACGTTTGCCTCTCATTTCTTCATTTATCGTGATATCACCTCGACCATTGTTGTGAGTGATCCTATTCTGACCCCCAATAGAAAAGGTCAGCTTAAGTTTGTGGGCGTGGCCTATTTTCTGTATTAGCGCCCCCTAGGACCATTAAAACTGTCAGCCCCAAGCCATGCTTTGACTGAGGATTACAAAATTTGGTACACTAATGTGGTGTCTCAGGACCTACAAAAAGTCTCTTGGAGCCAAGTGCAAAGTCGCACAGGAAGTCGGCCATTTTGGTCCAAGTGCGCGATTTAGTGGTTTTCACACACGTTGTTTGGAGAGTGATGCTCCGTCGCCCTTTTCACCAATCGCCTTCGAGCTTCTGCTATATACTCTTAAGACATAGAGGAAAAAATTCAACCGTCGGATTTTAAATAAGTATAAAGGTGTGGGCGTGGCTAAGCCTCAAACTTTGACCTTTCGCCACGCCACTCTTTTTTTCACAGCTCCCTATTGGACTCCTTTTACCCAATCACCTGGAATCTCTGGTAAATAGCAGCTGACAAGTTGAGGTCACTTGGTCTACAGTACTGGCAGGTTTTGAAAAAAGGTGGGGCTTTGGGAGCATGGCGAAATTCTCCATCACGCCATGGCAATACGTTTGCCTCTCATTTCTTCAATTATCGTGACATCGCCACAAAATGTCTGGTGAGTGATCCTAGTCTGACCCCCAATAGAAATGGGCATCTGAGATTTGTGGGCGTGGCCTATATTCTGAAATAGCGCCCCCTAGGACCATTAAAACTGTCAGCCCCAAGACAAGGTTTGACTGAGGATTACGAAAATTGGTACACTCATGTAGGGTCTCTGGACCTACAAAAAAGTATCTTGGAGCCAAGCGCAATTTCGCACAGGAGGTCGGCCATTTTGGTCCAAGTACTCGATTTAGTGGTTTTCGCACACGTTGTTTGGACATTGATGGCCCGTTGCCCTTTACACCGATCACCTTCAAACTTATGCTATGTACTCTGAAGACAAAGGGGAAAAAATTCAACCGTCGGATTTTAAATAAGTATCAAGGTGTGGGCGTGGCTAAGCCTCAAACTTTGACCTTTCGCCATGACATTACTTGACTTAATAACTCCCATGTGCATGATCAGATCTAATTCAAACTTTGTCTGTGTGATCACTGACCACATCTCAAGACAACGACAATGTGGACAGCTGACATCACCTAAGCCCCGCCCCCTGACAACAGGAAGTCTATTGTTTTATGGTGAAATGCCCATATTTGTCCCCTCTAATTTAGTGAAAATGACACTCAGGTCATACAGTGTCTTCATGATGTTTTAAAGACCATTCAGATCTGATAGCTTTCCAGAAAGGGAGGGGCTTTGATGCCATGGTGAATGCTGGCGTGACGCCATGACCTTACATTTGACTGTAACTTCCACAAACGGCCTCCGATTTGCCCGAAACTGAATATGGCAATGAACAATCATGCCCTTTAGCCAATGAGGCACAAACGGTTGGTGAATGTTATATAATGTCACCAAAGCTGACCTCAATGGGACTTTTCTGTAGTTGGTCACAGCGCCACCTAGATAACGTTATCCTTCGATAACTTTAAAAAACATGGTCAGAATAGCATTAAAGTTGGTCACTGTCATCACACCACCAGTGTGGTAAAGATAGAGGATTCACTAGTGGTGAGACATAAAATATAATGGTGGGCTCAAAGGGGATGCTGAGTCAGGGTGAGTTGCGGACAAGGTGGCCGTTAGCAGTTTCTGGTGTTGGGGTGGTCGACGTTTGTGTTCTGCGGACGTGCCCTGGTGCCCCGGGCTGCCGGCCAGGCAGGAGCGGTGCGGAGCTGCGAGGGCCGAACGACGCTGCTTGCAGCTTTAATTCTTTATTAGGCCCGAGCAGCGAAAGCGCTGCGAAGGCCTCTTGTTTTTGCTCTGTTTATTATTCTTTCTTTTTTTTTATTATTCTCGTGCCCCTTTGAACGGCTTTTTGGGGACCTTAACATACCCCAAAACTCACAATATTTTGCAAACTTGTCAGGCCTGGTGAAAAATTTGATATTTTAAAGGTCCCAAAAAAATCACAAAGAAAATGGCTGAACAGCGCCCCCTAGAAAGTGAAAAAAACCCCTCTCCATAAAGCTTAGTTTATCGTACAGTTATGAAATTTGGTACACTTGTAGTACTCAACAGTCCGCACAGAAAAGTCTCTTGCAACCATGGTCAATATCAAACAGGAAGTCGGCCATTTTGGGTTGAAATGGCGATTTTTTGCAGTTTTTGCCGTTTTTAGGGTCCGTTCCTGATTGGATTGCTCGATCATTTTTCGCACGATCGTCTCAAAAATTGTTTAAAATTGCTAAGAAGGGATGGGCGAACAAAATGAGATGAGAATTCTGAGTTTTCGTATATGTTGAAGGGGCGGGGCCAGGCCTCGAAGTTTGACTACTCGCCAAAAATATTTAAATTGCTATAACTTCATAACTGAATGGAATAGAGTTACCAAACTTTCTGTGGTCATTTGTCATCCACCCACAAAGTAAATTGAATGGTCGGATGATGACATCACACAAGCCCCGCCCCCTCAGGACCAAAAAGATCAAGTTTTACTGTGAAAGGTCCCAAATTGCCCCATTTCACTTAATCACCACAAATTTGTAGCTGGTAACTCAAGACAAGTGGGGGTTGCTTGGCGTCACTTTATGGGAGTTTTCGGCAGAGGGCGGGGCTGTGGCGGCGCGGCGAATTCAGGCGTACCGCCGTGGCCTTACGTTTGCCTCCCATTTCGTCATTTCCAAAGATATCGTCACGAAACTTCTTGTGAGTGATCCTAGTCCGGCCCCCCAAAAGATCTGATGTGAACATCTGGTGGGCGTGGCCTATTTTCTGAAATAGCGCCCCCTAGGACCATTAAAACTGTCAGCCCCAAGCCATGCTTTGACTGAGGATTACGAAATTTGGTACACTAATGTGGTGTCTCAGGACCTACAAAAAAGTCTCTTGGAGCCAAGTGCAAAGCCGCACAGGAAGTCGGCCATTTTGGTCCAAGTGCGCGATTTAGTGGTTTTCACACACGTTGTTTGGAGAGTGATACTCCGTCGCCCTTTTCACCAATCACTTTCAAACTTCTGCTATATAGTCTTAAGACATAGAGGAAAAAATTCAACCGTCGGATTTTAAATAAGTATAAAGGTGTGGGCGTGGCTAAGCCTCAAACTTTGACCTTTCGCCACGCCACTCTTTTTTTCACAGCTCCTTATTGGACTCCTTTTACCCAATCACCAGGAATCTCTGGTAAATAGCAGCAGGCAAGTTGAGGTCACTTGGTCTCCAGTACTGGAAGGTTTTGAAAAAAGGCGGGGCTTTGGGAGCATGGCGAAATTCGCCATCACGCCATGGAAATACGTTTGCCTCTCATTTCTTCATTTATCGTGATATCACCTCGACCATTGTTGTGAGTGATCCTAGTCTGACCCCCAATAGAAAAGGTCAGCTTAAGTTTGTGGGCGTGGCCTATTTTCTGTATTAGCGCCCCCTAGGACCATTAAAACTGTCAGCCCCAAGACAAGGTTTGACTGAGGATTACGAAAATTGGTACACTCATGTAGGGTCTCTGGCCCTACAAAAAAGTCTCTTGGAGCCAAGCGCAATTTCGCACAGGAGGTCGGCCATTTTGGTCCAAGTACTCGATTTAGTGGTTTTCGCACACGTTGTTTGGACATTGATGGCCCGTTGCCCTTTACACCGATCACCTTCAAACTTATGCTATGTACTTTTAAGTCAAAGGGGAAAAAATTCAACCGTCGGATTTTAAATAAGTATAAAGGTGTGGGCGTGGCTAAGCCTCAAACTTTGACCTTTCGCCATGACATTACTTGACTTAATAACTCCCATGTGCATGATCAGATCTAATTCAAACTTTGTCTGTGTGATCACTGACCACATCTCAAGACAAAGACAATGTGGACAGCTGACATCACCTAAGCCCCGCCCCCTGACAACAGGAAGTCTATTGTTTTATGGTGAAATGCCCATATTTGTCCCCTCTAATTTAATGAAAATGACACTCAGGTCATACAGTGTCTTCATGATGTTTTAAAGACCATTCAGATCTGATAGCTTTCCAGAAAGGGAGGGGCTTTGATGTCATGGTGAATGCTGGCGTGACGCCATGACCTTACATTTGACTGTAACTTCCACAAACGGCCTCCGATTTGCCCGAAACTGAATATGGCAATGAACAATCATGCCCTTTAGCCAATGAGGCACAAACGGTTGGTGAATGTTATATAATGTCACCAAAGCTGACCTCAATGGGACTTTTCTGTAGTTGGTCACAGCGCCACCTAGATAACGTTATCCTTCGATAACTTTAAAAAACATGGTCAGAATAGCATTAAAGTTGGTCACTGTCATCACACCACCAGTGTGGTAAAGATAGAGGATTCCCTAGTGGTGAGACATAAAATATAATGGTGGGCTCAAAGGGGATGCTGAGTCAGGGTGAGTTGCGGACAAGGTGGCCGTTAGCAGTTTCTGGTGTTGGGGTGGTCGACGTTTGTGTTCTGCGGACGTGCCCTGGTGCCCCGGGCTGCCGGCCAGGCCGGAGCGGCGCGGAGCTGTGAGGGCCGAACGACGCTGCTTGCAGCTTTAATTAGGCCCGAGCAGTGAAGCTGCGAAGGCCTATTGTATCTGCTCCGTTTCTTCTTATTATTCTTTTTTCTTCCGCGTCTTTGAATGGCCTTTAGGGGGTCTTAGCATATCCAAAAAGTCACCAAATTCTGGCCCAATATAGAAAGTGCGTGAAATTTACGTATTTCACTGGCGATGTGAAAGTTCGTCAAAAAGTGACTGAACAGCGCCCCCTAGAAAGTGAAAAATACCCCTCTCTATAAAGCTTAGTTTATCGTACAGTTATGAAATTTGGTATACTTGTAGTACTCAACAGTCCGCACAGAAAAGTCTCTTGCAACCATGGTCAATATCAAACAGGAAGTCGGCCATTTTGGAGTAAAGTGGCCATTTTGACCCCATTTTGGCCATTTCTAGGGTCTATATTTGGTTGAACAGTTTGGTCATTTTTCGCACCATCGTCTCAAAAATAGTGCAAGGTCGAACAGAAGCGATGGACGATTCAAATGAGACAATAAAATTGACTTTTCGTAAATACTGAAGGGGCGGGGCCAGGCCTCAAAGTTCGAGCACTCGCCAAAAAAATTCAAATTGCTATAGATTCATAAATGAAAGAATTACAGTTAAAGAAATGTTCTATGGACAATCGACGTCGCCCTCCGAAGACAAATGAATGGTCGATTGATGATGTCACATAAGCCCCGCCCCCTCAGGACTTAAAAGGTCAAGTTTTACTGGGAAATTTTCCAAAATTCGCCCTTTCCAATAATCACCCCAAATTTGTAGCGGGTAACTGAAGACAAGTTGGGGTTGCTTGGCGTCACTTTATGGGAGTTTTCTCCAGAAGGCGGGGCTGTGGCGGCGCGGCGAAGTCAGGCGAACCGCTTAGGCCTTACGTTTGCCTCCCATTTCGTCATTTCTAGAGATATCGCCACGAAACTTCTTGTGAGTGATCCTAGCCTGGCCCCCCAAAAGATCTGATGTGAAATTCTGGTGGGCGTGGTCTATTTTCTGAAATAGCGCCCTCTAGGACCATTAAAACTGACAGCCCCAAGCCATGCTTTGACTGAGGATTACGAAATTTGGTACACTAATGTGGTGTCTCAGGACCTACAAAAAAGTCTCTTGGAGCCAAGTGCAATGTCGCACAGGAAGTCGGCCATTTTGGTCCAAGTGCGCGATTTAGTGGTTTTCGCACACGTTGTTTGGAGAGTGATGCTCCGTCGCCCTTTTCACCAATCGCCTTCACACTTCTGCTATATACTCTTAAGACATAGATGAAAAAATTCAACCGTCGGATTTTAAATAAGTATAAAGGTGTGGGCGTGGCTAAGCCTCAAACTTTGACCTGTTGCCATGCCACTCTTTTTTTCACAGCTCCCTATTGGGCTCCTTTTAACCAATCACCACCAAACAGTGGCAAATAGCAGCAGACAAGTTGAGGTCACTTGGTCTATAGTACTGGCAGGTTTCGAATAAAGGCGGGGCTTTGGGAGCATGGCAAAATTCGCCATCACGACATGGAAATACGTTTGTCTCTCATTTCTTCAGTCATTGTGACATCGCCACACAAGTTCTGATGAGTGATCCTACTCTGACCCCTAATAGAATTGGACAGCTGAAGTTTGTGGGCGTGGCCTATTTTCTGAAACAGCGCCCCCTAGGACCATTAAAACAGTCAGCCCCAAGCCATGCTTTGACTGAGGTTCATAAAATTTGGCACACTAATGTAGTGTATCAGGACCTACAAAAAAGTCTCTGGGAGCCAAGCGCAATGTCGCACAGGAGGTCGGCCATTTTGGTCCAAGTACTCGATTTAGTGGTTTTCGCACACGTTGTTTGGAGAGTGTTGCACCATCGCCCTTTTCACCAATCACCTTCAAACTTCTGCTATAGACTCTTAAGACAAAGGGGAAAAAATTCAACCTACGGATTTTAAATAAGTATAAAGGTGTGGGCGTGGCTAAGCCTCAAACTTTGACCTGTCGCCACGCCACTCTTTTTTTCACAGCTCCCTATTGGACTCCTTTTAACCAATCACCAGCAATCACTGGCAAATAGCAGCAGACAAGTTGAGGTCACTTGGTTTATAGTACTGGCAGGTTTCGAATAAAGGCGGGGCTTTGGGAGCATGGCGAAATTCACCATCACGCCATGGAAACACGTTTGTCTCTCATTTCTTCAATCATTGTGACATCACCACACAATTTCTGATGAGTGATCTTACTCTGACCCCTAATAGAATTGGACAGCTGAAGTTTGTGGGCGTGGCCTATTTTCTGAAATAGCGCCCCCTAGGACCATTAAAACTATCAGCCCCAAGCCATGCTTTGACTGAGGATCACGAAATTTGGCACGCTAGTATAATGTCTCAGGACCTACCAAAAAGTCTCTTGGAGCCAAAGAACAATGTCGCACAGGAGGTCGGCCATTTTGGTCCAAGTACTCGATTTAGTGGTTTTCGCACACGTTATTAGGAGATCGATGTCTCGTCGTCCTTTCCACCGATCACCTTCAAACTCCTGCTATATACTCTTAACACATAGAGGAAAAAATTCAACCATCGGATTTTAAATAAGTATAAATGTGTGGGCGTGGCTAAGCCTCAAACTTTGACCAGTCGCCATTACGTTACTTGACTTAATAACTCCCATGTGCATGATCAGATCAATTTCAAACTTTGTCTGTGTGATCACTGACCACATCTGAAGACAGTGACAATGTGGACAGCTGACATCACCTAAGCCCCGCCCCCTGACTACAGGAATTCTACTGTTTTATGGTGAAATGCCCATATTTGTCCCCTCTAATTTAGTCAACATGACACTAAGGTCATGCACTGTCTTCATAATGTTGTAATGACCATTCAGATCTGATAGCTTTTCAGAAAGGGAGGGGCTTTGATGCCATGGCGATTTCTGGCGTGACGATGTGACCTTACGTTTGACTGTAACTTCCACAAACAGCCTCCGATTTGCCCGAGACTGAACATCACATCACCAGTGTGGTAAAGATAGAGTATCTCCTAGTGGTGAGACGTGTAATGGTGGGCTCAGAGGGGATGCTGAGTCAGGGTGAGGTGTGGACGAGGAGGCCATTCATGGTTTCTGGTGTCGGGGTGGTTGACTTTCTGTTCCGCCAGACGTGCCCTGGTGCCCCCGGCTGCCGGCCAGGACATAGAAGCGCGGAGCTGGGTTTGGAGAGCATCTGGGATGGAGCGGAGGGGGCGCGGACGGAGGACGAGCAGCTTCGCTGCGAGGGCCGAACGACGCTGCTTGCAGCTTTAATTATTTTTTGTTATTCTCGTGCCCCTTTGAACGGCTTTTTGGGGACCTTAGCATACCCCAAAACTCACAATATTTTGCAAAGTTGTCAGGCCTGGTGAAAAATTTGATATTTTAAAGGTCCCAAAAAAATCGCATAGAAAATGACTGAACAGCGCCCCCTAGAAAGTGAAAAAAAACCCTCTCCATAAAGCTTAGTTTATCGTACAGTTATGAAATTTGGTACACTTGTAGTACTCAATAGTCCGCATAGAAAAGTCTCTTGCAACCATGGTCAATATCAAACAGGAAGTCGGCCATTTTGGGTTGAAATGGCGATTTTTTGCCGTTTTTGCCGTTTTTAGGGTCCGTTTCTGATTGGATTGCTCGATCATTTTTCGCACGATCGTCTCAAAAATTGTGTAAAATTGCTAAGAAGGGATGGGCGAACAAAATGAGATGAGAATTCTGAGTTTTCGTATATGTTGAAGGGGCGGGGCCAGGCCTCGAAGTTTGACTACTCGCCAAAAATATTTAAATTGCTATAACTTCATAACTGAATGGAATAGAGTTACCAAACTTTCTGTGGTCATTCGTCATCCACCCACAAAGTTAATTGAATGGTCGGATGATGACATCACACAAGCCCCGCCCCCTCAGGACCAAAAAGATCAAGTTTTACTGTGAAAGGTCCCAAATTGCCCCATTTCACTTAATCACCACAAATTTGTAGCTGGTAACTCAAGACAAGTGGGGGTTTCTTGGCGTCACTTTATGGGAGTTTTCGGCAGAGGGCGGGGCTGTGGCGGCGCGGCGAAATCAGGCGTACCGCCGTGGCCTTACGTTTGCCTCCCATTTCGTCATTTCCAAAGATATCGTCACGAAACTTCTTGTGAGTGATCCTAGTCCGGCCCCCCAAAAGATCTGAAGTGAACATCTGGTGGGCGTGGCCTATTTTCTGAAATAGCACCCCCTAGGTCCATTAAAACTGTCAGCCCCAAGCCATGCTTTGACTGAGGATTACGAAATTTGGTACACTAATTAGGTGTCTCAGGACCTACAAAAAAGTCTCTTGGAGCCAAGTGCAAAGTCGCACAGGAAGTCGGCCATTTTGGTCCAAGTGCGCGATTTAGTGGTTTTCACACACGTTGTTTGGAGAGTGATACTCCGTCGCCCTTTTCACCAATCACTTTCAAACTTCTGCTATATAGTCTTAAGACATAGAGGAAAAATTCAACCGTCGGATTTTAAATAAGTATAAAGGTGTGGGCGTGGCTAAGCCTCAAACTTTGACCTTTCGCCACGCCACTCTTTTTTTCACAGCTCCTTATTGGACTCCTTTTACCCAATCACCAGGAATCTCTGGTAAATAGCAGCAGGCAAGTTGAGGTCACTTGGTCTCCAGTACTGGAAGGTTTTGAAAAAAGGCGGGGCTTTGGGAGCATGGCGAAATTCGCCATCACGCCATGGAAATACGTTTGCCTCTCATTTCTTCATTTATCGTGATATCACCTCGACCATTGTTGTGAGTGATCCTAGTCTGACCCCCAATAGAAAAGGTCAGCTTAAGTTTGTGGGCGTGGCCTATTTTCTGTATTAGCGCCCCCTAGGACCATTAAAACTGTCAGCCCCAAGCCATGCTTTGACTGAGGATTACGAAATTTGGTACACTAATGTGGTGTCTCAGGACCTACAAAAAAGTCTCTTGGAGCCAAGTGCAAAGTCGCACAGGAAGTCGGCCATTTTGGTCCAAGTGCGCGATTTAGTGGTTTTCACACACGTTGTTTGGAGAGTGATGCTCCGTCGCCCTTTTCACCAATCGCCTTCGAGCTTCTGCTATATACTCTTAAGACATAGAGGAAAAAATTCAACCGTCGGATTTTAAATAAGTATAAAGGTGTGGGCGTGGCTAAGCCTCAAACTTTGACCTTTCGCCACGCCACTCTTTTTTTCACAGCTCCCTATTGGACTCCTTTTACCCAATCACCTGGAATCTCTGGTAAATAGCAGCTGACAAGTTGAGGTCACTTGGTCAACAGTACTGGCAGGTTTTGAAAAAAGGCGGGGCTTTGGGAGCATGGCGAAATTCGCCATCACGCCATGGCAATACGTTTGCCTCTCATTTCTTCAATTATCGTGACATCGCCACAAAATGTCTGGTGAGTGATCCTAGTCTGACCCCCAATAGAAATGGGCATCTGAGATTTGTGGGCGTGGCCTATATTCTGAAATAGCGCCCCCTAGGACCATTAAAACTGTCAGCCCCAAGACAAGGTTAGACTGAGGATTACGAAAATTGGTACACTCATGTAGGGTCTCTGGCCCTACGAAAAAGTCTCTTGGAGCCAAGCGCAATTTCGCACAGGAGGTCGGCCATTTTGGTCCAAGTACTCGATTTAGTGGTTTTCGCACACGTTGTTTGGACATTGATGGGCTGTTGCCCTTTACACCGATCACCTTCAAACTTATGCTATGTACTTTTAAGTCAAAGGGGAAAAAATTCAACCGTCGGATTTTAAATAAGTACAAAGGTGTGGGCGTGGCTAAGCCTCAAACTTTGACCTTTCGCCATGACATTACTTGACTTAATAACTCCCATGTGCATGATCAGATCTAATTCAAACTTTGTCTGTGTGATCACTGACCACATCTCAAGACAACGACAATGTGGACAGCTGACATCACCTAAGCCCCGCCCCCTGACAACAGGAAGTCTATTGTTTTATGGTGAAATGCCCATATTTGTCCCCTCTAATTTAATGAAAATGACACTCAGGTCATACAGTGTCTTCATGATGTTTTAAAGACCATTCAGATCTGATAGCTTTCCAGAAAGGGAGGGGCTTTGATGCCATGGTGAATGCTGGCGTGACGCCATGACCTTACATTTGACTGTAACTTCCACAAACGGCCTCCGATTTGCCCGAAACTGAATATGGCAATGAACAATCATGCCCTTTAGCCAATGAGGCACAAACGGTTGGTGAATGTTATATAATGTCACCAAAGCTGACCTCAATGGGACTTTTCTGTAGTTGGTCACAGCGCCACCTAGATAACGTTATCCTTCGATAACTTTAAAAAACATCGTCAGAATAGCATTAAAGTTGGTCACTGTCATCACACCACCAGTGTGGTAAAGATAGAGGATTCCCTAGTGGTGAGACATAAAATATAATGGTGGGCTCAAAGGGGATGCTGAGTCAGGGTGAGTTGCGGACAAGGTGGCCGTTAGCAGTTTCTGGTGTTGGGGTGGTCGACGTTTGTGTTCTGCGGACGTGCCCTGGTGCCCCGGGCTGCCGGCCAGGCCGGAGCGGCGCGGAGCTGCGAGGGCCGAACGACGCTGCTTGCAGCTTTAATCAGGCCCGAGCAGTGAAGCTGCGAAGGCCTATTGTATCTGCTCCGTTTATTATTATTAGGCCCGAGCAGTGAAGCTGCGAAGGCCTATTGTATCTGCTCCATTTATTAGGCCCGAGCAGTGAAGCTGCGAAGGCCTATTGTATCTGCTCCGTTTATTATTATTATTATTTATTATTATTATTATTATTTTTTTTTTTTCTTCCGCGTTTTTGACTGGCCCTTAGGGGGTCTTAGCATATCCAAAAAGTCACCAAAATCTGGCCCAATATAGAAAGTGCGTGAAATTTACGTATTTCCTTGGCGATGTGAAAGTTGATAAGAAAGTGGCTCGACAGCGCCCCCTAAAAAGTGAAAAATACCCCTCTCCGTAAAGCTTAGTTTATCGTACAGTTATGAAATTTGGTACACTTGTAGTACTCAGCAGTCCGCACAGAAAAGTCTCTTGCACCCATGGTCAATATCAAACAGGAAGTCGGCCATTTTGGACTAAAGTGGCCATTTTGACCCCGTTTTGACCATTTCTAGGGTCTATATTTGGTTCAACAGTTTGGCCATTTTTCGCACGATCGTCTCAAAAATAGTGTGCGATCGAACAGAAGCGATGGACGAATCAAATGAGACAATAAAATTGACTTTTCGTAAATACTGAAGGGACGGGACCAGGCCTCAAAGTTCGAGCACTCGCCAAAAAAATTCAAATTGCTATAATTTCATAAATGAAAGAACTACAGTTAAAGAAATGTTCTATGGACAATCGTCATCAACCTCCGAAGACAAATGAATGGTCGATTGATGATGTCACATAAGCCCCGCCCCCTCAGGACTTAAAAGGTCAAGTTTTACTGGGAAATTTTCCAAAATTCGCCCTTTCAAATAATCACCCCAAATTTGTAGCAGGTAACTGAAGACAAGTTGGAGTTGCTTGGCGTCACTTTATGGGAGTTTTCTGCAGAAGGCGGGGCTGTGGCGGCGCGGCGAAGTCAGGCATACCGCTTAGGCCTTACGTTTGCCTCCCATTTCATCATTTCTAAAGATATCGCCACGAAACTTCTTGGGAGTGATCCTAGTCCTGCCCCCCAAAAAATATGATGTGAAAATCCGGTGGGCGTGGCCTATTTTCTGAAATAGCGCCCCCTAGGACCATTAAAACTGTCAGCCCCAAGCCATGCTTTGACTGAGGATTACGAAATTTGGTACACTAATGTGGTGTCTCAGGACCTACAAAAAAGTCTCTTGGAGCCAAGCACCAAGTCGCACAGGAAGTCGGCCATTTTGGTCCAAGTACTCGATTTAGTGGTTTTCGCACACGTTGTTTGGAGAGTGTTGCACCATCGCCCTTTTCACCAATCACCTTCAAACTTCTGCTATAGACTCTTAAGACAAAGGGGAAAAAATTCAACCTACGGATTTTAAATAAGTATAAAGGTGTGGGCGTGGCTAAGCCTCAAACTTTGACTTGTCGCCACGCCACTCTTTTTTTCACAGCTCCCTATTGGACTCCTTTTAACCAATCACCAGCAATCACTGGCAAATAGCAGCAGACAAGTTGAGGTCACTTGGTTTATAGTACTGGCAGATTTCGAATAAAGGCGGGGCTTTGGGAGCATGGCGAAATTCACCATCAAGCCATGGAAATACGTTTGTCTCTCATTTCTTCAATCATTGTGACATCACCACACAATTTCTGATGAGTGATCTTACTCTGACCCCTAATAGAATTGGACAGCTGAAGTTTGTGGGCGTGGCCTATTTTGTGAAATAGCGCCCCCTAGGACCATTAAAACTATCAGCCCCAATCCATGCTTTGACTGAGGATCACGAAATTTGGCACACTAATGTAGTGTCTCAGGACCTACAAAAAAACTCTCTTGGAGCCAAGTACAATGTCGCACAGGAGGTCGGCCATTTTGGTCCAAGTACTCGATTTAGTGGTTTTCGCACACGTTATTAGGAGAATGATGTCTCGTCGTCCTTTCCACCGATCACCTTCAAACTCCTGCTATATACTCTTAAGACATAGAGGAAAAAATTCAACCATCGGATTTTAAATAAGTATAAAGGTGTGGGCGTGGCTAAGCCTCAAACTTTGACCAGTCGCCATTACGTTACTTGACTTAATAACTCCCATGTGCATGATCAGATCAATTTCAAACTTTGTCTGTGTGATCACTGACCACATCTGAAGACAGTGACAATGTGGACAGCTGACATCACCTAAGCCCCGCCCCCTGACTACAGGAAGTCTACTGTTTTATGGTGAAATGCCCATGTTTGTCCCCTCTAATTTAGTCAACATGACACTAAGGTCATGCACTGTCTTCATGATGTTGTAATGACCATTCCGATCTGATAGCTTTTCAGAAAGGGAGGGGCTTTGATGCCATGGCGATTTCTGGCGTGACGCTGTGACCTTACGTTTGCCTGTAACTTCCACAAACAGCCTCCGATTTGCCCGAGACTGAACATCACATCACCAGTGTGGTAAAGATAGAGTGTATCCTAGTGGTGAGACGTGTAATGGTGGGCTAAGAGGGGATGCTGAGTCAGGGTGAGGTGTGGACGAGAAGGCCCTTCACGGTTTCTGGTGTCGGGGTGGTTGACTTTCTGTTCTGCCAGACGTGCCCTGGTGCCCCCGGCTGCCGGCCAGGATGGAGAAGCGTGGAGCTGGGTTTGGAGAGCGTCGGGGATGGAGTGGAGGGGGTGCGGAAGGAGGGCGAGCAGCTTCGCTGCGAGGGCCGAACGACGCTGCTTGCAGCTTTAATTAGGCCCGAGCAGTGAAGCTGCGAAGGCCTATTGTATCTGCTCCGTTTATTATTATTATTATTTATTATTATTATTATTATTATTTTTTTTTTCTTCCACGTCTTTGACTGGCCCTTAGGGGGTCTTAGCATATCCAAAAAGTCACCAAAATCTGGCCCAATATAGAAAGTGCGTGAAATTTACGTATTTCCTTGGCGATGTGAAAGTTGATAAGAAAGTGGCTCGACAGCGCCCCCTAAAAAGTGAAAAATACCCCTCTCCATAAAGCTTAGTTTATCGTACAGTTATGAAATTTGGTACACTTGTAGTACTCAGCAGTCCGCACAGAAAAGTCTCTTGCACCCATGGTCAATATCAAACAGGAAGTCGGCCATTTTGGACTAAAGTGGCCATTTTGACCCCGTTTTGACCATTTCTAGGGTCTATATTTTGTTCAACAGTTTAGCCATTTTTCGCACGATCGTCTCAAAAATAGTGTGCGATCGAACAAAAGCGATGGACGAATCAAATGAGACAATAAAATTGACTTTTCGTAAATACTGAAGGGGCGGGACCAGGCCTCAAAGTTCGAGCACTCGCCAAAAAAATTCAAATTGCTACAATTTCATAAATGAAAGAACTACAGTTAAAGAAATGTTCTATGGACAATCGTCATCAACCTCCGAAGACAAATGAATGGTCGATTGATGATGTCACATAAGCCCCGCCCCCTCAGGACTTAAAAGGTCAAGTTTTACTGGGAAATTTTCCAAAATTCGCCCTTTCAAATAATCACCCCAAATTTGTAGCAGGTAACTGAAGACAAGTTGGAGTTGCTTGGCGTCACTTTATGGGAGTTTTCTGCAGAAGGCGGGGCTGTGGCGGCGCGGCGAAGTCAGGCGTACCGCTTAGGCCTTACGTTTGCCTCCCATTTCATCATTTCTAAAGATATCGCCACGAAACGTCTTGGGAGTGATCCTAGTCCTGCCCCCCAAAAAATATGATGTGAAAATCCGGTGGGCGTGGCCTATTTTCTGAAATAGCGCCCCCTAGGACCATTAAAACTGTCAGCCCCAAGCCATGCTTTGACTGAGGATTACGAAATTTGGTACACTAATGTGGTGTCTCAGGACCTACAAAAAAGTCTCTTGGAGCCAAGCACCAAGTCGCACAGGAAGTCGGCCATTTTGGTCCAAGTACTCGATTTAGTGGTTTTCGCACACGTTGTTTGGAGAGTGTTGCACCATCGCCCTTTTCACCAATCACCTTCAAACTTCTGCTATAGACTCTTAAGACAAAGGGGAAAAAATTCAACCTACGGATTTTAAATAAGTATAAAGGTGTGGGCGTGGCTAAGCCTCAAACTTTGACTTGTCGCCACGCCACTCTTTTTTTCACAGCTCCCTATTGGACTCCTTTTAACCAATCACCAGCAATCACTGGCAAATAGCAGCAGACAAGTTGAGGTCACTTGGTTTATAGTACTGGCAGATTTCGAATAAAGGCGGGGCTTTGGGAGCATGGCGAAATTCACCATCAAGCCATGGAAATACGTTTGTCTCTCATTTCTTCAATCATTGTGACATCACCACACAATTTCTGATGAGTGATCTTACTCTGACCCCTAATAGAATTGGACAGCTGAAGTTTGTGGGCGTGGCCTATTTTCTGAAATAGCGCCCCCTAGGACCATTAAAACTATCAGCCCCAAGCCATGCTTTGACTGAGGATCACGAAATTTGGCACACTAATGTAGGGTCTCAGGACCTACAAAAAAGTCTCTTGGAGCCAAGTACAATGTCGCACAGGAGGTCGGCCATTTTGGTCCAAGTACTCGATTTAGTGGTTTTCGCACACGTTATTAGGAGAATGATGTCTCGTCGTCCTTTCCACCGATCACCTTCAAACTCCTGCTATATACTCTTAAGACATAGAGGAAAAAATTCAACCGTCGGATTTTAAATAAGTATAAAGGTGTGGGCGTGGCTAAGCCTCAAACTTTGACCAGTCGCCATTACGTTACTTGACTTAATAACTCCCATGTGCATGATCAGATCAATTTCAAACTTTGTCTGTGTGATCACTGGCCACATCTGAAGACAGTGACAATGTGGACAGCTGACATCACCTAAGCCCCGCCCCCTGACTACAGGAAGTCTACTGTTTTATGGTGAAATGCCCATATTTGTCCCCTCTAATTTAGTCAACATGACACTAAGGTCATGCACTGTCTTCATGATGTTGTAATGACCATTACGATCTGATAGCTTTTCAGAAAGGGAGGGGCTTTGATGCCATGGCGATTTCTGGCGTGACGCTGTGACCTTACGTTTGCCTGTAACTTCCACAAACAGCCTCCGATTTGCCCGAGACTGAACATCACATCACCAGTGTGGTAAAGATAGAGTGTATCCTAGTGGTGAGACGTGTAATGGTGGGCTAAGAGGGGATGCTGAGTCAGGGTGAGGTGTGGACGAGAAGGCCGTTCACGGTTTCTGGTGTCGGGGTGGTTGACTTTCTGTTCTGCCAGACGTGCCCTGGTGCCCCCGGCTGCCGGCCAGGATGGAGAAGCGTGGAGCTGGGTTTGGAGAGCGTCGGGGATGGAGTGGAGGGGGTGCGGAAGGAGGGCGAGCAGCTTCGCTGCGAGGGCCGAACGACGCTGCTTGCAGCTTTAATTAGGCCCGAGCAGCGAAAGCGCTGCGAAGGCCTCTTGTTTTTGCTCTGTTTATTATTCTTTCTTTTTTTTTTATTATTCTCGTGCCCCTTTGAACGGCTTTTTGGGGACCTTAACATACCCCAAAACTCACAATATTTTGCAAACTTGTCAGGCCTGGTGAAAAATTTGATATTTTAAAGGTCCCAAAAAAATCACAAAGAAAATGGCTGAACAGCGCCCCCTAGAAAGTGAAAAAAACCCCTCTCCATAAAGCTTAGTTTATCGTACAGTTATGAAATTTGGTACACTTGTAGTACTCAACAGTCCGCACAGAAAAGTCTCTTGCAACCATGGTCAATATCAAACAGGAAGTCGGCCATTTTGGGTTGAAATGGCGATTTTTTGCAGTTTTTGCCGTTTTTAGGGTCCGTTCCTGATTGGATTGCTCGATCATTTTTCGCACGATCGTCTCAAAAATTGTGTAAAATTGCTAAGAAGGGATGGGCGAACAAAATGAGATGAGAATTCTGAGTTTTCGTATATGTTGAAGGGGCGGGGCCAGGCCTCGAAGTTTGACTACTCGCCAAAAATATTTAAATTGCTATAACTTCATAACTGAATGGAATAGAGTTACCAAACTTTCTGTGGTCATTCGTCATCCACCCACAAAGTAAATTGAATGGTCGGATGATGACATCACACAAGCCCCGCCCCCTCAGGACCAAAAAGATCAAGTTTTACTGTGAAAGGTCCCAAATTGCCCCATTTCACTTAATCACCACAAATTTGTAGCTGGTAACTCAAGACAAGTGGGGGTTGCTTGGCGTCACTTTATGGGAGTTTTCGGCAGAGGGCGGGGCTGTGGCGGCGCGGCGAATTCAGGCGTACCGCCGTGGCCTTACGTTTGCCTCCCATTTCGTCATTTCCAAAGATATCGTCACGAAACTTCTTGTGAGTGATCCTAGTCCGGCCCCCCAAAAGATCTGATGTGAACATCTGGTGGGCGTGGCCTATTTTCTGAAATAGCGCCCCCTAGGACCATTAAAACTGTCAGCCCCAAGCCATGCTTTGACTGAGGATTACGAAATTTGGTACACTAATGTGGTGTCTCAGGACCTACAAAAAAGTCTCTTGGAGCCAAGTGCAAAGTCGCACAGGAAGTCGGCCATTTTGGTCCAAGTGCGCGATTTAGTGGTTTTCACACACGTTGTTTGGAGAGTGATACTCCGTCGCCCTTTTCACCAATCACTTTCAAACTTCTGCTATATAGTCTTAAGACATAGAGGAAAAAATTCAACCGTCGGATTTTAAATAAGTATAAAGGTGTGGGCATGGCTAAGCCTCAAACTTTGACCTTTCGCCACGCCACTCTTTTTTTCACAGCTCCTTATTGGACTCCTTTTACCCAATCACCAGGAATCTCTGGTAAATAGCAGCAGGCAAGTTGAGGTCACTTGGTCTCCAGTACTGGAAGGTTTTGAAAAAAGGCGGGGCTTTGGGAGCATGGCGAAATTCGCCATCACGCCATGGAAATACGTTTGCCTCTCATTTCTTCATTTATCGTGATATCACCTCGACCATTGTTGTGAGTGATCCTAGTCTGACCCCCAATAGAAAAGGTCAGCTTAAGTTTGTGGGCGTGGCCTATTTTCTGTATTAGCGCCCCCTAGGACCATTAAAACTGTCAGCCCCAAGCCATGCTTTGACTGAGGATTACGAAATTTGGTACACTAATGTGGTGTCTCAGGACCTACAAAAAAGTCTCTTGGAGCCAAGTGCAAAGTCGCACAGGAAGTCGGCCATTTTGGTCCAAGTACTCGATTTAGTGGTTTTCGCACACGTTGTTTGGAGAGTGATGCTCCGTCGCCCTTTTCACCAATCGCCTTCGAGCTTCTGCTATATACTCTTAAGACATAGAGGAAAAAATTCAACCGTCGGATTTTAAATAAGTATAAAGGTGTGGGCGTGGCTAAGCCTCAAACTTTGACCTTTCGCCTCGCCACTCTTTTTTTCACAGCTCCCTATTGGACTCCTTTTACCCAATCACCTGGAATCTCTGGTAAATAGCAGCTGACAAGTTGAGGTCACTTGGTCTACAGTACTGGCAGGTTTTGAAAAAAGGCGGGGCTTTGGGAGCATGGCGAAATTCGCCATCACGCCATGGCAATACGTTTGCCTCTCATTTCTTCAATTATCGTGACATCGCCACAAAATGTCTGGTGAGTGATCCTAGTCTGACCCCCAATAGAAATGGGCATCTGAGATTTGTGGGCGTGGCCTATATTCTGAAATAGCGCCCCCTAGGACCATTAAAACTGTCAGCCCCAAGACAAGGTTTGACTGAGGATTACGAAAATTGGTACACTCATGTAGGGTCTCTGGCCCTACAAAAAAGTCTCTTGGAGCCAAGCGCAATTTCGCACAGGAGGTCGGCCATTTTGGTCCAAGTACTCGATTTAGTGGTTTTCGCACACGTTGTTTGGACATTGATGGCCCGTTGCCCTTTACACCGATCACCTTCAAACTTATGCTATGTACTTTTAAGTCAAAGGGGAAATAATTCAACCGTCGGATTTTAAATAAGTATAAAGGTGTGGGCGTGGCTAAGCCTCAAACTTTGACCTTTCGCCATGACATTACTTGACTTAATAACTCCCATGTGCATGATCAGATCTAATTCAAACTTTGTCTGTGTGATCACTGACCACATCTCAAGACAAAGACAATGTGGACAGCTGACATCACCTAAGCCCCGCCCCCTGACAACAGGAAGTCTATTGTTTTATGGTGAAATGCCCATATTTGTCCCCTCTAATTTAATGAAAATGACACTCAGGTCATACAGTGTCTTCATGATGTTTTAAAGACCGATCAGATCTGATAGCTTTCCAGAAAGGGAGGGGCTTTGATGTCATGGTGAATGCTGGCGTGACGCCATGACCTTACATTTGACAGTAACTTCCACAAACGGCCTCCGATTTGCCCGAAACTGAATATGGCAATGAACAATCATGCCCTTTAGCCAATGAGGCACAAACGGTTGGTGAATGTTATATAATGTCACCAAAGCTGACCTCAATGGGACTTTTCTGTAGTTGGTCACAGCGCCACCTAGATAACGTTATCCTTCGATAACTTTAAAAAACATGGTCAGAATAGCATTAAAGTTGGTCACTGTCATCACACCACCAGTGTGGTAAAGATAGAGGATTCCCTAGTGGTGAGACATAAAATATAATGGTGGGCTCAAAGGGGATGCTGAGTCAGGGTGAGTTGCGGACAAGGTGGCCGTTAGCAGTTTCTGGTGTTGGGGTGGTCGACGTTTGTGTTCTGCGGACGTGCCCTGGTGCCCCGGGCTGCCGGCCAGGCCGGAGCGGCGCGGAGCTGCGAGGGCCGAACGACGCTGCTTGCAGCTTTAATTAGGCCCGAGCAGTGAAGCTGCGAAGGCCTATTGTATCTGCTCCGTTTATTAGGCCCGAGCAGTGAAGCTGCGAAGGCCTATTGTATCTGCTCCGTTTCTTATTATTATTACGCTTTCTTTCTTTTTTCTTCCGCGTCTTTGGCTGGCCTTTAGGGGGTCTTAGCATATCCAAAAAGTCACCAAATTCTGGCCCAATATAGAAAGTGCGTGAAATTTACGTATTTCACTGGCAATGCAAAAGTTCATAAAAAAGTGGCTGAACAGCGCCCCCTAGAAAGTGAAAAATACCCCTCTCCATAAAGCTTAGTTTATCGTACAGTTATGAAATTTGGTATACTTGTAGTACTCAACAGTCCGCACAGAAAATTCTCTTGCAACCATGGTCAATATCAAACAGGAAGTCGGCCATTTTAGGTTGAAATGGCGATTTTTAGCCATTTTGGCCATTTCTAGGGTCTATATTTGGTTGAACAGTTTGGTCATTTTTCGCACGATCGTCTCAAAAATAGTGTGCGATCGAACAGAAGCAATGGACGATTAAAATGAGATAATAAAATTGACTTTTCGTAAATACTGAAGGGGCGGGACCAGGCCTCAAAGTTCGAGCACTCGCCAAAAAAATTCAAATTGATATAATTTCATAAATGAAAGAATTACAGTTAAAGCAACTTTCTGTGGACAATCGTCATCGCCCCCTGAAGACAAATGAATGGTCGATTGATGATGTCACATAAGCTCCGCCCCCTCAGGACTTAAAAGGTCAAGTTTTACTGAGAAATTTTCAAAAATTCTCCCTTTCAAATAATCATCCCAACTTTGTAGCAGGTAACTGAAGACAAGTTGTGGTTGCTTGGCGTCACTTTATGGGAGTTTTCTGCAGAAGGCGGGGCTGTGGCGGCGCGGCGAAGTCAGGATTACCAACGTGGCCTTACGTTTGCCTTCCATTTCGTCATTTCTAGAGATATCGCCACGACACTTCTTGGGAGTGATCCTAGTCCGGCCCCCAAAAGAATCTGATGTGAACATCTGGTGGGCGTGGCCTATTTTCTGAAATAGCGCCCCCTAGGACCATTAAAACTGTCAGCCCCAAGCAATGCTTTGACTGAGGAGTACGAAATTTGGTACACTAATGTGGTGTCTCAGCACCTACAAAAAAGTCTCTTGGAGCCAAGTGCAAAGTCGCACAGGAAGTCGGCCATTTTGGTGCAAGTACTCAATTTAGTGGTTTTCGGACACGTTGTTTGGAGAAGGATGTTCCATCACCCTTTTCACCAATCACCTTCAAACATCTATTATACACTCTTAAGACATAGATGAAAAAATTGAACCGTTGGATTTTAAATAAGTGTAAAGGTGTGGGCGTGGCTAAGCCTCAAACTTTGACCTGTCGCCACGCCACTCTTTTTTTCACAGCTCCCTATTGGGCTCCTTTTAGCCAATCACCACCAATCACTGGCTAATAGCAGCAGACAAGTTGAGGTCACTTGGTCTGTAGTACTGGCAGGTTTCGAATAAAGGCGGGGCTTTGGGAGCATGGCGAAATTCGCCATCACGCCAGGGAAATACGTTTGTCTCTCATTTCTTCAATCATTGTGACATCGCCACACAATTTCTGATGAGTGATCCTACTCTGACCCCTAATAGAAATGGACAGCTTAAGTTTGTGGGTGTGGCCTATTTTCTGAAATAGCGCCCCCTAGGACCATTAAAACTGTCAGCCCCAAGCCATGCTTTGACTGAAGAACACGAAATTTGACACACTAATGTGGTGTCTCAGGACCTACAAAAAAGTCTCTTGGAGCCAAGCGCAATGTCGCACAGGAGGTCGGCCATTTTGGACCAAGTACTCGATTTAGTGGTTTTCGCACACTTTATTAGGAGAATGATGTCTCGTCGTCCTTTCCACCGATCACCTTCAAACTCCTGCTGTATACTCTTAAGACATAGAGGAAAAAATTCAACCGTCGGATTTTAAATAAGTATAAACGTGTGGGCGTGGCTAAGCCTCAAACTTTGACCAGTCGCCATTACGTTACTTGACTTAATAACTCCCATGTGCATGATCAGATCAATTTCAAACTTTGTCTGTGTTATCACTGACCACATCTGAAGACAGTGACAATGTGGACAGCTGACATCACCTAAGCCCCGCCCCCTGACTACAGGAAGTCTACTGTTTTATGGTGAAATGCCCATATTTGTCCCCTCTAATTTAGTCAAGATGACACTAAGGTCATGCACTGTCTTCAAGATGTTGTAATGACCATTCAGATCTGATAGCTTTTCAGAAAAGGAGGGGCTTTGATGCCATGGCGATTTCTGGCATGACGCTGTGACCTTACGTTTGACTGTAACTTCCACAAACAGCCTCCGATTTGCCCGAGACTGAACATCACATCACCAGTGTGGTAAAGATAGAGTATCTCCTAGTGGTGAGACGTGTAATGGTGGGCTCAGAGGGGATGATGAGTCAGGGTGAGTTGTGGACAAGGAGGCCGTTCACGGTTTCTGGTGTCGGGGTGGTTGACTTTCTGTTCTGCCAGAAGTGCCCTGGTGCCCCCGGCTGCCGGCCAGGATGGAGAAGCGCGGAGCTGGGTTTGGAGAGCGTCGGGGATGGAGCGGAGGGGGTGCGGAAGGAGGGCGAGCAGCTTCGCTGCGAGGGCCGAACGACGCTGCTTGCAGCTTTAATTATTATTATTTTTTTTTTCTTTTTTTTTCTTCCGCGTCTTTGGATGGCCTTTAGGGGGTCTTAGCATATCCAAAAAGTCACCAAATTCTGGCCCAATATAGAAAGTGCGTGAAATTTACGTATTTCACTGGCAACGTGAAAGTTGGTAAAAAAATGTTTCAACAGCGCCCCCTGGAAAATTAAAAATACCCCTCCGCTTTGACCTTTTTTCATAGTAGAGTGATGAAATTTGGTACACTTGTAGAACTCAACAATACGCACAGAAAAGCCTCTTGCACCCATGGTCAATATCAAACAGGAAGTCGGCCATTTTGGACTAAAGTGGCCATTTTGACCCCGTTTTGGCCATTTCTAGGGTCTATATTTGGTTTAACAGTTTGGTCATTTTTCGCACGATCGTCTCAAAAATAGTGTGCGATCGAACAGAAGCGATGGACGATTAAAATGAGACAATAAAATTGACTTTTCGTAAATACTGAAGGGGCGGGACCAGGCCTCAAAGTTCGAGCACTCGCCAAAAAAATTCAAATTGCTATAGATTCATAAATGAAAGAATTACAGTTAAAGAAATGTTCTAAGGACAATCGTCGTCGACCTCCGAAGACAAATGAATGGTCGATTGATGATGTCACATAAGCCCCGCCCCCTCAGGACTTAAAAGGTCAAGATTTACTGGGAAATTTTCCAAAATTCGCCCTTTCCAATAACCACCCCAAATTTGTAGCGGGTAACTGAAGACAAGTTGGGGTTGCTTGGCGTCACTTTATGGGAGTTTTCTCCAGAAGGCGGGGCTGTGGCGGCGCGGCGAAGTCAGGCGTACCGCTTAGGCCTTACGTTTGCCTCCCATTTCGTCATTTCTAGAGATATCGCCACAAAACCTCTTGGGAGTGATCCTAGTTCAGCCCCCCACAAAATGTGATGTGAACATCCGGTGGGCGTGGCCTATTTTCTGAAATAGCGCCCCCTAGGACCATTAAAACTGTCAGCCCCAAGTCATGCTTTGACTGAGGATTATGAAATTTGGCACACTAATGTGGTGTCTCAGGACCTACAAAAAAGTCTCTTGGAGCCAAGTGCAAAGTCGCACAGGAAGTCGGCCATTTTGGTCCAAGTACTCGATTTAGTGGTTTTCGCACACGTTGTTTGGAGAGTGATGCTCCATCGCCCTTTTCACCAATCGCCTTCAAACTTCTGCTATAGACTCTTAAGACATAAAGGAAAAAATTCAACCGTCGGATTTTAAATAAGTATAAAGGTGTGGGCGTGGCTAAGCCTCAAACTTTGACCTGTCACCACGCCACTCTTTTTTTCACAGCTACCTATTGGACTCCTTTTACCCAATCGCCAGCAATCTCTGGCGAATAGCAGCTGACAAGTTGAGGTCACTTAGTCTCCAGTACTGGCAGGTTTTGAAAAAAGGCGGGGCTTTGGGAGCATGGCAAAATTCACCATCACGCCATGGCAATACGTTTGCCTCTCATTTCTTCAATTATCGTGCCATCACCACAAAATGTCTGGTGAGTGATCCTAGTCTGACCCCCAATAGATTTGGACAGCTGTAGTTTGTGGGCGTGGCCTATTTTCTGAAATGGCGCCCTCTAGGACCATTAAAACTGTCAGCCCCTAGCCATGCTTTGACTGAGGAGTACGAAATCTGGTACACTAATGTGGTGTCTCCGGTCCTACAAAAAAGTCTCTTGGAGCCAAGTGCAAAGTCGCACAGGAAGTCGGCCATTTTGGTCCAAGTAGTCGATTTAGTGGTTTTCGCACACGTTGTTTGGAGAGTGTTACACCATTGCCCTTTTCACCAATCACCTTCAAACTTCTGCTATAGACTCTTAAGACAAAGGGGAAAAAATTCAACCTACGGATTTTAAATAAGTATAAAGGTGTGGGCGTGGCTAAGCCTCAAACTTTGACCTGTCGCCACGCCACTCTTTTTTTCACAGCTCCCTATTGGACTCCTTTTAACCAATCACCAGCAATCACTGGCGAATAGCAGCTGACAAGTTGAGGTCACTTAGTCTCCAGTACTGGCAGGTTTTGAAAAAAGGCGGGGCTTTGGGAGCATGGCGAAATTCGCCATCACGCCATGGAAATACGTTTGTCTCTCATTTCTTCAATCATTGTGACATCGCCACACAATTTCTGATGAGTGATCCTACTCTGACCCCTAATAGAATTGGACAGCTGAAGTTTGTGGGCGTGGCCTATTTTCTGAAATAGCGCCCCCTAGGACCATTAAAACTGTCAGCCCCAAGCCGTGCTTTGACTGAGGATCACGAAATTTGGCACACTAATGTAGTGTCTCAGGACCTACAAAAAAGTCTCTTGGAGCCAAGCGCAATGTCGCACAGGAGGTCGGCCATTTTGGTCCAAGTACTCGATTTAGTGGTTTTCGCACACGTTATTAGGAGAATGATGTCTCTTCGCCCTTTCCACCGATCACCTTCAAACTCTTGCTATATACTCTTAAGACATAGAGGAAAAGATTCAACCGTCGGATTTTAAATAAGTATAAAGGTGTGGGCGTGGCTAAGCCTCAAACTTTGACCAGTCGCCATTACGTTACTTGACTCAATAACTCCCTTGTGCATGATCAGATCAATTTCAAACTTTGTCCGTGTGATCACTGACCACATCTGAAGACAGTGACAATGTGTACAGCTGGCTTCACCTAAGCCCCGCCCCCTGACTACAGGAAGTCTATTGTTTTATGGTGAACTGCCCATATTTGTCCCCTCTAATTTAGTCAAGATGACACTAAGGTCATGCACTGTCTTCATGATGTTCTAATGACTATTCAGATCTGATAGCTTTTCAGAAAGGGAGGAGCTTTGATGCCATGGCGATTTCTGGCGTGACGCTGTGACCTTACGTTTGACTGTAACTTCCACAAACAGCCTCCGATTTGCCAGAGACTGAACATCACATCACCAGTGTGGTAAAGATAGAGTATCTCCTAGTGGTGAGACGTGTAATGCTGGGCTCAGAGGGGATGCTGAATCAGGGTGAGGTGTGGACGAGGAGGCCGTTCACGGTTTCTGGTGTCGGGGTGGTTGACTTTCTGTTCTGCCAGACGTGCCCTGGTGCCCCCGGCTGCCGTCCAGGATGGACAAGCGCGGAGCTGGGTTTGGAGAGCGTCGGGGATGGAGCGGAGGGGGTGCGGAAGGAGGGCGAGCAGCTTCGCTGCGAGGGCCGAACGACGCTGCTTGCAGCTTTAATTAGGCCCGAGCAGTGAAGCTGCGAAGGCCTATTGTATCTGCTCCGTTTATTATTTTTTTTCTTTCTTTCTTTCTTTCTTTCTTTTTTTTTCTTCCGCGTCTTTGGATGGCCTTTAGGGGGTCTTAGCATATCCAAAAAGTCACCAAATTCTGGCCCAATATAGAAAGTGCGTGAAATTTACGTATTTCACTGGCAACGTGAAAGTTGGTAAAAAAATGTTTCAACAGCGCCCCCTGGAAAATTAAAAATACCCCTCCGCTTTGACCTTTTTTCATAGTAGAGTGATGAAATTTGGTACACTTGTAGAACTCAACAATACGCACAGAAAAGCCTCTTGCACCCATGTTCAATATCAAACAGGAAGTCGGCCATTTTGGACTAAAGTGGCCATTTTGACCCCGTTTTGGCCATTTCTAGGCTCTATATTTGGTTGAACAGTTTGGTCATTTTTCGCACGATCGTCTCAAAAATAGTGTGCGATCGAACAGAAGCGATGGACGATTAAAATGAGACAATAAAATTGACTTTTCGTAAATACTGAAGGGGCGGGACCAGGCCTCAAATTTCGAGCACTCGCCAAAAAAATTCAAATTGCTATAGATTCATAAATGAAAGAATTACAGTTAAAGAAATGTTCTAAGGACAATCGTCGTCGCCCTCCGAAGACAAATGAATGGTCGATTGATGATGTCACATAAGCCCCGCCCCCTCAGGACTTAAAAGGTCAAGATTTACTGGGAAATTTTCCAAAATTCGCCCTTTCCAATAATCACCCCAAATTTGTAGCGGGTAACTGAAGACAAGTTGGGGTTGCTTGGCGTCACTTTATGGGAGTTTTCTCCAGAAGGCGGGGCTGTGGCGGCGCGGCGAAGTCAGGCGTACCGCTTAGGCCTTACGTTTGCCTCCCATTTCGTCATTTCTAGAGATATCGCCACAAAACCTCTTGGGAGTGATCCTAGTTCAGCCCCCCACAAAATGTGATGTGAACATCCGGTAGGCGTGGCCTATTTTCTGAAATAGCGCCCCCTAGGACCATTAAAACTGTCAGCCCCAAGTCATGCTTTGACTGAGGATTATGAAATTTGGCACACTAATGTGGTGTCTCAGGACCTACAAAAAAGTCTCTTGGAGCCAAGTGCAAAGTCGCACAGGAAGTCGGCCATTTTGGTCCAAGTACTCGATTTAGTGGTTTTCGCACACGTTGTTTGGAGAGTGATGCTCCATCGCCCTTTTCACCAATCGCCTTCAAACTTCTGCTATAGACTCTTAAGACATAAAGGAAAAAATTCAACCGTCGGATTTTAAATAAGTATAAAGGTGTGGGCGTGGCTAAGCCTCAAACTTTGACCTGTCACCACGCCACTCTTTTTTTCACAGCTACCTATTGGACTCCTTTTACCCAATCGCCAGCAGTCTCTGGCGAATAGCAGCTGACAAGTTGAGGTCAATTAGTCTCCAGTACTGGCAGGTTTTGAAAAAAGGCGGGGCTTTGGGAGCATGGCAAAATTCACCATCACGCCATGGCAATACGTTTGCCTCTCATTTCTTCAATTATCGTGCCATCGCCACAAAATGTCTGGTGAGTGATCCTAGTCTGACCCCCAATAGATTTGGACAGCTGTAGTTTGTGGGCGTGGCCTATTTTCTTAAATGGCGCCCTCTAGGACCATTAAAACTGTCAGCCCCTAGCCATGCTTTGACTGAGGAGTACGAAATCTGGTACACTAATGTGGTGTCTCCGGTCCTACAAAAAAGTCTCTTGGAGCCAAGTGCAAAGTCGCACAGGAAGTCGGCCATTTTGGTCCAAGTAGTCGATTTAGTGGTTTTCGCACACGTTGTTTGGAGAGTGTTACACCATTGCCCTTTTCACCAATCACCTTCAAACTTCTGCTATAGACTCTTAAGACAAAGGGGAAAAAATTCAACCTACGGATTTTAAATAAGTATAAAGGTGTGGGCGTGGCTAAGCCTCAAACTTTGACCTGTCGCCACGCCACTCTTTTTTTCACAGCTCCCTATTGGACTCCTTTTAACCAATCACCAGCAATCACTGGCAAATAGCAGCAGACAAGTTGAGGTCACTTGGTCTATAGTACTGGCAGGTTTCGAATAAAGTCGGGGCTTTGGGAGCATGGCGAAATTCGCCATCACGCCATGGAAATACGTTTGTCTCTCATTTCTTCAATCATTGTGACATCGCCACACAATATCTGATGAGTGATCCTACTCTGACCCCTAATAGAATTGGACAGCTGAAGTTTGTGGGCGTGGCCTATTTTCTGAAATAGCGCCCCCTAGGACCATTAAAACTGTCAGCCCCAAGCCGTGCTTTGACTGAGGATCACGAAATTTGGCACACTAATGTAGTGTCTCAGGACCTACAAAAAAGTCTCTTGGAGCCAAGCGCAATGTCGCACAGGAGGTCGGCCATTTTGGTCCAAGTACTCGATTTAGTGGTTTTCGCACACGTTATTAGGAGAATGATGTCTCGTCGCCCTTTCCACCGATCACCTTCAAACTCTTGCTATATACTCTTAAGACATAGAGGAAAAGATTCAACCGTCGGATTTTAAATAAGTATAAAGGTGTGGGCGTGGCTAAGCCTCAAACTTTGACCAGTCGCCATTACGTTACTTGACTCAATAACTCCCTTGTGCATGATCAGATCAATTTCAAACTTTGTCCGTGTGATCACTGACCACATCTGAAGACAGTGACAATGTGGACAGCTGGCATCACCTAAGCCCCGCCCCCTGACTACAGGAAGTCTTCTGTTTTATGGTGAAATGCCCATATTTGTCCCCTCTAATTTAGTCAACATGACACTAAGGTCATGCACTGTCTTCATGATGTTGTAATGACTATTCAGATCTGATAGCTTTTCAGAAAGGGAGGAGCTTTGATGCCATGGCGATTTCTGGCGTGACGCTGTGACCTTACGTTTGACTGTAACTTCCACAAACAGCCTCCGATTTGCCAGAGACTGAACATCACATCACCAGTGTGGTAAAGATAGAGTATCTCCTAGTGGTGAGACGTGTAATGCCGGGCTCAGAGGGGATGCTGAATCAGGGTGAGGTGTGGACGAGGAGGCCATTCACGGTTTCTGGTGTCGGGGTGGTTGACTTTCTGTTCTGCCAGACGTGCCCTGGTGCCCCCGGCTGCCGGCCAGGATGGACAAGCGCGTAGCTGGGTTTGGAGAGCGTCGGGGATGGAGCGGAGGGGGTGCGGAAGGAGGGCGAGCAGCTTCGCTGCGAGGGCCGAACGACGCTGCTTGCAGCTTTAATTAGGCCCGAGCAGCGAAAGCGCTGCGAAGGCCTCTTGTTTTTGCTCTGTTTATTATTATTATTTTTATTTATTATTCCGGTGCCGCTTTGAATGGCTTTTTGGGGACCTTAACATACCCCAAAACTCACAATATTTTGCATACTTGTCAGGCCTGGTGAAAAATTTGATATTTTAAAGGTCCCAAAAAAATCGCAAAGAAATTGGCTGAACAGCGCCCCCTAGAAAATGAAAAAAAAAACCCTCTCCATAAAGCTTAGTTTATCGTACCGTTATGAAATTTGGTACACTTATAGTACTCAATAGTCCGCACAGAAAAGTCTCTTGCAAGCATGGTCAATATCAAACAGGAAGTCGGCCATTTTGGGTTGAAATGGCGATTTTTTGCCGTTTTGGCCGTTTTTAGGGTCCGTTTCTGATTGGATTGCTCGATCATTTTTTGCACGATCATCTCAAAAATTCTGTAAAATTGCTCAGAAGAGATGGGCGAACAAAATGAGACAATAAAATTGACTTTTCGTAAATACTGAAGGGGCGGGGCCAGGCCTCGAAGTTTGACTACTCGCCAAAAATTTTTAAATTGCTATAACTTCATAACTGAATGGAATAGAGTTACCAAACTTTCTGTGGTCATTCGTCATCACCTCACAAAGTAAATTGAATGGTCGCATGATGACATCACACAAGCCCCGCCCCCTCAGGACCAAAAAGGTTAAGTTTTACTGTGAAAGGTCCCAAATTGCCCCATTTCACTAAATCACCACAAATTTGTAGCTGGTAACTCAAGACAAGTGGGGGTTGCTTGGTGTCACATTATGTGAGTTTTCGGCAGAGGGCGGGGCTGTGGCGGCGCGGCGAAGTCAGGCGTACCGCCGTGGCCTTACGTTTGCCTCCCATTTCGTCATTTCTAAAGATATCATCACGAAACTTCTTGTGAGTGATCCTAGTCTGGCCCCCCAAAAGATCTGATGTGAACATCCGGTGGGCGTGGCCTATTTTCTGAAATAGCGCCCCCTAGGACCATTAAAACTGTCAGCCCCAAGCCATGCTTTGACTGAGGATTACGAAATTTGGTACACTAATGTGGTGTCTCAGGACCTACAAAAAAGTCTCTTGGACCCAAGTGCAAAGTCGCACAGGAAGTCGGCCATTTTGGTCCAAGTACGCGATTTACTGGTTTTCGCACACCTTGTTTGGAGAGTGATGCTCCGTCGCCCTTTTCACCAATCTCCTTGAAACGTCTGCTATATACTCTTAAGACAAAGAGGAAAAAATTCAACCGTCGGATTTTTCAAAAGTTTAACGGTGTGGGCGTGGCTAAGCCTCAAACTTTGACCTGTCACCACGCCACTCATTTTTTCACAGCTCCCTACTGGACTCCTTTTACCCACTCAGCAGGAATCTCTGGCAAACAGCAGTGGACAACTTGAGGTCACTTGGTGTCCAGTACTGGCAGTTTTCAAAAAAAGGCGGGGCTTCAGGAGCATGGCGAAAATCGCCATCACGCCATGGAAGTATGTTTGCCTCTCATTTCTTCAGTTATCGTGATATCGCTACGAAACTTCTGGTGCGTGATCCTAGTCTGACCCCCAAGCGACATAGATATCTGAATTTAGTGGGCGTGGCCTATTTTCTTAAATAGCGCCCCCTAGGACCATTTAAACTAATAGCCCCAAGCTATGCTTTGACTGAGGATTACGAAATTTGGTACACTAATGTGGTGTCTCAGGACCTACAAAAAAGTCTCTTGGAGCCAAGCGCAAAGTCGCACAGGAAGTCGGCCATTTTGGTCCAAGTGCGCGATTTAGTGGTTTTCGCACACGTTGTTTGGAGAGTGATGCTCCGTCGCCCTTTTCACCAATCTCCTTCAAACTTCTGCTATATACTCTTAAGACATAGGGGAAAAAATTCAACCGTCGGATTTTTCAAAAGTTGAAAGATGTGGGCGTGGCTAAGCCTCAAACTTTGACCTGTCGCCACGCCACTCTTTTTTTCACAGCTCCCTACTGGACTCCTTTTACCCAAACACCAGGATTCTGTGGCAAACAGCAGTAGACAAGTTGAGGTTACTTTGTCTCCAGTACTGGCAGGTTTTGAAAAAAGGCGGGGCTTTGGGAGCATGGCGAAAATCGCCATCACGCCATGGAAATACGTTTGCCTCTCATTTCTTAAGTTATCGAGATATCACCTCGAAATTTGTTGTGAGTGATCCTAGTCTGACCCCCAATAGAAATGGACAGCTAAAATTTGTGGGCGTGGCCATTTTTCTGAAATAGCGCCCCCTAGGACCATTAAAACTGTCAGCCCCTAGCCATTCTTTGACTGAGGATTACGAAATTTGGTACACTAATGAGGTGTCTCCGGACCTACAAAAAAGTCTCTTGGAGCCAAGTGCAAAGTCGCACAGGAAGTCGGGCATTTTGGTCCAAGTACGCGATTTAGTTGTTTTGGCACACGTTGTTTGGAGAGTGATGCTCCGTTGCCCTTTTCACCAATCGCCTTCAAACTTCTGCTATTTACTCTTAAGACATAGGAGAAAAAATTCAACCGTCGGATTTTTCAAAAGTTGAAAGGTGTGGGCGTGGCTAAGTCTCAAACTTTGACCTTTCGCCATTACTTTACTTGACTTAATAACTCCCATGTGCATGATCAGATCTTTTTCGAACTTTGTCTGTGTGATCATTGACATATCTTTAAACAATGACAATGTGGACAGCTGACATCACCTAAGCCCCGCCCCCTGAATACAGGAAGTCTATTGTTTTATGCTGAAATGCCCATATTTGTCCCCTCTAATTTAGTCAACATGACACTAAGGTCATGCACGGTCTTCATGATGCTGTAATGACCATTCAGATCTGATAGCTTTCCAGATAGGGAGGGGCTTTGATGCCATGGCGAATTCTGGCGTAACGCCGTAACCTTACAATTCAATTTAATGGTGAGCTCAGAGGGGATGCTGAGTCAGGGTGAGGTGCGGACGAGGAGGCCATTTGCGGTTTCTGGTGTCGGGGTGGTTGACGTTTCTGTTCTGCCAGACGTGCCCTGGTGCCCCGGGCTGCCGGCCAGGCCGGAGCGGCGCGGAGCTGCGAGGGCCGAACGACGCTGCTTGCAGCTTTAATTATTATTTTTTTTTTTCTTCCGCGTCTTTGGGTGGCCTTTAGGGGGTCTTAGCATATCCAAAAACTCACCAAATTCTGGCCCAATATAGAAAGTGCGTGAAATTTACGTATTTCAGTGGCAATGTGAAAGTTCATAAAAAAGTGGCTGAACAGCGCCCTCTAGAAAGTGAAAAATACCCCTCTCTATTAAGCTTAATTTATCGTACAGTTATGAAATTTGGTTTACTTGTAGTACTCAACAGTCCGCACAGAAAAGTCTCTTGCAACCATGGTCAATATCAAACAGGAAGTCGGCCATTTTGGGTTGAAATGGAGATTTTTAGCCGTTTTGGCCATTTCTAGGGTCTATATTTGGTTGAACAGTTTGGTCATTTTTCGCACGATCGTCTCAAAAATAGTGTGCTATCGAACAGAAGCGATGGACGATTAAAATGAGACAATAAAATTGACTTTTCGTAAATACTGAAGGGGCGGGGCCAGGCCTCAAAGTTCGAGCACTCGCCAAAAAAATTCAAATTGCTATAATTTCATAAATGAAAGAATTACAGTTAAAGTAACTTTCTATAGACAATCGGCATCGCCCCCCGAAGACAAATGAATGTTCGATTGATGATGTCACATAAGCCCCGCCCCCTCAGGACTTAAAAGGTCAAGTTTTACTGGGAAATTTTCAAAAAATCGCCCTTTCAAATAATCATCCCAAATTTGTAGCAGGTAACTGAAGACAAGTTGGGGTTTCTTGGCGTCACTTTATGGGAGTTTTCTGCAGAAGGCGGGGCTGTGGCGGCGCGGCGAAGTCAGGCGTACCGACGTGGCCTTACGTTTGCCTCCCATTTCGTCATTTCTAGAGATATCGCCACGACACTTCTTGGGAGTGATCCTAGTCCGGCCCCCAAAAGAATCTGATGTGAACATCTGGTGGGCGTGGCCTATTTTCTGAAATAGCGCCCCCTAGGACCATTAAAACTGTCAGCCCCAAGCCATGCTTTGACTGAGGAGTACGAGATTTGGTACACTAATGTGGTGTCTCAGGACCTACAAAAAAGTCTCTTGGAGCCAAGTGCAAAGTCGCACAGGAAGTCGGCCATTTTGGTCCAAGTACTCGATTTAGTGGTTTTCGCACACGTAGTTTGGAGAGTGATGCTCCATCACCCTTTTCACCAATCACCTTCAAACATCTGCTATACACTCTTAAGACATAGAAGAAAAAATTCAACCTTAGGATTTTAAATAAGTATAAAGGTGTGGGCGTGGCTAAGCCTCAAACTTTGACTTGTCGCCACGCCACTCTGTTTTTCACAGCTCCCTATTGGACTCCTTTTACTCAATCACCAGCAATCACTGGCAAATAGCAGCAGACAAGTTGAGGTCACTTGGTCTATAGTACTGGCAGGTTTCGAATAAAGGCGGGGCTTTGGGAGTATGGCGAAGTTTGCCATCATGCCATGGAAATACGTTTGTCTCTCATTTCTTCAATCATTGTGACATCGCCACACAATTTCTGATGAGTGATCCTACTCTGACCCCTAATAGAAATGGACAGCTGAAGTTTGTGGGCGTGGCCTATTTTCTGAAATAACGCCCCCTAGGACCATTAAAACTGTCAGCCCAAAGCCATGCTTTCACTGAGGAACACGAAATTTGGCACACTAATGTGGTGTCTCAGGACCTACAAAAAAGTCTCTTGGAGCAAAGTGCAAAGTCGCACAGGAAGTCGGCCATTTTGGTCCAAGTACTCGATTTAGTGGTTTTCGCACACGTTGTTTGGAGAGTGTTGCACCATCGCCCTTTTCACCAATCGCCTTCAAACTTCTGCTACATACTCTTAAGACAAAGGGGAAAAAATTCAACCATCGGATTTCAAATAAGTATAAAGGTGTGGGCGTGGCTAAGCCTCAAACTTTGACCTTTCGCCATTACATTCCTTGACTTAACAACTCCCATGTGCATGATCAGATCTATATCAAACTGTGTCTGTGTGATCATTGACCACATCTCAAGACAATGACAATGTGGACAGCTGACATCACCTAAGCCCCGCCCCCTGACTACAGGAAGTCGATTTTTTCATGGTGAAATGCCCATATTTGTCCCCTTTAATTTAGTGAACATGACACTAAGGTCATGCACTGTCTTCATGATGTTGTAATGACAATTCAGATCTGCTAGCTTTTCAGGAAGGGAGGGGATTTGATACAATGGCGAATTCTGGCGTGACGCTGTGACCTTACGTTTGACTGTAACTTCCACAAACAGCCTCCGATTTGCCCGAGACTGAACATCACATCACCAGTGTGGTAAAGATAGAGTATCTCCTAGTGGTGAGACGTGTAATGGTGGGCTCAGAGGGGATGCTGAGTCAGGGTGAGGTGTGGACGAGGAGGCCGTTCACGGTTTCTGGTGTCGGGGTGGTTGACTTTCTGTTCTGCCAGACGTGCCCTGGTGCCCCCGGCTGCCGGACAGGATGGAGAAGCGCGGAGCTGGGTTTGGAGAGGGTCGGGGATGGAGCGGAGGGGGTGCGGAAGGAGGGCGAGCAGCTTCGCTGCGAGGGCCGAACGACGCTGCTTGCAGCTTTAATTAGGCCCGAGCAGCGAAGCGCTGCGAAGGCCTATTGTATCTGCTCCGTTTATTTTTCTTTTTTTTTTTTCTTTTTTTTTTCTTCCGCGTCTTTGGACGGCCTTTAGGGGGTGTTAGCATATCCAAAAAGTCACCAAATTCTGGCCCAATATAGAAAGTGCGTGAAATTTACGTATTTCACTGGCAACGTGAAAGTTGGTATAAAAATGTTTCAACAGCGCCCCCTGGAAAATTAAAAATACCCCTCCACATTGACCTTTTTTCATAGTAGACAGGTGAAATTTGGTACACCTGTACAACTCAACAATACGCACAGAAAAGCCTCTTGCAGCCATGGTCAATATCAAACAGGAAGTCGGCCATTTTGGACTAAAGTGGCCATTTTGACCCCGTTTTGGCCATTTCTAGGGTGTACATTTGGTTGAACAATTTGATCATTTTTCGCACGATTGTCTCAAAAATAGTGTGCGATCGAACAGAAGCGTTCGACGAATCAAATGAGAAAATAAAATTGACTTTTCGTAAATGCTGAAGGGGCGGGGCCAGGCCTCAAAGTTCGAGCACTCGCCAAAAAAATTCAAATTGCTATAATTTCATAAATGAAAGAATTACAGTTAAAGTAATTTTCTATGGACAATCGTCATCACCCCCCGAAGACAAATGAATGGTTGATTGATGATGTCACATAAGCCCCGCCCCCTCAGGCCTTAAAAGGTCAAGTTTTACTGGGAAATTGTCCAAAATTCGCCCTTTCAACTAATCACCCCATATTTGTAGCAGGTAACTGAAGACAAGTTGGGGTTGCTTGGCGTCACTTTATGGGAGTTTTCTCCAGAAGGCGGGGCTGTGGCGGCGCGGCGAAGTCAGGCGTACCGATGTGGCCTTACGTTTGCCTCCCATTTCATCATTTCTTGAGATATCGCCACAAAACCTCTTGGGAGTGATCCTAGTCCGGCCCCCCAAAAAATGTGATGTGAACATCCGGTGGGCGTGGCCTATTTTATGAAATAGCGCCACCTAGGATCATTAAAACTGTCAGCCCCAAGCCATGCTTTGACTGAGGATTACGAAATTTGGTACACTAATGTGGTGTCTCAGGACCTACAAAAAAGTCTCTTGGAGCCTAGTGCAAAGTTGCACAGGAAGTCGGCCATTTTGGTCCAAGTACGCGATTTACTGGTTTTCGCACACGTTGTTTGGACAGTGATGCTCCATCGCCCTTTTCACCAATCGCCTTCAAACTTCTGCTATATACTCTTAAGACATAAAGTAAAAAATTTCAACCGTCGGATTTTAAATAAGTATAAAGGTGTGGGCGTGGCTAAGCCTCAAACTTTGACCTTTCGCCACGCCACTCTTTTTTTCACAGCTCCCTATTGGACTCCTTTTACCCAATCACCAGCAATCTCTGGCAAATAGCAGCTGACAAGTTGAGGTCACTTGGTCTACAGTACTGGCAGGTTTTGAAAAAAGGCTGGGCTTTGGGAGCATGGCGAAATTCGCCATCACGCCATGGCAATACGTTTGCCTCTCATTTCTTCAATTATCGTGACATCGCCACAAAACGTCTGGTGAGTGATCCTAGTCTGACCCCCAATAGAACTGGGCAGCTGAGATTTGTGGGCGTGGCCTATATTCTGAAATGGCGCCCCCTAGGACCATTAAAACTGTCAGCCCCAAGACAAGGTTTGACTGAGGATTACGAAAATTGGTACACTCATGTAGGGTCTGTGGACCTACAAAAAAGTCTCTTGGAGCCAAGCGCAATTTCGCACAGGAGGTCGGCCATTTTGGTCCAAGTACTCGATTTAGTGGTTTTCGCACACGTTGTTTGGACATTGATGGCCCGTCACCCTTTACACCGATCACCTTCAAACTTATGCTATGTACTTTTAAGTCAAAGGGGAAAAAATTCAACCGTCGGATTTTAAAAAAGTATAAAGGTGTGGGCGTGGCTAAGCCTCAAACTTTGACCTTTCGCCATGACATTACTTGACTTAATAACTCCCATGTGCATGATCAGATCTAATTCAAACTTTGTCTGTGTGATCACAGATCCACATCTCAAGACAACGACAATGTGGACAGCTTACATCACCTAAGCCCCGCCCCCTGACAACAGGAAGTCTATTGTTTTATGGTGAAATGCCCATATTTGTCCCCTCTAATTTAGTGAAAATGACACTCAGGTCATACAGTGTCTTCATGATGTTTTAATGACCATTCAGATCTGATAGCTTTCCAGAAAGGGGGGGGGGGGGGGGGGGCTTTGATGCCATGGTGAATGCTGGCGTGACGCCATGACCTTACATTTGACTGTAACTTCCACAAACGGCCTCCGATTTGCCCGAAACTGAATATGGCAATGAACAATCATGCCCTTTAGCCAATGAGGCACAAACGGTTGGTGAATGTTATATAATGTCACCCGAGCTGACCTCAATGGGACTTTTCTGTAGTTGGTCACAGAGCCACCTAGATAACGTTATCCTTCGATAACTTTAAAAAAACATGGTCAGAATAGCATTAAAGTTGGTCACTGTCATCACACCACCAGTGTGGTAAAGATAGAGGATTCCCTAGTGGTGAGACATAAAATATAATGGTGGGCTCAAAGGGGATGCTGAGTCAGGGTGAGGTGCGGAAAAGGTGGCCGTTAGCAGTTTCTGGTGTTGGGGTGGTCAACGTTTGTGTTCTGCAGACGTGCCCTGGTGCCCCGGGCTGCCGGCCAGGCCGGAGCGGCGCGGAGCTGCGAGGGCTGAACGACGCTGCTTGCAGCTTTAATTATTTTTTTTTCTTTCTTTCTTTCTTTCTTTTTTTTTCTTCCGCGTCTTTGGATGACCTTTAGGGGGTCTTAGCATATCCAAAAACTCACCAAATTCTGGCCCAATATCGAAAGTGCGTGAAATTTACGTATTTCACTGGCAACGTGAAAGTCGGTTAAAACATGTTTCAACAGCGCCCCCTGGAAAATTAAAAATACCCCTCCGCTTTGACCTTTTTTCATTGTAGAGCTATGAAATTTGGTACACTTGTAGATCTCAACAATACGCACAGAAAAGCCTCTTGCACCCATGGTCAATATCAAACAGGAAGTCGGCCATTTTGGACCAAAGTGGCCATTTTGACCCCGTTTTGACCATTTCTAGGGTCTATATTTGGTTGAACAGTTTGGTCATTTTTCGCACAATCGTCTCAAAAATAGTGTGCGATCGAACAGAAGCGATGGACGAATCAAATGAGACAATAAAATTGACTTTTCGTAAATACTGAAGGGGCGGGACCAGGCCTCAAAGTTCGAGCACTCGCCAAAAAAATTCAAATTGCTATAATTTCATAAATGAAAGAATTACAGTTAAAGAAATGTTCTATGTACAATCGTCATCACCCTCCGAAGACAAATGAATGGTCTATTGATGATGTCACATAAGCCCCGCCCCCTCAGGACTTAAAATGTCAAGTTTTACTGGGAAATTTTCCAAAATTCGCCCTTTCAAATAATCACCCCAAATTTGTAGCAGGTAACTGAAGACAAGATGGGGTTGCTTGGCGTCACTTTATGGGAGTTTTCTGCAGAAGGCGGGGCTGTGGCGGCGCGGCGAAGTCAGGCGTACCGCTTAGGCCTTACGTTTGCCTCCCATTTCGTCATTTCTAAAGATATCGCCACAAAACTTCTTGGGAGTGATCCTAGTCCTGCCCCCCAAAAAATGTGATGTGAAAATCCGGTGGGCGTGGCCTATTTTCTGAAATAGCGCCCTCTAGGACCATTAAAACTGTCAGCCCCAAGCCATGCTTTGACTGAGGATTACGAAATCTGGTACACTAATGTGGTTTCTCAGGACCTACAAAAAAGTCTCTTGGAGCCAAGTGCAAAGTCGTACAGGAAGTCGGCCATTTTGGTCCAAGTACTCGATTTAGTGGTTTTCGCACACCTTGTTTGGAGAGTGATGCTCCATCGCCCTTTTCACCAATCACCTTCAAACTCCTGCTAAATACTCTTAAGTCATACAGGAAAAAATTCAACCGTCGGATTTTAAATAAGTATAAAGGTGTGGGCGTGGCTAAGCCTCAAACTTTGACCTTTCGCCACGCCTCCCTTTTTTTCACAGCTCCCTATTGGACTCCTTTTACCCAATCACCAGGAATCTCTGGTAAATAGCAGCAGGCAAGTTGAGGTCACTTGGTCTCCAGTACTGGAAGGTTTTGAAAAAAGGCGGGGCTTTGGGAGCATGGCGAAATTCGCCATCACACCATGAAAATACGTTTGCCTCTCATTTCTTCATTTATCGTGATATCACCTCGAAATTTGTTGTGAGTGATCCTAGTCTGACCCCCAATAGAAATGGTCAGCTTAAGTTTGTGGGTGTGGCCTATTGTCTGAATAAGCGCCCCCTAGGACCATTAAAACTGTCAGCCCCAAGCCATGCTTTGACTGAGGACTACGAAATTTGGTACACTAATGTGGTGTCTTAGGACCTACAAAAAAGTCTCTTGGAGCCAAGTGCAAGGTTGCACAGGAAGTCGGCCATTTTGGTCCAAGTGCGCGATTTAGTTGTTTTCACACACGTTGTTTGGAGAGTGATGCTCCGTCGCCCTTTTCACCAATCGCCTTCAGACGTCTGCTATATACTCTTAAGACATAGAGGAAAAAATTCAACCGTCGGATTTTAAATAAGTATAAAGGTGTGGGCGTGGCTAAGCCTCAAATTTTGACCTTTCGCCACGCCACTCTTTTTTTCACAGCTCCCTATTGGACCCATTTTACCCAATCACCAGGAATCTCTGGTAAATAGCAGCAGACAAGTTGAGGTCACTTGGTCTCCAGTACTGGAAGGTTTTGAGAAAAGGCGGGAATTTGGGAGCATGGCGAAATTCGCCATCACGCCATGGCTGTACGTTTGCCTCTCATTTCTTCAATTATCGTGACATCGCCACAAAATGTCTGGTGAGTGATCCGAGTCTGACCCCCAATAGAACTGGACAGTTGAAGTTTGTGGGCGTGGCCTATTTTCTGAAATAGCGCCCCCTGGGACCATTAAAACTGTCAGCCCCAAGCCAAGCTTTAACTGAGGATCACGAAATTTGGTACACTAATGTAGTGTCTCAGGACCTACAAAAAAGTCTCTTGGAGCCAAGTGCAAAGTCGTTCAGGAGGTCGGCCATTTTGGTCCAAGTACTTGATTTAGTTGGTTTTCGCACATGTTGTTTGGACCTTGATGCCCCGTCGCCCTTTTCACCGATCACCTTCAAACATCTGCTATGTACTCTTAAGACAAAGGGGAAAAAATTCAACCGTCGGATTTTAAATAAGTATCAAGGTGTGGGCGTGGCTAAGCCTCAAACTTTGACCTTTCGCCATTACATTACCTGACTTAACTCCCATGTGCATGATCAGATCGTATATCAAACGTTGTCTGTGTGATCACTGACCACATCTGAAGACAATGATAATGTGGACAGCTGACATCACCTAAGCCCCGCCCCCTGACTATTGGAAGTCTATTGTTTTATGGTGAAATGCCCATATTTGTCCCCTTTAATTTAGTCAACATGACACTAAGGTCATGCACTGTCTTCATGATGTTGTAATGACCATTCAGATCTGATAGCTTTCTAGATAGGGAGGGACTTTGATGCCATGGCGAATTCTGGCGTGACGCCATGACCTTACGTTTGACTGTAACTTCCACAAACAGCCTCCGATCTGCCCGAGACTGAACATGGCAATGAACAATCATGCCCTTTAGCCAACTAGGCACAAACAGTTGGAGAATGTTGTGTAATATCACCACAGCGCCCCCTACATACCTTTAAAACTGTAACAACTCCTACAGAAGAGGTTGTAATTGCATCAAACTTGCCAATGTCATCACACAAAGGAACCCAACACAATCATGTGGTAATTGGTGGATATAGCTTTAGCTCCGCCCCTTGACAGATATTAGGCCCTTAATAACACATGCATGATGCAATTCACACCAAACGGCACACAAATGACTGTTATCAACCTACAAACTTCTTCATGGAATATTTCCTAAATTTGGAACAGCACCCCCTAGATACGATAAAACCTTTGTTACTTCTGTAAAAAAGCTCCAAACTATATTAAACTTGATGGGAGTCATCACACAACTGCAGTCAACACATGTATGTGCTCACTTGTTCAAATCACTTTAACTCTGCCCACTTACAGCCTTTTGTCTCTAGATGACACATGCAACAATTGATTGATGCCAAACCATCTTTGATGAGCAAAGATACCTCTATGGGATTTAGTTGTAAATGGTCACAGCACCCCAAGATAGGTTCAAACTTTATTAACTTCTAAAGACAAAGTCAGAATGGCAATATACTTGGCTTGTGATATCACGTGACTGCACCAAACACATTGATGTGGTTGTTGGTTTTAATCCCTGTAGCTCTGCCCCTTTCAGCTCACTGGTTCTAGAAAGAACACACAGTGTCTGATTGATGTCAAAATAACAGAAAACCATCTTTGTCAACCAAAGCTGACCTCAACGGGATTTTTCTGTGGTTGGTCACAACACCCTCTAGATAAATTTAACCTACAATAACTTAAAAAACCTGGTCAGAAAAGCATTAAAGTTTGTCTCTGTCATCACACCACCAGTGTGGTAAAGATAGAGTATGCCCTAGTGGTGAGACGTGTAATATAATGGTGGGCTCAAAGGGGATGCTGTGTCAGGGTGAGGTGCGGATGAGGTGACCGTTAGCAGTTTCTGGTGTCGGGGTGGTTGACGTTTCTGTTTCGCAGACGTAGCCTGGTGCCCCGGGCTGCCGGCCAGGCCGGAGCGGCGCGGAGCTGCGAGGGCCGAACGACGCTGCTTGCAGCTTTAATTAGGCCCGAGCAGCGAAAGCGCTGCGAAGGCCTCTTGTTTTTGCTCTGTTTATTAGGCCCGAGCAGCGAAGCGCTGCGAAGGCCTATTGTATCTGCTCCGTTTATTAGGCCCGAGCAGCGAAGCGCTGCGAAGGCCTATTGTATCTGCTCCGTTTCTTTTTTTTCTTTCTTTCTTCTTTTTTTTTCTTTTTTTTTCTTCCGCGTCTTTGGACGGCCTTTAGGGGGTCTTAGCATATCCAAAAAGTCACCAAATTCTGGCCCAATATAGAAAGTGCGTGAAATTTACGTATTTCACTGGCAATGTGAAAGTTGGTATAAAAGTGTTTCAACAGCGCCCCCTGGAAAATTAAAAATACCCCTCCGCATTGACCTTTTTTCATAGTAGAGTGATAAAATTTGGTACACCTGTAGAATTCAACAATACGCACAGAAAAGCCTCTTGCACCCATGGTCAATATCAAACAGGAAGTCGGCCATTTTGGACTAAAGTGGCCATTTTTACCCCATTTTGGCCATTTCTAGGCTCTATATTTGGTAAAACAGTTTGGTCATTTTTCGCACGATTGTCTCAAAAATAATGTGCGATCGAACAGAAGCGATGGACGAATCAAATGAGAAAATAAAACTGACTTTTCGTAAATACTGAAGAGGCGGGGCCAGGCCTCAAAGTTCGAGCACTCGCCAAAAAAATTCAAATTGCTATAATTTCATAAATGAAAGAATTACAGTTAAAGTAATTTTCTATGGACAATCGTCATCGCCCCCCGAAGACAAATGAATGGTTGATTGATGATGTCACATAAGCCCCGCCCCCTCACGCCTTAAAAGGTCAAGTTTTACTGGGAAATTGTCCAAAATTCGCCCTTTCAACTAATCACCCCATATTTCTAGCAGGAAACTGAAGACAAGTTGGGGTTGCTTGGCGTCACTTTATGGGAGTTTTCTCCAGAAGGCGGGGCTGTGGCGGCGCGGCGAAATCAGGCGTACCGACGTGGCCTTACGTTTGCCTACCATTTCGTCATTTCTAGAGATATCGCCACAAAACCTCTTGTGAGTGATCCTAGTCCAGCCTCCAAAAAAATTTGATGTGAACATCCGGTGGGCGTGGCCTATTTTCTGAAATAGCTCCCCCTAGGACCATTAAAACTGTCAGCCCCAAGCCATGCTTTGACTGAGGATTTCGAAATTTGGTACACTAATGTGGTGTCTCAGGACCTACAAAAAAGTCTCTTGGAGCCAAGTGCAAAGTTGCACAGGAAGTCAGCCATTTTGGTCCAAGTACTCGATTTACTGGTTTTCGCACACGTTGTTTGGAGAGTGATGCTCCATCGCCCTTTTCACCAATCGCCTTCAAGCTTCTGCTATATACTCTTAAGACATAAAGGAAAATTTTCAACCGTCGGATTTTAAATAAGTATAAAGGTGTGGGCGTGGCTAAGCCTCAAACTTTGACCTGTCGCCACGCCACTCTTTTTTTCACAGCTCCCTATTGGATTCCTTTTACCCAATCAACAGCAATCTCTGGCAAATAGCAGCTGACAAGTTGAGGTCACTTGGTCTGCAGTACTGGCAGGTTTCGAAAAAAGGCAGGGCTTTGGGAGCATGGCGAAATTTGCCATCACGCCATGGCAATACGTTTGCCTCTCATTTCTTCAATTATCGTAACATCGCCACAAAATGTCTGGTGAGTGATCTGAGTCTGACCCCCAATAGAACTGGACAGCTGAAGTTTGTGGGCGTGGCCTATTTTCTGAAATAGCGCCCCCTAGGACCATTAAAACTGTCAGCCCCAAGCCAAGCTTTGACTGAGGATCACGAAATTTGGTACACTAATGTAGTGTCTCAGGACCTACAAAAAAGTCTCTTGGAGCCAAGTGCAAAATCGCACAGGAGGTCGGCCATTTTGGTCCAAGTACTTGATTTAGTGGTTTTCGCACATGTTGTTTGGACCTTGATGCCCCGTCGCCCTTTTCACCGATCACCTTCAAACATCTGCTATGTGCTCTTAAGACAAAGGGGAAAAAATTCAACCGTCGGATTTTAAATAAGTATCAAGGTGTGGGCGTGGCTAAGCCTCAAACTTTGACCTTTCGCCATTACATTACTTGACTTAACTCCCATGTGCATGATCAGATCGTATATCAAACGTTGTCTGTGTGATCACTGACCACATCTGAAGACAATGATAATGTGGACAGCTGACATCACCTATGCCCCGCCCCCTGACTATTGGAAGTCTAGTTTTATGGTGAAATGCCCATATTTGTCCCCTCTAATTTAGTCAACATGACACTAAGGTCATGCACTGTCTTCATGATGTTGTAATGACCATTCAGATCTGCTAGCTTTTCAGAAAGGGAGGGGCTTTGATGCCATGGCGAATTCTGGCATGACGCCGTGACCTTACAATTCAATTTAATGGTGAGCTCAGAGGGGATGCTGAGTCAGGGTGAGGTGCGGACTAGGAGGCCATTTGCGGTTTCTGGTGTCGGGGTGGTTGACGTTTCTGTTCTGCCAGACGTGCCCTGGTGCCCCGGGCTGCCGGCCAGGCCGGAGCGGCGCGGAGCTGCAAGGGCCGAACGACGCTGCTTGCAGCTTTAATTATTATTATTATTACGCTTTCTTTTTTCTTCCGCGTCTTTGGGTGGCCTTTAGGGGGTCTTAGCATATCCAAAAAGTCACCAAATTCTGGCCCAATATAGAAAGTGCGTGAAATTTACGTATTTCACTGGCGATGTGAAAGTTGATAAAAAAGTGGCTCGAGAGCGCCCCCTAAAGAGTGAAAAATACCCCTCTCCATAAAGCTTAGTTTATCGTACAGTTATGAAATTTGGTATACTGGTACTACTCAACAGTCCGCACAAAAAGCCTCTTGCAACCATGGTCAATTTAAAACAGGAAGTCGGCCATTTTGGGTTGAATTGGCGATTTTTAGCCGTTTTGGCCATTTCTAGGGTCTATATTTGGTTGAACAGTTTCGTCATTTTTCGTACCATAGTCATAAAAATAGTGTGCCATCGAACAGAAGCGATGGACGATTCAAATGAGAAAATAAAATTGACTTTTCGTAAATAGTGAAGGGGCGGGGCCAGGCCTCAAAGTTCGAGCACTCGCCAAAAAAATTCAAATTGCTATAATTTCACAAATGAAAGAATTACAGTTAAAGTAACTTTCTATGGATAATCGTCATCGCCCCCCGAAGACAAATGAATGGTCGCTGGATGATGTCACACAAGCCCCGCCCCCTCAGGACTTAAAACGTCAAGTTTTACTGGGAAATTTTCCAAAATTCGCCCTGTCGAATAATCAGCCCGAATTTGTAGCAGGTAACTGAAGAGAAGTTGGCGTTGCTTGACGTCACTTTATGGGTGTTTTCTGCAGAAGGCGGGGCTGTGGCGACGCGGCGAAGTCAGGCGTACCGCCGTGGCCATACATGTGCCTCCCATGTCGTCATTTCTATAGATACAGTCACGAAACGTCTTGTGAGTGATCCTAGTCCGGCCCCCCAAAAGATCTCATGTGAACATCAAATGGGCGTGGCCTATTTTCTGAAATAGCGCCCCCTAGGTCCATTAAAACTGTCAGCCCCAAGCCATGCTTTGACTGAGGAGTACGAAATTTGGTACACTAATGTGGGGTCTCAGGACCTACAAAAAAGTATCTTTGAGCCAAGTGCAAAGTCGCACAGGAAGTCGGCCATTTTGGTCCAAGTACTCGATTTAGTGGTTTTCACACACGTTATTAGGAGAATGATGTCTCGTCGTCCTTTCCACCTATCACCTTCAAACTCCTGCTATATAATCTTAAGACATAGAGGAAAAAATTCAACCGTCGGATTTTATACAAGTATAAAGGTGTGGGCGTGGCTAAGCCTCAAAGTTTGACCTTTCGCCATTACATTACTTGACTTAACAACTCCCATGTGCATGATCAGATCTATATCAAACTCCGTCTGTGTGATCATTGACCACATCTCAAGACAATGACAATGTGGACAGCTGACATCACCTATGCCCCGCCCCCTGACTACAGGAAGTCTATTTTTTATGGTGAAATGCCCATATTTGTCCCCTCTACTTTAGTCAACATGACACTAAGGTCATGCACTGTCTTCATGATGTTGTAATGACCATTCAGATCTGATAGCTTTTCAGAAAGGGAAGGGCTTTGATGCCACGGCGAATTCTGGCGTGACGCCGTGACCTTACGTTTGACTGTAACTTCCACTAACAACCTCCGATCTGCCCGAGACTGAACATGGCAATCAACAATCATGCCCTTTATTCAACGAGGCACACACCGTTGGTGAAAGTTGTGTAATGTCACCACAGCGCCCCCTACACACCATTAAAACTGTAATAACTCCTACAGACGAGGTCGTAACTGCACCAAACTTGCTATGTGTACTCACACAATGGCACCCACCACAGTCCTGTGGTAAGTTGTTGATATTGCTTTAGCTCCGCCCCCTGACAGATATTAGGCCCTGAATAACACATGCACGATGCAATTCACACCAAACTGCACACAAATGACTGTCAACAACCTACAAACTTCTTCATGGAATAATTCTTAAATTTGGGACAGCGCCCCCTAGATACAAAAAACCTTTGTAACTTCTGCAAAAAAGCTCCAAACTACATCAAACATTGTGGGAGTCATCACACATCTGCAATCAACACATGTATGTGATCACTTGTTCAATTCACTTTAACTCCACCCACTTACAGCTTTTTGTCTCTAGATGACCCATGCAACGTTTGATTGATTCCAAATTAACAGAAAACCATCTTTGATGACCAAAGATGACCTCTATGGCATTTACTTGTAAATGGTCACAACGCCCCCTAGATGGGTTCAAACTTTATTAACTTCTAAAGTCAAAGTCAGAATGGCATTATAATTGGCTTGTGACATCACATGACTGCACCAAACACATTGATGTGGTTGTTGGTTCAAATCCCTGTAGCTCCGCCCCTTTCAGCTCACTGGCTTTAGATAACACACACAACGTCCGTTTGATGCCAAAATAACAGAAAACTGTCTTTGTCAACCAAAGCTGACCTCAATGGGATTTTTCTGTAATTGATCACAGCGCCCCCTAGATAACTTTAACTTTCGAAAACTTTAATAAATATGGGCAGAAAAGCACTAAAGTTGGTCTGTGTCATCACACCAACAGTGTGCTAAAGATAAAGTATGCCCTAGTGGTGAGACATGTAATATAATGGTAGGCTCGGAGGGGATGCTGATTCAGGGTGAGGTGTGGACGAGGTGACTGTTAGCTTTTCTTGGTGTCAGGGTGGTGGACGTTTCAGTCCGTGGACGTGCCCTGGTGCCCCGTGCTGCCGGCCAGGACGGAGCGGCGGGGAGTTGGGTTTGGAGAGCATCGGGGATGGAGCGGAGGGGGTGCGGAAGGAGGGTGAGCATCTTCGCTGCGAGGGCCGAACGACGCTGCTTGCAGCTTTAATTATTCTTTCTTTCTTTATTATTCTTAGCCCGCTTTGAACGGCTTTATGGGGACCTTAACATACCCCAAAACTCACAATATTTTGCAAACTTGTCAGGCCTGGTGAAAAATTTGATATTTTAAAGGTCCCAAAAAAATCGCAAAGAAAATGGCTGAACAGCGCCCCCTACAAAGTGAAAAAAAACCCTCCCCATAAAGCTTAGTTTATCGTACAGTTATGAAATTTGGTACACTTGTAGTACTCAACAGTCCGCACAGAAAAGTCTCTTGCAAGCATGGTCAATATGAAACAGGAAGTCGGCCATTTTGGGTTGAAATGGCGATTTTTTGCCATTTTTGCCGTTTTTAGGGTCCGTTTCTGATTGGATTGCTCGATCATTTTTCGCACGATCGTCTCAAAAATTGTGTAAAATTGCTCAGAAGGGATGGGCGAACAAAATGAGACAAGGATTCTGACTTTTCGTATATGTTGAAGGGGCGGGGCCAGGCCTCGAAGTTTGACTACTCGCCAAAAAATTTTAAATTGCTATAACTTAATAACTGAAAGGAATAGAATTACCAAACTTTCTGTGGTCATTCGTCATCCTGCCACAAAGTAATTTGAATGGTCGGATGATGACATCACACTAGCCCCGCCCCCTCAGGACCAAAAAGGTCAAGTTTTACTGTGAAAGGTCCCAAATTGCCCCATTTCACTTAATCACCACAAACTTGTAGCTGGTAACTCAAGACAAGTGGAGGTTGCTTGGCGTCACTTTATGGGAGTTTTCGGCATAAGGCGGGGCTGTGGCGGCGCGGCGAAGTCAGGCGTACCGCCGTGGCCTTACGTTTGCCTTCCATTTCGTCATTTCTAAAGATATCGTCACGAAACTTGTTGTGAGTGATCCTAGTCCGGCCCCTCAAAAGATCTGATGTGAACATCCGGTGGGCGTGGCCTATTTTCTGAAATAGCGCCCCCTAGGACCAGTAAAACTGTCAGCCCCAAGCCATGCTTTGACTGAGGAGTACGAAATTTGGTACACTAATGTGGTGTCTCAGGACCTACAAAAAAGTCTCTTGGAGCCAAGTGCAAAGTTGCACAGGAAGTCGGCCATTTTGGTCCAAGTACGCAATTTAGTGGTTTTTGCACACGTTGTTTGGAGAGTGATGCTCCGTCGCCATTTTCACCAATCTCCTTCAAACTTCTGCCATCTGCTCTTAAGACATAGAGGAAAAAATTCAACCGTCGGATTTTTCAAAAGTTGAAAGGTGTGGGCGTGGCTAAGCCTCAAACTTTGACCTGTCGCCGCACCACTCTTTTTTTCACAGCTCCCTACTGGACTCCTTTTACCCAATCAGCAGGAGTCTCTGGCAAATAGCAGTAGACAACTGGAGGTCACTTGGTATCCAGTACTGGAAGGTTTCAAAAAAAGGCAGGGCTTTGGGAGAATGGCGAAAATCGCCATCACGCCATGGAAATACGTTTGCCTCTCATTTCTTCATTTATCGTGATATCGTTACGAAACTTCTTGTGAGTGATCCTAGTCTGACCACAAAGAGACATAGACAGCTGAAATATGTGGGCGTGGCCTAATTTCTGAAATAGCGCCCCCTAGGACCATTTAAACTAATAGCCCCAAGCCATGCTTTGACTGAGGATTACGAAATTTGGTACACTAATGTGGTGTCCCAGGACCTACAAAAAAGTCTCTTGGAGCCAATCACAAAATTGCACAGGAAGTCGGCCATTTTGGTCCAAGTACGCGATTTAGTGGTTTTCGCACACGTTGTTTGGAGAGTGATGCTCCGTCGCCCTTTTCACCAATCGCCTTCAAACTTCTGCTATATACTCTTGAGGCATAGGGGAAAAAATTCAACCGTCGGATTTTTCAAAAGTTGAAAGGTGTGGGCGTGGCTAAGCCTCAAACTTTGACCTTTCGCCATTACTTGACTTAATAACTCCCATGTGCATGATCAGATCTTTTTCGAACTTTGTCTGTGTGATCATTGACCATATCTGTAAACAATGACAATGTGGACAGCTGACATCATCTAAGCCCCGCCCCCTGACTAAAGGAAGTTATTATTTTATGCTGAAATGCCCATATTTGTCCCCTCTAATTTAGTCAACATGACACCTAGGTCATGCACTGTCTTCATGATGCTGTAATGGCCATTCAAATCTGATAGCTTTCCAGAAAGGGAGGGGCTTTGATGCCATGGCAAATTCTGGCGTAACGCCGTAACCTTACAATTCAATTTAATGGTGAGCTCAGAGGGGATGCTTAGTCAGGGTGAGGTGCGGACTAGGAGGCCATTTGCTGTTTCCGGTGACGGGATGATTGACGTTTCTGTTCTGCCAGACATGCCCTGGTGCCCCGGGCTGCCGGCCAGGCCAGAGCGGCGCGGAGCTGCGAGGGCCGAACGACGCTGCTTGCAGCTTTAATTAGGCCCGAGCAGCGAAAGCGCTGCGAAGGCCTCTTGTTTTTGCTCTGTTTATTATTCTTTCTTTCTTTATTATTCTTAGCCCGCTTTGAACGGCTTTATGGGGACCTTAACATACCCCAAAACTCACAATATTTTGCAAACTTGTCAGGCCTGGTGAAAAATTTGATATTTTAAAGGTCCCAAAAAAATCGCAAAGAAAATGGCTGAACAGCGCCCCCTACAAAGTGAAAAAAAAACCCTCCCCATAAAGCTTAGTTTATCGTACAGTTATGAAATTTGGTACACTTGTAGTACTCAACAGTCCGCACAGAAAAGTCTCTTGCAAGCATGGTCAATATGAAACAGGAAGTCGGCCATTTTGGGTTGAAATGGCGATTTTTTGCCGTTTTTGCCGTTTTTAGGGTCCGTTTCTGATTGGATTGCTCGATCATTTTTCGCACGATCGTCTCAAAAATTGTGTAAAATTGCTCAGAAGGGATGGGCGAACAAAATGAGACAAGGATTCTGACTTTTCGTATATGTTGAAGGGGCGGGGCAAGGCCTCGAAGTTTGACTACTCGCCAAAAATTTTTAAATTGCTATAACTTAATAACTGAAAGGAATAGAATTACCAAACTTTCTGTGGTCATTCGTCATCCTGCCACAAAGTAATTTGAATGGTCGGATGATGACATCACACTAGCCCCGCCCCCTCAGGACCAAAAAGGTCAAGTTTTACTGTGAAAGGTCCCAAATTGCCCCATTTCACTTAATCACCACAAACTTGTAGCTGGTAACTCAAGACAAGTGGAGGTTGCTTGGCGTCACTTTATGGGAGTTTTCGGCAGAAGGCGGGGCTGTGGCGGCGCGGCGAAGTCAGGCGTACCGCCGTGGCCTTACGTTTGCCTTCCATTTCGTCATTTCTAAAGATATCGTCACAAAACTTGTTGTGAGTGATCCTAGTCCGGCCCCTCAAAAGATCTGATGTGAACATCCGGTGGGTGTGGCCTATTTTCTGAAATAGCGCCCCCTAGGACCATTAAAACTGTCAGCCCCAAGCCATGCTTTGACTGAGGAGTACGAAATTTGGTACACTAATGTGGTGTCTCAGGACCTACAAAAAAGTCTCTTGGAGCCAAGTGCAAAGTTGCACAGGAAGTCGGCCATTTTGGTCCAAGTACGCAATTTAGTGGTTTTTGCACACGTTGTTTGGAGAGTGATGCTCCGTCGCCATTTTCACCAATCTCCTTCAAACTTCTGCCATCTGCTCTTAAGACATAGAGGAAAAAATTTCAACCGTCGGATTTTTCAAAAGTTGAAAGGTGTGGGCGTGGCTAAGCCTCAAACTTTGACCTGTCGCCGCACCACTCTTTTTTTCACAGCTCCCTACTGGACTCCTTTTACCCAATCAGCAGGAGTCTCTGGCAAATAGCAGTAGACAACTTGAGGTCACTTGGTATCCAGTACTGGAAGGTTTCAAAAAAAGGCAGGGCTTTGGGAGCATGGCGAAAATCGCCATCACGCCATGGAAACACGTTTGCCTCTCATTTCTTCATTTATCGTGATATCGTTACGAAACTTCTTGTGATTGATCCTAGTCTGACCACAAAGAGACATAGACAGCTGAAATATGTGGGCGTGGCCTAATTTCTGAAATAGCGCCCCCTAGGACCATTTAAACTAATAGCCCCAAGCCATGCTTTGACTGAGGATTACGAAATTTGGTACACTAATGTGGTGTCCCAGGACCTACAAAAAAGTCTCTTGGAGCCAATCACAAAATTGCACAGGAAGTCGGCCATTTTGGTCCAAGTGCGCGATTTAGTGGTTTTCACACACGTTGTTTGGAGAGTGATACTCCGTCGCCCTTTTCACCAATCACTTTCAAACTTCTGCTATATAGTCTTAAGACATAGAGGAAAAAATTCAACCGTCGGATTTTAAATAAGTATAAAGGTGTGGGCGTGGCTAAGCCTCAAACTTTGACCTTTCGCCACGCCACTCTTTTTTTCACAGCTCCTTATTGGACTCCTTTTACCCAATCACCAGGAATCTCTGGTAAATAGCAGCAGGCAAGTTGAGGTCACTTGGTCTCCAGTACTGGAAGGTTTTGAAAAAAGGCGGGGCTTTGGGAGCATGGCGAAATTCGCCATCACGCCATGGAAATACGTTTGCCTCTCATTTCTTCATTTATCGTGATATCACCTCGACCATTGTTGTGAGTGATCCTAGTCTGACCCCCAATAGAAAAGGTCAGCTTAAGTTTGTGGGCGTGGCCTATTTTCTGTATTAGCGCCCCCTAGGACCATTAAAACTGTCAGCCCCAAGCCATGCTTTGACTGAGGATTACGATATTTGGTACACTAATGTGGTGTCTCAGGACCTACAAAAAAGTCTCTTGGAGCCAAGTGCAAAGTCGCACAGGAAGTCGGCCATTTTGGTCCAAGTGCGCGATTTAGTGGTTTTCACACACGTTGTTTGGAGAGTGATGCTCCGTCGCCCTTTTCACCAATCGCCTTCGAGCTTCTGCTATATACTCTTAAGACATAGAGGAAAAAATTCAACCGTCGGATTTTAAATAAGTATAAAGGTGTGGGCGTGGCTAAGCCTCAAACTTTGACCTTTCGCCACGCCACTCTTTTTTTCACAGCTCCCTATTGGACTCCTTTTACCCAATCACCTGGAATCTCTGGTAAATAGCAGCTGACAAGTTGAGGTCACTTGGTCTACAGTACTGGCAGGTTTTGAAAAAAGGCGGGGCTTTGGGAGCATGGCGAAATTCGCCATCACGCCATGGCAATACGTTTGCCTCTCATTTCTTCAATTATCGTGACATCGCCACAAAATGTCTGGTGAGTGATCCTAGTCTGACCCCCAATAGAAATGGGCATCTGAGATTTGTGGGCGTGGCCTATATTCTGAAATAGCGCCCCCTAGGACCATTAAAACTGTCAGCCCCAAGACAAGGTTTGACTGAGGATTACGAAAATTGGTACACTCATGTAGGGTCTCTGGCCCTACAAAAAAGTCTCTTGGAGCCAAGCGCAATTTCGCACAGGAGGTCGGCCATTTTGGTCCAAGTACTCGATTTAGTGGTTTTCGCACACGTTGTTTGGACATTGATGGCCCGTTGCCCTTTACACCGATCACCTTCAAACTTATGCTATGTACTTTTAAGTCAAAGGGGAAAAAATTCAACCGTCGGATTTTAAATTAGTATAAAGGTGTGGGCGTGGCTAAGCCTCAAACTTTGACCTTTCGCCATGACATTACTTGACTTAATAACTCCCATGTGCATGATCAGATCTAATTCAAAGTTTGTCTGTGTGATCACTGACCACATCTCAAGACAACGACAATGTGGACAGCTGACATCACCTAAGCCCCGCCCCCTGACAACAGGAAGTCTATTGTTTTATGGTGAAATGCCCATATTTGTCCCCTCTAATTTAATGAAAATGACACTCAGGTCATACAGTGTCTTCATGATGTTTTAAAGACCATTCAGATCTGATAGCTTTTCAGAAAGGGAGGGGCTTTGATGCCATGGTGAATGCTGGCGTGACGCCATGACCTTACATTTGACTGTAACTTCCACAAACGGCCTCCGATTTGCCCGAAACTGAATATGGCAATGAACAATCATGCCCTTTAGCCAATGAGGCACAAACGGTTGGTGAATGTTATATAATGTCACCAAAGCTGACCTCAATGGGACTTTTCTGTAGTTGGTCACAGCGCCACCTAGATAACGTTATCCTTCGATAACTTTAAAAAACATGGTCAGAATAGCATTAAAGTTGGTCACTGTCATCACACCACCAGTGTGGTAAAGATAGAGGATTCCCTAGTGGTGAGACATAAAATATAATGGTGGGCTCAAAGGGGATGCTGAGTCAGGGTGAGTTGCGGACAAGGTGGCCGTTAGCAGTTTCTGGTGTTGGGGTGGTCGACGTTTGTGTTCTGCGGACGTGCCCTGGTGCCCCGGGCTGCCGGCCAGGCCGGAGCGGCGCGGAGCTGCGAGGGCCGAACGACGCTGCTTGCAGCTTTAATTAGGCCCGAGCAGCGAAAGCGCTGCGAAGGCCTCTTGTTTTTGCTCTGTTTATTTAGGCCCGAGCAGCGAAAGCGCTGCGAAGGCCTCTTGTTTTTGCTCTGATTATTTTTTGTTATTCCGTGCCCCCTTTGAACAGCTTTTTGGGGACCTTAACATACCCCAAAACTCACAATATTTTGCAAACTTGTCAGGCCTGGTGAAAAATTTGATATTTTAAAGGTCACAAAAAAATCGCAAAGAAAATGGCTGAACAGCGCCCCCTACAAAGTGAAAAAAACCCCTCTCCATAAAGCTTAGTTTATCGTACAGTTATGAAATTTGGTACATTTATAGTACTAAACAGTCCGCACAGAAAAGTCTCTTGCATGCATGGTCAATATCAAACAGGAAGTCGGCCATTTTGGGTTGAAATGGCGATTTTTTGCCGTTTTGGCCCTTTTTAGGGTCCGTTTCTGATTGGATTTCTCGATCATTTTTTGCACGATCGTCTCAAAAATTGTGTAAAATTGCTCAGAAGGGATGGGCGAACAAAATGAGACAAAGATTCTGACTTTTCGTACATGTTGAAGGGGCGGGGCCAGGCCTCGAAGTTTGACTACTCGCCAAAAAATTTTAAATTGCTATAACTTCATAACTGAAAGGAATAGAATTACCAAACTTTCTGTGGTCATTCGTCATCCAGCCACAAAGTAAATTGAATGGTCGGATGATGACATCACACAAGCCCCGCCCCCTCAGGACCAAAAAGGTCAAGTTTTACTGTGAAAGGTCCCAAATTGCCCCATTTCACTTAATCACCACAAACTTGTAGCTGTTAACTCAAGACAAGTGGAGGTTGCTTGGCGTCACTTTATGGGAGTTTTCGGCAGAAGGTGGGGCTGTGGCGGCGCGGCGAAGTCAGGCGTACCGCCATGGCCTTACGTTTGCCTTCCATTTCGTCATTTCTAAAGATATCGTCACGAAACTTGTTGTGAGTGATCCTAGTCCGTCCCCTCAAAAGATCTGATGTGAAAATCCGGTGGGCGTGGCCTATTTTCTGAAATAGCGCCCCCTAGGACCATTAAAACTGTCAGCCCCAAGCCATGCTTTGACTGAGGAGTACGAAATTTGGTACACTAATGTGGTGTCTCAGGACCTACAAAAAAGTCTCTTGGAGCCAAGTGCAAAGTTGCACAGGAAGTCGGCCATTTTGGTCCAAGTACGCAATTTAGTGGTTTTCGCACACGTTGTTTGGAGAGTGATGCTCCGTCGCCATTTTCACCAATCTCCTTCAAACTTCTGCCATCTGCTCTTAAGACATAGAGGAAAAAATTCAACCGTCGGATTTTTCAAAAGTTGAAAGGTGTGGGCGTGGCTAAGCCTCAAACTTTGACCTGTCGCCGCGCCACTCTTTTTTTCACAGCTCCCTACTGGACTCCTTTTACCCAATCAGCAGGAGTCTCTGGCAAATAGCAGTAGACAACTTGAGGTCACTTGGTCTCCAGTACTGGAAGGTTTCAAAAAAAGGCAGGGCTTTGGGAGCATGGCGAAAATCGCCATCACGCCATGGAAATACGTTTGCCTCTCATTTCTTCATTTATCGTGATATCATTACGAAACTTCTGGTGAGTGATCCTAGTCTGACCCCAAAGAGACATAGACAGCTGAAATATGTGGGCGTGGCCTAATTTCTGAAATAGCGCCCCCTAGGACCATTTAAACTAATAGCCCCAAGCCATGCTTTGACTGAGGATTACGAAATTTGGTACACTAATGTGGTGTCCCAGGGCCTACAAAAAAGTCTCTTGGAGCCAAGCACAAAATTGCACAGGAAGTCGGCCATTTTGGTCCAAGTACGCGATTTAGTGGTTTTCGCACACGTTGTTTGGAGAGTGATGCTCCGTCGCCCTTTTCACCAATCGCATTCAAACTTCTGCTATATACTCTTAAGGCATAGGGGAAAAAATTCAACCGTCGGATTTTTCAAAAGTTGAAAGGTGTGGGCGTGGCTAAGCCTCAAACTTTGACCTGTCGCCGCGCCACTCTTTTTTTCACAGCTCCCTACTGGACTCCTTTTACCCAATCAGCAGGAGTCTCTGGCAAATAGCAGTAGACAACTTGAGGTCACTTGGTATCCAGTACTGGAAGGTTTCAAAAAAAGGCGGGGCTTTGGGAGCATGGCGAAAATCGCCATCACGCCATGGAAATACGTTTGCCTCTCATTTCTTCATTTATCGTGATATCGTTACGAAACTTCTGGTGAGTGATCCTAGTCTGACCCCAAAGAGACATAGACAGCTGAAATATGTGGGCGTGGCCTAATTTCTGAAATAGCGCCCCCTAGGACCATTTAAACTAATAGCTCCAAGCCATGCTTTCACTGAGGATTACGAAATTTGGTACACTAATGTGGTGTCCCAGGACCTACAAAAAAGTCTCTTGGAGCCAAGCACAAAATTGCACAGGAAGTCGGCCATTTTGGTCCAAGTACGCGATTTAGTGGTTTTCGCACACGTTGTTTGGAGAGTGATGCTCCGTCGCCCTTTTCACCAATCGCCTTCAAACTTCTGCTATATACTCTTAAGGCATAGGGGAAAAAATTCAACCGTCGGATTTTTCAAAAGTTGAAAGGTGTGGGCGTGGCTAAGCCTCAAACTTTGACCTTTCGCCATTACTTGACTTAATAACTCCCATGTGCATGATCAGATCTTTTTCGAACTTTGTCTGTGTGATCATTGACCATATCTGTAAACAATGACAATGTGGACAGCTGACATCATCTAAGCCCCGCCCCCTGACTAAAGGAAGTTATTATTTTATGCTGAAATGCCCATATTTGTCCCCTCTAATTTAGTCAACATGACACCTAGGTCATGCACTGTCTTCATGATGCTGTAATGGCCATTCAAATCTGATAGCTTTCCAGAAAGGGAGGGGCTTTGATGCCATGGCGAATTCTTGCGTATGCCGTAACCTTACAATTCAATTTAATGGTGAGCTCAGAGGGGATGCTTAGTCAGGGTGAGGTGCGGACTAGGAGGCCATTTGCTGTTTCCGGTGACGGGATGATTGACGTTTCTGTTCTGCCAGACATGCCCTGGTGCCCCGGGCTGCCGGCCAGGCCGGAGCGGCGCGGAGCTGCGAGGGCCGAACGACGCTGCTTGCAGCTTTAATTAGGCCCGAGCAGCGAAAGCGCTGCGAAGGCCTCTTGTTTTTGCTCTGTTTATTATTATTTTTAGGCCCGAGCAGCGAAAGCGCTGCGAAGGCCTCTTGTTTTTGCTCCGTTTATTATTATTTTTTTTATTTATTATTCCGGTGCCGCTTTGAATGGCTTTTTGGGGATCTTAACATACCCCAAAACTCACAATATTTTGCACACTTGTCAGGCCTGGTGAAAAATTTGATATTTTAAAGGTCCCAAAAAAATCGCAAAGAAAATGGCTGAACAGCGCCCCCTACAATGTGATAAAAACCCCTCTCCATAAAGCTTAGTTTATCGTACAGTTATGAAATTTGGTACACTTGTAGTACTCAACAGTCCGCACAGAAAAGTCTCTTGCAAGCATGGTCAATATCAAACAGGAAGTCGGCCATTTTGGGTTGAAATGGCGATTTTTTGCAGTTTTGGCCGTTTTTAGGGTCCGTTTCTGATTGGATTGCTCGATCATTTTTTGCACGATCATCTCAAAAATTGTGTAAAATTGCTCAGAAGAGATGGGCGAACAAAATGAGACAATAAAATTGACTTTTCGTAAATACTGAAGGGGCGGGGCCAGGCCTCGAAGTTTGACTACTCGCCAAAAAATTTTAAATTGCTATAACTTCATAACTGAAAGGAATAGAATTACCAAACTTTCTGTGGTCATTCGTCATCCAGCCACAAAGTAAATTGAATGGTCGGATGATGACATCACACAAGCCCCGCCCCCTCAGGACCAAAAAGGTCAAGTTTTACTGTGAAAGGTCCCAAATTGCCCCATTTCACTTAATCACCACAAACTTGTAGCTGTTAACTCAAGACAAGTGGAGGTTGCTTGGCGTCACTTTATGGGAGTTTTCGGCAGAAGGTGGGGCTGTGGCGGCGCGGCGAAGTCAGGCGTACCGCCATGGCCTTACGTTTGCCTTCCATTTCGTCATTTCTAAAGATATCATCACGAAACTTGTTGTGAGTGATCCTAGTCCGGCCCCTCAAAAGATCTGATGTGAACATCCGGTGGGCGTGGCCTATTTTCTGAAATAGCGCCCCCTAGGACCATTTAAACTGTCAGCCCCAAGCCATGCTTTGACTGAGGAGTACGAAATTTGGTACACTAATGTGGTGTCTCAGGACCTACAAAAAAGTCTCTTGGAGCCAAGTGCAAAGTTGCACAGGAAGTCGGCCATTTTGGTCCAAGTACGCAATTTAGTGGTTTTCGCACACGTTGTTTGGAGAGTGATGCTCCGTCGCCATTTTCACCAATCTCCTTCAAACTTCTGCCATCTGCTCTTAAGACATAGAGGAAAAAATTCAACCGTCGGATTTTTCAAAAGTTGAAAGGTGTGGGCGTGGCTAAGCCTCAAACTTTGACCTGTCGCCGCGCCACTCTTTTTTTCACAGCTCCCTACTGGACTCCTTTTACCCAATCAGCAGGAGTCTCTGGCAAATAGCAGTAGACAACTTGAGGTCACTTGGTCTCCAGTACTGGAAGGTTTCAAAAAAAGGCAGGGCTTTGGGAGCATGGCGAAAATCGCCATCACGCCATGGAAATACGTTTGCCTCTCATTTCTTCATTTATCGTGAAATCATTACGAAACTTCTGGTGAGTGATCCTAGTCTGACCCCAAAGAGACATAGACAGCTGAAATATGTGGGCGTGGCCTAATTTCTGAAATAGCGCCCCCTAGGACCATTTAAACTAATAGCCCCAAGCCATGCTTTGACTGAGGATTACGAAATTTGGTACACTAATGTGGTGTCCCAGGGCCTACAAAAAAGTCTCTTGGAGCCAAGCACAAAATTGCACAGGAAGTCGGCCATTTTTGTCCAAGTACGCGATTTAGTGGTTTTCGCACACGTTGTTTGGAGAGTGATGCTCCGTCGCCCTTTTCACCAATCGCCTTCAAACTTCTGCTATATACTCTTAAGGCATAGGGGAAAAAATTCAACCGTCGGATTTTTCAAAAGTTGAAAGGTGTGGGCGTGGCTAAGCCTCAAACTTTGACCTGTCGCCGCGCCACTCTTTTTTTCACAGCTCCCTACTGGACTCCTTTTACCCAATCAGCAGGAGTCTCTGGCAAATAGCAGTAGACAACTTGAGGTCACTTGGTATCCAGTACTGGAAGGTTTCAAAAAAAGGCGGGGCTTTGGGAGCATGGCGAAAATCGCCATCACGCCATGGAAATACGTTTGCCTCTCATTTCTTCATTTATCGTGATATCGTTACGAAACTTCTGGTGAGTGATCCTAGTCTGACCACAAAGAGACATAGACAGCTGAAATATGTGGGCGTGGCCTAATTTCTGAAATAGCGCCCCCTAGGACCATTTAAACTAATAGCCCCAAGCCATGCTTTCACTGAGGATTACGAAATTTGGTACACTAATGTGGTGTCCCAGGACCTACAAAAAAGTCTCTTGGAGCCAAGCACAAAATTGCACAGGAAGTCGGCCATTTTGGTCCAAGTACGCGATTTAGTGGTTTTCGCACACGTTGTTTGGAGAGTGATGCTCCGTCGCCCTTTTCACCAATCGCCTTCAAACTTCTGCTATATACTCTTAAGGCATAGGGGAAAAAATTCAACCGTCGGATTTTTCAAAAGTTGAAAGGTGTGGGCGTGGCTAAGCCTCAAACTTTGACCTTTCGCCATTACTTGACTTAATAACTCCCATGTGCATGATCAGATCGTTTTCGAACTTTGTCTGTGTGATCATTGACCATATCTGTAAACAATGACAATGTGGACAGCTGACATCATCTAAGCCCCGCCCCCTGACTAAAGGAAGTTATTATTTTATGCTGAAATGCCCATATTTGTCCCCTCTAATTTAGTCAACATGACACCTAGGTCATGCACTGTCTTCATGATGCTGTAATGGCCATTCAAATCTGATAGCTTTCCAGAAAGGGAGGGGCTTTGATGCCATGGCGAATTCTTGCGTATGCCGTAACCTTACAATTCAATTTAATGGTGAGCTCAGAGGGGATGCTTAGTCAGGGTGAGGTGCGGACTAGGAGGCCATTTGCTGTTTCCGGTGACGGGATGATTGACGTTTCTGTTCTGCCAGACATGCCCTGGTGCCCCGGGCTGCCGGCCAGGCCGGAGCGGCGCGGAGCTGCGAGGGCCGAACGACGCTGCTTGCAGCTTTAATTTTTATTTATTATTCCGGTGCCGCTTTGAATGGCTTTTTGGGGACCTTAACATACCCCAAACCTCACAATATTTTGCATACTTGTCAGGCCTGGTGAAAAATTTGATATTTTAAAGGTCCCAAAAAAATCGCAAAGAAATTGGCTGAACAGCGCCCCCTAGAAAATGAAAAAAAAACCCTCTCCATAAAGCTTAGTTTATCGTACCGTTATGAAATTTGGTACACTTATAGTACTCAATAGTCCGCACAGAAAAGTCTCTTGCAAGCATGGTCAATATCAAACAAGAAGTCGGCCATTTTGGGTTGAAATGGCGATTTTTTGCCGTTTTGGCCGTTTTTAGGGTCCGTTTCTGATTGGATTGCTCGATCATTTTTTGCACGATCATCTCAAAAATTCTGTAAAATTGCTCAGAAGAGATGGGCGAACAAAATGAGACAATAAAATTGACTTTTCGTAAATACTGAAGGGGCGGGGCCAGGCCTCGAAGTTTGACTACTCGCCAAAAATTTTTAAATTGCTATAACTTCATAACTGAATGGAATAGAGTTACCAAACTTTCTGTGGTCATTCGTCATCACCTCACAAAGTAAATTGAATGGTCGCATGATGACATCACACAAGCCCCGCCCCCTCAGGACCAAAAAGGTTAAGTTTTACTGTGAAAGGTCCCAAATTGCCCCATTTCACTAAATCACCACAAATTTGTAGCTGGTAACTCAAGACAAGTGGGGGTTGCTTGGTGTCACATTATGTGAGTTTTCGGCAGAGGGCGGGGCTGTGGCGGCGCGGCGAAGTCAGGCGTACCGCCGTGGCCTTACGTTTGCCTCCCATTTCGTCATTTCTAAAGATATCATCACGAAACTTCTTGTGAGTGATCCTAGTCTGGCCCCCCAAAAGATCTGATGTGAACATCCGGTGGGCGTGGCCTATTTTCTGAAATAGCGCCCCCTAGGACCATTAAAACTGTCAGCCCCAAGCCATGCTTTGACTGAGGATTACGAAATTTGGTACACTAATGTGGTGTCTCAGGACCTACAAAAAAGTCTCTTGGACCCAAGTGCAAAGTCGCACAGGAAGTCGGCCATTTTGGTCCAAGTACGCGATTTACTGGTTTTCGCACACCTTGTTTGGAGAGTGATGCTCCGTCGCCCTTTTCACCAATCTCCTTGAAACGTCTGCTATATACTCTTAAGACAAAGAGGAAAAAATTCAACCGTCGGATTTTTCAAAAGTTTAACGGTGTGGGCGTGGCTAAGCCTCAAACTTTGACCTGTCGCCACGCCACTCATTTTTTCACAGCTCCCTACTGGACTCCTTTTACCCAATCAGCAGGAATCTCTGGCAAACAGCAGTAGACAACTTGAGGTCACTTGGTATCCAGTACTGGCAGGTTTCAAAAAAAGGCGGGGCTTCAGGAGCATGGCGAAAATCGCCATCACGCCATGGAAGTATGTTTGCCTCTCATTTCTTCAGTTATCGTGATATTGCTACGAAACTTCTGGTGCGTGATCCTAGTCTGACCCCCAAGCGACATAGATATCTGAAATTAGTGGGCGTGGCCTATTTTCTTAAATAGCGCCCCCTAGGACCATTTAAACTAATAGCCCCAAGCTATGCTTTGACTGAGGATTACGAAATTTGGTACACTAATGTGGTGTCTCAGGACCTACAAAAAAGTCTCTTGGAGCCAAGCGCAAAGTCGCACAGGAAGTCGGCCATTTTGGTCCAAGTGCGCGATTTAGTGGTTTTCGCACACGTTGTTTGGAGAGTGATGCTCCGTCGCCCTTTTCACCAATCTCCTTCAAACTTCTGCTATATACTCTTAAGACATAGGGGAAAAAATTCAACCGTCGGATTTTTCAAAAGTTGAAAGATGTGGGCGTGGCTAAGCCTCAAACTTTGACCTGTCGCCACGCCACTCTTTTTTTCACAGCTCCCTACTGGACTCCTTTTACCCAAACACCAGGATTCTGTGGCAAACAGCAGTAGACAAGTTGAGGTTACTTTGTCTCCAGTACTGGCAGGTTTTGAAAAAAGGCGGGGCTTTGGGAGCATGGCGAAAATCGCCATCACGCCATGGAAATAAGTTTGCCTCTCATTTCTTAAGTTATCGAGATATCACCTCGAAATTTGTTGTGAGTGATCCTAGTCTGACCCCCAATAGAAATGGACAGCTAAAATTTGTGGGCGTGGCCATTTTTCTGAAATAGCGCCCCCTAGGACCATTAAAACTGTCAGCCCCTAGCCATTCTTTGACTGAGGATTACGAAATTTGGTACACTAATGAGGTGTCTCCGGACCTACAAAAAAGTCTCTTGGAGCCAAGTGCAAAGTCGCACAGGAAGTCGGCCATTTTGGTCCAAGTACGCGATTTAGTTGTTTTGGCACACGTTTGGAGAGTGATGCTCCGTTGCCCTTTTCACCAATCGCCTTCAAACTTCTGCTATTTACTCTTAAGACATAGGAGAAAAAATTCAACCGTCGGATTTTTCAAAAGTTGAAAGGTGTGGCCGTGGCTAAGTCTCAAACTTTGACCTTTCGCCATTACTTTACTTGACTTAATAACTCCCATGTGAATGATCGGATCTTTTTCGAACTTTGTCTGTGTGATCATTGACCATATCTTTAAACAATGACAATGTGGACAGCTGACATCACCTAAGCCCCGCCCCCTGAATACAGGAAGTCTATTGTTTTATGCTGAAATGCCCATATTTGTCCCCTCTAATTTAGTCAACATGACACTAAGGTCATGCACGGTCTTCATGATGCTGTAATGACCATTCAGATCTGATAGCTTTCCAGATAGGGAGGGGCTTTGATGCCATGGCGAATTCTGGCGTAACGCCGTAACCTTACAATTCAATTTAATGGTGAGCTCAGAGGGGATGCTGAGTCAGGGTGAGGTGCGGACTAGGAGGCCATTTGCGGTTTCTGGTGTCGGGGTGGTTGACGTTTCTGTTCTGCCAGACGTGCCCTGGTGCCCCGGGCTGCCGGCCAGGCCGGAGCGGCGCGGAGCTGCGAGGGCCGAACGACGCTGCTTGCAGCTTTAATTAGGCCCGAGCAGCGAAAGCGCTGCGAAGGCCTCTTGTTTTTGCTCTGTTTATTCTTTTTTATTTATTATTCTTAGCCCGCTTTGAATGGCCTTTTGGGGACCTTATCATTCCCCAAAACTCACAATATTTTGCAAACATGTCAGGCCTGGTGAAAAATTTGATATTTTAAAGGTCCCAAAAAAATCGCACAGGAAATGACTGAACAGTGCCCCCTAGAAAGTGAAAAAAAACCCTCCCCATAAAGCTTAGTTTATCGTACAGTTATGAAATTTGGTACACTTGTAGTACTCAACAGTCCGCACAGAAAAGTCTCTTGCAAGCATGGTCAATATCAAACAGGAAGTCGGCCATTTTGGGTTGAAATGGCGATTTTTTGCAGTTTTGGCCGTTTTTAGGGTCCGTTTCTGACTGGATTGCTCGATCACTTTTCGCACAATCGTCTCAAAAGTGGTGTAAAATTGCTCAGAAGAGATGGGCGAAAAAAATGAGACAAGGATTCTGAGTTTTCGTATATGTTGAAGGGGCGGGGCCAGGCCTCAAAGTTTGACTACTCGCCAAATTTTTTTAAATTGCTATAACTTCATAACTGAATGGAATAGAGTTACCAAACTTTCTGTGGTCATTCGTCATCCACCCACAAAGTAAAATGAATGGTCGGATGATAACATCACACAAGCCCCGCCCCCTCAGGACCAAAAAGGTCAAGTTTTACTGTGAAAGGTCCCAAATTGCCCCATTTCACTTAATCACCAAATATTTATAGCTGGTAACTCAAGACAAGTGGAGGTTGCTTGGCGTCACTTTATGGGAGTTTTCGGCAGAGGGCGGGGCTGTGGCGGCGCGGCGAAGTCAGGCGTACCACCGTGGCCTTACGTTTGCCTCCCATTTCGTCATTTCTAAAGATATCGTCATGAAACTTCTTGTGAGTGATCCTAGTCCAGCCCCCCAAAAGATCTGATGTGAACATCCGGTGGGCGTGGCCTATTTTCTGAAATAGCGCCCCCTAGGACCATTAAAACTGTCAGCCCCAAGCCATGCTTTGACTGAGGATTATGAAATTTGGTACACTAATGTGGTGTCTCAGGCCCTACAAAAAAGTCTCTTGGAGCCAAGTGCAAAGTCGCACAGGATGTCGGCCATTTTGGTCCAAGTACGCGATTTAGTGGTTTTCGCACACGTTGTTTGGAGAGTGATGCTCCGTCGCCCTTTTCACCAATCGCCTTCAAACTTCTGCCATATACTCTTAAGTCATAGGGGAAAAAATTCAACCGTCGGATTTTTCAAAAGTTGAAAGGTGTGGGCGTGGCTAAGCCTCAAACTTTGACCTGTCGCCACGCCACTCTTTTTTTCACAGCTCCCTACTGGACTCCTTTTACCCAATCAGCAGGAATCTCTGGCAAATAGCAGTAGACAACTTGAGGTCACTTGGTATCCAGTACTGGCAGGTTTCAGAAAAAGGCGGGGCTTTGGGAGCATGGCGAAAATCGCCATCACGCCATGGAAATACGTTTGCCTCTCATTTCTTCAGTTATCGTGACATTGCTACGAAACTTATGGGGAGTGATCCTAGTCTGACTCTCAAGAGACATAGACATCTGAATTTTGTGGGCGTGGCCTATGTTTTGAAATAGCGCCCCCTAGGACCATTTAAACTATTAGCCCCAAGCCATGCTTTGACTGAGGATTACGAAATTTGATACACTAATGTGGTGTCTCAGGACCTACAAAAAAGTCTCTTGGAGCCAAGTGCAAAGTCGCACAGGAAGTCGGCCATTTTGGTCCAAGTACGCGATGTAGTGGTTTTCGCACACGTTGTTTGGAGAGTGATGCTCCGTCGCCCTTTTCAGCAATCGCCTTCAAACTTCTGCCATATACTCTTAAGTCATAGGGGAAAAAATTCAACCATCGGATTTTTCAAAAGTTGAAAGGTGTGGGCGTGGCTAAGCCTCAAACTTTGACCTGTCGCCACGCCACTCTATTTTTTCACTGCTCCCTACTGGACTCCTTTTACCCAATCAGCAGGAATCTCTGGCAAATAGCAGTAGACAACTTGAGGTCACTTTTTATCCAGTACTGGCAGGTTTCAGAAAAAGGCGGGGCTTTGGGAGCATGGCGAAAATCGCCATCACGCCATGGAAATATGTTTGCCTCTCATTTCTTCAGTTATCGTGATATTGCTACGAAACTTTTGGGGAGTGATCCTAGTCTGACCCCCAAGAGACATAGACATCTGAATTTTGTGGGCGTGGCCTATGTTTTGAAATAGCACCCCCTAGGACCATTTAAACTATTATCCCCAAGCCATGCTTTGACTGAGGATTACGAAATTTGGTACACTAATGCGGTGTCTCAGGACCTACAAAAAAGTCTCTTGGAGCCAAGTGCAAAGTCGCACAGGAAGTCGGCCATTTTGGTCCAAGTAAGCGATTTAGTGGTTTTTGCACACGTTGTTTGGAGAGTGATGCTCCGTCGCCCTTTTCACCGATCTCCTTCAAACTTCTCCTATATACTCTTAAGACATAGGGGGAAAAATTCAACCGTCGGATTTTTCAAAAGTTGAAAGGTATGGGCGTGGCTAAGCCTCAAACTTTGACCTGTCGCCACACCACTCTTATTTTCACAGCTCCCTACTGGACTCCTTTTACCCAATCAGCAGGAATCTCTGTCAAATAGCAGTAGACAACATGAGGTCACTTGATATCAAGTACTGGCAGGTTTAAAAAAAAAGGCGGGGCTTTGGGAGCATGGCGAAAATCCCCATCACGCCATGGAAATACGTTTGCCTCTCATTTCTTCAGTTATCGTGATATTGCTATGAAACTTCTGGTGAGTGATCCTAGTCTGACCCTCAAGAGAAATAGATAGCTGAAGTTAATGGGCGTGGCCTATTTTCTGAAATAGCGCCCCCTAGAGACATTAAAACTGTCAGCCCCATGCGTTGGTTTGACTGAGAATTACGAAATTCGGTACACTTATGTAGTGTCTCAGGGCCTACAAAAACGTCTCTTGGAGCCAAGTGCTAAGTAGCACAGGAAGTCGGCCATTTTGGTCCAAGTACTCGATTTAGTGGTTTTCGCACACGTTGTTTTGGAGAGTGATGCTCCGTTGCCCTTTTCACCAATCGCCTTCAAACTTCTGCTATATACTCTTACGACATAGGGAAAAAAATTCAACTGTCAGATTGTTCAGAAGTTGAAAGGTGTGGGCGTGTCTAAGCCTCAAACTTTGACCTGTCGCCACGCCACTCTTTTTTTCACAGCTCCCTACTGGACTCCTTTTACCCAATCAGCAGGAATCTCTGGCAAATAGCAGTAGACAAGTTGAGGTCACTTAATCTCCAGTACTGGCAGGTTTCAAAAAAAGGCGGGGCTTTGGGAGCATGGCGAAAATCGCCATCACATCATGGAAATACGTTTGCCTCTCATTTCTTCAGTTATCGTGATATAGCTACGAATCTTCTGTTGAGTGATCCTAGTCTGACCTCCAAGAGAAATCGACAGTTGAAGTTTGTGGGCGTGGCCTATTTTCTTAAATAGCGCCCCCTAGAGACATTTATACTGTCAGCCCCACGCGACGGTTTGACTGAGAATTCCGAAATTCGGTACACTTATGTAGTGTCTCGGGGCCTACAAAAAAGTCTCTAGGAGCCAAGTTCTAAGTCGCACAGGAAGTCGGCCATTTTGGTCCAAGTACTTGATTTAGTGGTTTTTGCACACATTGTTTGGAGAATGATGCTCCGTCGCCCTTTTCACCAATCGCCTTCAAACTTCTGTTATATACTCTTAAGACACAGGGGGAAAAATTCAACCGTCAGATTTTTCAAAAGTTGAAAGGTGTGGGCGTGGCTAAGCCTCAAACTTTGACCTTTCGCCATTACATTACTTGACTTAATAACTCCCATGTGCATGATCAGATCTGTATCAAATGTTGTCTGTGTGATCACTGACCACATGTGAAGACAATGACAATTTTGACAGCTGACATCACCTAAGCCCCGCCCCCTGATAACAGGACGTCAAATTTGTCCCCTCTAATTTAGTGAACATGACACTAAGGTCAAGCACTGTCTTCATGATTATGTAATGACCATTCAGTTCTGATAGCTTTCCAAAAAGGGAGGGGCTTTGATGCCATGGCGAATTCTGCAGTGACGCTGTGACCTTACGTTTGACTGTAATTTCCACAAACAGCCTCCGATCTGCACGAGTCTGAACATGGCAATCAGCAATCATGCCCTTTAGCCAATGACGCACAAACGGTTGGTGAAATTTGTATAATGTCACCACAGCTCCCCCTACACACCATTAAAACTGTAACAACTCCTACAGACGAGGTCGTAACTGCACCAAACTAGGTGGGCTCAGAGGGGATGCTGAGTCAGGGTGAGGTGCGGACGAGGTGATCGTTTGCGGTTTCTGGTGTCGGGGTGGTCGACAGTTCAGTTCCGCGGAAGTGCCCTGGTTCCCCGGGCTGCTGGCCAGGCCGGAGCGGCGCGGAGCTGCGAGGGCCGAACGACGCTGCTTGCAGCTTTAATTAGGCCCGAGCAGTGAAGCGCTGCGAAGGCCTATTGTATCTGCTCCGTTTATTTTTCTTTTTTTTTCTTTTTTTTTCTTCCGCGTCTTTGGGTGGCCTTTAGGGGGTCTTAGCATATCCAAAAAGTCACCAAATTCTGGCCCAATATAGAAAGTGCGTGAAATTTACTTATTTCACTGTCAACATGAAAGTTGGTATAAAAATGTTTCAACAGCGCCCCCTGGAAAATTAAAAATACCCCTCCGCATTGACCTTTTTTCATAGTAGAGTGATGAAATTTGGTACACCTGTAGAACTCAACAATACGCACAGAAAAGCCTCTTGCACCCATGGTCAATATCAAACAGGAAGTCGGCCATTTTGGACTAAAGTGGCCATTTTGACCCCGTTTTGGCCATTTCTAGGGTCTATATTTGGTTTAACAGTTTGGTCATTTTTCGCACGATCGTCTCAAAAATAGTGTGCGATCGAACAGAAGCGATGGACGATTAAAATGAGACAATAAAATTGACTTTTCGTAAATACTGAAGGGGCGGAACCAGGCCTCAAAGTTCGAGCACTCGCCAAAAAAATTCAAATTGCTATAGATTCATAAATGAAAGAATTACAGTTAAAGAAATGTTCTAAGGACAATCGTCGTCGCCCTCCGAAGACAAATGAATGGTCGATTGATGATGTCACATAAGCCCCGCCCCCTCAGGACTTAAAAGGTCAAGATTTACTGGGAAATTTTCCAAAATTCGCCCTTTCCAATAATCACCCCAAATTTGTAGCGGGTAACTGAAGACAAGTTGGGGTTGCTTGGCGTCACTTTATGGGAGTTTTCTCCAGAAGGCGGGGCTGTGGCGGCGCGGCGAAGTCAGGCGTACCGCTTAGGCCTTACGTTTGCCTCCCATTTCGTCATTTCTAGAGATATCGCCACAAAACCTCTTGGGAGTGATCCTAGTTCAGCCCCCCACAAAATGTGATGTGAACATCCGGTGGGCGTGGCCTATTTTCTGAAATAGCGCCCCCTAGGACCATTAAAACTGTCAGCCCCAAGTCATGCTTTGACTGAGCATTATGAAATTTGGCACACTAATGTGGTGTCTCAGGACCTACAAAAAAGTCTCTTGGAGCCAAGTGCAAAGTCGCACAGGAAGTCGGCCATTTTGGTCCAAGTACTCGATTTAGTGGTTTTCGCACACGTTGTTTGGAGAGTGATGCTCCATCGCCCTTTTCACCAATCGCCTTCAAACTTCTGCTATAGACTCTTAAGACATAAAGGAAAAAATTCAACCGTCGGATTTTAAATAAGTATAAAGGTGTGGGCGTGGCTAAGCCTCAAACTTTGACCTGTCACCACGCCACTCTTTTTTTCACAGCTACCTATTGGACTCCTTTTACCCAATCGCCAGCAATCTCTGGCGAATAGCAGCTGACAAGTTGAGGTCACTTAGTCTCCAGTACTGGCAGGTTTTGAAAAAAGGCGGGGCTTTGGGAGCATGGCAAAATTCACCATCACGCCATGGCAATACGTTTGCCTCTCATTTCTTCAATTATCGTGCCATCACCAAAAAATGTCTGGTGAGTGTTCCTAGTCTGACCCCCAATAGATTTGGACAGCTGTAGTTTGTGGGCGTGGCCTATTTTCTGAAATGGCGCCCTCTAGGACCATTAAAACTGTCAGCCCCTAGCCATGCTTTGACTGAGGAGTACGAAATCTGGTACACTAATGTGGTGTCTCCGGTCCTACAAAAAAGTCTCTCGGAGCCAAGTGCAAAGTCGCACAGGAAGTCGGCCATTTTGGTCCAAGTAGTCGATTTAGTGGTTTTCGCACACGTTGTTTGGAGAGTGTTACACCATTGCCCTTTTCACCAATCACCTTCAAACTTCTGCTATAGACTCTTAAGACAAAGGGGAAAAAATTCAACCTACGGATTTTAAATAAGTATAAAGGTGTGGGCGTGGCTAAGCCTCAAACTTTGACCTGTCGCCACGCCACTCTTTTTTTCACAGCTCCCTATTGGACTCCTTTTAACCAATCACCAGCAATCACTGGCAAATAGCAGCAGACAAGTTGAGGTCACTTGGTCTATAGTACTGGCAGGTTTCGAATAAAGGCGGGGCTTTGGGAGCATGGCGAAATTCGCCATCACGCCATGGAAATACGTTTGTCTCTCATTTCTTCAATCATTGTGACATCGCCACACAATTTCTGATGAGTGATCCTACTCTGAGCCCTAATAGAATTGGACAGCTGAAGTTTGTGGGCGTGGCCTATTTTCTGAAATAGCGCCCCCTAGGACCATTAAAACTGTCAGCCCCAAGCCGTGCTTTGACTGAGGATCACGAAATTTGGCACTCTAATGTAGTGTCTCAGGACCTACAAAAAAGTCTCTTGGAGCCAAGCGCAATGTCGCACAGGAGGTCGGCCATTTTGGTCCAAGTACTCGATTTAGTGGTTTTCGCACACGTTATTAGGAGAATGATGTCTCGTCGCCCTTTCCACCGATCACCTTCAAACTCTTGCTATATACTCTTAAGACATAGAGGAAAAGATTCAACCGTCGGATTTTAAATAAGTATAAAGGTGTGGGCGTGGCTAAGCCTCAAACTTTGACCAGTCGCCATTACGTTACTTGACTCAATAACTCCCTTGTGCATGATCAGATCAATTTCAAACTTTGTCCGTGTGATCACTGACCACATCTGAAGACAGTGACAATGTGGACAGCTGGCATCACCTAAGCCCCGCCCCCTGACTACAGGAAGTCTTCTGTTTTTATGGTGAAATGCCCATATTTGTCCCCTCTAATTTAGTCAACATGACACTAAGGTCATGCACTGTCTTCATGATGTTGTAATGACTATTCAGATCTGATAGCTTTTCAGAAAGGGAGGAGCTTTGATGCCATGGCGATTTCTGGCGTGACGCTGTGACCTTACGTTTGACTGTAACTTCCACAAACAGCCTCCGATTTGCCAGAGACTGAACATCACATCACCAGTGTGGTAAAGATAGAGTATCTCCTAGTGGTGAGACGTGTAATGCTGGGCTCAGAGGGGATGCTGAATCAGGGTGAGGTGTGGACGAGGAGGCCGTTCACGGTTTCTGGTGTCGGGGTGGTTGACTTTCTGTTCGGCCAGACGTGCCCTGGTGCCCCCGGCTGCCGGCCAGGATGGACAAGCGCGGAGCTGGGTTTGGAGAGCGTCGGGGATGGAGCGGAGGGGGTGCGGAAGGAGGGCGAGCAGCTTCGCTGCGAGGGCCGAAAGACGCTGCTTGCAGCTTTAATTATTATTATTTTTTTTTCTTCCGCGTCTTTGACTGGCCCTTAGGGGGTCTTAGCATATCCAAAAAGTCACCAAAATCTGGCCCAATATAGAAAGTGCGTGAAATTTACGTATTTCCTTGGCGATGTGAAAGTTGATAAGAAAGTGGCTCGACAGCGCCCCCTAAAAAGTGAAAAATACCCCTCTCCATAAAGCTTAGTTTATCGTACAGTTATGAAATTTGGTACACTTGTAGTACTCAGCAGTCCGCACAGAAAAGTCTCTTGCACCCATGGTCAATATCAAACAGGAAGTCGGCCATTTTGGACTAAAGTGGCCATTTTGACCCGGTTTTGACCATTTCTAGGGTCTATATTTGGTTCAACAGTTTGGCCATTTTTCGCACGATCGTCTCAAAAATAGTGTGCGATCGAACAGAAGCGATGGACGAATCAAATGAGACAATAAAATTGACTTTTCGTAAATACTGAAGGGGCGGGACCAGGCCTCAAAGTTCGAGCACTCGCCAAAAAAATTCAAATTGCTATAATTTCATAAATGAAAGAACTACAGTTAAAGAAATGTTCTATGGACAATCGTCATCAACCTCCGAAGACAAATGAATGGTCGATTGATGATGTCACATAAGCCCCGCCCCCTCAGGACTTAAAAGGTCAAGTTTTACTGGGAAATTTTCCAAAATTCGCCCTTTCAAATAATCACCCCAAATTTGTAGCAGGTAACTGCAGACAAGTTGGAGTTGCTTGGCGTCACTTTATGGGAGTTTTCTGCAGAAGGCGGGGCTGTGGCGGCGCGGCGAAGTCAGGCGTACCGCTTAGGCCTTACGTTTGCCTCCCATTTCATCATTTCTAAAGATATCGCCACGAAACTTCTTGGGAGTGATCATAGTCCTGCCCCCCAAAAAATATGATGTGAAAATCCGGTGGGCGTGGCCTATTTTCTGAAATAGCGCCCCCTAGGACCATTAAAACTGTCAGCCCCAAGCCATGCTTTGACTGAGGATTACGAAATTTGGTACACTAATGTGGTGTCTCAGGACCTACAAAAAAGTCTCTTGGAGCCAAGCACCAAGTCGCACAGGAAGTCGGCCATTTTGGTCCAAGTACTCGATTTAGTGGTTTTCGCACACGTTGTTTGGAGAGTGTTGCACCATCGCCCTTTTCACCAATCACCTTCAAACTTCTGCTATAGACTCTTAAGACAAAGGCGAAAAAATTCAACCTACGGATTTTAAATAAGTATAAAGGTGTGGGCGTGGCTAAGCCTCAAACTTGCACTTGTCGCCACGCCACTCTTTTTTTCACAGCTCCCTATTGGACTCCTTTTAACCAGTCACCAGCAATCACTGGCAAATAGCAGCAGACAAGTTGAGGTCACTTGGTTTATAGTACTGGCAGATTTCGAATAAAGGCGGGGCTTTGGGAGCATGGCGAAATTCACCATCAAGCCATGGAAATACGTTTGTCTCTCATTTCTTCAATCATTGTGACATCACCACACAATTTCTGATGAGTGATCTTACTCTGACCCCTAATAGAATTGGACAGCTGAAGTTTGTGGGCGTGGCCTATTTTCTGAAACACCGCCCCCTAGGACCAATAAAACTATCAGCCCCAAGCCATGCTTTGACTGAGGATCACGAAATTTGGCACACTAATGTAGTGTCTCAGGACCTACAAAAAAGTCTCTTGGAGCCAAGTACAATGTCGCACAGGAGGTCGGCCATTTTGGTCCAAGTACTCGATTTAGTGGTTTTCGCACACGTTATTAGGAGAATGATGTCTCGTCGTCCTTTCCACCGATCACCTTCAAACTCCTGCTATATACTCTTAAGACATAGAGGAAAAAATTCAACCGTCGGATTTTAAATAAGTATAAAGGTGTGGGCGTGGCTAAGCCTCAAACTTTGACCAGTCGCCATTACGTTACTTGACTTAATAACTCCCATGTGCATGATCAGATCAATTTCAAACTTTGTCTGTGTGATCACTGACCACATCTGAAGACAGTGACAATGTGGACAGCTGACATCACCTAAGCCCCGCCCCCTGACTACAGGAAGTCTACTGTTTTATGGTGAAATGCCCATATTTGTCCCCTCTAATTTAGTCAACATGACACTAAGGTCATGCACTGTCTTCATGATGTTGTAATGACCATTCCGATCTGATAGCTTTTCAGAAAGGGAGGGGCTTTGATGCCATGGCGATTTCTGGCGTGAAGCTGTGACCTTACGTTTGCCTGTAACTTCCACAAACAGCCTCCGATTTGCCCGAGACTGAACATCACATCACCAGTGTGGTAAAGATAGAGTGTATCCTAGTGGTGAGACGTGTAATGGTGGGCTAAGAGGGGATGCTGAGTCAGGGTGAGGTGTGGATGAGAAGGCCGTTCACGGTTTCTGGTGTCGGGGTGGTTGACTTTCTGTTCTACCAGACGTGCCCTGGTGCCCCCGGCTGCCGGCCAGGATGAAGAAGCGTGGAGCTGGGTTTGGAGAGCGTCGGGGATGGAGTGGAGGGGGTGCGGAAGGAGGGCGAGCAGCTTCGCTGCGAGGGCCGAACGACGCTGCTTGCAGCTTTAATTATTTTTTTTTTTTCTTCCGCGTCTTTGACTGGCCCTTAGGGGGTCTTAGCATATCCAAAAAGTCACCAAAATCTGGCCCAATATAGAAAGTGCGTGAAATTTACGTATTTCCTTGGCGATGTGAAAGTTGATAAGAAAGTGGCTCGACAGCGCCCCCTAAAAAGTGAAAAATACCCCTCTCCATAAAGCTTAGTTTATCGTACAGTTATGAAATTTGGTACACTTGTAGTACTCAGCAGTCCGCACAGAAAAGTCTCTTGCACCCATGGTCAATATCAAACAGGAAGTCGGCCATTTTGGACTAAAGTGGCCATTTTGACCCCGTTTTGACCATTTCTAGGGTCTATATTTGGTTCAACAGTTTGGCCATTTTTCGCACGATCGTCTCAAAAATAGTGTGCGATCGAACAGAAGCGATGGACGAATCAAATGAGACAATAAAATTGACTTTTCGTAAATACTGAAGGGGCGGGACCAGGCCTCAAAGTTCGAGCACTCGCCAAAAAAATTCAAATTGCTATAATTTCATAAATGAAAGAACTACAGTTAAAGAAATGTTCTATGGACAATCGTCATCAACCTCCGAAGACAAATGAATGGTCGATTGATGATGTCACATAAGCCCCGCCCCCTCAGGACTTAAAAGGTCAAGTTTTACTGGGAAATTTTCCAAAATTCGCCCTTTCAAATAATCACCCCAAATTTGTAGCAGGTAACTGAAGACAAGTTGGAGTTGCTTGGCGTCACTTTATGGGAGTTTTCTGCAGAAGGCGGGGCTGTGGCGGCGCGGCGAAGTCAGGCGTACCGCTTAGGCCTTACGTTTGCCTCCCATTTCATCATTTCTAAAGATATCGCCACGAAACTTCTTGGGAGTGATCCTAGTCCTGCCCCCCAAAAAATATGATGTGAAAATCCGGTGGGCGTGGCCTATTTTCTGAAATAGCGCCCCCTAGGACCATTAAAACTGTCAGCCCCAAGCCATGCTTTGACTGAGGATTACGAAATTTGGTACACTAATGTGGTGTCTCAGGACCTACAAAAAAGTCTCTTGGAGCCAAGCACCAAGTCGCACAGGAAGTCGGCCATTTTGGTCCAAGTACTCGATTTAGTGGTTTTCGCACACGTTGTTTGGAGAGTGTTGCACCATCGCCCTTTTCACCAATCACCTTCAAACTTCTGCTATAGACTCTTAAGACAAAGGGGAAAAAATTCAACCTACGGATTTTAAATAAGTATAAAGGTGTGGGCGTGGCTAAGCCTCAAACTTTGACTTGTCGCCACGCCACTCTTTTTCACAGCTCCCTATTGGACTCCTTTTAACCAATCACCAGCAATCACTGGCAAATAGCAGCAGACAAGTTGAGGTCACTTGGTTTATAGTACTGGCAGATTTCGAATAAAGGCGGGGCTTTGGGAGCATGGCGAAATTCACCATCAAGCCATGGAAATACGTTTGTCTCTCATTTCTTCAATCATTGTGACATCACCACACAATTTCTGATGAGTGATCTTACTCTGACCCCTAATAGAATTGGACAGCTGAAGTTTGTGGGCGTGGCCTATTTTCTGAAATAGCGCCCCCTAGGACCATTAAAACTATCAGCCCCAAGCCATGCTTTGACTGAGGATCACGAAATTTGGCACACTAATGTAGTGTCTCAGGACCTACAAAAAAGTCTCTTGGAGCCAAGTACAATGTCGCACAGGAGGTCGGCCATTTTGGTCCAAGTACTCGATTTAGTGGTTTTCGCACACGTTATTAGGAGAATGATGTCTCGTCGTCCTTTCCACCGATCACCTTCAAACTCCTGCTATATACTCTTAAGACATAGAGGAAAAAATTCAACCGTCGGATTTTAAATAAGTATAAAGGTGTGGGCGTGGCTAAGCCTCAAACTTTGACCAGTCGCCATTACGTTACTTGACTTAATAACTCCCATGTGCATGATCAGATCAATTTCAAACTTTGTCTGTGTGATCACTGACCACATCTGAAGACAGTGACAATGTGGACAGCTGACATCACCTAAGCCCCGCCCCCTGACTACAGGAAGTCTACTGTTTTATGGTGAAATGCCCATATTTGTCCCCTCTAATTTAGTCAACATGACACTAAGGTCATGCACTGTCTTCATGAGGTTGTAATGACCATTCCGATCTGATAGCTTTTCAGAAAGGGAGGGGCTTTGATGCCATGGCGATTTCTGGCGTGACGCTGTGACCTTACGTTTGCCTGTAACTTCCACAAACAGCCTCCGATTTGCCCGAGACTGAACATCACATCACCAGTGTGGTAAAGATAGAGTGTATCCTAGTGGTGAGACGTGTAATGGTGGGCTAAGAGGGGATGCTGAGTCAGGGTGAGGTGTGGACGAGAAGGCCGTTCACGGTTTCTGGTGTCGGGGTGGTTGACTTTCTGTTCTGCCAGACGTGCCCTGGTGCCCCCGGCTGCCGGCCAGGATGGAGAAGCGTGGAGCTGGGTTTGGAGAGCGTCGGGGATGGAGTGGAGGGGGTGCGGAAGGAGGGCGAGCAGCTTCGCTGCGAGGGCCGAACGACGCTGCTTGCAGCTTTAATTAGGCCCGAGCAGCGAAAGCGCTGCGAAGGCCTCTTGTTTTTGCTCTGATTATTATTATTTTTTGTTATTCCGTGCCCCCTTTGAACAGCTTTTTGGGGACCTTAACATACCCCAAAACTCACAATATTTTGCACACTTGTCAGGCCTGGTGAAAAATTTGATATTTTAAAGGTCCCAAAAAAATCGCAAAGAAAATGGCTGAACAGCGCCCCCTACAAAGTGAAAAAAAACCCTCTCCATAAAGCTTAGTTTATCGTACAGTTATGAAATTTGGTACACTTGTAGTACTCAACAGTCCGCACAGAAAAGTCTCTTGCAACCATGGTCAATATCAAACAGGAAGTCGGCCATTTTGGGTTGAAATGGCGATTTTTTGCCGTTTTTGCCGTTTTTAGGGTCCGTCTCTGATTGGATTGCTCGATCATTTTTCGCACGATCGTCTCAAAAATTGTGTAAAATTGCTCAGAAGGGATGGGCGAACAAAATGAGATAAGGATTCTGAGTTTTCGTATATGTTGAAGGGGCGGAGCCAGGCCTCAAAGTTTGACTACTCGCCAAAAAAATTTAAATTGCTATAACTTCATAATTGAATGGAATAGCGTTACCAAACTTTCTGTGGTCATTTGTCATCGACCCACAAAGTAAATTGAATGGTCGGTTGATGACATCACACAAGCCCCGCCCCCTCAGGACCAAAAAGGTCAAGTTTTACTGTGAAAGGTCCCAAATTGCCCCATTTCACTTAATCACCACAAATTTGGAGCTGGTAACTCAAGGCAAGTGGGGGTTGCTTGGCGTCACTTTATGGGAGTTTTCGGCAGAGGGCGGGGCTGTGGCGGCGCGGCGAAGTAAGGCGTACCGCCGTGGCCTTACGTTTGCCTCCCATTTCTTTATTTCTAAAGATGTCGTCACGAAACTTCTTGTGAGTGATCCTAGTCTGGCCCCCCAAAAAATCTGACGTGAAAATCCGGTGGGCGTGGCCAATTTTCTGAAATAGCGCCCCCTAGGACCATTAAAACTGTCAGCCCCAAGCCATGCTTTGACTGAGGATTACGAAATTTGGTACACTAATGTGGTGTCTCAGGACCTACAAAAAAGTCTCTTGGAGCCAAGTGCAAAGTCGCACAGGAAGTCGGCCATTTTGGTCCAAGTGCGCGATTTAGTTGTTTTCGCACACGTTGTTTGGAGAGTGATGCTCCGTCGCCCTTTTCACCAATCTCCTTCAAACTTCTGCTATATACTCTTAAGTCATAGAGGAAAAAATTCAACCGTCGGATTTTTCAAAAGTTGAAAGGTGTGGGCGTGGCTAAGCCTCAAACTTTGAACTGTCGCCACGCCACTCTTTTTTTCACAGCTCCCTACTGGACTCCTTTTACCCAAACACCAGGATTCTGTGGCAAACAGCAGTAGACAACTTGAGGTTACTTGGTCTCCAGTACTGGCAGGTTTTGAAAAAAGGCGGGGCTTTGGGAGCATGGCGAAAATCACCATCACGCCATGGAAATACGTTTGCCTCTCATTCCTTAAGTTATCGAGATATCACCTCGAAATTTGTTGTGAGTGATCCTAGTCTGACCCCCAATAGAAATGGACAGCTAAAATTTGTGGGCGTGGCCAATTTTCTGAAATAGCGCCCTCTAGGACCATTAAAACTGCCAGCCCCTAGCCATGCTTTGACTGAGGATTACGAAATTTGGTAAACTAATGTGGAGTCTCAGGACCTACAAAAAAGTCTCTTGGAGCCAAGTCCAAAGTCGCACAGGAAGTCGGCCATTTTGGTACAAGTACGCGATTTAGTTGTTTTGGTACACGTTGTTTGGAGAGTGATGCTCCGTTGCTTTTTTCACCAATCGCTTTCACACTTCTGCTATATACTCTTAAGACGTAGGGGAAAAAATTCAACCGTCGGATTTTTCAAAAGTTGAAAGGTGTGGGCGTGGCTAAGCCTCAAACTTTGACCTGTCGCCACGCCACTCTTTTTTCACAGCTCCCTACTGGACTCCTTTTACCCAATCAGCAGGAATCTCTGGCAAATAGCAGTAGACCACGTGAGGTCACTTGGTCTCCAGTACTGGCAGGTTTCAAAAAAAGGCGGGGCTTTGGGAGCATGGCGAAAATCGCCATCACGCCATGGAAATACGTTTGCCTCTCATTTCTTCAGTTATCGTGATATCACTACGAAACTTCTGGTGAGTGATCCTAGTCTGACCCCAAGAGAAATAGACAGCTGAAGTTTGTGGGCGTGGCCTATTTCCTTAAATAGCGCCCCCTAGGACCTTTTAAACTAATAGCCCCAAGCCATGCTTTGACTGAGGATTACGAAATTTGGTACACTAATGTGTTGTCTCAGGAAAAAAAGTCTCTTGGAGCCAAGTGCAAAATCGTACAGGAAGTCGGCCATTTTGGTCCAAGTACTCAATTTAGTGGTTTTCGCAGACATTGTTTGGAGTATTATGCCCCATCGTCCTTTTCACCAATTGCCTTCAAACTCCTGCTATATCCTCTTAAGACATAGGGGAAAAAATTCAACCGTCGGATTTTTCAAAAGTTGAAAGGTGTGGGCGTGGCTAACCCTCAAACTTTGACCTTTCGCCATTACATTTCTTGGCTTAATAACTCCCATGTGCATGATCTAATCTATATCAAACTTTGTCTGTGTGATCACTGACCACATCTGAAGACAATGCCAATGTGGACAGCTGACATCCCCTAAGTCCCGCCCTCTACTACAGGAAGTCTATTGTTTTATGGTGAAATGCCCATATTTGTCATGATCTGAAAGCTTTCCAGCGGCCCTAGATAAGTTTAACCTACAATAACTTCAAACAACGTGGTCAGAAAAGCATTACAGTTGGTCTGTGTCATCAGATCCACGAGAGTCGTAAAGGTAGAGTATGCCCTAGTTGTGAGACGTGTAATATAATGGTGTCCTCAGAGGGGATGCTGAGTCAGGGTGAGGTGCGGACGAGGTGATCGTTTGCGGTTTCTGGTGTCGGGGTGGTCGACGTTTCTGTTCCGTGGACGTGCCCTATTGCCCCGGGCTGCCGGCCAGGCCGGAGCGGCGCGGAGCTGCGAGGGCCGAACGACGCTGCTTGCAGCTTTAATTATTATTATTTTTTATTATTCCGCGTCCGCTTTGAACGGCTTTTTGGGGACCTTAACATACCCCAAAACTCACAATATTTTGCACACTTGTCAGGCCTGGTGAAAAATTTGATATTTTAAAGGTCCCAAAAAAATCGCAAAGAAAATGGCTGAACAGCGCCCCCTAGAAAGTGAAAAAAACCTCTCTCCATGAAGCTTAGTTTATCGTACAGTTATGAAATTTGGTACACTTGTAGTACTCCACAGTCCGCACAGAAAAGTCTCTTGCAAGCATGGTCAATATCAAACAGGAAGTCGGCCATTTTGGGTTGAAATGGCGATTTTTAGCCGTTTTTGCCGTTTTTAGGGTCCGTTTCTGATTGGATTGCTCGATCATTTTTCGCACGATCAACTGAAAAATTGTGTAAAATTGCTCAGAAGGGATGGGCGATCAAAATGAGACAAGGATTCTGACTTTTCGTATATGTTGAAGGGGCGGGGCAAGGCCTCGAAGTTTGACTACTCGCCAAAAATATTTAAATTGCTATAACTTCATAACTGAATGGAATACAGTTACCAAACTTTCTGTGGTCATTTGTCATCCACCCCCAAAGTAAATTGAATAGTCGGATGATGACATCACACAAGCCCCGCCCCCTCAGGACCAAAAAGGTCAAGTTTTACTGTGAAAGGTCCCAAATGGCCCCATTTCACTCAATCACCACAAATTTTTAGCTGGTAACTCAAGACAAGTGAGGGTTGCTTTGTGTAACTTCATGGGAGTTTTCGGCAGAGGGCGGGGCTGTGGCGGCGCGGCGAAGTCAGGCGTACTGCCGTGGCCTTACGTTTGCCTCCCATTTCATCATTTCTAAAGATATCCTCACGGAACTTCTTGTGAGTGATCCTAGTCCTCCCCCACAAAATATCTGATGTGAACATCCGGTGGGCGTGGCCTATTTTCTGAAATAGCGCCCCCTAGGACCATTAAAACTGTCAGCCCCAAGCCATGCTTTGACTGAGGATTACGAAATTTGGTACACTAATGCGGTGTCTCAGGACCTACAAAAAAGTCTCTTGGAGCCAAGTGCAAAGTCGCACAGGAAGTCGGCCATTTTGGTCCAAGTACGCGATTTAGTGGTTTTCGCACACGTTGTTTGGAGAGTGATGGTCCGTCGCCCTTTTCACCAATCTCCTTCAAACTTCTGCTACATACTCTTAAGACATAGGGGAAAAAATTCAACCGTCGGATTTTTCAAAAGTTGAAAGGTGTGGGCGTGGCTAAGCCTCAAACTTTGACCTTTTGCCATGCCACTCTTTTTTTCACAGCTCCCTATTGGACTCCTTTTACCCAATCACCAGGATTCTCTGGCAAATAGCAGCAGACAACTTGAGGTTACTTGGTCTCCAGTACTGGCAGGTTTCGAAAAAAGGCGGGGCTTTGGGAGCATGGCGAAAATCGCCATCACGCCATGGAAATACGCTTGCCTCTCATTTCTTCAGTTATCGAGATATCACCTCGAAATTTGTTGTGAGTGATCCTAGTCTGACCTGCAATAGAAATGGAGAGCTAAAATTTGTGGGCGTGGCCTATTTTCGGAAATGGCGCCCCCTAGGACCATTAAAACTGTCAGCCCCTAGCCATGCTTTGACTGAGGATTACGAAATTTGGTACACTAATGTGGTGTCTCCGGACCTACAAAAAAGTCTCTTGGAGCCAAGTGCAAAGTCGCACAGGAAGTCGGCCATTTTGGTCCAAGTACGCGATTTAGTTGTTTTGGCACACGTTGTTTGGAGAGTGATGCTCCGTTGCCCTTTTCACCAATCGCCTTCAAGCTTCTGCTATTTACTCTTAAGACATAGGGAAAAAAATTCAACCGTCGGATTTTTCAAAAGTTGAAAGGTGTGGGCGTGGCTAAGCCTCAAACTTTTACCTTTCGCCATTACTTTACTTGACTTAACTCCCATGTGCATGATCAGATCTTTTTCGAACTTTGTCTGTGTGATCATTGACCATATCTTTAAACAATGACAATGTGGACAGCTGACATCACCTAAGCCCCGCCCCCTGAATACAGGAAGTTATTTTTTTATGCTGAAATGCCCATATTTGTCACCTCTAATTTAGTCAACATGACACCAAGGTCATGCACTGTCTTCATGATGCTGTAATGACCATTCAGATATGATAGCTTTCCAGAAAGGGAGGTGCTTTGATGCCATGGCGAATTCTGGCATAACGCCATAACCTTACAATGTAATTTAATGGTGAGCTCAGAGGGGATGCTGAGTCAGGGTGAGGTGCGGACTAGGTGGCCATTTGTGGTTTCTGGTTTCGGGGTGGTTGACGTTTCTGTACTGCTAGATGTGCCTTAGTGCCCCGGACTGCCGGCCAGGCCGGAGCGGCGCGGAGCTGCGAGGGCCGAACGACGCTGCTTGCAGCTTTAATTAGGCCCGAGCAGTGAAGCTGCGAAGGCCTATTGTATCTGCTCCGTTTATTATTAGGCCCGAGCAGCGAAAGCGCTGCGAAGGCCTCTTGTTTTTGCTCTGTTTATTAGGCCCGAGCAGCGAAAGCGCTGCGAAGGCCTCTTGTTTTTGCTCTGTTTATTATTATTTTTCTTTATTTATTATTCCGGTGCCGCTTTGAATGGCTTTTTGGGGACCTTAACATACCCCAAAACTCACAATATTTTGCACACTTGTCAAGCCTGGTGAAAAATTTAATATTTTAAAGGTCCCAAAAAAATCGCAAAGAAAATGGCTGAACAGCGCCCCCTACAAAATGAAAAAAAAACCCTCTCCATAAAGCTTAGTTTACCGTACAGTTTTGAAATTTGGTACACTTATAGTACTCAACAGTCCACACAGAAAAGTCTCTTGCAAGCATGGTCAATATCAAACAGGAAGTTGGCCATTTTGGGTTGAAATGGCGATTTTTTGCCATTTTTGCCATTTTTAGGGTCCGTTTCTGATTGGATTGCTCGATCATTTTTTGCACAATCCTCTTAAAAATTGTATAAAATTGCTCAGAAGAGATGGGCGAACAAAATGAGACAGTAAAATTGACTTTTCGTAAATGCTGAATGGCCGGGGCCAGGCCTCGAAGTTTGACTACTCGCCAAAAAAAATTAAATTGCTATAACTTCATAAATGAATGGAATACAGTTACCAAACTTTCTGTGGTCATTCGTCATCCACTCACAAAGTAAAGTGAATGGTCGGATGATGACATCACACAAGCCCCGCCCCCTCAGGACCAAAAAGATCAAGTTTTACTGTGAAAGGTCCCAAATTGCCCCATTTCACTTAATCACCACATATTTGTAGCTGGTAACTCAAGACAAGTGGGGGTTGCTTGGCGTCACTTTATGGGAGTTTTCGGCAGAGGGCGGGGCTGTGGCGGCGCGGCGAATTCAGGCGTACCGCCGTGGCCTTACGTTTGCCTCCCATTTCGTCATTTCCAAAGATATCGTCACGAAACTTCTTGTGAGTGATCCTAGTCCGGCCCCCCAAAAGATCTGATGTGAACATCTGGTGGGCGTGGCCTATTTTCTGAAATAGCGCCCCCTAGGACCATTAAAACTGTCAGCCCCAAGCCATGCTTTGACTGAGGATTACGAAATTTGGTACACTAATGTGGTGTCTCAGGACCTACAAAAAAGTCTCTTGGAGCCAAGTGCAAAGTCGCACAGGAAGTCGGCCATTTTGGTCCAAGTGCGCGATTTAGTGGTTTTCACACACGTTGTTTTGAGAGTGATACTCCGTCGCCCTTTTCACCAATCACTTTCAAACTTCTGCTATATAGTCTTAAGACATAGAGGAAAAAATTCAACCGTCGGATTTTAAATAAGTATAAAGGTGTGGGCGTGGCTAAGCCTCAAACTTTGACCTTTCGCCACGCCACTCTTTTTTTCACAGCTCCCTATTGGACTCCTTTTACCCAATCACCAGGAATCTCTGGTAAATAGCAGCAGGCAAGTTGAGGTCACTTGGTCTCCAGTACTGGAAGGTTTTGAAAAAAGGCGGGGCTTTGGGAGCATGGCGAAATTCGCCATCACGCCATGGAAATACGTTTGCCTCTCATTTCTTCATTTATCGTGATATCACCTCGACCATTGTTGTGAGTGATCCTAGTCTGTCCCCCAATAGAAAAGGTCAGCTTAAGTTTGTGGGCGTGGCCTATTTTCTGTATTAGCGCCCCCTAGGACCATTAAAACTGTCAGCCCCAAGCCATGCTTTGACTGAGGATTACAAAATTTGGTACACTAATGTGGTGTCTCAGGACCTACAAAAAAGTCTCTTGGAGCCAAGTGCAAAGTCGCACAGGAAGTCGGCCATTTTGGTCCAAGTGCGCGATTTAGTGGTTTTCACACACGTTGTTTGGAGAGTGATGCTCCGTCGCCCTTTTCACCAATCGCCTTCGAGCTTCTGCTATATACTCTTAAGACATAGAGGAAAAAATTCAACCGTCGGATTTTAAATAAGTATAAAGGTGTGGGCGTGGCTAAGCCTCAAACTTTGACCTTTCGCCACGCCACTCTTTTTTTCACAGCTCCCTATTGGACTCCTTTTACCCAATCACCTGGAATCTCTGGTAAATAGCAGCTGACAAGTTGAGGTCACTTGGTCTACAGTACTGGCAGGTTTTGAAAAAAGGCGGGGCTTTGGGAGCATGGCGAAATTCGCCATCACGCCATGGCAATACGTTTGCCTCTCATTTCTTCAATTATCGTGACATCGCCACAAAATGTCTGGTGAGTGAACCTAGTCCGACCCCCAATAGAAATGGGCATCTGAGATTTGTGGGCGTGGCCTATATTCTGAAATAGCGCCCCCTGGGACCATTAAAACTGTCAGCCCCAAGCCAAGCTTTAACTGAGGATCACGAAATTTGGTACACTAATGTAGTGTCTCAGGACCTACAAAAAAGTCTCTTGGAGCCAAGTGCAAAGTCATTCAGGAGGTCGGCCATTTTGGTCCAAGTACTTGATTTAGTTGGTTTTCGCACATGTTGTTTGGACCTTGATGCCCCGTCGCCCTTTTCACCGATCACCTTCAAACATCTGCTATGTACTCTTAAGACAAAGGGGAAAAAATTCAACCGTCGGATTTTAAATAAGTATCAAGGTGTGGGCGTGGCTAAGCCTCAAACTTTGACCTTTCGCCATAACATTACCTGACTTAACTCCCATGTGCATGATCAGATCGTATATCAAACGTTGTCTGTGTGATCACTAACCACATCTGAAGACAATGATAATGTGGACAGCTGACATCACCTAAGCCCCGCCCCCTGACTATTGGAAGTAGGGCTGGGGGTAAACGATTATTTTTAAAACGATTATTCTGACGATTATTTTATCGAATAGTCGACTATTCTAATGACTATTTAGAAAATTAATCTAATGATTATTTTTCTATTGCACAGTTAACAAAAACCAGAAAATCTCAAATAAATTCCTCAAAAAAATTGATAAATTCTTACTGTAAGAGAATAAACACTACAGGCCTTCCATTTTGTATACCACTGCGTTTATTGTGTTGCGGTTGGTTATGTTCTGGTGACATGTAGAACTTGGGAGTGCAGGCTGCTGCCTGAGAGGTGGTAGAAGATGGAGTGTCTCCATGCTGCTTTGTTTTGGTCACTTATGTGCGTGAGGCGAGTGGTCTTACGGGTTAAACCAAACTCAGGTGATATTTTACACTAAACCGAAAACCCACAACACTCTAAATGTAATAAAAGGGAGATCTACACCACAAAAAAGATGAACTCTAAACCAAAACGTAACAGCTTATCCCAACGCAAGAAGCTGTTAGCGAAGATGCTAACAGTAGCTTTACCAACGTTAAGTTGAAGTTACCAAGTTTAAATAAACCAAAAACACCCAGCAGCAAACAGACCAGCACGGAGGAGAGACTGCTACCACCAAAACAGCTCTCCTCATGTCTGAAAGAAGCTCCTTAATGAAGGGAGAAGCGCTCCCGGTGATTTTCTACATCTGCGATAGACACGAAGCAGCGCATCTGACCCCGGAAGTTGTTGTCCGTTGCCGGGAGACGAAGGGGCAAAACAGGAAAATAATCTAGTAGAGGACGGACGTTGTTCCGGGTCTTCGGTATTTGGCGGAGATGTTAGTGAAGGCGGAGAAGAGGGCGAACTAGAGGAAAAACGGGCAGATTCCTCCTCTATTTACAAACTCCTGGGGATGCAACAAGTGGGCGCGGTGCGTCGACTTCCGGATCTGACGTCGACAAATTTTTTGAATCGAGCCGTCGACTTCGTCGAGGCTTCGCTACAGCCCTAATTGGAAGTCTATTGTTTTATGGTGAAATGCCCATATTTGTCCCCTTTAATTTAGTCAACATGACACTAAGGTCATGCACTGTCTTCATGATGTTGTAATGACCATTCAGATCTGATAGCTTTCTAGATAGGGAGGGACTTTGATGCCATGGCGAATTCTGGCGTGACGCCATGACCTTACGTTTGACTGTAACTTCCACAAACAGCCTCCGATCTGCCCGAGACTGAACATGGCAATGAACAATCATGCCCTTTAGCCAACGAGGCACAAACAGTTGGAGAATGTTGTGTAATATCACCACAGCGCCCCCTACATACCTTTAAAACTGTAACAACTCCTACAGAAGAGGTCGTAATTGCATCAAACTTGCCATATGTCATCACACAAAGGAACCCAACACAATCATGTGGTAATTGGTGGATATAGCTTTAGCTCCGCCCCTTGACAGATATTAGGCCCTTAATAACACATGCATGATGCAATTCACACCAAACGGCACACAAATGACTGTTATCAACCTACAAACTTCTTCATGGAATATTTCCTAAATTTGGAACAGCACCCCCTAGATACGATAAAACCTTTGTTACTTCTGTAAAAAAGCTCCAAACTATATTAAACTTGATGGGAGTCATCACACAACTGCAATCAACACATGTATGTGCTCACTTGTTCAAATCACTTTAACTCTGCCCACTTACAGCCTTTTGTCTCTAGATGACACATGCAACAATTGATTGATGCCAAACCATCTTTGATGAGCAAAGATACCTCTATGGGATTTAGTTGTAAATGGTCACAGCACCCCAAGATAGGTTCAAACTTTATTAACTTCTAAAGACAAAGTCAGAATGGCAATATACTTGGCTTGTGATATCACGTGACTGCACCAAACACATTGATGTGGTTGTTGGTTTTAATCCCTGTAGCTCTGCCCCTTTCAGCTCACTGGTTCTAGAAAGAACACACAGTGTCTGATTGATGTCAAAATAACAGAAAACCATCTTTGTCAACCAAAGCTGACCTCAACGGGATTTTTCTGTGGTTGGTCACAACACCCTCTAGATAAATTTAGCCTACAATAACTTAAAAAACCTGGTCAGAAAAGCATTAAAGTTTGTCTCTGTCATCACACCACCAGTGTGGTAAAGATAGAGTATGCCCTAGTGGTGAGACGTGTAATATAATGGTGGGCTCAAAGGGGATGCTGTGTCAGGGTGAGGTGCGGATGAGGTGACCGTTAGCAGTTTCTGGTGTCGGGGTGGTTGACGTTTCTGTTTCGCAGACGTAGCCTGGTGCCCCGGGCTGCCGGCCAGGCCGGAGCGGCGCGGAGCTGCGAGGGCCGAACGACGCTGCTTGCAGCTTTAATTAGGCCCGAGCAGCAAAGCGCTGCGAAGGCCTCTTGTTTTTGCTCTGTTTATTATTAGGCCCGAGCAGCGAAAGCGCTGCGAAGGCCTCTTGTTTTTGCTCTGATTATTTTTTGTTATTCCGTGCCCCTTTTGAACAGCTTTTTGGGGACCTTAACATACCCCAAAACTCACAATATTTTGCAAACTTGTCAGGCCTGGTGAAAAATTTGATATTTTAAAGGTCACAAAAAAATCGCAAAGAAAATGGCTGAACAGCGCCCCCTAGAAAGTGAAAAAAACCCCTCTCCTTATAGCTTAGTTTATCGTACAGTTATGAAATTTGGTACACTTGTAGTACTCAACAGTCCGCACAGAAAAGTCTCTTGCAAGCATGGTCAATATCAAACAGGAAGTCGGCCATTTTGGGTTGAAATGGCGATTTTTAGCCGTTTTTGCCGTTTTTAGGGTCCGTTTCTGATTGGATTGCTCGATCATTTTTCGCACGATCAACTCAAAAATTGTGTAAAATTGCTCAGAAGGGATGGGCGAACAAAATGAGACAAGGATTCTGACTTTTCGTATATGTTGAAGGGGCGGGGCAAGGCCTCGAAGTTTGACTACTCGCCAAAAAAATTTAAATTGCTATAACTTCATAACTGAATGGAGTAGAGTTACCAAACTTTCTGTGGTCATTTGTCATCCACCCACAAAGTAAGTTGAATAGTCGGATGATGACATCACACAAGCCCCGCCCCCTCAGGACCAAAAAGGTCAAGTTTTACTGTGAAAGGTCCCAAATGGCCCCATTTCACTCAATCACCACAAATTTGTAGCTGGTAACTCAAGACAAGTGGGGGTTGCTTTGTGTCACTTCATGGGAGTTTTCGGCAGAGGGCGGGGCTGTGGCGGCGCGGCGAAGTCAGGCGTACTGCCGTGGCCTTACGTTTGCCTCCCATTTCGTCACTTCTAAAGATATCGCCACGAAACTTCTTGTGAGTGATCCTAGTCCTCCCCCACAAAATATCTGATGTGAACATCCGGTGGGCGTGGCCTATTTTCTGAAATAGCGCCCCCTAGGACCATTAAAACTGTCAGCCCCAAGCCATGCTTTGACTGAGGATTACGAAATTTGGTACACTAATGCGGTGTCTCAGGACCTACAAAAAAGTCTCTTGGAGCCAAGTGCAAAGTCGCACAGGAAGTCGGCCATTTTGGTCCAAGTGCGCGATTTAGTGGTTTTCGCACACGTTGTTTGGAGAGTGATGCTCCGTCGCCCTTTTCACCAATCTCCTTCAAACTTCTGCTATATACTCTTAAGACATAGGGGAAAAAATTCAACCGTCGGATTTTTCAAAAGTTGAAAGATGTGGGCGTGGCTAAGCCTCAAACTTTGACCTGTCGCCACGCCACTCTTTTTTTCACAGCTCCCTACTGGACTCCTTTTACCCAAACACCAGGATTCTGTGGCAAACAGCAGTAGACAAGTTGAGGTTACATTGTCTCCAGTACTGGCAGGTTTCGAAAAAAGGTGGGGCTTTGGGAGCATGGCGAAAATCGCCATCACGCCATGGAAATACGTTTGCCTCTCATTTCTTAAGTTATCGAGATATCACCTCGAAATTTGTTGTGAGTGATCCTAGTCTGACCCCCAATAGAAATGGACAGCTAAAATTTGTGGGCGTGGCCAATTTTCTGAAATAGCGCCCCCTAGGACCATTAAAACTGTCAGCCCCAAGCCATGCTTTGACTGAGGATTACGAAATTTGGTACACTAATGTGGTGTCTCAGGACCTACAAAAAAGTCTCTTGGAGCCAAGGGCAAAAACGCACAGGAAGTCGGCCATTTTGGTCCAAGTGCGCGATTTAGTGGTTTTCGCACACGTTGTTTGGAGAGTGATGCTCCGTCGCCCTTTTCACCAATCTCCTTCAAACTTCTGCTATATACTCTTAAGACATAGGGGAAAAAATTCAACCGTCGGATTTTTCAAAAGTTGAAAGATGTGGGCGTGGCTAAGCCTCAAACTTTGACCTGTCGCCACGCCACTCTTTTTTCACAGCTCCCTACTGGACTCCTTTTACCCAAACACCAGGATTCTGTGGCAAACAGCAGTAGACAAGTTGAGGTTACTTTGTCTCCAGTACTGGCAGGTTTCGAAAAAAGGCGGGGCTTTGGGAGCATGGCGAAAATCGCCATCACGCCATGGAAATACGTTTGCCTCTCATTTCTTAAGTTATCGAGATATCACCTCGAAATTTGTTGTGAGTGATCCTAGTCTGACCCCCAATAGAAATGGACAGCTAAAATGTGTGGGCGTGGCCAATTGTCTGAAATAGCGCCCCCTAGGACCATTAAAACTGTCAGCCCCAAGCCATGCTTTGACTGAGGATTACGAAATTTGGTACACTAATGTGGTGTCTCAGGACCTACAAAAAAGTCTCTTGGAGCCAAGGGCAAAAACGCACAGGAAGTCGGCCATTTTGGTCCAAGTGCGCGATTTAGTGGTTTTCGCACACGTTGTTTGGAGAGTGATGCTCCGTCGCCCTTTTCACCAATCTCCTTCAAACTTCTGCTATATACTCTTAAGACGTAGGGGAAAAAATTCAACCGTCGGATTTTTCAAAAGTTGAAAGGTGTGGGCGTGGCTAAGCCTCAAACTTTGACCTTTCGCCATGCCACTCTTATTTTCACAGCTCCCTATTGGACTCCTTTTACCCAATCACCAGGAATCTCAGGCAAATAGCAGTAGACCACTTGAGATCACTTGGTATGCAGTACTGGCAGGTTTCGAAAAAAGGCGCGGCTTTGGGAGCATGGCGAAAATCGCCATCACGCCATGGCAATACGTTTGCCTCTCATTTCTTCAGTTATCGTGATATTGCTACTAAACTTCTGGTGAGTGATCCTATTCTGACCCCCAAGAGAAATTCACAGCTGTGTTTGTGGGCGTGGCCTATTTTCTCAAATAGCGCCCACTAGAGCCATTAAAACTGTCAGCCCCAAGCCAAGCTTTGACTGAGGTTTACGAAATTTGGTACACTAATGTGGTGTCTCAGGACCTACAAAAAAGTCTCCTGGAGCCAAGCGCAAAGTCGCACAGGAAGTCGGCCATTTTGGTCCAAATACTCGATTTAGTGGTTTTCTCACACATTGTATGGACAGTGATGCTCCATCGTCCTTTTCACCAATCTCCTTCAAATTTCTGCTATATACTCTTAAGACGTAGGGGAAAAAATTCAACCGTCGGATTTTTCAAAAGTTGAAAGGTGTGGGCGTGGCTAAGCCTCAAACTTTGACCTTTCGCCATGCCACTCTTATTTTCACAGCTCCCTATTGGACTCCTTTTACCCAATCACCAGGAATCTCAGGCAAATAGCAGTAGACCACTTGAGATCACGTGGTATGCAGTACTGGCAGGTTTCGAAAAAAGGCGGGGCTTTGGGAGCATGGCGAAAATCGCCATCACGCCATGGCAATACGTTTGCCTCTCATTTCTTCAGTTATCGTGATATTGCTACTAAACTTCTGGTGAGTGATCCTATTCTGACCCCCAAGAGAAATTCACAGCTGTGTTTGTGGGCGTGGCCTATTTTCTCAAATAGCGCCCACTAGAGCCATTAAAACTGTCAGCCCCAAGCCAAGCTTTGACTGAGGTTTACGAAATTTGGTACACTAATGTGGTGTCTCAGGACCTACAAAAAAGTCTCCTGGAGCCAAGCGCAAAGTCGCACAGGAAGTCGGCCATTTTGGTCCAAATACTCGATTTAGTGGTTTTCTCACACATTGTATGGACAGTGATGCTCCATCGTCCTTTTCACCAATCTCCTTCAAATTTCTGCTATATACTCTTAAGACATAGAGGAAAAAATTCAACCGTCGGATTTTTCAAAAGTTGAAAGGTGTGGGCGTGGCTAAGCCTCAAACTTTAACCTTTCGCCATTACATTACATGACTTAATAACTCCCAAGTGCATGAACAGATCTATTTCAAACTTTGTCTGTGTGATCACTGACCACATCTCAAGACAACGACAATGTGGACAGCTGACATCACCTAAGCCACGCCCCCTGACAACAGGAAGTATATTGTTTTATGGTGAAATACCCATATTTGTCCCATCTAATTTAGTGAACATGACACTAAGGTCATACACTGTCTTCATGATGTTGTAATGACCATTCAGATCTGATAGCTTTCCAGAAAGGGAGGGGATTTGATGCCATGGTGAATGCTGGCATGACGCCATGAGCGTATATTTGACTGTAACTTCCACAAACGGCCTCCGATTTGCCAGAGACTGAACATGGCAATGAACAATCATGCCCTTTAGCCAATGAGGCACAAACGGTTGGTGAATGTTATATAATGTCACCAAAGCTGACCTCAATGGGACTCTTCTGTAGTTGGTCACAGCGCCCCCTAGATAACGTTATCCTTCAAAAACTTTAAAAAACATGGTCAGAATAGCATTAAAGTTGGTCACTGTCATCACATCACCAGTGTGGTTAAGATAGAGGATTCCCTAGTGGTGAGACATAAAATATAATGGTGGGCTCAAAGGGGATGCTGAGTCAGGGTGAGGTGCGGACGAGGTGGCCGTTAGCAGTTTCGGGTGTCGGGGTGGTCAATGTTTCTGTTTCGCAGACGTAGCGTGGTGCCCCGGGCTGCCGGCCAGGCCGGAGCGGCGCGGAGCTGCGAGGGCCGAACGACGCTGCTTGCAGCTTTAATTTTTTATTATTCTTAGCCCGCTTTGAACGGCTTTTTGGGGACCTTAACATACCCCAAAACTCACAATATTTTGCACACTTGTCAAGCCTGGTGAAAAATTTGATATTTTAAAGGTCCCAAAAAAATCGCAAAGAAAATGGCTGAACAGCGCCCCCTAGAAAGTGAAAAAAAACCCTCTCCATAAAGCTTAGTTTATCGTACAGTTATGAAATTTGGTACACTTGTAGTACTCAACAGTCCGCACAGAAAAGTCTCTTGCAAGCATGGTCAATATCAAACAGGAAGTCGGCCATTTTGGGTTGAATTGGCGATTTTTTGCCGTTTTTGCCGTTTTTAGGGTCCGTTTCTGATTGGATTGCTCGATCATTTTTCGCACGATTGTCTCAAAAATTGTGTAAAATTGCTAAGAAGGGATGGGCGAACAAAATGAGATGAGAATTCTGAGTTTTCGTATATGTTGAAGGGGCGGGGCCAGGCCTCGAAGTTTGACTACTCGCCAAAAATATTTAAATTGCTATAACTTCATAACTGAATGGAATACAGTTACCAAACTTTCTGTGGTCATTCGTCATCCACCCACAAAGTTAATTGAATGGTCGGATGATGACATCACACAAGCCCCGCCCCCTCAGGACCAAAAAGATCAAGTTTTACTGTGAAAGGTCCCAAATTGCCCCATTTCACTTAATCACCACAAATTTGTAGCTGGTAACTCAAGACAAGTGGGGGTTGCTTGGCGTCACTTTATGGGAGTTTTCGCCAGAGGGCGGGGCTGTGGCGGCGCGGCGAATTCAGGCGTACCGCCGTGGCCTTACGTTTGCCTCCCATTTCGTCATTTCCAAAGATATCGTCACGAAACTTCTTGTGAGTGATCCTAGTCCGGCCCCCCAAAAGATCTGATGTGAACATCTGGTGGGCGTGGCCTATTTTCTGAAATAGCGCCCCCTAGGACCATTAAAACTGTCAGCCCCAAGCCATGCTTTGACTGAGGATTACGAAATTTGGTACACTAATGTGGTGTCTCAGGACCTACAAAAAAGTCTCTTGGAGCCAAGTGCAAAGTCGCACAGGAAGTCAGCCATTTTGGTCCAAGTGCGCGATTTAGTGGTTTTCACACACGTTGTTTGGAGAGTGATACTCCGTCGCCCTTTTCACCAATCACTTTCAAACTTCTGCTATATAGTCTTAAGACATAGAGGAAAAAATTCAACCGTCGGATTTTAAATAAGTATAAAGGTGTGGGCGTGGCTAAGCCTCAAACTTTGACCTTTCGCCACGCCACTCTTTTTTTCACAGCTCCTTATTGGACTCCTTTTACCCAATCACCAGGAATCTCTGGTAAATAGCATTAGGCAAGTTGAGGTCACTTGGTCTCCAGTACTGGAAGGTTTTGAAAAAAGGCGGGGCTTTGGGAGCATGGCGAAATTCGCCATCACGCCATGGAAATACGTTTGCCTCTCATTTCTTCATTTATCGTGATATCACCTCGACCATTGTTGTGAGTGATCCTAGTCTGACCCCCAATAGAAAAGGTCAGCTTAAGTTTGTGGGCGTGGCCTATTTTCTGTATTAGCGCCCCCTAGGACCATTAAAACTGTCAGCCCCAAGCCATGCTTTGACTGAGGATTACGAAATTTGGTACACTAATGTGGTGTCTCAGGACCTACAAAAAAGTCTCTTGGAGCCAAGTGCAAAGTCGCACAGGAAGTCGGCCATTTTGGTCCAAGTGCGCGATTTAGTGGTTTTCACACACGTTGTTTGGAGAGTGATGCTCCGTCGCCCTTTTCACCAATCGCCTTCGAGCTTCTGCTATATACTCTTAAGACATAGAGGAAAAAATTCAACCGTCGGATTTTAAATAAGTGTAAAGGTGTGGGCGTGGCTAAGCCTCAAACTTTGACCTTTCGCCACGCCACTCTTTTTTTCACAGCTCCCTATTGGACTCCTTTTACCCAATCACCTGGAATCTCTGGTAAATAGCAGCTGACAAGTTGAGGTCACTTGGTCTACAGTGCTGGCAGGTTTTGAAAAAAGGCGGGGCTTTGGGAGCATGGCGAAATTCGCCATCACGCCATGGCAATACGTTTGCCTCTCATTTCTTCAATTATCGTGACATCGCCACAAAATGTCTGGTGAGTGAACCTAGTCCGACCCCCAATAGAAATGGGCATCTGAGATTTGTGGGCGTGGCCTATATTCTGAAATAGCGCCCCCTAGGACCATTAAAACTGTCAGCCCCAAGACAAGGTTTGACTGAGGATTACGAAAATTGGTACACTCATGTAGGGTCTCTGGCCCTACAAAAAAGTCTCTTGGAGCCAAGCGCAATTTCGCACAGGAGGTCGGCCATTTTGGTCCAAGTACTCGATTTAGTGGTTTTCGCACACGTTGTTTGGACATTGATGGGCTGTTGCCCTTTACACCGATCACCTTCAAACTTATGCTATGTACTTTTGAGTCAAAGGGGAAAAAATTCAACCGTCGGATTTTAAATAAGTATAAAGGTGTGGGCGTGGCTAAGCCTCAAACTTTGACCTTTCGCCATGACATTACTTGACTTAATAACTCGCATGTGCATGATCAGATCTAATTCAAACTTTGTCTGTGTGATCACTGACCACATCTCAAGACAACGACAATGTGGACAGCTGACATCACCTAAGCTCCGCCCCCTGACAACAGGAAGTCTATTGTTTTATGGTGAAATGCCCATATTTGTCCCCTCTAATTTAATGAAAATGACACTCAGGTCATACAGTGTCTTCATGATGTTTTAAAGACCATTCAGATCTGATAGCTTTCCAGAAAGGGAGGGGCTTTGATGCCATGGTGAATGCTGGCGTGACGCCATGACCTTACATTTGACTGTAACTTCCACAAACGGCCTTCTGATTTGCCCGAAACTGAATATGGCAATGAACAATCATGCCCTTTAGCCAATGAGGCACAAACGGTTGGTGAATGTTATATAATGTCACCAAAGCTGACCTCAATGGGACTTTTCTGTAGTTGGTCACAGCGCCACCTAGATAACGTTATCCTTCGATAACTTTAAAAAACATGGTAAGAATAGCATTAAAGTTGGTCACTGTCATCACACCACCAGTGTGGTAAAGATAGAGGATTCCCTAGTGGTGAGACATAAAATATAATGGTGGGCTCAAAGGGGATGCTGAGTCAGGGTGAGTTGCGGACAAGGTGGCCGTTAGCAGTTTCTGGTGTTGGGGTGGTCGACGTTTGTGTTCTGCGGACGTGCCCTGGTGCCCCGGGCTGCCGGCCAGGCCGGAGCGGCGCGGAGCTGCGAGGGCCGAACGACGCTGCTTGCAGCTTTAATTATTATTTATTATTCCGGTGCCCCTTTGAACGGCTTTTTGGGGACCTTAACATACCCCAAAACTCACAATATTTTGCACACTTGTCAGGCCTGGTGAAAAATTTGATATTTTAAAGGTCCCGAAAAAATCGCAAAGAAAATGGCTGAACAGCGCCCCCTACAAAGTGAAAAAAAACCCTCTCTATAAAGCTTAGTTTATCGTACAGTTATGAAATTTGGTACACTTGTTGTACTCAACAGTCCGCACAGAAAAGTCTCTTGCAAGCATGGTCAATATCAAACAGGAAGTCGGCCATTTTGGGTTGAAATGACGATTTTTAGCCGTTTTTGCCGTTTTTAGGGTCCGTTTCTGATTGGATTGCTCGATCATTTTTGCACGATCGTCTCAAAAATGGTGTAAAATTGCTCAGAAGGGATGGGCGAACAAAATGAGACAAAAATTCTGAGTTTTCGTATATGTTGAAGGGGTGGGGCCAGGCCTCGAAGTTTGACTACTCGCCAAAAAAATTTAAACTGCTTTAACTTCATAACTGAATGGAATAGAGTTGCCAAACTTTCTGTGGTGATTCGTCATCCAGACACAAAGTATATTAAATGGTTGGATGATGACATCACACAAGCCCCGCCCCCTCAGGACCAAAAAGGACAAGTTTTACTGTGAAAGGTCCCAAATGGCCCCATTTCACTCAATCACCACAAATTTGTAGCTGGTAACTCAAGACAAGTGGGGGTTGGTTTGCGTCACTATATGGGAGTTTTCAGCAGAGGGCGGGGCTGTGGCGGCGCGGCGAAGTCAGGCGTACCGCCGTGGCCTTACGTTTGCCTCCCATTTCGTCATTTCTAAAGATATCGCCACGAAACTTCTTGTGAGTGATCCTAGTCCGCCCCCCCAAAAGATCTGATGTGAACATCCGGTGGGCGTGGCCTATTTTCTGAAATAGCGCCACCTAGGACCATTAAAACTGTCAGCCCCAAGCCATGCTTTGACTGAGGATTACGAAATTTGGTGCACTAATGTGGTGTCTCAGGACCTACAAAAAAGTCTCTTGGAGCCAAGTGCAAAGTCGCACAGGAAGTCGGCGATTTTGGTCCAAGTACGTGATTTAGTGGTTTTCGCACACGTTGTTTAGAGAGTGATGCTCCGTCGCCCTTTTCACCAATCTCCTTCAAACTTGTGCTATATACTCTTAAGACATAGGGGAAAAAATTCAACCGTCAGATTTTAAATAAGTATAAAGGTGTGGGCGTGGCTAAGCCTCAAACTTTGACCTTTCGCCACGCCACTCTTTTTTTCACAGCTCCCTATTGGACTCATTTTACCCAATCACCAGGAATCTCTGGTAAATAGCAGCAGACAAGTTGAGGTCACTTGGTCTCCAGTACTGTAAGGTTTCGAAAAAAGGCGGGGCTTTGGGAGCATGGCGAAATTCGCCATCACGCCATGGAAATACGTTTGCCTCTCATTTCTTCATTTATCGTGATATCACCTCGAAATTTGTTGTGAGTGATCCTAGTCTCACCCCCAATAGGAATGGTCAGCTTAAGTTTGTGGGCGTGGCCTACTTTCTGAAATAGCGCCCCCTAGGACCATTAAAACTGTCAGCCCCAAGCCATGCTTTTACTGAGGATTACGAAATTTGGTACACTAATGTGGTGTCTCAGGACCTACAAAAAAGTCTCTTGGAGCCACGTGCAAAGTTGCACAGGAAGTCAGCCATTTTGGTCCAAGTACGCGATTTAGTGGTTTTAGCACACGTTGTTTGGAGAGTGATGCTCCGTCGCCCTTTTCACCAATCTCCTTCAAACTTGTGCTATATACTCTTAAGACATAGGGTAAAAAATTCAACCGTCGGATTTTAAATAAGTATAAAGGTGTGGGCGTGGCTAAGCCTCAAACTTTGACCTTTCGCCACGCATCTCTTTTTTTCACAGCTCCCTATTGGACTCCTTTTACCCAATCACCAGGAATCTCTGGTAAATAGCAGCAGACAAGTTGAGGTCACTTGGTCTCCAGTACTGTAAGGTTTTGAAAAAAGGCGGGGCTTTGGGAGCATGGCGAAATTCACCATCAAGCCATGGAAATACGTTTGCCTCTCATTTCTTCATTTATCGTGATATCACCTCGAAATTTGTTGTGAGTGATCCTAGTCTCACCCCCAATAGAAATGGTCAGCTTAAGTTTGTGCGCGTGGCCTACTTTCTGAAATAGCGCCCCCTAGGACCATTAAAACTGTCAACCCCAAGCCATGCTTTTACTGAGGATTACGAAATTTGGTACACTAATGTGGTGTCTCAGGACCTACAAAAAAGTCTCTTGGAGCCACGTGCAAAGTCGCACAGGAAGTCGGCCATTTTGGTCCAAGTACTCGATTTAGTGGTTTTCGCACACGTTGTTTGGAGAGTGATGCTCCATCTCCCTTTTCACCAATCACCTTCAAGCTTCTGCTATACACTCTTAAGACATAGAGGAAAAATTCAATCGTCAGATTTTAAATAAGTAGAAAGGTGTGGGCGTGGCTAAGCCTCAAACTTTAACCTGTCGCCATAACATTACTTGACCTGATAACTCCCATGTACACGATCAGATCTATATCAAACTTTGTCTGTGTGATCACTGACCACATCTGAAGACAATGACAATGTGTACAGCTGACATCCCCTAAGTCCCGCCCCCTACTACAGGAAGTCTATTGTTTTATGGTGAAATGCCCATGTTTGTCATGATCTGAAAGCTTTCCAGCGCCCATAGATAAGTTTAACCTACAATAACTTCAAAAAACGTGGTCAGAAAAGCATTACAGTTGGTCTGTGTCATCACACCACCAGAGTCGTAAAGGTAGAGTATGCCCTAGTTGTGGGACGTGTAATATAATGGTGGGATAAGAGGTGATGCTGAGTCAGGTTGAGGTGCGGATGAGGTGATCGTTTGCGGTGTCTGGTGTCGGGGTGGCCGACGTTTCTGTTCCGCAGATGTGCCCTGGTGCCCCGGGCTGCCGGCTAGGCCGGAGCGGCGCGGAGCTGCGAGGGCCGAACGACGCTGCTTGCAGCTTTAATTATTATTATTAGGCCCGAGCAGCGAAAGCGCTGCGAAGGCCTCTTGTTTTTGCTCTGTTTATTAGGCCCGAGCAGCGAAAGCGCTGCGAAGGCCTCTTGTTTTTGCTCTGTTTATTATTATTTTTATTTATTATTCCGGTGCCGCTTTGAATGGCTTTTTGGGGACCTTAACATACCCCAAAACTCACAATATTTTGCATACTTGTCAGGCCTGGTGAAAAATTTGATATTTTAAAGGTCCCAAAAAAATCGCAAAGAAATTGGCTGAACAGCGCCCCCTAGAAAATGAAAAAAAACCCTCTCCATAAAGCTTAGTTTATCGTACCGTTATGAAATTTGGTACACTTATAGTACTCAATAGTCCGCACAGAAAAGTCTCTTGCAAGCATGGTCAATATCAAACAGGAAGTCGGCCATTTTGGGTTGAAATGGCGATTTTTTGCCGTTTTGGCCGTTTTTAGGGTCCGTTTCTGATTGGATTGCTCGATCATTTTTTGCACGATCATCTCAAAAATTCTGTAAAATTGCTCAGAAGAGATGGGCGAACAAAATGAGACAATAAAATTGACTTTTCGTAAATACTGAAGGGGCGGGGCCAGGCCTCGAAGTTTGACTACTCGCCAAAATTTTTTAAATTGCTATAACTTCATAACTGAATGGAATAGAGTTACCAAACTTTCTGTGGTCATTCGTCATCACCTCACAAAGTAAATTGAATGGTCGCATGATGACATCACACAAGCCCCGCCCCCTCAGGACCAAAAAGGTTAAGTTTTACTGTGAAAGGTCCCAAATTGCCCCATTTCACTAAATCACCACAAATTTGTAGCTGGTAACTCAAGACAAGTGGGGGTTGCTTGGTGTCACATTATGTGAGTTTTCGGCAGAGGGCGGGGCTGTGGCGGCGCGGCGAAGTCAGGCGTACCGCCGTGGCCTTACGTTTGCCTCCCATTTCGTCATTTCTAAAGATATCATCACGAAACTTCTTGTGAGTGATCCTAGTCTGGCCCCCCAAAAGATCTGATGTGAACATCCGGTGGGCGTGGCCTATTTTCTGAAATAGCGCCCCCTAGGACCATTAAAACTGTCAGCCCCAAGCCATGCTTTGACTGAAGATTACGAAATTTGGTACACTAATGTGGTGTCTCAGGACCTACAAAAAAGTCTCTTGGACCCAAGTGCAAAGTCGCACAGGAAGTCGGCCATTTTGGTCCAAGTACGCGATTTACTGGTTTTCGCACACCTTGTTTGGAGAGTGATGCTCCGTCGCCCTTTTCACCAATCTCCTTGAAACGTCTGCTATATACTCTTAAGACAAAGAGGAAAAAATTCAACCGTCGGATTTTTCAAAAGTTTAACGGTGTGGGCGTGGCTAAGCCTCAAACTTTGACCTGTCGCCACGCCACTCATTTTTTCACAGCTCCCTACTGGACTCCTTTTACCCAATCAGCAGGAATCTCTGGCAAACAGCAGTAGACAACTTGAGGTCACTTGGTATCCAGTACTGGCAGGTTTCAAAAAAAGGCGGGGCTTCAGGAGCATGGCGAAAATCGCCATCACGCCGTGGAAGTATGTTTGCCTCTCATTTCTTCAGTTATCGTGATATTGCTACGAAACTTCTGGTGCGTGATCCTAGTCTGACCCCCAAGCGACATAGATATCTGAATTTAGTGGGCGTGGCCTATTTTCTTAAATAGCGCCCCCTAGGACCATTTAAACTAATAGCCCCAAGCTATGCTTTGACTGAGGATTACGAAATTTGGTACACTAATGTGGTGTCTCAGGACCTACAAAAAAGTATCTTGGAGCCAAGCGCAAAGTCGCACAGGAAGTCGGCCATTTTGGTCCAAGTGCGCGATTTAGTGGTTTTCGCACACGTTGTTTGGAGAGTGATGCTCCGTCGCCCTTTTCACCAATCTCCTTCAAACTTCTGCTATATACTCTTAAGACATAGGGGAAAAAATTCAACCGTCGGATTTTTCAAAAGTTGAAAGATGTGGGCGTGGCTAAGCCTCAAACTTTGACCTGTCGCCACGCCACTCTTTTTTTCACAGCTCCCTACTGGACTCCTTTTACCCAAACACCAGGATTCTGTGGCAAACAGCAGTAGACAAGTTGAGGTTACTTTGTCTTCAGTACTGGAAGGTTTTGAAAAAAGGCGGGGCTTTGGGAGCATGGCGAAAATCGCCATCACGCCATGGAAATAAGTTTGCCTCTCATTTCTTAAGTTATCGAGATATCACCTCGAAATTTGTTGTGAGTGATCCTAGTCTGACCCCCAATAGAAATGGACAGCTAAAATTTGTGGGCGTGGCCATTTTTCTGAAATAGCGCCCCCTAGGACCATTAAAACTGTCAGCCTCTAGCCATTCTTTGACTGAGGATTACGAAATTTGGTACACTAATGAGGTGTCTCCGGACCTACAAAAAAGTCTCTTGGAGCCAAGTGCAAAGTCGCACAGGAAGTCGGGCATTTTGGTCCAAGTACGCGATTTAGTTGTTTTGGCACACGTTGTTTGGAGAGTGATGCTCCGTTGCCCTTTTCACCAATCGCCTTCAAACTTCTGCTATTTACTCTTAAGACATAGGAGAAAAAATTCAACCGTCGGATTTTTCAAAAGTTGAAAGGTGTGGGCGTGGCTAAGTCTCAAACTTTGACCTTTCGCCATTACTTTACTTGACTTAATAACTCCCATGTGCATGATCAGATCTTTTTCGAACTTTGTCTGTGTGATCATTGACCATATCTTTAAACAATGACAATGTGGACAGCTGACATCACCTAAGCCCCGCCCCCTGAATACAGGAAGTCTATTGTTTTATGCTGAAATGCCCATATTTGTCCCCTCTAATTTAGTCAACATGACACTAAGGTCATGCACGGTCTTCATGATGCTGTAATGACCATTCAGATCTGATAGCTTTCCAGATAGGGAGGGGCTTTGATGCCATGGCGAATTCTGGCGTAACGCCGTAACCTTACAATTCAATTTAATGGTGAGCTCAGAGGGGATGCTGAGTCAGGGTGAGGTGCGGACGAGGAGGCCATTTGCGGTTTCTGGTGTCGGGGTGGTTGACGTTTCTGTTCTGCCAGACGTGCCCTGGTGCCCCGGGCTGCCGGCCAGGCCGGAGCGGCGCGGAGCTGCGAGGGCCGAACGACGCTGCTTGCAGCTTTAATTATTATTTTTCTTTATTTATTATTCCGGTGCCGCTTTGAATGGCTTTTTGGGGACCTTAACATACCCCAAAACTCACAATATTTTGCACACTTGTCAAGCCTGGTGAAAAATTTGATATTTTAAAGGTCCCAAAAAAATCGCAAAGAAAATTGCTGAAAAGCGCCCCCTACAAAATGAAAAAAAACCCTCTCCATAAAGCTTAGTTTACCGTACAGTTTTGAAATTTGGTACACTTATAGTACTCAACTGTCCGCACAGAAAAGTCTCTTGCAAGCATGGTCAATATCAAACAGGAAGTCGGCCATTTTGGGTTGAAATGGCGATTTTTTGCCGTTTTTGCCGTTTTTAGGGTCCGTTTCTGATTGGATTGCTCGATCATTTTTTGCACAATCCTCTTAAAAATTAAATACAATTTCTCAGAAGAGATGGGCGAACAAAATGAGACAATAAAATTGACTTTTCGTGAAAGCTGAATGGTCGTTCAGGCCTCGAAGTTTGACTTCTCGCCAAAAAAAATTAAATTGCTATAACTTCATAAATGAATGGAATAGAGTTACCAAACTTTCTGTGGTCATTCGTCATCCACCCACAAAGTAAATTGAATGGTTGGATGATGACATCACACAAGCCCCGCCCCCTCAGGATCAAAAAGGTCAAGTTTTACTGTGAAAGGTCCCAAATTGCCCCATTTCACTTAATCACCACAAATTTGTAGCTGGTAACTCAAGACAAGTGGGGGTTGCTTGGCATCCCTTTATGGGATTTTTCGGCAGAGGGCGGGGCTGTGGCGGGTCGGCGAAGTCAGGCATACCACCGTGGCCTTACGTTTGCCTCCCATTTCGTCATTTCTAAATATATCGTCACGAAACTTGTTGTGAGTGATACTAGTCCGACCCCCCAAAAGATCTGATGTGAATATTCGGTGGGCGTGGCCTATTTTCTGAAATAGCGCCCCCTAGGTCCATTAAAACTGTCAGCCCCAAGCCATGCTTTGACTGAGGATTACGAAATTTGGTACACTAATGTGGTGTCTCAGGACCTACAAAAAAGTCTCTTGGAGCCAAGTGCAAAGTCGCACAGGAAGTCGGCCATTTTGGTCCAAGTACGCGATTTAGTGGTTTTTGCACACGTTGTTTGGAGAGTGATGCTCCGTCGCCCTTTTCACCAATCGCCTTCAAACGTCTGCTACTTATTCTTAAGACATACAGGAAAAAATTCAACCGTCGGATTTTAAATAAGTATAAAGGTGTGGGCGTGGCTAAGCCTCAAACTTTGACCTGTCGCCACTCCAGTCTTTTTTTCACAGCTCCCTACTGGACTCCTTTTACCCAATCAGCAAGAATCTCTGGCAAATAGCAGTAGACAACGTGAGGTCACCTGGTATCCAGCACTGGCAGGTTTAAAAAAAAAGGAGGGGCTTTGGGAGCATGGCAGAAATCCCCATCACGCCATGGAAATACGTTTGCCTCTCATTTCTTCAGTTATCGTGATATCGCTACAACAGTTCTGGTGAGTGATGCTAGTCTGACCCCCAAGAGAAATAGATAGCTGAAGTTAGTGGGCGTGGCCTATTTTTTGAAATAGCGCCCCCTAGAGAATTTAATACTGTCCGCCCCACGCGATGGTTTGACTGAGAATTACGAAATTCGGAAGACTTATGTAGTGTCCCAGGGCCTACAAAAAAAGTCTCTTGGAGCCAAGTGCTAAGTAGCACAGGAAGTCGGCCATTTTGGTCCAAGTGCGCGATTTAGTGGTTTTCACACACATTGTTTGGAGAGTGATGCTCCGTCGCCCTTTTCACCAATCGCCTTCAAACTGCTGCTATATACTCTTAAGACATAGAGGAAAAAATTCAACTGTCGGATTTTAAATAAGTATAAAGGTGTGGGCGTGGCTAAGCCTCAAACTTTGACCTTTCGCCACGCTTCTCTTTTTCCCACAGCTCCCTATTGGACTCCTTTTACCCAATCACCAGGAATCTCTGGTAAATAGCAGCAGACAAGTTGAGGTGACTTGGTCTCCAGTACTGGAAGGTTTTGAAAAAAGGCGGGGCTTTGGGAGCATGGCGAAATTCGCCATCACGCCATGGAAATACGTTTGCCTCTCATTTCTTCATTTATCGTGATATCACCTCGAAATTTGTTGTGAGTGATCCTAGTCTGACCCCCAATAGAAATGGCCAGCTTAAGTTTGTGGGCAAGGCCTATTTTCTGAAATAGCGCCCCCTAGGACCATTAAAACTGTCAGCCCCTAGCCATGCTTTGACTGAGGATTACGGAATTTGGTACACTAATGTGGGGTCTCAGGACATACAAAAAAGTCTCTTGGAGCCAAGTGCAAAGTCACACAGGAAGTCGGCCATTTTGGTCCAAGTGCGCGATTTAGTGGTTTTCACACACGTTCTGAGAGTGATGCTCCGTCGCCCTTTTCACCAATCGCCTTCAGACATCTGCTATATACTCTTAAGACATAGAGGAAAAAATTCAACCGTCGGATTTTAAATAAGTGTAAAGGTGTGGGCGTGGCTAAGCCTCAAACTTTGACCTTTCGCCACACCACTCTTTTTTTTCACAGCTCCCTATTGGACTCCTTTTACACAATCATCAGGAATCTCTGGTAAGTAGCAGCAGACAAGTTGAGGTCACTTGGTCTCCAGTACTGGAAGGTTTTGAAAAAAGGCGGGGCTTTGGGAGGATGGCGAAATTCGCCATCACGCCATGGAAATACGTTTGCCTCTCATTTCTTCATTTATAGTGATATCACCTCGAAATTTGTTCTGATTGATCCTAGTTTGACCCCCAATAGAAATGAATGGCTGAAGTTTGTGGGCGTGGCCTATTTTCTGAAATAGCGCCCCCTATGGCCATTAAAACCTTCAGCCCCAAGCCATGCTTTGACTGAGTATTGCAAAATTTGGTACACTAATGTGGTGTCTCAGGACCTACAAAAAAGTCTCTTGGAGCCAAGTGCAAAGTCGAACAGGAAGTCGGCCATTTTGGTCCAAGTACTCGATTTAGTGGTTTTCGCACACGTTGTTTGGACAATGATACCCCGTCGCCCTTTTCACCGATCACCTTCAAACTTCTGTTATATTTTCTTAAGACAAAGGGGAAAAAATTCAACCGTCGGATTTTAAATAAGTATAATGTTGTGGACGTGGCTAAGCCTCAAACTTTGACCTTTCGCCATTACATTACTTGACTTAACAACTCCAATGTGCATGATCAAATCTATATCAAACTTTGTCTGTGTGATCAATGACCACATCTCAAGACGTCATTGTGGACAGGTGACATCACCTAAGCCCCGCCCCCTGACAACAGGAAGTCTATTGTTTTATGGTGAAATGCCCATATTTGTCCCCTCTAATTTAGTCAACATGACACTAAGGTCAGGCACTGTCTTCATGATGTTGCAATGGCCATTCAGATCTGATAGCTTTCCAGATAGGGAGCGGCTTTGATGCCATGGCGATTTCTGGCATGACGCCATGACCTTACGTTTGATCGTAACTTCCACAAACAGCCTCCCATCTGCACGAGACTGAACATGGCAATCAACAATCATGCCCTTTAGCCAATGAGATACAAATGGTTGGTGAAATTCATATAATAAAACCACAGCGCCCCCTACACACCATTAAAACTGTAATAACTCCTACAGACGAGGTCGTAACTGCACCAAAAACTGTGAGTGCTCAGAGGGGATGCTCAGTCAGGTTGAGGTGCGGACGAGGTGACGATTAGCTGTTTCTGGTGTCGGGGTGGTCAACATTTCTTTTCCGCAGACGTGCCCTGGTGCCCCGGGCTGCCGGGCAGGCCGGAGCGGCGCGGAGCTGCGAGGGCCGAACGACGCTGCTTGCAGCTTTAATTAGGCCCGAGCAGTGAAGCTGCGAAGGCCTATTGTATCTGCTCCGTTTATTATTACGCTTTCTTTCTTTCTTTTTTCTTCCGCGTCTTTGACTGGCCTTTAGGGGGTCTTAGCATATCCAAAAAGTCACCAAATTCTGGCCCAATATTGAAAGTGCGTGAAATTTACGTATTTCACTGGCAATGTGAAAGTTCATAAAAGAATGGCTGAACAGCGCCCCCTAGAAAGTGAAAAATACCCCTCTCCATAAAGCTTAGTTTATCGTACAGTTATGAAATTTGGTACACTTGTAGAACTCAACAATACGCACAGAAAAGCCTCTTGCATCCATGGTCAATATCAAACAGGAAGTCGGCCATTTTGGACTAAAGTGGCCATTTTGACCCTGTTTCGGCCATTTCTTGGGTCTATATTTGGTTGAACAGTTTGGTCATTTTTCGCACAATCGTCTCAAAAATAGTGTGCGATCGAACAGAAGCGACGGACGATTAAAATGAGACAATAAAATTGACTTTTCGTAAATACTGAAGGGGCGGGACCAGGCCTCAAAGTTCGAGCACTCGCCAAAAAAATTCAAATTGCTATAATTTCATAAATGAAAGAATTACAGTTAAAGTAACTTTCTATGGACAATCATCATCGCCCCCCGAAGACAAATGAATGGTCAATTGATGATGTCACATAAGCCCCGCCCCTTCAGGACTTAAAAGGTCAAGTTTTACTGGGAAATTTTCCAAAATTTGCCCTTTCAAATAATCATCCCAAATTTGTATCAGGTAACTGAAGACAAGTTGGGGTTGCTTGGCGTCACTTTATGGGAGTTTTCTGCAGAAGGCGGGGCTGTGGCGGCGCGGCGAACTCAGGCGTACCACTTAGGCCTTACGTTTGCCTCCCATTTCGTCATTTCTAGAGATATCGCCACAAAACTTCTTGTGAGTGATGCTAGTCCGGCCCCCCAAAAAATCTGATGTGACATTCCGGTGGGCGTGGTCTATTTGCTGAAATAGCGCCCCCTAGGACCATTAAAACTGACAGCCCCAAGCCATGCTTTGACTGAGGATTACGAAATGTGGTACACTAATGTGGTGTCTCAGGACCTACAAAAAAGTCTCTTGGAGCCAAGTGCAAAGTCGCACAGGAAGTCGGCCATTTTGGTCCAAGTGCGTGATTTAGTGGTTTTCGCACACGTTGTTTGGAGAGTGATGCTCCGTCGCCCTTTTCACCAATCGCCTTCACACTTCTGCTATATACTCTTAAGACATAGATGAAAAAATTCAACCGTCGGATTTTAAATAAGTATAAAGGTGTGGGCGTGGCTAAGCCTCAAACTCTGACTTGTCGCCACGCCACTCTTTTTTTCACAGCTCCCTATTGGACTCCTTTTATCCAATCACCACCAAACAGTGGCAAATAGCAGCAGACAAGTTGAGGTCACTAGGTCTATAGTACTGGCAGGTTTCGAATAAAGGCGGGGCTTTGGGAGCATGGCGAAATTCGCCATCACGCCATGGAAATACGTTTGTCTCTCATTTCTTCAATCATTGTGACATTGCCACACAATTTCTGATGAGTGATCCTACTCTGACCCCTAATATAATTGGACAGCTGAAGTTTGTGGGCGTGGCCTATTTTCCAAAACAGTGCCCCCTAGGACCATTAAAACAGTCAGCCCCAAGCCATGCTTTGACTGAGGATCACAAAATTTGGCACACTAATGTAGTGTCTCAGGACCTACAAAAAAGTCTCTTGGAGCCAAGCGCAATGTCGCACAGGAGGTCGGCCATTTTGGTGCAATTACTCAATTTAGTGGTTTTCGCACACGTTATAAGGAGAATGATATCTCCTCGCCTTTTCCACCGATCACCTTCAAACTCCTGCTATATACTCTTAAGACATAGAGGAAAAAATTCAACCGTCGGATTTTAAATAAGTATAAAGGTGTGGGCGTGGCTAAGCCTCAAACTTTGACCAGTCGCCATTACTTTATTTGACTTAATAACTCCCATGTGCATGATCAGATCAATTTCATACTTTGTCTGTGTGATCACTGACCACATCTGAAGACAGTGACAATGTGGACAGCTGACATCACCTAAGCCCCGCCCCCTGACTAAAGGAAGTCTATTGTTTTATGGTGAACTGCCCATATTTGTCCCCTCTAATTTAGTCAAGATGACACTAAGGTCATGCACTGTCTTCATGATGTTGTAATGACCATTCAGATCTGATAGCTTTTCAGAAAGTGAGGGGCTTTGATGCCATGGCGATTTCTGGCGTGACGCTGTGACCTTACGTTTGACTGTAACTTCCACAAACAGCCTCCGATTTGCCCGAGACTGAACATCACATCACCAGTGTGGTAAAGATAGAGTATCTCCTAGGGGTGAGACATGTAATGGTGGGCTCAGAAGGGATGCTGAGTCAGGGTGAGGTGTGGACGAGGAGGCCTTTCACGGTTTCCGGTGTTGGGGTGGCTGACTTTCTGTTCCGACAGGCATGCCCTGATGCCCTCGGCTGCCGGCCAGGATGGAGAAGCGCGGAGCCGGGTTTGGAGAGCGTCGGGGATGGAGCGGAGGGGGTGCTGAAGGAGGGTGAGCAGCTTCGCTGCGAGGGCCGAACGACGCTGCTTGCAGCTTTAATTTTTTTTCTTTCTTTCTTTTTTTTTCTTCCGCGTCTTTGGATGGCCTTTAGGGGGTCTTAGCATATCCAAAAAGTCACCAAATTCTGGCCCAATATAGAAAGTGCGTGAAATTTACGTATTTCACTGGCAACGTGAAAGTTGGTAAAAACATGTTTCAACAGCGCCCCCTGGAAAATTAAAAATACCCCTCCGCTTTGACCTTTTTTCATAGTAGAGTGATGAAATTTGGTACACTTGTAGAACTCAACAATACACACAGAAAAGCCTCTTGCACCCATGGTCAATATCAAACAGGAAGTCGGCCATTTTGGACTAAAGTGGCCATTTTGACCCCGTTTTGGCCATTTCTAGGGTCTATATTTGGTTGAACAGTTTGGTCATTTTTCGCACGATCGTCTCAAAAATAGTGTGCGATCGAACAGAAGCGATGGACGATTAAAATGAGACAATAAAATTGACTTTTCGTAAATACTGAAGGGGCGGAACCAGGCCTCAAAGTTCGAGCACTCGCCAAAAAAATTCAAATTGCTATAGATTCATAAATTAAAGAATTACAGTTAAAGAAATGTTCTATGGACAATCGTCGTCGCCCTCCGAAGACAAATGAATGGTCGATTGATGATGTCACATAAGCCCCGCCCCCTCAGGACTTAAAAGGTCAAGTTTTACTGGGAAATTTTCCAAAATTCGCCCTTTCCAATAATCACCCCAAATTTGTAGCGGGTAACTGAAGACAAGTTGGGGTTGCTTGGCGTCACTTTATGGGAGTTTTCTCCAGAAGGCGGGGCTGTGGCGGCGCGGCGAAGTCAGGCGTACCGCTTAGGCCTTACGTTTGCCTCCCATTTCGTCATTTCTAGAGATATCGCCACGAAACTTCTTGTGAGTGATCCTAGTCTGGCCCCCCAAAAGCTCTGATGTGAAATTCTGGTGGGTGTGGTCTATTTTCTGAAATAGCGCCCTCTAGGACCATTAAAACTGACAGCCCCAAGCCATGCTTTGACTGAGGATTACGAAATTTGGTACACTAATGTGGTGTCTCAGGACCTACAAAAAAGTCTCTTGGAGCCAAGTGCAATGTCGCACAGGAAGTCGGCCATTTTGGTCCAAGTGCGCGATTTAGTGGTTTTCGCACACGTTGTTTGGAGAGTGATGCTCCGTCGCCCTTTTCACCAATCGCCTTCACACTTCTGCTATATACTCTTAAGTTATAGATGAAAAAATTCAACCATCGGATTTTAAATAAGTATAAAGGTGTGGGCGTGGCTAAGCCTCAAACTTTGACCTGTCGCCACGCCACTCTTTTTTTTCACAGCTCCCTATTGTACTCCTTTTAACCAATCACCACCAAACAGTGGCAAATAGCAGCAGACAAGTTGAGGTCACTTGGTCTATAGTACTGGCAGGTTTCGAATAAAGGCGGGGCTTTGGGAGCATGGCAAAATTCGCCATCACGACATGGAAATACGTTTGTCTCTCATTTCTTCAGTCATTGTGACATCGCCACACAAGTTCTGATGAGTGATCCTACTCTGACCCCTAATAGAATTGGACAGCTGAAGTTTGTGGGCGTGGCCTATTTTCTGAAACAGCGCCCCCTAGGACCATTAAAACAGTCAGCCCCAAGCCATGCTTTGACTGAGGTTCACAAAATTTGGCACACTAATGTAGTGTATCAGGACCTACAAAAAAGTCTCTTGGAGCCAAGCGCGATGTCGCACAGGAGGTCGGCCATTTTGGTCCAAGTACTCAATTTAGTGGTTTTCGCACACGTTATTAGGAGATTGATATCTCCTCGCCCTTTCCACCGATCACCTTCAAACTTCTGCTATATACTCTTAAGACATAGAGGAAAAAATTCAACCGTCGGATTTTAAATAAGTTTAAAGGTGTGGGCGTGGCTAAGCCTCAAACTTTGACCAGTCGCCATTACGTTACTTGACTTAATAACTCCCATGTGCATGATCAGATCAATTTCAAACTTTGTCTGTGTGTTTACTGACCACATCTGAAGACAGTGAAAATGTGGACAGCTGACATCACCTAAGCCCCGCCTCCTGACAACAGGAAGTCTATTTTTATGGTGAAATGCCCATATTTGTCTCATCTAATTTAGTCAACATGACACTAAGGTCATGCACTGTCTTCATGATGTTGTAATGACCATTCAGATCTGCTAGCTTTTCAGAAAGGGAGGGGCTTTGATGCCATGGCAAATTCTGGCGTGACGCTGTGACCTTACGTTTGACTGTAACTTCCACAAACAGCCTACGATTTGCCCGAGACTGAACATCACATCACCAGTGTGGTAAAGATAGAGTATCTCCTAGTGGTGAGACGTGTAATGCTGGGCTCAGAGGGGATGCTGAGTCAGGGTGAGGTGTGGACAAGGAGGCCGTTCACGGTTTCTGATGTCGGGGTGGTTGACGTTTCTGTTCTGCCAGACGTACCCTGGTGCCCCAGGCTGCCGGCCAGGACGGAGCGGCGCGGAGCTGGGTTTGGAGAGCATTGGGGATGGAGCGGAGGGGGGGGCGGACGGAGGGCGAGCAGCTTCACTGCGAGGGCCGAACGACGCTGCTTGCAGCTTTAATTAGGCCCGAGCAGTGAAGCTGCGAAGGCCTATTGTATCTGCTCCGTTTATTAGGCCCGAGCAGCGAAAGCGCTGCGAAGGCCTCTTGTTTTTGCTCTGTTTATTCTTTCTTTCTTTTTTATTATTCTCGTGCCCCTTTAAACGGCTTTTTGGGGACCTTAACATACCCCAAAACTCACAATATTTTGCAAACTTGTCAAGCCTGGTGAAAAATTTGATATTTTAAAGGTCCCAAAAAAATTGGCAAAGAAAATGGCTGAACAGCGCCCCCTACAAGGTGAAAAATACCCCTCTCCATAAAGCTTAGTTTATCGTACAGTTATGAAATTTGGTACACTTGTAGTACTCAACAGACCGCACAGAAAAGTCTCTTGCAACCATGGTCAATATCAAACAGGAAGTCGGCCATTTTTGGTTGAAATGGCGATTTTTAGCCATTTTTGCTGTTTTTAGGGTCTGTTTCTGATTAGATTGCTCGATCATTTTTCGCACGATCATTTCAAAAATTGTGTAAAATTGCTCAGAAGGGATGGGCGAACAAAATGAGACGAGGATTCTGAGTTTTCGTATATGTTGAAGGGGCGGGGCCAGGCCTCGAAGTTTGACTACTAGCCAAAAAAATTTAAATTGCTATAACTTCATAACTGATTGGAATATAGTTACCAAACGTTCTGTAGTCATTCGTCATCCACCCACAAAGTAATTTGAATGGTCGGATTATGACATCACACAAGCCCCGCCCCCTCAGGGCCAAAAAGGTAAAGTTTTACTGTGAAAGGTCCCAAAGTGTCCCATTTCACTTAATCACCACAAAACTGTAGCTGGTAACTCAGGACAAGTGGAGGTTGCTTGGCGTCACTTTATGGGAGTTTTCGGCAGAGGGCGGGGCTGCGGTGGCGCGGCGAAGTCAGGCGTACCGCCGTGGCCTTACGTTTGCTTCTCATTTGGTCAATTCTAAAGATATCGCCACGAAACTTCTTGTGAGTGATCCTAGCCCAGCCCCCCAAAAAATCTGACGAGAACATGGGGTGGGCGTGGCCTATTGTCTGATATAGCGCCCCCTAGGACCATTAAAACTGTCAGCCCCAAGCCATGCTTTGACTGAGGATTACGAAATTTGGTACACTAATGTGGTGTCACAGTACCTACAAAAAAGTCTCTTGGAGCCAAGTGCAAAGTCGCACAGGAAGTCGGCCATTTTGGTCCAAGTGCGCGATTTAGTGGTTTTCACACACGTTGTTTGGAGAGTGATGCTCCATCGCCCTTTTCATCAATCGCCTTCAAACTTCGGCGATATACTCTTACGACATAGAGGAAAAAATTCAACCGTCGGATTTTAAATAAGTGTAAAGGTGTGGGCGTGGCTAAGCCTCAAACTTTGAACTGTCGCCACGCCACTCTTTTTTTCACAGCTCCCTATTGGACTCCTTTTACTCAATCACCAGGAATCTCTGGCAAATAGCAGCAGACTAGTTGAGGTCACTTGGTCTCCAGTACTGGCAGGTTTTGAAAGAAGGCGGGGCTTTGGTAGCATGGTGAAATTCGCCATCACGCCATGGAAATACGTTTGTCTCTCATTTCTCCATTTATCGTTATATCACCTCGAAATTTGTTGTGAATGATCGTAGTCGGACCCCCGATAGAAATAGACAGCTGACTTTTGTGGGCGTGGCCTATTTTTTTAAATAGCGCCCCCTAGGACCACTAAAACTTTCAGCCCCAAGCCATGCTTTGAATGAGGATTACGAAATTTGGTACACTAATGTGGTGTCTCAGGATCTACAAAAAAGTCTCTTGGAGCCAAGTGCAAAGTCGCACAGGAAGTCGGCCATTTTGGTCCGAGTACTCGATTTAGTGGTTTTCGCACACGTTGTTTGGAGAGTGATGCTCCGTCGCCCTTTTCACCAATCGCCTTCAAACTTCTGCTATATACTCTTAAGACATAGAGGAAAAAATTCAACCGTCGGATTTTAAATAAGTATCAAGGTGTGGGCGTGGCTAAGCCTCAAAATTTGACCTTTCGCCATTACATTACTTGACTTAATAACTCCCATGTGCATGATCAGATCTATATCAAACTTTGTCTGTGTGATCACTGACCACATCTCAAGACAATGACAGTGTGGAAAGCTGACATCACCTAAGCCCCGCCCCCTGAATACAGGAAGTCTATTGTTTTATGCTGAAATGCCCATATTTGTCACCTCCAATTTAGTCAACATGACACTAAGGTCATGCACTGTCTTCATGATGCTGTAATGACCATTCAGATCTGATAGCTTTTCAGATAGGGAGGGGCTTTGATGCCATGGCAAATTCTAGCGTGACGCCGTGACCGTTCGTTTGACTGCAACTTCCACAAACAGCCTCCGATCTGTCCGAGACTGAACATGGCAATGAACAATCATGCCCTTTAGCCAACGAAGCAAAAACGGTTGGTGAATGTTGTATGATATCACCACAGCGCCCCCTACATACCTTTAAAACAGTAATAACTCCTACATACGAGGTCCTAACTTCACCAAACTTCCTATGTGTCATCACACAAAGGCACCAAACACAATCCTGTAGTAATTGGTTCATATCACTTTAGCTCCGCCCCTGACAGATATTAGGCCCTGAATAACACATGCATGATGCAATTCACATGATGCAATTCACACCAAACTGCACACAAATGACTGTTATCAACCTACAAACTTCTTCATGGAATATTTCCTAAATTTTGGACAGTGCCCCCTAGATTCAAAAAACCTTTGTAACTTCTGCAAAAAAGCTCCAACCTATATCAAACTTGGTGAGAGTCATCACACAACTGCAATCAACACATTGTATGTGCTCACTTGTTCAATTCACTTTAACACCGCCCACTTACAGCTTTTTGTCTCTAGATGACCCATGCAACGTTTGATTGATGCCAAATTAACAGAAAACCATCATTGATGACCAAAGATGACCTCTAAGGCATTTAGTTTTAAATGGTCACAGCCTCCCCTAGATGGGTTCAAACTTTATTAACTTCTAAAGACAAAGTCAGAATGGCATTATACTTGGCTTGTGATATCACGTGACTGCACCAAACACATTGATGTGGTTGTTGGTTCAAACCCCTGTAGCTCCGCCCCTTTCAGCTCACTGGCTTAAGATAACACACACAACGTCTGATTTATGGCAAGAAAACAGAAAACCATCTATGTCAACCAAAGCTGACCTCAATGGGACTTTTCTGTAGTTGCTCACAGCGCCCCCTAGTGAACTTTAACCTTCGATAACTTTAACAAACGTGGTCAGAATAGCATAAAATTGGGTAACTGTCATCACACCACCAGTGAGGTAAAGATAGATGGTATGCCTTAGTGGTGAGACAATGGTGGGCTCAGAGGGGATGCTGAGTCAGGGTGAGGTGCGGACGTGGTGACCGTTAGCGGTTTCTGGTGTCGGGGTGGTCGACGTTTCTGTTCCGCGGACGTGCCCTGGTGTCCCGGGCTGCCGGGCAGGCCGGAGCGGCGCGGAGCTGCGAGGGCCGAACGACGCTGCTTGCAGCTTTAATTAGGCCCGAGCAGCGAAAGCGCTGCGAAGGCCTCTTGTTTTTGCTCTGTTTATTAGGCCCGAGCAGCGAAAGCGCTGCGAAGGCCTCTTGTGTTTGCTCTGTTTATTATTATTTTTATTTATTATTCCGGTGCCGCTTTGAATGGCTTTTTGGGGACCTTAACATACCCCAAAACTCACAATATTTTGCATACTTGTCAGGCCTGGTGAAAAATTTGATATTTTAAAGGTCCCAAAAAAATCGCAAAGAAATTGGCTGAACAGCGCCCCCTAGAAAATGAAAAAAACCCCTCTCCATAAAGCTTAGTTTATCGTACCGTTATGAAATTTGGTACACTTATAGTACTCAATAGTCCGCACAGAAAAGTCTCTTGCAAGCATGGTCAATATCAAACAGGAAGTCGGCCATTTTGGGTTGAAATGGCGATTTTTTGCCGTTTTGGCCGTTTTTAGGGTCCGTTTCTGATTGGATTGCTCGATCATTTTTTGCACGATCATCTCAAAAATTCTGTAAAATTGCTCAGAACAGATGGGCGAACAAAATGAGACAATAAAATTGACTTTTCGTAAATACTGAAGGGGCGGGGCCAGGCCTCGAAGTTTGACTACTCGCCAAAAATTTTTAAATTGCTATAACTTCATAACTGAATGGAATAGAGTTACCAAACTTTCTGTGGTCATTCGTCATCACCTCACAAAGTAAATTGAATGGTCGCATGATGACATCACACAAGCCCCGCCCCCTCAGGACCAAAAAGGTTAAGTTTTACTGTGAAAGGTCCCAAATTGCCCCATTTCACTAAATCACCACAAATTTGTAGCTGGTAACTCAAGACAAGTGGGGGTTGCTTGGTGTCACATTATGTGAGTTTTCGGCAGAGGGCGGGGCTGTGGCGGCGCGGCGAAGTCAGGCGTACTGCCGTGGCCTTACGTTTGCCTCCCATTTCGTCATTTCTAAAGATATCATCACGAAACTTTTTGTGAGTGATCCTAGTCTGGCCCCCCAAAAGATCTGATGTGAACATCCGGTGGGCGTGGCCTACTTTCTGAAATAGCGCCCCCTAGGACCATTAAAACTGTCAGCCCCAAGCCATGCTTTGACTGAAGATTACGAAATTTGGTACACTAATGTGGTGTCTCAGGACCTACAAAAAAGTCTCCTGGACCCAAGTGCAAAGTCGCACAGGAAGTCGGCCATTTTGGTCCAAGTACGCGATTTACTGGTTTTCGCACACCTTGTTTGGAGAGTGATGCTCCGTCACCCTTTTCACCAATCTCCTTGAAACGTCTGCTATATACTCTTAAGACAAAGAGGAAAAAATTCAACCGTCGGATTTTTCAAAAGTTTAACGGTGTGGGCGTGGCTAAGCCTCAAACTTTGACCTGTCGCCACGCCACTCATTTTTTCACAGCTCCCTACTGGACTCCTTTTACCCAATCAGCAGGAATCTCTGGCAAACAGCAGTAGACAACTTGAGGTCACTTGGTATCCAGTACTGGCAGGTTTCAAAAAAAGGCGGGGTTCAGGAGCATGGCGAAAATCGCCATCACGCCATGGAAGTATGTTTGCCTCTCATTTCTTCAGTTATCGTGATATTGCTACGAAACTTCTGGTGCGTGATCCTAGTCTGACCCCCAAGCGACATAGATATCTGAATTTAGTGGGCGTGGCCTATTTTCTTAAATAGCGCCCCCTAGGACCATTTAAACTAATAGCCCCAAGCTATGCTTTGACTGAGGATTACGAAATTTGGTACACTAATGTGGTGTCTCAGGACCTACAAAAAAGTCTCTTGGAGCCAAGCGCAAAGTCGCACAGGAAGTCGGCCATTTTGGTCCAAGTGCGCGATTTAGTGGTTTTCGCACACGTTGTTTGGAGAGTGATGCTCCGTCGCCCTTTTCACCAATCTCCTTCAAACTTCTGATATATACTCTTAAGACATAGGGGAAAAAATTCAACCGTCGGATTTTTCAAAAGTTGAAAGATGTGGGCGTGGCTAAGCCTCAAACTTTGACCTGTCGCCACGCCACTCTTTTTTTCACAGCTCCCTACTGGACTCCTTTTACCCAAACACCAGGATTCTGTGGCAAACAGCAGTAGACAAGTTGAGGTTACTTTGTCTCCAGTACTGGCAGGTTTTGAAAAAAGGCGGGGCTTTGGGAGCATGGCGAAAATCGCCATCACGCCATGGAAATACGTTTGCCTCTCATTTCTTAAGTTATCGAGATATCACCTCGAAATTTGTTGTGAGTGATCCTAGTCTGACCCCCAATAGAAATGGACAGCTAAAATTTGTGGGCGTGGCCATTTTTCTGAAATAGCGCCCCCTAGGACCATTAAAACTGTCAGCCCCTAGCCATTCTTTGACTGAGGATTACGAAATTTGGTACACTAATGAGGTGTCTCCGGACCTACAAAAAAGTCTCTTGGAGCCAAGTGCAAAGTCGCACAGGAAGTCGGGCATTTTGGTCCAAGTACGCGATTTAGTTGTTTTGGCACACGTTGTTTGGAGAGTGATGCTCCGTTGCCCTTTTCACCAATCGCCTTCAAACTTCTGCTATTTACTCTTAAGACATAGGAGAAAAAATTCAACCGTCGGATTTTTCAAAAGTTGAAAGGTGTGGGCGTGGCTAAGTCTCAAACTTTGACCTTTCGCCATTACTTTACTTGACTTAATAACTCCCATGTGCATGATCAGATCTTTTTCGAACTTTGTCTGTGTGATCATTGACCATATCTTTAAACAATGACAATGTGGACAGCTGACATCACCTAAGCCCCGCCCCCTGAATACAGGAAGTCTATTGTTTTATGCTGAAATGCCCATATTTGTCCCCTCTAATTTAGTCAACATGACACTAAGGTCATGCACGGTCTTCATGATGCTGTAATGACCATTCAGATCTGATAGCTTTCCAGATAGGGAGGGGCTTTGATGCCATGGCGAATTCTGGCGTAACGCCGTAACCTTACAATTCAATTTAATGGTGAGCTCAGAGGGGATGCTGAGTCATGGTGAGGTGCGGACGAGGAGGCCATTTGCGGTTTCTGGTGTCGGGGTGGTTGACGTTTCTGTTCTGCCAGACGTGCCCTGGTGCCCCGGGCTGCCGGCCAGGCCGGAGCGGCGCGGAGCTGCGAGGGCCGAACGACGCTGCTTGCAGCTTTAATTATTCTTTCTTACTTTATTATTCTTAGCCCGCTTTGAACGGCTTTATGGGGACCTTAACATACCCCAAAACTCACAATATTTTGCAAACTTGTCAGGCCTGGTGAAAAATTTGATATTTTAAAGGTCCCAAAAAAATCGCAAAGAAAATGGCTGAACAGCGCCCCCTACAAAGTGAAAAAAAACCCTCCCCATAAAGCTTAGTTTATCGTACAGTTATGAAATTCGGTACACTTGTAGTACTCAACAGTCCGCACAGAAAAGTCTCTTGCAAGCATGGTCAATATGAAACAGGAAGTCGGCCATTTTGGGTTGAAATGGCGATTTTTTGCCGTTTTTGCCGTTTTTAGGGTCCGTTTCTGATTGGATTGCTCGATCATTTTTCGCACGATCGTCTCAAAAATTGTGTAAAATTGCTAAGAAGGGATGGGCGAACAAAATGAGACAAGGATTCTGACTTTTCGTATATGTTGAAGGGGCGGGGCCAGGCCTCGAAGTTTGACTACTCGCCAAAAAATTTTAAATTGCTATAACTTAATAACTGAAAGGAATAGAATTACCAAACTTTCTGTGGTCATTCGTCATCCTGCCACAAAGTAATTTGAATGGTCGGATGATGACATCACACTAGCCCCGCCCCCTCAGGACCAAAAAGGTCAAGTTTTACTGTGAAAGGTCCCAAATTGCCCCATTTCACTTAATCACCACAAACTTGTAGCTGGTAATTCAAGACAAGTGGAGGTTGCTTGGCGTCACTTTATGGGAGTTTTCGGCAGAAGGCGGGGCTGTGGCGGCGCGGCGAAGTCAGGCGTACCGCCGTGGCCTTACGTTTGCCTTCCATTTCGTCATTTCTAAAGATATCGTCACGAAACTTGTTGTGAGTGATCCTAGTCCGGCCCCTCAAAAGATCTGATGTGAACATCCGGTGGGCGTGGCCTATTTTCTGAAATAGCGCCCCCTAGGACCATTAAAACTGTCAGCCCCAAGCCATGCTTTGACTGAGGAGTACGAAATTTGGTACACTAATGTGGTGTCTCAGGACCTACAAAAAAGTCTCTTGGAGCCAAGTGCAAAGTTGCACAGGAAGTCGGCCATTTTGGTCCAAGTACGCAATTTAGTGGTTTTTGCACACGTTGTTTGGAGAGTGATGCTCCGTCGCCATTTTCACCAATCTCCTTCAAACTTCTGCCATCTGCTCTTAAGACATAGAGGAAAAAATTCAACCGTCGGATTTTAAATAAGTATAAAGGATTGGGCGTGGCTAAGCCTCAAACTTTGACCTGTCGCCACACCACTCTTTTTTTCACAGCTCCCTATTGGACTCCTTTTACCCAATCACCAGCAATCTCTGGCAAATAGCAGCTGACAAGTTGAGGTCACTTGGTCTCCAGTACTAGCAGGTTTCGAAAAAAGGCAGGGCTTTGGGAGCATGGCGAAATTCGCCATCACGCCATGGCTATACGTTTGCCTCTCATTTCTTCAATTATCGTGACATCGCCACAAAATGTCTGGTGAGTGATCCGAGTCTGACCCCCAATAGAACTGGACAGGTGAAGTTTGTGGGCGTGGCCTGTTTTCTGAAATAGCGCCCCCTAGGACCATTAAAACTGTCAGCCCCAAGCCAAGCTTTAACTGAGGATCACGAAATTTGGTACACTAATGTAGTGTCTCAGGACCTACAAAAAAGTCTCTTGGAGCCAAGTGCAAAGTCGTACAGGAGGTTGGCCATTTTGGTCCAAGTACTTGATTTAGTGGTTTTCGCACATGTTGTTTGGACCTTGATGCCCCGTCGCCCTTTTCACCGATCACCTTCAAACATCTGCCATGTACTCTTAAGACAAAGGGGAAAAAATTCAACCGTCGTATTTTAAATAAGTATCAAGGTGTGGGCGTGGCTAAGCCTCAAACTTTGACCTTTCGCCATTACATTACCTGACTTAACTCCCATGTGCATGATCAGATTGTATATCAAACGTTGTCTGTGTGATCACTGACCACATCTGAAGACAATGATAATGTGGACAGCTGACATCACCTAAGCCCCGCCCCCTGACTATTGGAAGTCTATTGTTTTATGGTGAAATGCCCATATTTGTCCCCTTTAATTTAGTCAACATGACACTAAGGTCATGCACTGTCTTCATGATGTTGTAATGACCATTCAGATCTGATAGCTTTCTAGATAGGGAGGGACTTTGATGCCATGGCGAATTCTGGCGTGACGCCATGACCTTACGTTTGACTGTAACTTCCACAAACAGCCTCCGATCTGCCCGAGACTGAACATGGCAATGAACAATCATGCCCTTTAGCCAACGAGGCACAAACAGTTGGAGAACGTTGTGTAATATCACCACAGCGCCCCCTACATACCTTTAAAACTGTAACAACTCCTACAGAAGAGGTCGTAATTGCATCAAACTTGCCATATGTCATCACACAAAGGAACCCAACACAATCATGTGGTAATTGGTGGATATAGCTTTAGCTCCGCTCCTCCTTGAACCGTCACCTTATCGTGGTGGAGGAGTTTGAGTGCCCTAATGATCCTAGGAGCTATGTTGTCTGGGGCACTTAGTGCCCCTGGTAGGGTCTCCCATGACAAATTGGTCTTAGGTGAAGGGTGAGACAAAGAACGGTTCGAAGGATCTTTCATGGCGGTGAAAACGAAGAGTCGGAGTACCCGCCCCGGAGGGTTACCGGGGTCCCACCCTGGAGCCAGGCCTGGGGTTGGGGCCCGTGAGCGAGCGCCTGGTGGCCGGGCTTTCGCCCATGGGGCCCGGCCGGGCCCAGCCCGAACCGGATACATGGGCTCGTCCAACTGTGGACCCACCACCCGCAGGAGGAACATGAAGGGTCCGGTGCAATGTGAATCGGGTGGCAGACCAAGGCGGGAGCCTTGGCGGTCCAATCCCCGGACAAGAAAACTAGTTTTTGGGACATGGAACGTCACCTCGCTGGCGGGGAAGGAGCCGGAGCTTGTGGCAGAGGTTGAGCGGTACCGGCTAGATATAGTCGGACTCACCTCGACACATTGCATTGGCTCTGGAACCCGAGACCTGGAGAGGGGTTGGACACTCTACTTTGCTGGAGTTGCTCCGGGTGAGAGGCGGAGGGCTGGGGTTGGCTTTTTGTTAGCCCCGAGACTCTCTGCCTGTGTGTTGGGGTTTACCCCGGGGGACAAGAGGGTAGCTTCCTTGCGCATTCGGGTCGGGGAACGGGTCCTGACTGTTGTTTGTGCTTATGGGCCAAATATCAGTTCAGAGTACCCACCCTTTTTGGAGTCCCTGGGACGAGTGCTAAATAGTGCTCCATCAGGGGACTCCATTGTCCTGCTGGGGGACTTCAATGCTCACGTGGGCAATGACAGCTTGACCTGGAGGGGTGTGATTGGGAGGAACGGCCCACCTGATCAGAACTCGAGCGGTGTTTTGTTATTGGACTTCTGTGCAAGCCGCAGTTTGGCCATAACGAACACCATGTTCGAACATAAGGATGCCCACCGGTACACTTGGTACCAGGGCAGCCTAGGTCACAGGTCGATGATAGATTTTGTAGTCGTATCATCTGACCTGCGGCCGTATGTTTTGGACACCCGAGTGAAGAGAGGGGCGGAGCTGTCAACTGATCACCACCTGGTGGTGAGTTGGATCAGATGGCAAGGGAACATGCCGCGTAGACCTGGCAGACCCAAACGCATAGTGAGGGTCTGCTGGGAACGCCTGGCAGAAGAACCTGTCAAGACGGTCTTCAACTCCCACCTCCGGCAGAGCTTTGACCACGTCCCGAGAGCAGTGGGGGACATTGAGTCCGAGTGGGCCTTGTTCCACTCTGCGATTGTCGAGGCGGCTGTTGCTAGCTGTGGTCGTAAGGTGGCCGGTGCCAGTCGTGGTGGCAACCCCCGTACCCGCTGGTGGACACCAGAGGTTCGGGGAGCCGTCAGGCTGAAGAAGGAGGCCTACAGGGCGTGGCTGGTCTGTGGGTCTCCGGAGGCAGCAGACAGGTACCGGATAGCCAAGCGGGGTGCAGCAGTGGCAGTTGCCGAGGCAAAATCTCGGGCGTGGGAGGAGTTTGGTGAGGCCATGGAGAAAGACTATCGAGCGGCTCCAAAGAGGTTCTGGCAAACTGTCCGGCGCCTCAGGAGAGGAAGGCAGCAACTCGCTCACACTGTTTACAGTGGGGATGGGGAGCTGCTGACGTCAACTGAGGCTATAGTCGGACGGTGGAAGGAATACTTTGAGGAGCTCCTCAATCCCACCAATGCGCATTCCGAGGAGGAACCAGAGCTGGGAGGCCTGGGGATGGACTGTCCGATCTCGGGGGCAGAAGTTGCTGAGGTAGTCAAACAACTACACAGCGGCGGAGCCCCGGGGGCGGATGAGGCTCGTCCTGGGTATCTCAAGGCTATGGATGTTGTAGGGCTGTCATGGTTGACACGTCTCTACAACATTGCGTGGTCATCGGGGGCAGTTCCTAGGGAGTGGCAGACCGGGGTGGTGGTCCCCATCTTTAAGAAGGGTGACCTGAGGGTGTGTTCCAACTATAGGGGGATCACACTCCTCAGCCTCCCTGGAAAGGTCTACGCCAAGGTACTGGAGAGGAGGGTCCGATCGATAGTTGAATCTCAGATAGAGGAGGAGCAATGTGGTTTTCGTCCTGGCCGTGGAACTGTGGACCAGCTCTATACCCTTGCAAGGGTGATGGAGGGGGCATGGGAGTTTGCCCAACCAATCCACATGTGCTTTGTGGATTTGGAGAAGGCTTATGACCGTGTCCCCAGGGGCACCCTGTGGGGGACGCTCCAGGAGTATGGGGTGGGTGGCTTTCTGTTAAGGGCCATTCAGTCCCTTTACCAGAGGAGCGTGAGTTTGGTCCGCATAGCCGGTAGTAAGTCGGACCTGTTCCCAGTGAGGGTTGGACTCCGCCAGGGCTGCCCTTTGTCACCGGTTCTGTTCATCACTTTTATGGACAGAATTTCTAGACGCAGCCGTGGTGTGGAGTGTGTCGAGTTTGGTGGCAGGAGAATCTCGTCTCTGCTTTTTGCGGATGATGTGGTCCTACTAGCTTCATCCAGCTCTGACCTTCAGCTCTTGCTGGGTAGGTTCGCGGCCGAATGTGAAGCGGCTGGGATGAGGATCAGCACCTCCAAATCTGAGACCATGGTTCTCGACCGGAAAAGGGTGGCTTGCCACCTCCGGGTCGGGGGAGAGGTCCTACCTCAAGTGGAGGAGTTTAAGTATCTCGGGGTCTTGTTCACGAGTGAGGGTAGGAGGGATCGGGAGATCGACAGGCGGATTGGTTCGGCGTCTGCAGTGATGCGGACGCTGAGCCGATCTGTCGTGGGGAAGAGGGAGCTGAGCCAGAAAGCCAGGCTCTCGATTTACCGGTCGATCTACGTCCCAATCCTCACCTATGGTCATGAGCTTTGGGTAATGACCGAAAGAACGAGATCGCGGATACAAGCGGCCGAAATGAGTTTCCTCCGTAGGGTGGCCGGGCTCAGCCTTAGAGATAGGGTGAGGAGCTCGGACATTCGGGAGGGACTCGGAGTAGAACCGCTGCTCCTCCGGATCGAAAGGAGCCAGTTGAGGTGGTTTGGGCATCTGGTCAGGATGCCTCCTGGACGCCTCCCCGGGGAGGTGTTTCGGGCATGTCCTGCCGGCAGAAGGCCCCCGGGTCGACCCAGGACACGTTGGAGAAGTTACATCTCCAATCTGGTCCGGGAACGCCTTGGGGTCCTGCCGGAGGAGCTGGTGGACAAGGCCGGGGAGAGGACGGCCTGGAGCTCCCTAGTTGGGATGCTGCCCCCGCGACCCGGACCCGGACAAGCGGAGGAAGACGACGACGACGACGACGAGCTTTAGCTCCGCCCCTTGACAGATATTAGGCCCTGAATAACACATGCATGATGCAATTCACACCAAACTGCACACAAATGACTGTTATCAACCTACAAACTTCTTCATGGAATATTTCCTAAATTTGGAACAGCACCCCCTAGATACGATAAAACCTTTTTTACTTCTGTAAAAAAGCTCCAAACTATATTAAACTTGATGGGAGTCATCACACAACTGCAATCAACACATGTATGTGCTCACTTGTTCAAATCACTTTAACTCTGCCCACTTACAGCCCTTTGTCTCTAGATGACACATGCAACAATTGATTGATGCCAAACCATCTTTGATGAGCAAAGATACCTCTATGGGATTTAGTTGTAAATGGTCACAGCACCCCAAGATAGGTTCAAACTTTATTAACTTCTAAAGACAAAGTCAGAATGGCAATATACATGGCTTGTGATATCACGTGACTGCACCAAACACATTGATGTGGTTGTTGGTTTTAATCCCTGTAGCTCTGCCCCTTTCAGCTCACTGGTTCTAGAAAGAACACACAGTGTATGATTGATGTCAAAATAACAGAAAACCATCTTTGTCAACCAAAGCTGACCTCAACGGGATTTTTCTGTGGTTGGTCACAACGCCCTCTAGATAAATTTAACCTACAATAACTTAAAAAACCTGGTCGGAAAAGCATTAAAGTTTGTCTCTGTCATCACACCACCAGTGTGGTAAAGATAGAGTATGCCCTAGTGGTGAGACGTGTAATATAATGGTGGGCTCAAAGGGGATGCTGTGTAAGGGTGAGGTGCGGATGAGGTGACCGTTAGCAGTTTCTGGTGTCGGGGTGGTTGACGTTTCTGTTTCGCAGACGTAGCCTGGTGCCCCGGGCTGCCAGCCAGGACGGAGCGGCGCGGAGCTGCGAGGGCCGAACGACGCTGCTTGCAGCTTTAATTATTAGGCCCGAGCAGCGAAGCGCTGCGAAGGCCTATTGTATCTGCTCCGTTTCTTATTTTTCTTTTTTCTTTTTTTTTCTTCCGCGTCTTTGGGTGGCCGTTAGGGGGTCTTAGCATATCCAAAAACTCACCAAATTCTGGCCCAATATAGAAAGTGCGTGAAATTTACGTATTTCACTGGCAACGTGAAAGTTGGTGAAAAAATGTTTCAACAGCGCCCCCTAGAAAATTAAAAATACCCCTCCGCTTTGACCTATTTTCATAGTAGAGTGATGAAATTTGGTACACTTGTAGAACTCAACAATACGCACAGAAAAGCCTCTTGCACCCATGGTCAATATCAAACAGGAAGTCGGCCATTTTGGGCTAAAGTGGCCATTTTGACCCCGTTTTGGCCATTTCTAGGGTCTATATTTGGTTGAACAGTTTGGTCATTTTTCGCACGATCGTCTCAAAAATAGTGTGCGATCGAACAGAAGCGATGGACGATTCAAATGAGACAAAAAAATTGACTTTTCGTAAATACTGAAGGGGCGGGACCAGGCCTCAAAGTTCGAGCACTCGCCAAAAAAATTCAAATTGCTATAATTTCATAAATGAAAGAATTACAGTTAAAGTAACTTTCTATGGACAATTGTCATCGCCCCCCGAAGACAAATGAATGGTCGATTGATGATGTCACATAAGCCCCGCCCCCTCAGGACTTAAAAGGTCAAGTTTTACTGGGAAATTTTCCAAAATTCGCCCTTTCAAATAATCATCCCAAATTTGTAGCAGGTAACTGAAGACAAGTTGGGGTTGCTTGGCGTCACTTTATGGGAGTTTTCTGCAGAAGGCGGGGCTGTGGCGGCGCGGCGAAGTCAGGCGTACCGACGTGGCCTTACGTTTGCCTTCCATTTCGTCATTTCTAGAGATATCGCCACGACACTTCTTCAGAGTGATCCTAGTCCGGCCCCCAAAAGAATCTGATGTGAACATCCGGTGGGCGTGGCCTATTTTCTGAAATAGCGCCCCCTAGGACCATTAAAACTGTCAGCCCCAAGCCATGCTTTGACTGAGGAGTACGAAATTTGGTACACTAATATGGTGTCTCAGGACCTACAAAAAAGTCTCTTGGAGCCAAGTGCAAAGTCGCACAGGAAGTCGGCCATTTTGGTCCAAGTACTTGATTTAGTGGTTTTCGCACACATTGTTTGGAAAAGGATGCTCCATCACCCTTTTCACCAATCACCTTCAAACATCTGCTATACACTCTTAAGACATAGAAGAAAAAATGCAACCATCGGATTTTAAATAAGTATAACGATGTGGGCGTGGCTAAGCCTCAAACTTTGACCTGTCGCCACGCCACTTTTTTTTTCACAGCTCCCTATTGGACTCCTTTTACCCAATCACCAGCAATCACTGGCAAAAAGCAGCAGACAAGTTGAGGTCACTTGGTCTATAGTACTGGCAGGTTTCGAATTAAGGCGGGGCTTTGGGAGCATGGCGAAATTCGCCATCACGCCATGGAAATACGTTTGTCTCTCATTTCTTCAATCATGGTGACATCGCCACACAATTTCTGATGAGTGATCCTACTCTGACCCCTAATAGAACTGGATAGCTGAAGTTTGTGGGCATGGCCTATATTCTGAAATAGCGCCCCCTTGGACCATTAAAAACGTCAGCCCCAAGCCATGCTTTGACTGAGGATCACGAAATTTGGCACACTAATGTAGTGTCTCAGGACCTACAAAAAAGTCTCTTGGAGCCAAGTGCAATGTCACACAGGAGGTCGGCCATTTTCGTCCAAGTACTCGATTTAGTGGTTTTCACACACGTTGTTTGGACATTGATGCCCCGTCGCCCTTTTCACCGATCACCGTCAAACTTTTGCTATGTACTCTTAAGACAAATGGGGAAAAATTCAACCGTCGGATTTTAAATAAGTATAAAGGTGTGGGCGTGGCTAAGCCTCAAACTTTGACCTTTCGCCATTACATTAGTTGACTTAACAACTCCCATGTGCATGATCAGATCTATATCAAACTGTGTCTGTGTGATCATTGACTACATCTCAAGACAATGACAATGTGGACAGCTGACATAACCTAAGCCCCGCCCCCTGACTACAGGAAGTCTATTGTTTTATGGTGAAATGCCCATATTTGTCCCCTCTAATTTAGTCAACATGACACTAAGGTCATGCACTGTCTTCATGATGTTGTAATGACCATTCAGATCTGCTAGCTTTTCAGAAAGGGAGGGGCTTTGATGCCATGGCGAATTCTGGCATGACGCCGTGACCTTACAATTCAATTTAATGGTGAGCTCAGAGGGGATGGTGAGTCAGGGTGAGGTGCGGACTAAGAGGCCATTTGCGGTTTCTGGTGTCGGGGTGGTTGACGTTTCTGTTCTGCCAGACGTGCCCTGGTGCCCCGGGCTGCCGGCCAGGCCGGAGCGGCGCGGAGCTGCGAGGGCCGAACGACGCTGCTTGCAGCTTTAATTAGGCCCGAGCAGCGAAAGCGCTGCGAAGGCCTCTTGTTTTTGCTCTGTTTATTATTCTTTCTTTTTTTTTATTATTCTCGTGCCCCTTTGAACGGCTTTTTGGGGACCTTAACATACCCCAAAACTCACAATATTTTGCACACTTGTCAGGCCTGGTGAAAAATTTGATATTTTAAAGGTCCCAAAAAAATCGCAAAGAAAATGGCTGAACAGCGCCCCCTACAAAGTGAAAAAAAACCCTCTCCATAAAGCTTAGTTTATCGTACAGTTATGAAATTTGGTACACTTGTAGTACTCAACAGTCCGCACAGAAAAGTCTCTTGCAACCATGGTCAATATCAAACAGGAAGTCGGCCATTTTGGGTTGAAATGGCGATTTTTTGCCGTTTTTGCCGTTTTTAGGGTCCGTTTCTGATTGGATTGCTCGATCATTTTTCGCACGATCGTCTCAAAAATTGTGTAAAATTGCTCAGAAGGGATGGGCGAACAAAATGAGATAAGGATTCTGAGTTTTCGTATATGTTGAAGGGGCAGAGCCAGGCCTCGAAGTTTGACTACTCGCCAAAAATATTTAAATTGCTATAACTTCATAACTGAATGGAATAGAGTTACCAAACTTTCTGTGGTCATTCGTCATCCACCCACAAAGTAAATTGAATGGTCGGATGATGACATCACACAAGCCCCGCCCCCTCAGGACCAAAAAGATCAAGTTTTACTGTGAAAGGTCCCAAATTGCCCCATTTCACTTAATCACCACAAATTTATAGCTGGTAACTCAAGACAAGTGGGGGTTGCTTGGCGTCACTTTATAGGAGTTTTTGGCAGAGGGCGGGGATGTGGCGGCGCGGCGAATTCAGGCGTACCGCCTTGGCCTTACGTTTGCCTCCCATTTCGTCATTTCCAAAGATATCGTCACGAAACTTCTTGTGAGTGATCCTAGTCCGGCCCCCCAAAAGATCTGATGTGAACATCTGGTGGGCGTGGCCTATTTTCTGAAATAGCGCCCCCTAGGACCATTAAAACTGTCAGCCCCAAGCCATGCTTTGACTGAGGATTACGAAATTTGGTACACTAATGTGGTGTCTCAGGACCTACAAAAAAGTCTCTTGAAGCCAAGTGCAAAGTCGCACAGGAAGTCGGCCATTTTGGTCCAAGTGCGCGATTTAGTGGTTTTCACACACGTTGTTTGGAGAGTGATACTCCGTCGCCCTTTTCACCAATCACTTTCAAACTTCTGCTATATAGTCTTAAGACATAGAGGAAAAAATTCAACTGTCGGATTTTAAATAAGTATAAAGGTGTGGGCGTGGCTAAGCCTCAAACTTTGACCTTTCGCCACGCCACTCTTTTTTTCACAGCTCCTTATTGGACTCCTTTTACCCAATCACCAGGAATCTCTGGTAAATAGCAGCAGGCAAGTTGAGGTCACTTGGTCTCCAGTACTGGAAGGTTTTGAAAAAAGGCGGGGCTTTGGGAGCATGGCGAAATTCGCCATCACGCCATGGAAATACGTTTGCCTCTCATTTCTTCATTTATCGTGATATCACCTCGACCATTGTTGTGAGTGATCCTAGTCTGACCCCCAATAGAAAAGGTCAGCTTAAGTTTGTGGGCGTGGCCTATTTTCTGTATTAGCGCCCCCTAGGACCATTAAAACTGTCAGCCCCAAGCCATGCTTTGACTGAGGATTACGAAATTTGGTACACTAATGTGGTGTCTCAGGACCTACAAAAAAGTCTCTTGGAGCCAAGTGCAAAGTCGCACAGGAAGTCGGCCATTTTGGTCCAAGTACTCGATTTAGTGGTTTTCACACACGTTGTTTGGAGAGTGATGCTCCGTCGCCCTTTTCACCAATCGCCTTCGAGCTTCTGCTATATACTCTTAAGACATAGAGGAAAAAATTCAACCGTCGGATTTTAAATAAGTATAAAGGTGTGGGCGTGGCTAAGCCTCAAACTTTGACCTTTCGCCACGCCACTCTTTTTTTCACAGCTCCCTATTGGACTCCTTTTACCCAATCACCTGGAATCTCTGGTAAATAGCAGCTGACAAGTTGAGGTCACTTGGTCTACAGTACTGGCAGGTTTTGAAAAAAGGCGGGGCTTTGGGAGCATGGCGAAATTCGCCATCACGCCATGGCAATACGTTTGCCTCTCATTTCTTCAATTATCGTGACATCGCCACAAAATGTCTGGTGAGTGATCCTAGTCTGACCCCCAATAGAAATGGGCATCTGAGATTTGTGGGCGTGGCCTATATTCTGAAATAGCGCCCCCTAGGACCATTAAAACTGTCAGCCCCAAGACAAGGTTTGACTGAGGATTACGAAAATTGGTACACTCATGTAGGGTCTCTGGCCCTACAAAAAAGTCTCTTGGAGCCAAGCGCAATTTCGCACAGGAGGTCGGCCATTTTGGTCCAAGTACTCGATTTAGTGGTTTTCGCACACGTTGTTTGGACATTGATGGCCCGTTGCCCTTTACACCGATCACCTTCAAACTTATGCTATGTACTTTTAAGTCAAAGGGGAAAAAATTCAACCGTCGGATTTTAAATAAGTATAAAGGTGTGGGCGTGGCTAAGCCTCAAACTTTGACCTTTCGCCATGACATTACTTGACTTAATAACTCCCATGTGCATGATCAGATCTAATTCAAACTTTGTCTGTGTGATCACTGACCACATCTCAAGACAAAGACAATGTGGACAGCTGACATCACCTAAGCCCCGCCCCCTGACAACAGGAAGTCTATTGTTTTATGGTGAAATGCCCATATTTGTCCCCTCTAATTTAATGAAAATGACACTCAGGTCATACAGTGTCTTCATGATGTTTTAAAGACCATTCAGATCTGATAGCTTTCCAGAAAGGGAGGGGCTTTGATGTCATGGTGAATGCTGGCGTGACGCCATGACCTTACATTTGACTGTAACTTCCACAAACGGCCTCCGATTTGCCCGAAACTGAATATGGCAATGAACAATCATGCCCTTTAGCCAATGAGGCACAAACGGTTGGTGAATGTTATATAATGTCACCAAAGCTGACCTCAATGGGACTTTTCTGTAGTTGGTCACAGCGCCACCTAGATAACGTTATCCTTCGATAACTTTAAAAAACATGGTCAGAATAGCATTAAAGTTGGTCACTGTCATCACACCACCAGTGTGGTAAAGATAGAGGATTCCCTAGTGGTGAGACATAAAATATAATGGTGGGCTCAAAGGGAATGCTGAGTCAGGGTGAGTTGCGGACAAGGTGGCCGTTAGCAGTTTCTGGTGTTGGGGTGGTCGACGTTTGTGTTCTGCGGACGTGCCCTGGTGCCCCGGGCTGCCGGCCAGGCCGGAGCGGCGCGGAGCTGCGAGGGCCGAACGACGCTGCTTGCAGCTTTAATTATTATTTATTATTCCGTGCGCGAAACGAATGGCTTTTTTGGGACCTTAATATACCCCAAAACTCACAATATTTTGCAAACTTGTCAGGCCTGGTGAAAAATTTGATATTTTAAAGGTCCCAAAAAAATCACAAAGAAAATGGCTGAACAGCGCCCCCTAGAAAGTGAAAAAAAACCCTCTCCATAAAGCTTAGTTTATCGTACAGTTATGAAATTTGGTACACTTGTAGTACTCAACAGTCCGCACAGAAAAGTCTCTTGCAACCATGGTCAATATCAAACAGGAAGTCGGCCATTTTGGGTTGAAATGGCGATTTTTTGCCGTTTTTGCCGTTTTTAGGGTCCGTTCCTGATTGGATTGCTCGATCATTTTTCGCACAATCGTCTCAAAAATTGTGTAAAATTGCTAAGAAGGGATGGGCGAACAAAATGAGATGAGAATTCTGAGTTTTCGTATATGTTGAAGGGGCGGGGCCAGGCCTCGAAGTTTGACTACTCGCCAAAAATATTTAAATTGCTATAACTTCATAACTGAATGGAATAGAGTTACCAAACTTTCTGTGGTCATTCGTCATCCACCCACAAAGTAAATTGAATGGTCGGATGATGACATCACACAAGCCCCGCCCCCTCAGGACCAAAAAGATCAAGTTTTACTGTGAAAGGTCCCAAATTGCCCCATTTCACTTAATCACCACAAATTTGTAGCTGGTAACTCAAGACAAGTGGGGGTTGCTTGGCGTCACTTTATGGGAGTTTTCGGCAGAGGGCGGGGCTGTGGCGGCGCGGCGAATTCAGGCGTACCGCCGTGGCCTTACGTTTGCCTCCCATTTCGTCATTTCCAAAGATATCGTCACGAAACTTCTTGTGAGTGATCCTAGTCCGGCCCCCCAAAAGATCTGATGTGAACATCTGGTGGGCGTGGCCTATTTTCTGAAATAGCGCCCCCTAGGACCATTAAAACTGTCAGCCCCAAGCCATGCTTTGACTGAGGATTACGAAATTTGGTACACTAATGTGGTGTCTCAGGACCTACAAAAAAGTCTCTTGGAGCCAAGTGCAAAGTCGCACAGGAAGTCGGTCATTTTGGTCCAAGTGCGCGATTTAGTGGTTTTCACACACGTTGTTTGGAGAGTGATACTCCGTCGCCCTTTTCACCAATCACTTTCAAACTTCTGCTATATAGTCTTAAGACATAGAGGAAAAAATTCAACCGTCGGATTTTAAATAAGTATAAAGGTGTGGGCGTGGCTAAGCCTCAAACTTTGACCTTTCGCCACGCCACTCTTTTTTTCACAGCTCCTTATTGGACTCCTTTTACCCAATCACCAGGAATCTCTGGTAAATAGCAGCAGGCAAGTTGAGGTCACTTGGTCTCCAGTACTGGAAGGTTTTGAAAAAAGGCGGGGCTTTGGGAGCATAGCGAAATTCGCCATCACGCCATGGAAATACGTTTGCCTCTCATTTCTTCATTTATCGTGATATCACCTCAAAATTTGTTGTGAGTGATCCTAGTCTGACCCCCAATAGAAATGGTCAGTTTAAGTTTGTGGGCGTGGCCTATTTTCTGAATTAGCGCCCCCTAGGACCATTAAAACTGTCAGCCCCAAGCCATGCTTTGACTGAGGATTACGAAATTTGGTCCACTAATGTGGTGTCTCAGGACCTACAAAAAAGTCTCTTGGAGCCAAGTGCAAAGTTGCACAGGAAGTCGGCCATTTTGGTCCAAGTACTCGATTTAGTTGTTTTCGCACACGTTGTTTGGAGAGTGATGCTCCGTCGCCCTTTTCACCAATCGCCTTAAAACTTCTGCTATATACTCTTAAGACAAAGGGGAAAAAATTCAACCGTCGGATTTTAAATAAGTATAAAGGTGTGGGCGTGGCTAAGCCTCAAACTTTGACCTTTCGCCACGCCACTCTATTTTTCACAGCTCCCTATTGGACTCCTTTTACCCAATCACCTGGAATCTCTGGTAAATAGCAGCTGACAAGTTGAGGTCACTTGGTCTACAGTACTGGCAGGTTTTGAAAAAAGGCGGGGCTTTGGGAGCATGGCGAAATTCGCCATCACGCCATGGCAATACGTTTGCCTCTCATTTCTTCAATTATCGTGACATCGCCACAAAATGTCTGGTGAGTGATCCTAGTCTGAACCCCAATAGAAATGGGCATCTGAGATTTGTGGGCGTGGCCTATATTCTGAAATAGCGCCCCCTAGGACCATTAAAACTGTCAGCCCCAAGACAAGGTTTGACTGAGGATTACGAAAATTGGTACACTCATGTAGGGTCTCTGGACCTACAAAAAAGTCTCTTGGAGCCAAGCGCAATTTCGCACAGGAGGTCGGCCATTTTGGTCCAAGTACTCGATTTAGTGGTTTTCGCACACGTTGTTTGGACATTGATGGCCCGTTGCCCTTTACACCGATCACCTTCAAACTTATGCTATGTACTTTTAAGTCAACGGGGAAAAAATTCAACCGTCGGATTTTAAATAAGTATAAAGGTGTGGGCGTGGCTAAGCCTCAAACTTTGACCTTTCTCCATGACATTACTTGACTTAACTCCCATGTGCATGATCAGATCTAATTCAAACTTTGTCTGTGTGATCACTGACCACATCTCAAGACAACAACAATGTGGACAGCTGACATCACCTAAGCCCCGCCCCCTGACAACAGGAAGTCTATTGTTTTATGGTGAAATGCCCATATTTGTCCCCTCTAATTTAGTGAAAATGACACTCAGGTCATACAGTGTCTTCATGATGTTTTAAAGACCATTCAGATCTGATAGCTTTCCAGAAAGGGAGGGGCTTTGATGCCATGGTGAATGCTGGCGTGACGCCATGACCTTACATTTGACTGTAACTTCCACAAACGGCCTCTGATTTGCCCGAAACTGAATATGGCAATGAACAATCATGCCCTTTAGCCAATGAGGCACAAACGGTTGGTGAATGTTATATAATGTCACCAAAGCTGACCTCAATGGGACTTTTCTGTAGTTGGTCACAGCGCCACCTAGATAACGTTATCCTTCGATAACTTTAAAAAACATGGTCAGAATAGCATTAAAGTTGGTCACTGTCATCACACCACCAGTGTGGTAAAGATAAAGGATTCCCTAGTGGTGAGACATAAAATATAATGGTGGGCTCAAAGGGGATGCTGAGTCAGGGTGAGTTGCGGACAAGGTGGCCGTTAGCAGTTTCTGGTGTTGGGGCGGTCGACGTTTGTGTTCTGCGGACGTGCCCTGGTGCCCCGGGCTGCCGGCCAGGCAGGAGCGGTGCGGAGCTGCGAGGGCCGAACGACGCTGCTTGCAGCTTTAATTTTTTTTCTTTCTTTCTTTCTTTTTTTTTCTTCCGCGTCTTTGGATGGCCTTTAGGGGGTCTTAGCATATCCAAAAAGTCACCAAATTCTGGCCCAATATAGAAAGTGCGTGAAATTTACGTATTTCACTGGCAACGTGAAAGTTGGTAAAAAAATGTTTCAACAGCGCCCCCTGGAAAATTAAAAATACCCCTCCGCTTTGACCTTTTTTCATAGTAGAGTGATGAAATTTGGTACACTTGTAGAACTCAACAATACGCACAGAAAAGCCTCTTGCACCCATGGTCAATATCAAACAGGAAGTCGGCCATTTTGGACTAAAGTGGCCATTTTGACCCCGTTTTGGCCATTTCTAGGGTCTATATTTGGTTTAACAGTTTGGTCATTTTTCGCACGATCGTCTCAAAAATAGTGTGCGATCGAACAGAAGCGATGGACGATTAAAATGAGACAATAAAATTGACTTTTCGTAAATACTGAAAGGGTGGAACCAGGCCTCAAAGTTCGAGCACTCGCCAAAAAAATTCAAATTGCTATAGATTCATAAATGAAAGAATTACAGTTAAAGAAATGTTCTAAGGACAATCGTCGTCGCCCTCCGAAGACAAATGAATGGTCGATTGATGATGTCACATAAGCCCCGCCCCCTCAGGACTTAAAAGGTCAAGATTTACTGGGAAATTTTCCAAAATTCGCCCTTTCCAATAATCACCCCAAATTTGTAGCGGGTAACTGAAGACAAGTTGGGGTTGCTTGGCGTCACTTTATGGGAGTTTTCTCCAGAAGGCGGGGCTGTGGCGGCGCGGCGAAGTCAGGCGTACCGCTTAGGCCTTACGTTTGCCTCCCATTTCGTCATTTCTAGAGATATCGCCACAAAACCTCTTGGGAGTGATCCTAGTTCAGCCCCCCACAAAATGTGATGTGAACATCCGGTGGGCGTGGCCTATTTTCTGAAATAGCGCCCCCTAGGACCATTAAAACTGTCAGCCCCAAGTCATGCTTTGACTGAGCATTATGAAATTTGGCACACTAATGTGGTGTCTCAGGACCTACAAAAAAGTCTCTTGGAGCCAAGTGCAAAGTCGCACAGGAAGTCGGCCATTTTGGTCCAAGTACTCGATTTAGTGGTTTTCGCACACGTTGTTTGGAGAGTGATGCTCCATCGTCCTTTTCACCAATCGCCTTCAAACTTCTGCTATAGACTCTTAAGACATAAAGGAAAAAATTCAACCGTCGGATTTTAAATAAGTATAAAGGTGTGGGCGTGGCTAAGCCTCAAACTTTGACCTGTCACCACGCCACTCTTTTTTTCACAGCTACCTATTGAACTCCTTTTACCCAATCGCCAGCAATCTCTGGCGAATAGCAGCTGACAAGTTGAGGTCACTTAGTCTCCAGTACTGGCAGGTTTTGAAAAAAGGCGGGGCTTTGGGAGCATGGCAAAATTCACCATCACGCCATGGCAATACGTTTGCCTCTCATTTCTTCAATTATCGTGCCATCACCACAAAATGTCTGGTGAGTGTTCCTAGTCTGACCCCCAATAGATTTGGACAGCTGTAGTTTGTGGGCGTGGCCTATTTTCTGAAATGGCGCCCTCTAGGACCATTAAAACTGTCAGCCCCTAGCCATGCTTTGACTGAGGAGTACGAAATCTGGTACACTAATGTGGTGTCTCCGGTCCTACAAAAAAGTCTCTTGGAGCCAAGTGCAAAGTCGCACAGGAAGTCGGCCATTTTGGTCCAAGTAGTCGATTTAGTGGTTTTCGCACACGTTGTTTGGAGAGTGTTACACCATTGCCCTTTTCACCAATCACCTTCAAACTTCTGCTATAGACTCTTAAGACAAAGGGGAAAAAATTCAACCTACGGATTTTAATTAAGTATAAAGGTGTGGGCGTGGCTAAGCCTCAAACTTTGACCTGTCGCAACGCCACTCTTTTTTTCACAGCTCCCTATTGGACTCCTTTTAACCAATCACCAGCAATCACTGGCAAATAGCAGCAGACAAGTTGAGGTCACTTGGTCTATAGTACTGGCAGGTTTCGAATAAAGGCGGGGCTTTGGGAGCATGGCGAAATTCGCCATCACGCCATGGAAATACGTTTGTCTCTCATTTCTTCAATCATTTCTTCAATCATCATCGCCACACAATTTCTGATGAGTGATCCTACTCTGACCCCTAATAGAATTGGACAGCTGAAGTTTGTGGGCGTGGCCTATTTTCTGAAATAGCGCCCCCTAGGACCATTAAAACTGTCAGCCCCAAGCCGTGCTTTGACTGATGATCACGAAATTTGGCACTCTAATGTAGTGTCTCAGGACCTACAAAAAAGTCTCTTGGAGCCAAGCGCAATGTCGCACAGGAGGTCGGCCATTTTGGTCCAAGTACTCGATTTAGTGGTTTTCGCACACGTTATTAGGAGAATGATGTCTCGTCGCCCTTTCCACCGATCACCTTCAAACTCTTGCTATATACTCTTAAGACATAGAGGAAAAGATTCAACCGTCGGATTTTAAATAAGTATAAAGGTGTGGGCGTGGCTAAGCCTCAAACTTTGACCAGTCGCCATTACGTTACTTGACTCAATAACTCCTTTGTGCATGATCAGATCAATTTCAAACTTTGTCCGTGTGATCACTGACCACATCTGAAGACAGTGACAATGTGGACAGCTGGCATCACCTAAGCCCCACCCCCTGACTACAGGAAGTCTTCTGTTTTATGGTGAAATGCCCATATTTGTCCCCTCTAATTTAGTCAACATGACACTAAGGTCATGCACTGTCTTCATGATGTTGTAATGACTATTCAGATCTGATAGCTTTTCAGAAAGGGAGGAGCTTTGATGCCATGGCGATTTCTGGTGTGACGCTGTGACCTTACGTTTGACTGTAACTTCCACAAACAGCCTCCGATTTGCCAGAGACTGAACATCACATCACCAGTGTGGTAAAGATAGAGTATCTCCTAGTGGTGAGACGTGTAATGCTGGGCTCAGAGGGGATGCTGAATCAGGGTGAGGTGTGGACGAGGAGGCCGTTCACGGTTTCTGGTGTCGGGGTGGTTGACTTTCTGTTCGGCCAGACGTGCCCTGGTGCCCCCGGCTGCCGGCCAGGATGGACAAGCACGGAGCTGGGTTTGGAGAGCGTCGGGGATGGAGCGGAGGGGGTGCGGAAGGAGGGCGAGCAGCTTCGCTGCGAGGGCCGAACGACGCTGCTTGCAGCTTTAATTAGGCCCGAGCAGCGAAAGCGCTGCGAAGGCCTCTTGTTTTTGCTCCGATTATTATTAGGCCCGAGCAGCGAAAGCGCTGCGAAGGCCTCTTGTTTTTCCTCCGTTTATTCTTTTTTTTTTTTATTTATTATTCCGGTGCCCATTTGAACGGCTTTTTGGGGACCTTAACATACCCCAAAACTCACAATATTTTGCACACTTGTCAGGCCTGGTGAAAAATTTTATATTTTAAAGGTCCCAAAAAAATCGCAAAGAAAATGGCTGAACAGCGCCCCCTAGAAAGTGAAAAAAAACCCTCTCCATAAAGCTTAGTTTATCGTACAGTTTTGAAATTTGGTACACTTGTAGTACTCAACAGTTCGCACAGAAAAGTCTCTTGCAAGCATGGTCAATATCAAACAGGAAGTCGGCCATTTTGGGTTGAAATGGAGATTTTTAGCCGTTTTGGCCATTTCTAGGGTCTACATTTGGTTGAACAGTTTGGTCAGTTTTCGCACGATTGTCTCAAAAATAGTGTACTATCGAACAGAAGCGATGGACGATTCAAATGAGAAAATAAAATTGACTTTTCGTAAATACTGAAGGGGCGGGGCCAGACCTCAAAGTTTGAGCACTCGCCAAAAAAATTCAAATTGCAATAATTTCATAAATGAAAGAATTACAGTTAAAACAATTTCTAAGGACAATCGTCATCGCCCCCCGAAGACAAACGAATGGTCGATTGGTGATGTCACATAAGCCCCGCCCCCTCAGGACTTAAAAGGTCAAGTTTTACTGGGAAATTTTCCAAAATTCGCCCTTTCAAATAATCATCTCAGATTTGTAGCAGGTAACTGAAGACAAGTTGGGGTTGCTTGGCGTCACTTTATGAGAGTTTTCTGCAGAAGGCGGGGCTGTGGCGGTGCGGCGAAGTCAGGCGTACCGACGTGGACATATGTTTGCCTCCCATTTCGTCATTTCTAGAGATATCGCCACGACACCTCTTGGGAATGATCCCAGTCCGGCCCCCAAAAGAATCAGATGTCAACATCTGGTGGGCGTGGCCTATTTTCTGAAATAGCGCCCCCTAGGACCATTAAAACTGTCAGCCCCAAGCCATGCTTTGACTGAGGAGTACGAAATTTGGTACACTAATGTGGTGTCTCAGGACCTACAAAAAAGTCTCTTGGAGCCAAGTGCAAAGTCGCACAGGAAGTCGGCCATTTTGGTCCAAGTACTCGATTTAGTGGTTTTCGCACACGTTGTTTGGAGAGTGTTGCACCAACACCCTTTTCACCAATCACCTCCAAACATCTTTTATACACTCTTAAGACATAGATGAAAAAATTCAACCGTCGGATTTTAAATACGTGTAAAGGTGTGGGCGTGGCTAAGCCTCAAACTTTGAACTGTCGCCACGCCACTCTTTTTTTCACAGCTCCGTATTGGACTCCTTTTACTCAATCACCTGGAATCTCTGGCAAATAGCAGCAGACTAGTTGAGGTCACTTGGTCTCCAGTACTGGCAGGTTTTGAAAGAATGCGGGGCTTTGGTAGCATGGTGAAATTCGCCATCACGCCATGGAAATACGTTTGCCTCTCATTTCTCCATTTATCGTTATATCACCTCGAAATTTGTTGTGAGTGATCGTAGTCGGATCCCCGATAGAAATAGACAGCTGACTTTTGTGGGCGTGGCCTATTTTTTTAAATAGCGCCCCCTAGGACCACTAAAACTTTCAGCCCCAAGCCATGCTTTGAATGAGTATTACGAAATTTGGTACACTAATGTGGTGTCTCAGGATCTACAAAAAAGTCTCTTGGAGCCAAGTGCAAAGTCGCACAGGAAGTCGGCCATTTTGGTCCGAGTACTCGATTTAGTGGTTTTCGCACACGTTGTTTGGAGAGTGATGCTCCGTCGCCCTTTTCACCAATCGCCTTCAAACTTCTGCTATATACTCTTAAGACATGGAGGAAAAAATTAAACCGTCGGATTTTAAATAAGTACAAAGGTGTGGGCGTGGCTAAGCCTCAAAGTTTGACCTTTCGCCATTACATTACTTGACTTAATAACTCCCATGTGCATGATCAGATCTATATCAAACTTTGTCTGTGTGATCACTGACCACATCTCAAGACAATGACAATGTGGAAAGCTGACATCACCTAAGCCCCGCCCCCTGAATACAGGAAGTCTATTGTTTTATGCTGAATTGCCCATATTTGTCACCTCCAATTTAGTCAACATGACACTAAAGTCATGCACTGTCTTCATGATGCTGTAATGACCATTCAGATCTGATAGCTTTTCAGAAAGGGAGGGGCTTTGATGCCACGGCGAATTCTAGCATGACGCCGTGACCGTACGTTTGACTGCAACTTCCACAAACAGCCTCCGATCTGTCCGAGACTGAACATGGCAATGAACAATCATGCCCTTTAGCCAACGAAGCAAAAACGGTTGGTGAATGTTGTATGATATCACCACAGCGCCCCCTACATACCTTTAAAACAGTAATAACTCCTACAGACGAGGTCCTAACTGCACCAAACTTCCTATGTGTCATCACACAAAGGTATCCAACACAATCCTGTAGTAATTGGTTCATATCACTTTAGCTCCGCCCCTGACAGATATTAGGCCCTGAATAACACATGCATGATGCAATTCACATGATGCAATTCACACCAAACTGCACACAAATGACTGTTATCAACCTACAAACTTCTTCATGGAATATTTCCTAAATTTTGGACAGTGCCCCCTAGATTCAAAAAACCTTTGTAACTTCTGCAAAAAAGCTCCAACCTATATCAAACTTGGTGAGAGTCATCACACAACTGCAATAAACACATTGTATGTGCTCACTTGTTCAATTCACTTTAACACCGCCCACTTACAGCTTTTTGTCTCTAGATGACCCATGCAATGTTTGATTGATGCCAAATTAACAGAAAACCATCATTGATGACCAAAGATGACCTCTATTGCATTTAGTTGTAAATGGTCACAGCCTCCCCTAGATGGGTTCAAACTTTATTAACTTCTAAAGACAAAGTCAGAATGGCATTATACTTGGCTTGTGATATCACGTGACTGCACCAAACACATTGATGTGGTTGTTGGTTCAAACCCCTGTAGCTCCGCCCCTTTCAGCTCACTGGCTTTAGATAACACACACAACGTCTGATTTATGGCAAGAAAACAGAAAACCATCTATGTCAACCAAAGCTGACCTCAATGGGACTTTTCTGTAGTTGCTCACAGTGCCCCCTAGTGAACTTTAACCTTCGATAACTTTAACAAACGTGGTCAGAATAGCATAAAATTGGGTCACTGTCATCACACCACCAGTGAGGTAAAGATAGATGGTATGCCTTAGTGGTGAGACAATGGTGGGCTCAGAGGGGATGCTGAGTCAGGGTGAGGTGCGGACGTGGTGACCGTTAGCGTTTTCTGGTGTCGGGGTGGTCGACGTTTCTGTTCCACGGACGTGCCCTGGTGCCCCGGGCTGCCGGGTAGGCCGGAGCAGCGCGGAGCTGCGAGGGCCGAACGACGCTGCTTGCAGCTTTAATTAGGCCCGAGCAGCGAAAGCGCTGCGAAGGCCTCTTGTTTTTGCTCTGTTTATTAGGCCCGAGCAGCGAAAGCGCTGCGAAGGCCTCTTGTTTTTGCTCTGTTTATTATTAGGCCCGAGCAGCGAAAGCGCTGCGAAGGCCTCTTGTTTTTCCTCCGTTTATTCTTTTTTTTTTTCATTTATTATTCCGGTGCCACTTTGAATGGCTTTTTGGGGACCTTAACATACCCCAAAACTTACAATATTTTGCAAACTTGTCAGGCCTGGTGAAAAATTTGATATTTTAAAGGTCCCAAAAAAATCGCAAAGAAATTGGCTGAACAGCGCCCCCTACAAGGTGAAAAATACCCCTCTCCATAAAGCTTAGTTTATCGTACAGTTATGAAATTTGGTACACTTGTAGTCCTCAACAGTCCGCACAGAAAAGTCTCTTGCAACCATGGTCAATATCAAACAGGAAGTCGGCCATTTTGGGTTGAAATGGCGATTTTTTGCCATTTTTGCCGTTTTTAGGGTCCGTTTCTGATTGGATTGCTCGGTCATTTTTCACACGATCATCTCAAAAATTGTGTAAAATTGCTCAGAAGCGATGGGCGAACAAAATGAGATGAGGATTCTGAGTTTTTGTATATGTTGAAGGGGCGGGGCCAGGCGTCGAAGTTTGACTACTCCCCAAAAAAATTTAAATTGCTATAACTTCATAACTGAATGTAATAGACTTAAAAAAATTGCTGTGGTCATTTGTCATCCGCCCACAAAGGCAAATGAATGGTCAGATGATGACATCACACAAGCCCCGCCCCCTCAGGACCAAAAAGGTCAAGTTTTACTGTGAAAGGTCCCAAATGGCTCCATTTCACTTAATCACCACAAATTTGTAGCTGGTAACTCAAAACAAGTGGGGGTTGCTTGGCGTCACTTTATGGGAGTTTTCGGCAGAGGGCGGGGCTGTAGCGGCGCGGCGAAGTCAGACGTACCGCCGTGGCCTTACGTTTGCCTCCCATTTCGTCATTTCTAAAGATATCGTCACGACATTTCTTGTGAGTGATCCTAGTCCTGCCCCCCAAAAGATTTGATTCGAACATCCGGTGGGCGTGGCCTATTTTCTGAAACAGCGCCCCCTAGGACCATTAAAACTGTCAGCCCCAAGCCATGCTTTGACTGAGGATTACGAAATTTGGTACACTAATGTGGTGTCTTAGGACCTACAAAAAAGTCTCTTGGAGCCAAGTGCAAAGTCGCACAGGAAGTTGGCCATTTTGGTCCAAGTGCGCGATTTAGTGGTTTTCACACACGTTGTTTGGAGAGTGATGCTCCGTCGCCCTTCTCACCAATCGCTTTCAAACTTCTGCTATATAGTCTTAAGACATAGACGAAAAAATTCAACCGTCGGATTTTAAATAAGTATAAAGGTGTGGGCGTGGCTAAGCCTCAAACTTTGACCTTTCGCCACACCACTCTTTTTTTCACAGCTCCCTATTGGACTCCTTTTACCCAATCACCAGGAATCTCTGGTAAATAGCAGCAGACAAGTTGAGGTCACTTGGTCTCCAGTACTGGAAGGTTTTGAAAAAAGGCGGGGCTTTGGGAGCATGGCGAAATTCGCCATCACGCCATGGAAATACGTTTGCCTCTCATTTCTTCATTTATCGTGATATCACCTCGACCATTGTTGTGAGTGATCCTAGTCTGACCCCCAATAGAAAAGGTCAGCTTAACTTTGTGGGCGTGGCCTATTTTCTGAATTAGCGCCCCCTAGGACCATTAAAACTGTCAGCCCTAAGCCATGCTTTGACTGAGGATTACGAAATTTGGTACACTAATGTGGTGTCTCAGGACCTACAAAAAAGTCTCTTGGAGCCAAGTGCAAAGTCGCACAGGAAGTCGGCCATTTTGGTCCAAGTACTCGATTTAGTGGTTTTCGCACACATTGTTTGGAGAGTGATGCTCCGTCGCCCTTTTCACCAATCGCCTTCAAAATTCTGCTATGTACTCTTAAGACAAAGGGGAAAAAATTCAACCGTCGGATTTTAAATAAGTATAAAGGTGTGGGCGTGGCTAAGCCTCAAAGTTTGACCTTTTGCCATTACATTACTTGACTTAATAACTCCCATGTGCATTATCAGATCTATATCAAACTTTGTCTGAGTGATCACTGACCACATATCAACACAATGACAATGTGGACAGCGAACATCACCTAAGCCCCGCCCCCTGAATACTGGAAGTCTATTGTTTTATGCTGAAATGCCCATATTTGTCCCCTCTAATTTAGTCAACATGACACTATGTTCATGCACGGTCTTCATGATGCTGTAATGACCATTCAGATCTGATAGCTTTCCAGATAGGGAGGGGCTTTGATGCCATGGCAATTTCTAGAGTGACACCGTGACCTTACGTTTGACTGCAACTTCCACAAACAGCCT